>NC_090266.1:1001183279-1001848557 GCF_040414725.1 Anabrus simplex
TTATTATTATTATTATTATTATTATTATTATTATTATTATTATTATTATTACTGTTACGATGTTTTGTGGATTTGCAGAGGTGAAAGAAGGTGCTGGCTGGAATAGGTCTCAACTACAGAATTAAAGTTAATTTAAAACTTTGACAAAGGTTATATTTTCAACAGACAACAACGTTTAACAATTTTCATATAGACTTTCAAAGCTCAACAAATAACAAGTCAGCAACAAGCCAAAATCAGGTACAAAGAAATTACAAGATTTCGGGGGTTATTACCAAAATCTGGGCTTCAAGCCCCAAGTATAATTCCTGAGCTCTCAGCTCACAACTACCATTGCTGAAGGGCATAAAACCCCTAAGTACAAGGAGCACTTGCTCCTAATTACAGTGTTAAGAAAAAGATCAGACCCGCTCTCAATTTGACAAGCCTATCAAAGGCTACAACAAACTTCATTTCTATCTGCCCTTAAGGCACACCAAGAAACAGGTGTATTTGATACCCAACCTACAGGGCCTTTACATGAGGAAAATAAAACATCAGGTTAAGTTACTGGCCCATAATACAAAATAGAATGGAGGCGAAGCTTGCACTCCTAATACACCTTTAAAACCTACTTGGCACTAGGCCGCTTACGCAAGGGCTAATCCCATACTAAGGAGGTGACACGATAAGAAAACTTTATTACATTACGAAGAGAAGAAAAACGGTTATGAAAAAGTAGTCACCTCAAAACAATATGAGTGGGAGCTCGAGAGGGTTAGGCACTCTCTATCCCAATTTGTAGTTAAAGAGACGAAATTTTACCAAATGTCTATTACATTTTAAAGATAGGTTACATGAGAAAAGTTTCGAACCTGCCCCGAGGGTTAAACTGCTGAGCTAGCAAGAAATAAAATTATTAAGCGGCCATTACCTTGTGGATGAACTGCTGCCCGAAGAAAGAGGCGCTTCCCGCCCCCTGCTACATAATCACACACTAAGCAAGATGTCGATGAAATGGCACCGAGACAAGAAAATCAGCAGTTTATATACCCTCGTGGAACATTCGAGACCTTTCAAGAATGAGTACACACACCCCCTCAACTTTATTGGATAGCTTAAAGCAACATATCCATATCGGAGAAGACATACGTTATTGGTCAAAAATTAATTAGAGAAATTCGGGATTGGCTAAATTCAAAACAAGCGGGTAGAAATGATTAATGTTGCCAACCCACAAACCACAGAACAAAATTTAGTAAGGTCAAAAACTTATGAACACAAAACTTCTTCAAGAAGGTTCGTTCCTTTGCAACAGAGTGCGTAATCCTAGTTTTTTTCTCTGTAGAGACATCTAGAAGAGAATGTCCACACTTCTTGATACGGAATAAACAAACACAAATCAAAATAGACACAGTTCAGAACACTTCAAGATTACCAAATTTACAGTAGTGACATCTTTTAAGAAATAGTAGAATTAGTTCAGTTTTCAAGGTTCCAAACTTCTCCTGTAGAGGAGTTTAAATTGGCGCAATATTTGAATGAGCGGCATGGAGGTGTACCGCCCGGTACAATTATTATTAAATTCCCCAGTCAACGCGGGGTACTGCCGTGCTGTCATATCGCATAATGAAAGACAATAGTTAAAATTAAATGCAGTTTTAAAGAAAGCAGTGGTAATTAAAATGCACTTAAGAAAGAACAGTTAAATATCAAAACCAGGTACAAACAAAACAAATGGCAAATTTTTGTATCAGTACAAGTTATGCCTAGATTTATCGCTGCACACCACAGCATCAAAATCTTCAGGGACAGCTTCTGTATAGTACGAAAATAACGGAACACACACAAATACTACGCAATATACAACCAAAGTTAAATATCTGCCATTAGACAACAACTCTCTGGCACTCATCGAATGTTATTTCCTTGCCGCTGCATGCTGAAGTCCTCTATCATTCTGAATTAGACGAAAGATTCACTGCCGACAGCAATCATGAAGGGCACCATTTCCTTCTGGATCAAATCAGATTTCCAGATGTCCGCTTCAATATCTTTCACGTGTTTCACGTAGTTTGCCCAGTTTTCAGAAGACACCCTTGGGAAATCTTCATCGATGAGTATTTCATCTCCCTTGTTTCGAACGTGACGTTGTTCATAGCAACGTAGTGCTTCACTTGCGCCCAAGGAAGTTCAATAGGGTTCAACTCTCAATGGTATGGTGGTAACGAAGAATCGTGACACCACTGTCTCTTGCCATTTCATCGACTCTGTGGCGATCGTATTTCCATCGCACACTGTTCACGAGGGCCATCAAGTATGTTTTCAGCATGTTCTCATCATACACTACACCACGTTCTCGAAGCCATGACCGCAGGTTCTCTTTCTTCCATGTCTTCGTCGGCAGAGTTTCTTTCTTGCGGCTGTGATAGGAGCCATTGTCAAGAACAATGACAGAGTTTGGCGGAAGGTGCCCTGCGTTAACCCATGAATCATCAGTGTAAAAGGTGTTCCTTCCCTAGCCTCGATATTTCCTAACTGTTGACAGATACATGTGACGCCAAGATATAATGTCCTCTCTTTCCGTCAAACGAGCTGAATTCCCTTTCTTTTCGTACTGGGAGCCCATGTCTTTCAACAAATGATACAAAGTTGTTCTTTTGAAATCGGAAAGGTCTTTGTCATTATTCACAGACTGTAAAACTTGCTGCAAGATTGGAGGTTGGTTTTTAAGGAAAAACTCGTGCACCTTACACCACTGCGAACTTGACTGACATGCTGTCTTTCCGTAGTGCTTTAGGTTCTCTTGTTTTAATTGGAGAAGCCAAAGGTCCTATAGTGGCTGCTGATCGCACTTTATAAACAGTCCTCTCAGAATTTCCTGTTGCTTCAGAAGTTTGTTTAACCACCCAGCTGAGACTTTTATCTGGATTCTTCCTAGAAAGGTAATTAAGCACGTTAAGCACAGTTTGCTTTTGTTTCTTCCTAAGTATCTCTCCTTGCTTACTTTTATGGACGTTCTCACCCATAATGCAAATAAGTCACTATTAATGTTAAAGGAAAGAAATCACACACGTACCGGTATGCTAATTACATAACACTCACTCAGCAGAATACAATTGGGCCTCTACACTGATATAAAGGCTGAAAAACACACGTAACAAATAAATACTGTAAACGACACCTCTACAAAGGAAATCACGGTATTAATGTTAATGAAAGAAATCACACAAGTAGGCTAATTAAGTACATAACACTCACTCAACACAAGACAATTACGCACTGATTTACAGCCTAAAAGCACATATGCAATAAAGAAGCATTGTACGTGACTTCACTACAGAAGTGAGCTACCCGTGGTTCACAGATGCTTGTACCAGAGCGACATAGAAGGCAAATGAAGCAAGGCAACGAAGCGATGGCTGTTCCCGACATTGTACCTCCTCCCTACGAATGTATTTATAAAAAGTAAAATGTTATATAGTTATTTTAATATCTCACTGGCAAAAATGCCTCATCCTTTTTATCTTTCATAGTACAAAGTACCGTATAATATCCCTTAATCACGAGGAATTATGGGTATCTCAGAGAGTGTATGTTCACTCATTGTAGGTCCGTAAGAGCAATACCGTTTTCTTAACGTGGAATGAGCCATAGTGGGAATGACTCAGTAGTGCCAAAATAACAGCACTGCAAAGGAAGGCTGAAGGCCAAAAGAAATTATTATAAAATTTAAATAAGGCACTTATAATGATGTATAACTTAACATATACTGGCTATTTGTAAAGTTGGAAAATGTGATATAGTCAAAGATACGAAGTATGCTGCATTACTAAGGGGTAACCCTGAAGCATGGGACAAGAAGCGAGTAAACAGCGGGTAACGCCACGCCAGGTCCACACTCCAATGGTTTGAATTGAACGGAACGCTCGTGTTTCGAGTGCTGTTTGAAAACGTGGAATTAGTGCGCTGATCATTTCTGTAGGCATAGCTAATGACTGTAATCTTGGGGAAATGAACTTAATTCCGAAGGGATTATCTCATAGGAGAAATAATAATATGGTTGTTGATTTTATAAAGTGGTATGAAAACATCTGTATGAGATAGGAAGTAATTTGTAGTGTGAACAAGGTGAAATTTAATAAGCAACAAAGTCGTGAATTAAATTAGAACTTGTATGCAGATGGGAATCATTTGAACTAACATTAACTACCAGATTTGGGAGGTGAATACAGGACTGAACTCTCACGCAGATGGAACTGTGAAAGGGATAATTATATTGTCTAATCGGCTACGTTATACCGGCCCCGCGGTGTAGGGGTAGCATGCCTGCCTCTTATCCGGAGGCCCTGGGTTCGATTCCCGTCCAGGTCAGGGATTTTTACCTGGATCTGAGGGCTGGTTTGAGGTCCACCCAGCCTACGTGATTACAATTGAGGAGCTATCTGAAGTTCAGATGGCGGCTCCTGTCAAGAAAGCCAAGAACAACGGCCAAGAGAATTCGTAGTGTTGACCACACGACCTTCGGACTGAACAGCGGTCGCTTGGTAGGCTCTTTGGGGCTGTTGCGCCATGGAGTTTGAATCGACTATGTTACGTTATCCATGTTAATGCCTATTTTTTATACTCATTCGCTACGTGAAGTGAAACCATATCATGATATCGTATTATTTCGGAACATTGTACATCGGAAACAGACCATGGAGAAGAATTCTAAGGATTGTAGCTTTACCAGTGTCATGATGGTATGAAAGCGACGTCGATGGGCCTACCTGATAGCCAAAGTGATGCAGTGCTGAAGGATGAGTACATCTGATTTTAATTAATCTGTGAACAATAATAGCTAGTTGTCATATAAATTTGTACATAGTTATTTACGGCATGTAACGCTTGAATTTTATTTGAGATAATTATTTAGCAAAGATCAGTTAGGTTAGAATAAGTTATTTTGTTGTACTAATGCTGTGGGGTGCTTATTTTTGTATAAATTGTTTAGAGTAATGATGTCAGTTTTATCCTCGAAGTATTTCCCCAAACGTGTGCTACAAAAAACTCCGTGTTAATCAAATATTAATGTGTGTTAATGTAATGAGGAGAAAAAAGGAAGAAGGCATTCAGAACATTAACGTAAATTTGCATGGGAATGTTACAGTTAGTTGCACGCACTTGATGAAACGTCATTGTCTTCGATAAAACCCATGAGAGACATGACATAGAACCGAACCAGTGATCATCAGCAGCAATCGCAGTTTTTATTTAGACTCTTCAGAATGAGAAGTTAATTTAATTAGAGGCGAGATTCCTTAGTTACTTCTGGGCGTATGAAGTAGGATTATATTTCTTCTCCTTAACCAACAGAACGGAAGTGAGAGGGAAAGATGATAAATTGGAGATATGAGAGACACACGATAGGACACATGTATTTGTATTGAGGCAGAATTGTGTATTACAGGTTATGATGATGTTACGAATGAAATATTAGTCTTCGCGAGAAATGAACCAGTACAATTTGAGATTAAGTGTCAATGAAGTGTCGAATGATATAGGCTACTCTCAAGAGTGTAGTTCCCTCACAACCGCATCTAACTGAGGGTACTGCCACGTTGAACTAGGGTCTTTAAAGAACACATAATACCGTATATAAAATTCATGAATTATTCAATTGATAAAATAGGCCCACAGCATTAGTTTCATTTATTACGGAACGTTATTTGAAACGAAAGTTTTGGTCAGACAGTTAGAGAATTTCAGGTGTGTTGCATCTGATGTCCAGGAGGACATCACTTTGATCCTCGACATGTCACTACTTTTGGGTTTTCCACGAATGGATGCTGCAGTGGATTTTTATATGTGTTCATATGTATTGTTTGTATTGTGACAACTCTTATCCTGATTTGTGGTTGTTTATATTTTGTCGATTGTGGCTTCAGTTCCATGTGGTCGCCATGTCTTTGAGGCAGGGGTTCTATTCCCACTTCAGTAGAGTCAGTATAGTTACGTTCGGCTCCATGGCTAAATGATTAGCGTGCTGGCCTTTGATCACAGGGGTCCCGCGTTCGATTTCTGGCAGAGTCGGGAATTTTAACCACCATTGGTTAATTTCTCTGGCACGGGGGCTGGATGTATGTGTCGTCTTCACCATCATTTCATCCCCATCATCACACGTAGGTCGCCTAAGGGTGTCAAATCGAAAGACTTGCGTCTGGCGAGCCGATCATGTCCTCGGACAGTCCCGGCACTGAAAGCCATACGCCATTTCATTTCATTATTTAATCTCATTTCAGTGTAGTTATACGTTTCGAGGGGATTTTATCCTGTTTATATCACATAGGGACCTTCGCTAGAGATGAATTACTGTGTTTTTTAACGTAGATTTACCTAATTCAATAGGTTTAAAGGACAGCTACTTGTTAATTTTTGCATGATTGAATTTTAGTTGGATCCACTCATGCCAGTGAATCAAATCAGATATAGTCGTTCAGTCCTCGTCCAGTTCTCATTAATAAATTTTACGAATGATTCGGCGAAATTATGGTTTAATTTTTGAAATAACATAGGCAAATTATCTTTCATGATACGTTCAAGTTAAACAAAAATTGGAAGATATAATGAAGTTGTTCAATATCCGATTGGATGTATTAGTGTTACGGTACTTTCATGTCACTTGACTCTGTGATTCGACAGAGATTCATTTTGTTTTAAAGTGTTTTTATTTATTTTCGCACTGCCAAAGATTTAAATAAACTAAGTTTGCCAATGATTTCTTATAGACTAACATTTTTTACTCTTACTCTTCCCTTGCCTTAATTTAAGTTCTAGTAATTTATATTTCGAAATATCACTGGGCTATACACGATTATGACTCTGGGATGAGCTGCCAACTCCCAAGATTTAGGCAGGAAGGTTAAAATATATAGCAGCCATCTTCTTCAATGGCCCTAACTCAGCAAGAGGCCCCAAGGTAGCTCTACAGAGTTATCCCCCATAAGAGTATTGTATCACCATCAGCCCCTGTAAAAAAAGTTCCTAAATTACAATGTATGAGCCCCTGAAGTAGCTCTCCAGAGTTAGCCCTATAAGAGCAACTTTCAGTATCACCATGACGAATAGAATAACCAAGTGTGAGGACTCAACCGTTATAGATTGGTAGTTTGTGGCCCCGCCACTGCAAGCACTGCAAGCGATTCTGTCCAACACGTGCTCCAGTAGTTCCGGCAAGGAAAAATGCGAGAGACGTTACTGTGCGAGATATTTCAGTCAATAAGTTGAATTTTCTTTGCTTTCAGTTCCTAACTCAGTTCATTGTGTGTTGTGAATTTAAAGCACGTATCTTATGTGGCTTGATTAAATTACTAGCTCAACATGCCGTACTGTATTTCCCTGGGTTTAAGTCAGGCTATGGTAGAGTAGTTAATGATATGCGATTCTTTTTACCACCAAAGGATAGAAATAAATTTGAAAAATGGGCCTGAGTTATTCCACGAAAGGATACTGAGTTAAAGCTCAATAGTAGAATTTGTCAAGTTCATTTCTCTGATGATTTGATAGTAAAATCAGATAATTTTATCGTGAATAGTGAAAAAGTGGCTATCTCTCGTGTGAGATAGAAATTACGTCCAGGAGCAGTGCCTTACATTTTCCCTAATTTGCCGAAACACCTTTCAAAAGAGATTTCCTTCATTTGCATCTACAATCTATCTACGTCCCTATAAAGCTGGCTTTAAATGTAGGAGGAAATTGCGAACCTAAACTGGAGATGATCTTGACCTCGTATGTTTATCAGATGCGTATGTTAGCCCGGAATGTGGAAATGCACAACAAAACAGTGAAACAATCAGTGGAAACTTCGATTAAGCTAAAAATTACGGTTCAAGATGCAGTAAATATCGAAGACTGGGAAAGCTCTGTACCTGAATTTGATAGCCTAGTTCGAAACTCTGTCCGCCTCTGTGGTGTAGTGGTTAGTGTGATTAGCTGCCACCCCCGGAGGCCCGGGTTCGATTCCTATCTCTGCCACGAAATTTGAAAAGTGGTAGGGGGATGGAACGGGGTCCACTCAGCTTCGGGAGGTCAACTGAGTAGAGCTGGGTTCGATTCCCACCTCATCCATCCTGGAAGTGGTTTTCCGTGGTTCCCACTTCTCGTCCAGGCAAATGCTGGGATGGTACCTAACTTTAGGCCACGGCCGCTTCCTTCCAACTTCCTTGTCTATCCCTTCCAATCTTCCCATCCCCGTTCAGCATAGCAGGTGAGGCCACCTAGGTGAGGTACTGGTCATCCTCCCCAGTAGTATCCCCGAACCAATGTCTCACACTCCAGGACAATGCCCTTGAGGCGGTAGTGGTGTGATCCCTCGTTGAGTCCGAGGGAATAACCAACCCTGGAGGGTAAACAGATTAAGAATTGTTTAGTGTACCATTGGGCTGGGTAAGATGTTAATCAATCTTCTAATTGTATTAAGTGTTCGCCCTGTGCCCATTCTCTACGTGACAATAATCAAAGACAGTGCATTTTCAGTTCTCACCGAATTAAAAGACTACGGTTAAAGTAATAATGAAGTGTTTTTAACACGCCCTTTGAATAGTATATGTGACATTCTTTTCCAGGCCGAGAAAGCACTTAGTGGAAAACTGAACTCAAAAACGATGTGGGGCGAAATATTTTTTGATTTATCGATTCCATAAACAAAATTTCAGTTGATCCTTCAGGAGATGGCTGCCGTCTTCAACATGTTATGGATATAATCCAGAGACTTGTTTATCATTATCTGAAGTGCCGTTTTTTTCTTCAGAATGAAAGAAATACGGCGAGATTTACAATCTCAAACAACCGCAAAATCTTCACGCAAACTTTCGAAAGTCCAGTAACCGACAAACTGAGTTGGTAAGTGGGGTATTACCTTTAAATAGTTAATTGGTGTTTGTTTTAATATGCTGAGAGTTATGTGTTATTTATCTGTATACGTACACTCGAGTAACCTGTGCCTTTCGCAACATGTGATGAAGGTCGTAGCTCTTATTTCAGTGTATGATTTTTCCACTGTACCCTGCCGTGGTATTGAAATTGTAATTTCTCATTGTGTTTAAAGGACAATGTATATATTTATCAGTTACGGAGTTTTAAGTTTCCTCTGGCACCATTCCTAAGACTAGTTGATCGGTACTGTGGACATAGCCCACTCTAGCGCTGCCTGGCGGGGCGCGCTTTAACTCCATGAGTCCTCACACTTGTTCTTCTACGTTGTATTACCGTATAGTTACCAGGATTTGATCTGTGCCCTTTTTTGTATATAGAGCATATTACTCCCTCCTTCCATGCAAATCGAGAATACCCCTTTCTCGAAGATTTTATTGAATATCCTTGCCAAAATATCCATCATCTCACTTCGCTTTCCCACCTCTTTCCAATATTCATATGAGATACCCGATATAGCTCCTGAGTTTTTATTTTTGGCTCCTTGTAAGAGGTCCCTTACTTCTTGAGTCTAATTCAGGCAGATTGACACTCAAACCCGCCGAAACCACAATCTCCTCATGACTAGCTCTCCATTTGTCATCTTTATTCAGTACTAATCTCGAAATACTGAACCCATGTACTAGGACTTATATTGGTCCGCCTCAGAACCCGAGTTTTTATTGGTCATCTGATTTATTTTATCCCACACTTTTCTGCTGTCATTGTCCTTACACTTTTTATTTAAGTCTACAGCCATCTCGTGTTGCCATTTCTCTATATTCTTTCCCTTCTTTTACAAAATTTGTTTCTATCTACTTGACCTCCATCTACCCTGTATCTCCTAAGAGCCTTCATAACTAGCAATACTGCATGTTTCTTTGTACGTCCTATATTATACCATCCACATTTTATCTGCGTTTTACTTGGACTTAGCCAAATATATTTTTCTGCCATTCCTAATAAATTTTCTGTCCTAGTTAGGGCTTCTTCCACTCTATTCACTTCTATGAATTTTACAATTCCTATTTTCCAAATCTCAAAATCTCTCCATTGAAGTACTCTCTGAATTAATTCCCTAATTCTTCTCACCAATGATACCTAGGTATCTTCCTCTCCTTTAATCTATCATAAACAATCTCCTGCAGTCTTATATCTTGACTCATTATTTTTATAGATACTGGCATATGGTTTGTCTCCACCCAATCCCTAATGTGTATCTCTTTGATAACTTGCAGACTGTCCCAACAGCATACAAATAAGTCATTCGCACTGCCCCCATTTTCTACTATACAGGTTAGCTTTCCATTCTCATCTTCATACCATCACCCATTCAATATATAAAGCTCCTCAACCGCACATGATTCTAGTAGGCTTTCCCCATTTCTGTTACATTCTTTATGCTGGCTATTTCTATTACCTACTAATACCTCGTCCTCATGTTGGCTGTAAATTGGCTTCTTGTCCCCTAACCTCGCGTTAAGGTTTCACATGATTACATGCTTGCCGTATCATACGTACTTCCTGCTAATCTAATTTCAACTACTAAATTCTCAAAAAATTAATTCACCACCGAAATCCCATTTCTTCCTCTAGTTCTTTAAATCCTTCATTACCTATTTTTTTCCATATTCCTTCAATACCCTACCCTTAACTCTATTTATGTTTACCTCTGTGTTCCATTAAACCCCCGGACTTACCGTACTTCTAGTCGTCCTAGATCTTTCCAGTTCCATTATACGCCCCTCAGGAAAGCAAATAACGTCCTTCTGAAATAGCTCGTCTGGAATTTTTACTCTACTAGCCGAACTTTTCCCCTTCTTCTAAAACAAGTCTCTTAGACATACAGACTTACACATGGAGGTATCCTCATGTGGACCCGCTATTGACATCTGGCTCGCCTCGTCATTCCTCATACTGCCATTTGACTCCGCTGGAAGATTTGACATAGACCACTGATTTACCTTTTCAGGCTTATCAACACCAGCACTGCACGTAGACTCAGCAATCCCTCGTGTCATCACTCCTACACATGCACGTCCGCTGATGACCCAAACTGCTTTCTTTGTTTTTTAACATATCGCCCAGATCCCTGACAGTCCACGTTCTCACCTAGGTATCTCCTAACACATGCAAGCGGTTTCCTCTTATAAATGCCCGTAGATTCGACTTTTTTGCTTGTATTAAATGAAATTATAGAACACTTTGCTCTTGGATACTTTTTATCCAAACGTTGCTCCCCTTAAAGTTCCGCCCACTGAGTTCATGAATTCCATTGTGGACTCTCCTTCAGTTTCCTCCAGGCCGTAAATAATATTTCTTCTCTTCTCCTCCTCTGTTCTTCTGCTATCCTTCACTTGAAGTACCCGAACTTGTTCTTCTAGAGTCTTAATCCTGTGATTTAATATCGCTCTTTCTTCTTTGTCTTCTCTCATTTTCTCCTTTGTAGCTGTTAGTCTTCGGTTAAGCTGTCCTTCATATCATTAATCTGTTGAGACAGCACCTTGAGCATTTCTTTGGTCTGGTCAGCCTGAGAAGTTCGCGTACAGATTTCCACAACTTACTTGATTTTCCTCCATGTGCTCCTATGAAAATGGGCCTGGGTTTACCTCGACACCTCCAATGACTAATAGAGTAGCCACTATAGCTGCCGCCATTAACAATTCTGCCGGGTCTATTCTTTTATTATCTCCTATTTTGCACTCCGTATACATCAACTTGTCCCTGCTGTGGCATTGCACTATCGCAGTGCAATACTGCTGCTCTGTTGCACCCATACTGCTTTCCCTGCACATCCCGATCTCTGCCACACACGTCTGCTCACTAGCTCACATCAGCAAAGACTGAGCTTTTAACTAGTACGAGCAACCTCACTCTTCTTACAGGACCAAGTATATTTCTCACTGGAATGAACCTTCCTAAATACATCTGTGATTTTCTCGTGAAATTCCCTCCATGTCAAATTGTAGTTTAATTTACCGTAGAGCTAGGCTCAAACTGTGTTTTCGTCCATTCTACACTGCTTGACAAAAATTTGAAGTACCCAGAAGAGAAGGAGGAAACTAAACTTCACGTGTTGAGAGGTTATGTGTTGTTATTTCACTGATTACAAAACCAAGTCAAATTTACAAAGAACTTGACAGTATGAGCCAACGTATAAGTATGATGTTTCAACCCCTCTGGCCTGGATGCATGCATTGATTCTGTTCGCAATGGTGTAATATACTCATTGTATCCTCTTCTGAGGCAAGCTGGCACACAGCTGTTGTAACTGGTCCTACACGTTCTATGGGAGGACAGATGTGGGGCACTTGCTGTCCAAGGGAGTACCTTAACATCGCGGAGACAGTTTATAGAGACAGGTACCGTGTGTGGTCGAGCACTGTCCTGTCAAAAATGGCACCACGGTACTGTCGCATTAGAGGTAATACATGAGGACGCAGGATGTCTGTGACGTACCGTTGTGCCTTCAGAGTTCCCTCAATCACCACCAGCCATGACCTGAAGTCATACCTGATGGCTCTCTACACTATGACGCTAGGAGTAACACCGATGTGCCTCTCCGAAACATTGGAAGAATGGGATCTCTCCTCAGTTTGCCACATTACTCGCAAACGATGGGTCATCTGGGGCAATGCAGAACCGCGATTCACCGCTGAGCGCAATGCGACGCCGTTCATCACCAGTCCATGCTTCCCGGTCATGACACCACTCTAAACGCAGCCATTTGTGTCCTGTTGTTAACGGCAACCCACGCATGGGACGGTATTCCCTAGTCCGGCTGCTGCTAGTCTCCAGCCAATGGGTGCGGGATGGCACAAAGTGAGACACGGAGTCCGCTACTTTTTCTCGGATGGCAGGCACAGATATGAAGGGGTCACGATGTGCTTGGTGCACAATACAGCGATCCTCCCTTGTGGTGGTCAGACGGGGTCGACCGGAACCTTGATGATGAGTATGCCTGCCGTCACTTTCCCATGCAGTCTACATCGGGCCACTGTCACATACGAATGCCCCACAAATCTGGATATTGCACGATTCGACAGCCAGCCAAATGAAGATCCAAAATTAGGTTTCTTTCAAACTATATCAGGAGCTGAAAATGATGAGTAGGAAGCGTTTCTATGTCCTTCACAGCGATCACTCAATATCTGACACTGTTCACGCCCCTTATATCCCCTACCAGGCCTGGTAGCAACACTAAACACAAACAACACTAATGCACTCTGGTGGCTGTTCTACCTGCCACAGGAATTGCTACTTTAACCATTTACACACCAGCCAATGGTATGTACGTGTGTGAAGTTTCATTGACATCCGACCATTTCTTCGGTGCTTCGAATTTTTTGTCAGGCAGTATGTTTCTGTCAGGTGACTACGCATTCTTCATTATGGAGAGCATATATTCGACAGGATTTGATCTCCCATGTGGACAACAAACTACTCACTACTTTGTGAAAATTGCAAATCGGAATATTCTGTTCAATGAAGTGTATGAATATATTGACGCTTTTTTCTTCAAGTAGCCCAAAACAGGGCTTTGAGTTACATCTTAGTGTTTAATAAATATCTTAATCCACGGTACCTCATCAAACAAGTCATCAATGATTATTCTACACTCGTGACTGTCCTACGTTATTATTAATTAGTTCTGCTGTTTTCTTAAGTTTAGACCACTTAATTTCAATTTCGTATATCCAGCTGAAGGATTCCACTTCATGAAAATTTCCTTCCCACAATTCAGCGTTGTCAATGCATCTTGAATAAAATGCATTAATTTCATCTTTGAAGATAACAGCATTCACGCTTCCATTTTTTTGAAGTTATCTAAAAATTTCAACTCCGTAATACGCACTGTACAGCACACATGTGAATATACTAGAATACTTTCACCGCGAGAACTTCAACATCTATAGGAAGAACATCCACTGCTGTTTGAAGACGTATGTTCAGCACACCCATTACCCTAATGTTCTCTGTCAAATTCAGTATTCAGTGTACGGTACACAATATTTTCGTGTCTTCTTTTCACTTGCCCAAAGTTTGTGCTGCAGTTATCTGCGCAGAAAAATATTACTTTCTGCTAAATTCATACTTCTTGATGACATATAACAAGAAGTTGATTAATATCCCTGATGTTCCTCCAGGGACTGCCTGGCCGAGGCGGTAAAGGCGTGCTCGGTTCGCCCGGAAGAACGTGGGTTCGAATCCTCGTCAGGAAGTCGTAAAATTTAAGAAAAGAGATTTCCACTTCCGGAGGTGCATATGGCCCTGAGGTTCACTCAGCCTACACCAAAATGATTACTAGGTTAATTCCTGAGGGCATAGGCGGCCGGGCATAGAGCTAACCACTCAACCCCATCACGCGCCGCTGTTAACAATGGTGGAAGCCTTTACCTTCCACTCCTCCAAGGGCCTTCATGGCCTGTACGGAGGTAACTTTGTCTTTGATGTTTCTCCTAGAATTGACGAAAGGTCTAAAGTTTTACTCCTTCTGATGGGGAAAAAATACCTCACGAACATTGCTAACATTTTATCTCCCGCATATTAGATGCATAAATGGACACAGTAACCAAATTGGCATCTTTTTAAATCTTCCTTGACTTCGTCAATTGATAATGGAGCTAAAAACATCGCATATCACTACTTCGTATCTCGTACGTGCAAGACTAAATTTCGCGTCAAATACTTGTGAAATTAGTTTCGAACTACAGTCAGCTGATTTGAAACTGAAATCATGAAAGTCTGTGTGTTGAACAAAAGTTGCTTCTTTAGCACCCATTGCAAGTTCCTTGATCTGAGGGTCCGTGCTTTTGAAAAATGAGGTGATATTCGAACTAGATGCTTCTGATACAGCAGATTTGTGCCTCTCAATCTGCACATGATCGACCTTATGTTCCACAGAGGAAACACTGCCATAGCGTAAACCCGTAACTCTGCTTGCTACATTGCAGTTGTTTCAAAAAAGGATGTTCTTTCCAAAGTTCCTCCGTAAACTTACAACTCCACTTTAGCATTATGGAAAAATAGAAACGCTAGCAAGCTGATCAAATTGCTTCTTTTAAAATCTTCCTCGACTTTGTCAATTGATAAAGGAGTTAAAACTTTGCGTATCACTGCTTCAATTTCGTACCTGTAAGACTAAATTTTGCATCAAACACTTGTGAAATTAGTTTCGAACTACAGTCAGCTGATTTGAAGCTGTCCGTGTCCGCCAAGTGGTGGAATACTTGCATCTTTACAATGAGTATGCTTTCTCGTAGCTAAATAACCTGTACGGCGAATAGAATGACTGCCTTCTTGATCATTAGCAATGCACATAACCATATAGAGTTTAGCTAGTCAGTGTTAAAGGTGACAGTCTTATGAAAATAAGTCAATGCCACAAAACACTTACAAAGAATGAAACAGAGTGAATGATTTACGAGTAGTGGTTTCTAAAAAAACCAGGACAAAACTATGAACCGTGCGGGTCACCATGGCAGAGCTTCCAAACCGGGACCCTAGTGTGGACCCACAGGAGCCAATGTTTTCGTGAGAGATTGGCCTGGATGTGATTTAACAAATGTCGTGACCCTGTGGTCACACTCATAACTGAACAGAACGTGCGAACAGGAACAAAGAAAATGATGGCATTTTGTACTTTCATGCTATCTCGCTTAATTCTTCTATATACGTAAGAATATGCCTTAGGGCGGGGTGGTGGGTTCCTGGCAAGCACACAGGAAGAATCTCTCCTCCCTTCTACTTCAGGTATCATAAAACATCCAAACATGCGACTCAGCTATCGAAGATTCTGCAACAGTCACATATAGAAATGTACAGTCTTTCTCTTAAAATAAAATATGGTTGTCATTATTGCCGGCCATAGAAAGAATTCTGAAAATATATGAACCTTTAAAAGCATATGCACTATCTCAACCCAAGTGTCCCGCAATCTTGGAAACATATGTTGTTGATCCTATAAGTGAGTACTATTTCTTTTTTGTACATTCAAAAGTGAATATATTTCAACATTCCAGTCTGAGGATTGAAAAAAGCATAATTCTGTATGTGAAATGCCGGTAGTATTAGGTAATGCTTTGAGAAATCTTAAGAGCAAAGAAAACAGAAAATTGCTGAAACTGTGATGATCAATCAGGGAAGAGGTTCATTATAGCTTTAAGACCATTTCATCATGTTGCTGATGATTACTTATCTTCCTGGTTAGATTAAGTGTGTAATGTGTTTACTTTCTCATGGATTCCGCTTGATCAGCAGTTGAACATAGAAGTCCGCGAAACGCTTAGTGATAATTCGTTTTACCGGAGTGAGGAGTAAGGAGGAAGCTACAATGGTTCCGGTAATACTGCCAACTGAGTGGAAATCAAATCTGAATTGAATCAATAATACGATCGATCGATATGAATTGTCTAAACTGTCGTTTCCGTGTAGGAGTTCTAGGTTGTTCCTGTGAAATACTTTGATTTTCCTCACTCATGTTCAAGGTTAACCTATATTTTGACTTTGCTGTGTAAATAACAACAGTATTGAAAGTGCTGCAATGATACCGCCAGATGTCTCAAGGCGATGCATAATCGATTCAGGGTGTGTGTCAAAGGTTGCCACAACGAATCTCGGAGATAACCGAGGTCTACCGATTCAGCACTAGGAAGCCGAAGTATCATTAAAAGTTTCGCGTACTTTGTAGTTTGTACGAGAAAAAAATATTGTGTAAGACAGATCATTGTTTGTTGATATAATCATTCATGAAAAAAATATTGTGAAAGACAGATCATTGTTTGTTGATATAATCATTCATAAAAATAAAATTGAATCCAACAATGAGCACTGGAATCAACTTACGACACATCAAAAATGGTGTAGCTTCTTCAGTTCTTGTCATTGTGATGTCCGGCTCCATGGCTAAATGGTTAGCGTGCTGGCATTTGGTCACAGGGATCCCGGGTTCGATTCCCGGCAACGTCTGGAATTCTAACCATAAGTGGTTACTTTTCGCTATCACGGGGACTGGGTTTATGTGCCGTCTTCATCATCATGTCATACTCATTATGATGCGCAGGTCGCCTACAGGAGTCAAATCAGAAGATCTGCATCTGGCAAGCCGAACATGTCCTCGGGCACTCTCGGCACTAAAAGCCATACGACATTTCATTTTTCTTCATTGTGATGAGCAGTTCACTGAGTTACTCAGCACAGCTCAATATTTCTTTTCACTCCCAGCTTTTAATGCAAATGTTGAGAGTTTTCAGTTTACTGCCATCAACAATGAATAGACGAGAGAAACAGGTTAAGTATAAGAGGCTTACAAAGTGTATTTTGCTGATAGTTTCATTTTCAGCAAATATAACTGCAATGATTTTCAAATTTCGGTGTATAGTATATTTATTTTCCTCCAGATCTTACAGCTTTCAAACCTAATCGATCACAACGGAGAAAAATAGCAACATTTACAAGCCCAAGCAAATCTAGGAAACAAATTACAAGCTACAAAACACTAAAACAATAAACACAATCAAACCAAATACCAAAGACCATTCTCCTATATTTCAACAGGTGAAATTTATACCGGCAACACCAAATAAAGAATAAAAACAAACTTACGTTTCCACTGCTGATTGAATAAGATAATCTTGATCTACTTACATTCCGTTCCATGTGCAAGAGCCCAGCAGCTCATGTACTGTGTCATGTTTCATTGTTTCTCGACAAGGCTGCTTGCTCATTTTACCGACCTACCTCACTGTACAAGACTTGCTGTTTCAGCCTTATCATTTCTTTGCTTTGCTGAGTCTGCCTTTCTCTTTACTTTTAACTCACTACTTAGGCACTCAATATCGACAACGCAAGATATTACCCACATTGTCCTACTCGTTTAATTTCATGCCCAATTGCCTCATTAGACCACTTACACAACCACTTCTTTTAGCCATTTCTTGTAATTCTTACACGAATAACAACTCAGAATCCCTACCCTAAATGAATTTACACGGCCATTTCTTTTAATTTTTTAACACATAATTTTTCTACAGGACATAAATACCAATTCAGATTTGCTACCCTATTCCATTCTCTAATCACTCACCCAATAAACTTCTGCTCGTAACTCTATTTTAACAGCTCTTGCTGCCTTACACTCAAAAGTTTCACTCTCACTTAATCTGTTTCTTTGCATCGGCCTAACAAGTGCATATCCTCATTCACTTCTCCACACAATATACATAGTGAATTATCATTAATTTATGATCCACCCCTTGGTTTTGTATAAGCCCAACATCCACCACAGAAAACCTTATCTCACTGTTTTATCCACATTACCAACATTAATCCTTGTTACTTGGCTTACCTTGTTAAATATGCTTAGGGATTCTTTTTTCCTGCATTCCTTCATCTGTCGTCGCATATGTATATATTTGACCCTCCTTTAAATCGTTCTCCGACTGCTGCTACCGCTTTTATTCCAAACCAAATGAAACATGCATTCCATGCCCAAACTTTCCACATGCATTTTGATCTCCGACAGCCAGCCGCCAGCATACACACTTTACAGCTGTTGCTGGTAAACCGATTGTAAAACTATAACCCCTTCCCCTCTCTTTAATCGCATCCAATAGTGAACAATCCTCATCACATATTCAACATTTATTTACTGCCCACAAATTGGTATCGCCGCAGCATTTGCAGTACACTGCGGGAGTCACATCACGGTCTTACTAAATTTACAAATAATCTGATTTAGCATGGCTCTTCCTTCCTCTAGACCCCACAGTTCTGCTCCATACATTACTCTGCACAGCAGTAATGACTTTAACACCATCCTTTGAATACTGTACTTTATACCTAGCTACCTGGTCTCCAAAATCTTTACCACTGCGAGAGCCACCGTCCCCTTCCATTTCGCCTTCTTAATTTGATCCTCCCATTCCCCTCCTTTGTTTAAAAGCACTCCTCGATATTCCAACTTATCTACCTCTTCGAACATCTCCCCCTGGATCACCCATTTCCTCTCATCCTTTCTCGCCCTGTTCTTTCGGACTACCATCACCTTCGATTTATTACAGTTAATTTTCAGCGACCACATCCTAGCATATTCGGAGACCGCTTTTAAACTTCTCTTTAAACCTCATCCTGTTAAGGTCATCAGCAAAAATCAATCCTTGTATCTCTACATCGCTTACCACAGGCAATGTCCAGTTATTCCCTCCGTAACCTTGCAAAATGTCATTTATAATTAATACAAATAAAATCGGCGATAGCTTACAACTCTGTTTTAATCCCATCTTACATTCAGATTGCTTACTAAATTTTCTTCTAATTTAACACAGCAATAAACGTTATCGTGTATAGCCTCAATCGGTCGGATAATCTTTCTTGAAACCCCCACCCTTCTTAATTTTTCTACGAACGCATTTCTTCTCACCGTATCGAACGCTTTTTCTAAATCAATAGCAGCTAAATATACTTTACCTCCTTCTTTATTCAAATATTTCTCCAGAGTCATTTTGACTGTCATTATATTATCTGTTGTTCTTCTACATTTTCTGAATCCTCCCTGAAAAATTGACAGTATCGACTGCTCTTCCGCCCTGTCCTTCAGTCTGTTCGCCAGCACACCTATATAAATCTTGTTCAAAGAGTCCAGTGAAATGAAATGGCGTATGGCTTTTAGTGCAGGGAGTGTCCGAGAACATGTTCGCTCGCCAGGTGCAGGTCTTTTGATTTGACTCCCGTAGGCGACCTGCGCGTCGTGATGAGGATGAAATGATGATGAAGACGACAAATACACCCAGACCCAGTGTCAGCCGAATTAGCCAATTATAGTTAAAATTCCCGACCCTGTCGGGAATCGAACCCAGGTTCCCTGCGACCAAAGGCCAGCACGCTAACAATTTAGCCATGGAGGCGGACAAGGAGTCCAGTAAGATTATACTTCTATAGTTATTCGGGGGGTTCCACTCGCCCTTCTTTTTGTAAACTGGGCATATAATTCTAAATTGCCACACTTTTGGAAACCTGCCATCCCCGAAAATCCTATTGAATAGTTGTCCTATGCCCTCTATCATCTGACTATATTTACCTATTTCTTTCCGAAACAAGTTCTTGATACCATTGCTTTCACCCGCCGACCTACCTTTAAGTTTTCCTATCCCCCCTAATACTTCTTCTTTCGATATTTCTTTATCAAGCTCATATATCTGTATATTCACACCACTCCATATGACCTTTCCCCCTGTACCTTTCCATCTATCCTTCCCTCATAATAATTCTCGGAAGTAGTCGAAACATTGATCTTAGTCAATACTCGGCTTATCAGCCCGCTTCTCCTCCTTATTAATTCTATTAACTCTTTCCCACACCCTTTCAGGTTGCCTCATCTTGCACTACCTATTTACTGACTCTACTTTTTCTTTCATGCATAACTTCTTACTCTCACCAATTTTAAGTTTGTATACTTTTCATAATTTACAAAAACTTCTTTTTCTGCACTCCCACCGTTTGTTCTATAATCTTTTTAGAGACTTCATGACTGATTTCCTCATTTCCTTACACTCTTTGTTGTACCACCCTTCTTCCCCTCCCGTCTTTCTCCTCTTATATCTATCTACCTGGGCTACCCTCTTAATTGGGTATTCAATAAATTCCAGCGCTCTGTCCACATTGTCTTCTCTCAAGGCTGCCTCCCATCCACACTTAATTAATTGCAGTTCATTTTCTATGAGTACATCAAAGTCCCGTTTTACATTTTCTCACCATTTATATTTAATATATCTTCTACCCTTCTCAACACTCCTCCTGCTCCCTCCTTTCTTTTCCTCTCTCTCACTTATTTCCATCATTACCAAAACCGGGGCATGGTGAGATTCAAAGCAGCCCCAAATCCCAATCCTATTAGTTCTCCGTAACATGGCTTCCGAGCTAATTACTAAATCTATAAAACTTCCAATCTGCGATGTAATATACGTCAACTTCCCTTTCCTAACCCCTTCCCACCAGTCATTCAAAATATAAACTGTGCCTACTGCACATAATTCTAAGAGTTTTAATCCATAACTATTTCTTTATCTTCGCTACATCTTCCTCCACTCATCATCATCATCACATCCTCCTTGCTGAATGTTGGACAAAGATCACCTATCCTAGCGTTCCAAACACCAAACAGCACCATTCCATCTTCTTCATATTTCCCCCTGTGACACTTGCTTCCAGGAATAAATCCTCAAAAATATTCTATTAGCATACATGGAGCTGTTGTGGTGACAATATAGAAAAGCCATACATACATTCTTTTCTCTCCCTTCCTCGCTCCCCATATTAAACCTGACCCAGACCGCCTCTTCCATCTCATACTCAATGTCTACGATTAACTCACTAATCTCTTCCTTTATTAAAACAACAATGCCCCCGGTGACCTCCCCTTTGTCCACTCTTTTCTTTTAGATTTGTACTTGACCAAAGAAACCCTCCACGTTAACACCTTTCCTATTCTAACCACGTATCTAGGAGAGCCACAATATCAAAGCTTTCTACTCATTTTATAACTTCTTCATTACACATCTTACTTAGCAATCTTTCAATATTTACAAATCCTGTCTTCCAGTCTAGTTGTAACCTAGCCTCCCCTGCATCTCCATTTCCTCCCTTATTCCTACTCCCCTCAGCCATATTACTTATTTTACTCCTCGTTATTATGGCCCTCTCACTTTCCACTTCTATTCCAACTTTTTGGAAATTTTGAGACGCGCTTTGCCCTCCTCATCCTCAACACCTTAAGTTTTCTTTCCTCACAGATCCCTTAAACTCATACTTCTCCCTTTGTTCAAGACCACTCTTCCTTTTACTTCTTCCCGCGTGCCTTCACGTTTACCATGCACGTACACACAGATGACTGTACTTGCAGATTCTTAAGTTTCTTCCTCCACCAACACCTGCTGAATCCTCGTTTCCGTTCTTGGTCTACATTGGACATTGACGTACACCTGCGCTCACCTCTTGCCTCATCACGTCCCTCCGTTCACACTGCGGCCTGCCTGTCACCTTGCCTTGTCACCATGCACTCTTCCTGCTTGAGCTTCCAATCAATTTCTTGAATATTGGCCACTGTCCACGTTCTCATCCATCTACCATTGGACACAACCAGCTGTTGTCCCCTGCTATGCGCCCTTAGTCCTTGGTGCCTGGCTTTCATTAGATGTCTCCTTAAAATTTTCAAGCTCTTGCTACCTTCACTACCCAAGTCTCTTTTCACCCTTACTTTCTCTCCTTGTAAATTCCCAACGTTTCTCACAACGATACATCATGGTAGATAATAACCTGACCTTAATTGGCCTGTGCCCTCTCCATTTTCCTACCCTTTCTACATCATCAATCTCAACTTCACAATTTGTTCTGTACTGTATTACCTCCACCACTTTGTATACTATGTCCACCACACCTTACTTTCTTTCACACACTCCTGGACTGCACAAATAAATATACATTTCCTCGAACGTTCCTGACTACTGATTGCTTCTTCTTTCTTCAATTTAACGACCCCCTCTTCCTCTTCCTTCTTCCTCAGTAGCTTAATATCTTCCTCATTGCTTCCCATCTTGGACATTGACCAATCCATTTTTCCTGGGTCCACTCTTGATGTTTTCAAACTCTTTTGATTGATCCTGGATCATTTCCTTAATCTGGTCCAATTGGCACGCATCATTCACCACCTCCTTAATGACTTCAATGTCGTCCCAGCTGATATTTCCGCTTGAATTTGGGCAGAGATTCAGTTTCACGCCACCAATCATTAGTAACACTGTCACCAGAGCCGCCACCAGAACCACCTTACTCGTACTTCCCAGATCACCTTTGCACTCCATTCTTTTTGTTGTTTTCCTCTTCAAACTCCTCTGTCATCTTCCAATTGCAGCTCGATATTGTTCCACTGCAATCATTTGTCGGCACTCGCCACTTAGCACGTGCACTTTCACTGCTTGTTTAGGCTAGACTCGATTTTCAAATTTGCCCACAAAACTTAGTTGCTGAAAGCAATAGCAGCTTATGCTAGGTATGATTGGTTAACGTAAGAAATTTCATTTTTTGTCCGTATTGAACTGAGAATTACAATAAATAAATGAATCCATCTCGAAGCCTAATTTCTGACTTGACCTAAATACTAATCAATTCGAAAATCCAGTTATTTCTTCTTATTGCCATAGCCTAATACTAATTTTATTATTATTGTTAATATTTGTTTCTCCTTTTAGTGATATTTAAGTTTTATATTGGTATGTGTCTTATGATGAAGTTTAAATCAAATAAATACTGAATTTTAGAAAAAAGGGGTGTTGCAATTTTACCGTAAAGAAAGTGATAATACGTCCACTTTCATTGAGAGGAATTATGATAACCCTATACAGATAATTACACACAGTTGGATATCAGGTCCTATAGCTCCCTGAAGAGGCTTAACTCAGTTGCGGTGGTTACGGGGGCAGGAGAAACTGCTCCCTCCCCACTTAGTGGAGAAAAAAGTACATTTTAAATCCATTTAACCAATTAAAACTATGAATTAAAAATACAAACCCTGTTGTCTTATCGCCTATTTATTTCCTTTAATTTCTGTAAGGATTAAACCATCACTTAGCAGAAATAAGAAAAAATGTCATTTGACGCAGCTAACTGACTGGTACAGCGCCACAGCAAGTAGTGAAGACTCTCGCAGCAACGTGGAGAAGCGCGATTACCATCTGATGACCCAAAACCTTAGCTGTACAGTAAATGAGTTTCGTATGCGGATAAGTCCATGTGCTGCAGCATGACTGTGAGGGGATGCACCTTCACTTCGCTAGGTGCTACCGATTTGTTCACATCGACTTCCGGTGACCACGTTAGGGTATAAAGGTTTCATTTCGCTCGCAATAGCTCAACAGTACAGTAGTAACCCCTCCACATCCTTCCTCCCTTCCTGTAATTTCACTTCCAAGATTGGGGATTCGGGCAGGTTTGCGCCATCAGATAGTAATCGTACTTCTAGCATGTACTCTGAGGAAGGGAAGCAGGGTTATATTTTTGCCAAGGTGATGAACAATGAGGTGTGATTCACCCTCTTGTCGCGCTCATTCGTATGTCTGACAGTCTCACACAATGTGTCTGCGTAGTTCTATTTAGCATCTTACTTTCTGAGTGTATAGTCAAATACTAAATGTTTTATTGTATAATCATCCCATCATTCTATTTAATTGTAATATATGTGTAATTGTTCTGTTGGTGAAAATGTTGTTATATAGTATTGAATTAAAATCTCAAAAAACTATTATTACCACAGTTAAGTTAATAAAATGTCAACCTTTCCTACCCTGCCGACATTCGCTCAGAGAGTATCAAAAAATTACCATTTAGTAAGCTATTTTTTCAGTTTTGTAGACATGATATGGGCTTTTGGGCTTACGCCTTGTCAAGAAAAGAAGGTGAAACTCTTTACGTCCCACAAAGAACTTTGCTCCACGTCTTCCGAAGAAAATCTCTACTGTACACGAGGAAGTCTTCCACAATAATGATGGATTGAATTTAAGAATGCTTTACCATTGGGGAACGGTAATGTTACGCTCGTTCGTCACCAGGTGGCTCGCTGTATGCTGGCACAGCACTCCAATTGGGAGCTGACAACAACTTCTTTTTGCTATTTTGCTTTACGTCGCACCGACACAGATAGGTCTTATGGCGACGATGGGAACGGAAAGGCCTAGGAATGGGAAGGAAGCGTCCGTGGCCTTAATTAAGGTACAGCCCCAGCATTTGCCTGGTGTGAAAATGGGAAACCACGGAAAACCATCTTCAGGGCTGCCGACAGTGGGATTCGAACCCACTATCTCCCGATCACTGGACACTGGCCGACTTAGACTACAACTTTAAGCTCCAATTATGCTTAAAGACTTAACATAAACACGGTAACAAAATTCTAATCTAACTTCAATATTTTGATTAATGCTTTCAAGTTCTGGGATACTAGACGGGATCATTTAAGTATATGATGACCGATATGAGATTTTTTTTTGCTATTTGCTTTACGTCGCACCGACACAGATATGTCTTCTGGCGACGATGGGATGGGAAAGGCCTAGGAAGTGAAAGGAAGCGGCCGTGGCCTTAATTAAGGTACAGCCCCGGCATTTGCCTGGTATGAAAATGGGAAACCACGGAAAACCATCTTCAGGGCTGCCGACAGTGGGGCTCGAACCCACGATCTCCCGATTACTGGATACTGGCCGCACTTAAGCGACTGCAGCTATCGAGCTCGGTACCGATATAAGATAAACCATTTAAATTCTTAACATTTCACACATACCGTTGCTTTATTTCCGCAGAGGAAGCTACAATCTACAAGTCAAGTCCAGGTGAAACATTAGACTGCTTAAATGTGTAGTAGTTTACAAAGTCCTTTGCTATTATACTTCCAGATTTTTGCATAAACACAATTTGTTCATTTTAATATATATACCAGTAAATTTTTCAAAGAGGTTTATGCAAGTTGCATGGATTTTACATTGTCTCCTGAACAAAGATCCTACTGCCCTGCAAAACCTAATTATATTAATGCATTAAACAATCAGAAAAAGAAAGCATGCCGGCCTAACGAAGGCAACGAATGGTAACTATACCAGTTAAGATGTTCACTCACTTGCTTGTAGACCTATAATGAAGGTAACTGCAGAGGAGATGAGACAATGTATGTAGGCTGCTAGAAATATTAGGGTTAGGTATTTTATCTTAAGTTCCGGACAATCAGAGGTGTATGCAACAGAAAATTTGCTCATATTGTCACATATATCCAGAAAAGAATGTAAATTTTTTTTACAACAGTCATCGGCCATATTGTGAGGTTTCAAGACTAAGCTCAAAAATTAAATTCAGTCACATCTTTAAATGTTCCTAACTACATGGTACAAATGCATAGTGGGATGGAGATTGGACTATTACAGCAATAACATGCCCTGTTTAAATAACAGAGGGCTCCACTGTCACCTGGATATTTGATAGGTGTCCGTTGAAAGGTACGAGTGCCTCACAGTTGATCTGCGTGGAGTTGAGCTTGGTTGATCGTGCGGACCAAGCTAGGCAACGAGGAAAACGGTTGTCACCGAAATGCCCACAATACATTTTAGTATCTGTAGAAACATTTCCAGAAGCCCTGACACGGGCTGAAAAGACAAAAACAACCTAGGGCAGGATCGTTTTTTGAGTCTACAAGCTCACCGACACCGCCATGTTACAGCACAAGCACTATAGTTGCATCTAGAGCAGACTTCTGGAATACGAGTTAGTGACCAAACAGTCAGAAACAGGCGTCAAGAGGCCTATTTAAGATCCCTACGACCCGTTGAAGTACCAGCAT
Source organism: Anabrus simplex (assembly GCF_040414725.1). Classification (NCBI taxonomy): domain Eukaryota; kingdom Metazoa; phylum Arthropoda; class Insecta; order Orthoptera; family Tettigoniidae; genus Anabrus; species Anabrus simplex. The sequence continues at coordinate 1,001,209,582 of NC_090266.1, forward strand.
TGGACAGACATCGTGGCAGGAGACTGCAGTGTGCTAGAGATTATCTTCACTGAGAGTTTGGACATGATGTAGGGAGCAATTTCTTTTGATAGCTGTACAATCTAGTTGCTTAGCGAGGTGGATTTGTTATGGCATGGGAAGATATAAGTCTTGACACCAAAAACAATCCCGTGATCATTCGTAATGGATGTCCTAACTCCTCAATGGTACATTGATGAGATCTCAATAGGAAACCCTTTCAGCTGTTAATCTCTGATCTGATTGAGATTTGGTACGACAACTAGGAACTTTTTATTCTTCACCACCTTCCTGCCCCGCACTTCTGTCTATGCGGTGCTCAAATGAGCAAACTTTGACACCCCAAAACAGGTGCTAGATATAAGACTGGGCATCTGTTTTTTGATATGACTGAATTAAACATTCCTACCGAAGTCGTCGTACGAAATCTTAATCAGATCTGAGACTTACAGATGAAAGGGTTTCCTTGTCAGTGCTACATGTGATTCCTCATGTGAGGAAGCTTGCAGAAAATGCAGTTTCGTGCATCATAATACCAAAGCGCATGACACCAACATCACTCATCAGAGATTCCTGCAAAAGTACCATATGCAAAGAATGGAGTGGCCAACCAGAAGTCCCGACTTGAATCTGATCGAACAAACCTGGGACCAACCAGATCAAAGCATCAAGCAAAAGAATCCACCACTCCTAACACCAAAAGCCGTAGAAGATGCTCTTTTGGAAGAGTGGGGACGTCTGCTTCAACTAATTATGCAGCGCCTTGCCAGAAGCATGATAAGTGCTGAGCGTCGAAAGAATGCTTTTCATTACAATTCTCAATTGTTGCAAAGGAGGTGGTTCGTTTTCATTGCAGGTCTCTTTACATTTCAGTATGTATGTACTCATACAAAAATGTGCACACATTTCTTTTCTGAGCAATGCATTTGTTCTTTCAAAGTATACCAGTAAGAGAATATACACTAGTTTATTATGTCCTTAAAGAACCGAATAAGCTGCTTTATTGGTTATTCATAATTTTTGGTAAAACATGCTTACTCGCACTGCAGCATAAATTACATTATTTCAAAAGTGAAATCATACAAATCTTACTTGGAATTAACGAGAGTGGGTTTATTGCCAAGGCTAGGAACCCACCAACCCGCCCAAAAATACAAAGGTTGGATCTATAATATTGGCAACATTGCTGTAGATATGCCATGCAAGGCAACGTAATAATGTCGCTGATAGCACGGATTAGTTACATACATACCATACCTCAGAGTACGTGGACTCTCCCTTCCCACATCACGTGCATGCGAGCTGGCAAGAGGAAGAAAGTCTTGTATGAGCCGGTGATTTAAGGTAGTGTTGTCACGATGTTTCAAAACAGGGATGACGGAGTTGGATAAAGATTGAATGTGCCAGAGGTCGTACAGCACGACAGTGTCGTCAAGGTCTTCAAGAGGCTTGTGGTAAATTAGCATTGCCTTACAGAACAGTGGCATGGTAGGCAAAAGACTTTAACAAGTGACGACAAAATGTGGTAGACATGCATCAGCCACGACGTCCTAGTGTCAGTGAAGAAGTAGTGCATGCTCTTGCCGCATTACTGGACACTGATCGACGCCCTATTATTTGCGAGCTGGCCCAAAACACCTGATGAGCGCGCATGACTGTGCTTCACATTCTGAAGAAACGTCTGGGCATAAGAAAAATTGCATCACGATGGGTTCCACGTGATTTGACGGAAATGCAGAAATGGTTACGATACGACGCTGCTCGTAACCACTTGGAGCGCTATGAGCATGGAGGGGCTTTTCTACGCCGTATCATTATGCCAGATGAGACACAGGTCAAATCGTACAAGCCACAACTGAAACACCAATCGAACGAATGGCGTCAGTACGGGGCACAGCAAAGTTCAAAAGTTTGTCAGAATCCCAGCAATGTGAAAATTATGGCAATTCTCATTAACGATTGTGATGGTGTTATCCTTACGCATTACATTCCTCCACAGCAAACTGTCAATATGCGGTATTACTGTGCATTTTGGAACACAACCCGTGACCAACTTTGAGAATCTCGCTGATAGCACGCGTTAGTTACATACCTACCATACCTCAGAGCATGTAGACTCTCCGTTCCCACATCACGTGCAAGCGAACTGGCCACACATCATTTTGCACGACAATTCTCGGCTGCATACAGCACAAGCTGTGGCTGATTTGTTCGGTCGATGGGGCTGGGCTGATCCCGAGATTTAAGCCCTTGTGATTTTGACTTGATTCCTAAGATGAAGGAACCACTTCGTGGCATTCGCTTCAGAACTGTTCCAGAGATTCGTCACGCAATAGATCGCTTCATTCAAACTATCAGCACAACAGGTGCTGCTAAACGTATCCTACGACTTCCACATCATGATGGCAGCCGTGGCCTTATTTAAGTTACAGCCCCAGTATTTGCCTGGTGTAGAAATGGGAAACCACGGGAAACAATCTTCAGGGCTGCCGACAGTGGGGCTCGAACCCACTATCTCCAGTACAAGAGAAAGGGTGAGAAGGTAAGAGATGCTGGGGAGATGTATACTCTTACTAGACCCTGCCAAAGTCTAGGAACTCTTCATGATTATGACAGCATAAAATAATTGTACATTTCCCGACATAAAAAGTCATTGTTTGAATTATTTTAAATATTTAAAATAAATCCTAGGCCGTTTCATAAAACATTTTTCACCAAGATTATTAGAAGGAGACCATTATCATAAGAGGTTTCTTGGGTCAGCCTGTGTAGCTCAAATGGTAGAGTGCTGTCTTCTGAGCCCAAGTGGGCAGGTTCAATTCCAGCTCAGTCTGGCAACATTTGGAGGAGCTCAAATACACCCATCTTGTGTCAGTAAATTTAGTGGCACATAAAATAACTCCTGCAGGCAAAAATTCCAACATCTTGATGTGTCCATAAACTATTAAGATAGGTACTGAAATGTAAAACAAATGATTAGACTTCTTGGTTAGTTAATACCTAGAAGTTTATCTATAATTTTATCCATGCTTTTAGCACGAGTTTAAATGATAACATTGTGCTACAAACTGCCCATAAATGTGGCTTGTCATGTTTTATTATGGAAGACCATAGCATTGGACGTGGTTCAAATTTTGATGCTGATTCTTCCATACAAGGTACACTCAGATTTTATGTCAGAAAGGGTACACAAATGCAACAACATAAATCTCTTAGACGTATCTCTATAGGAAGGTTCACTGGGAGGAGTATTCAATAATACTAAGGTAATTTTCTCAAATTCAGAATGATTTGTCACAGTCAGCTTTGAAGCTGTGGAACAAACAAAGAATAAGACTTGGAGGATCAATTTAAAGATGACTAAAACATATCACAGTATTTGATTACTGTATAGTAAAAAGGTTGTGGAAAGATTTCTTGGCTTTATAGACATGAATCAAGATTATTCTGCAGTAGCTGAGTACAAGCAACAAATCAAGCTGGAAAAGGAGGGTGGAGAAGTAGATGAAAGCAACCTCTCCAGACAGAACACTGAAAAAAGCACGTACAGAAAATTAGAAAAGACACAAAGAAGAAATACTTTGATGGTATGACTTCATCTGTTGGAGGTAAAGAAGAGTTGTTGGCAAGATGTTAATTCTGATTTGACATGGTGGGAAGGTTTGAGCGCGCTCAGTGAATCAGATAGCCGAGCCATAGGTGCAACCATATTGGATGGGTATCTGTTGAGAGGCCAGACTAACAAATGGTTCATCGAAAGGGAGGTGGCAGCTTTTCGGAAGTTAGAAGGGCAGCAGCAGTCTAGATCATGGGTTCTCAAACTTTTTCTGTCGCGCCCCCTTGTGAAATATGAAATATCCAGCCCCCGCTCTTATTCTTCTTTCCTTTCTTAGCTCTTCTCATAGGCTACTTTGCAAAAAAATGGATCATGAGAAATATAGTATTTGCTTCTGTCTAATTACTGCGACAACCAGTTACAATAATAATAATAATAATAATAATAATAATAATAATAATAATAATAATAATAATAATAATAATAATAATAATAATAATAATAATAATAATAATAATAAGCAGAACACAATTTAAAATTATTACGACAAATGAGAAACATAATCATAGAAAATTACTAAACAAGTTTAAAAAATAACGCAAACAAAAACTTACGAGTACTTAGCATTCCAGCAAAAATGAATTTAATAATGAATATGATATAGAATAAAATAGCCTTTATTTGCATACTGAACAACCTATTGCCAGCAAATAAATCATCTTGTGCAGTAATTCAATTATTCATTTATTTATTTATTTATTTATTTATTTATTTATTTATTTATTTATTTATTTATTTATTTATTTATTTATTTCCTCGCATCTTACAGTAATTAAACCAATCGATCCTTTCAAGGAACACATTAACTCCAGCCTAACATGATAATAAATTAAATAAGCGAATTAACAAAACAAAGTAAATTAGGATATATAATCATCACAACGGCAAAATGGCCCCTGCCAACTCCTACCATGGAAATATGTCACCAACCTAACAAAACAAACAAAATTTGAATAATTGTAATTATTTCGGTAACTATATGAACAAAATAGAATGACATAATATAAGGCGAAGTAAAATAAAATGGCAATCGTCGGCAGAACGGCATATGAAAGTTAAAGACCTTCCTAACTCTCCTGACTGGACTCGCAACCCTTTGCACATTCCACTTCTCATAGCATCCTCTCTCTCTTGACCTACTAAGGCTTGCTGATCGAGACTTAACATTACATCACCTGCCGCGTTTGTGTGCCTCATTCTGCTCACGTTGCAACTTTATACTATTATACTATTACTACATCCCTGCTATCATTTCATTTTCAAGCCAGTCTCCACATTAAATTATACCATCACGCCTTACCATACTAAAATTTACCAACCAAACTCCACTACCTCCCTTATCATCACTCTTTCAATCACGCTTTTTATTATTTAATCACTCTTAGTCACCGTCATTCCAATTTCCTTTATATTTCAGGCCATACTCACATTAAATCCACCGAGCTCGATAGCTGCAGTCGCTTAAGTGCGGCCAGTATCCAGTATTCGGGAGATAGTAGGTTCGAACCCCACTGTCGGCAGCCCTGAAAATGGTTTTCCGTGGTTTCTCATTTTCACACCAGGCAAATGCTGGGGCTGTACCTTAATTAAGGCCACGGCCGCTTCCTTCCCACTCCTAGCCTTTTCCTGTCCAATCGTGGCCGTAAAACCTATCTCTGTCGGTGCGACGTAAAACAACTAGCACATTAAATTATCATATCTATCTCTTAATCATAATCAGTCTTAGCAACCTTCACTCAAAATTACCACCATACTTTCCTTTCATATACCATTAACAAACACAATCACTCATAGCCACCACCACTCCATCTCATTTAACCTTCAGGCCACCCTCACATTAAATTATCAAATTCATCTCTTAATCATCATCACATTTAGAAACATCACTCAAAATTACCATCATTCTTTAAATACTTCCAAATCAATCTCTTATCATTCAAATATTCATGTCTCTTTTAAACTTCAAGCCAGACTCCACATTAACCATCATTAATTATCCTCATTCTTTACATACCACCAAATCAACCTCTTAATCATAATCACCCTTACATTCGCCCATAATTCAAATCTACTTTACTATAATCACTCTTAGCATAATCACTCTTAACAACCACAACTCCGTTCTCATTCAACTTCCACATTAAATTCAATATTCATTTCAAATTTACAATCATAATAATCACTCTAACACACACTTCTAACTCACATATACTTAACTATCACCCTTCTCTTCCACTTAATCTTCATTACTTTTAGAACCCTCACACAAAATTGCCATCATTCTTTACATACCTCCAAATCAATCTCTATCATTCAAATAATCTAACTCCTTTAACCTTCAAAGCAGACTCCACATTAACCATCATTCATTACCCTCATTATTAACATACCACAAACGCAACCTATTAGTAATCGCTCTTAGCATAATAATTCAAATATACTTAACTAAAATGACGCTTAGCATAATCACACTTAGCCACCACCACTCCGTTCATCAATCTCATACCACCAACTCAACCTCTTATTCATAATCTCTCTTCCCTTCACTATTCATTTCAAATACAATTAGCAAACACACACACACACACTACCCCTAACTTACTTACTACCTTTATTTAACACCATTACCTAGCTTACTTACTGATACTACTTGACTTTGTACTTCTCGTTACTATGCCTTCACCACCTTCACCTTTCTTACCCCACAGTTCCTTTAAACTCAAGCTTCTCCCTTTAATCATAGTTCCTCTTACTTCTGCTTCCTCCCTCAAACCGTTATGTTCACTATGCGTTTGTCCACTTGCCGTTTCTTGTGTTTTTCCCTCCACCGGCACTTTCTGCATCATCATTTCTTTTCCCGCACAGCCCTCCAGACCCATTTCTTTTCCTGCTTCCCTGATTCCTTTTAAAACCGCTTCTATGATGCCACTGTTACTCGGTGCTCCTCCATTTCTATTATGCACGACCTCTCCGGCCCTACTCATTTCTTCCTGCCTAAGACTCTCTTCCAAAGCCTGAAATTTCGTCACTGTCCAACCTCGAATCCATTTCGCATTGGTCACCACCAGTTTCTGGCCCCCTAATAAGCGCCCTCAACCCTTGCAGTCTTGCTCTCACTAGATTTTTCTTTAAAATTTTGAAATTTATATTTCCATCTCTTCCCATATCCCTCTTAATCCAAAATGTTTCACTCTGCAGATTGCCGGCGTTTCTTGTCACTATGTCCGCCATTAATGTGGATAACAGCGTCACTTTTATAGGCCTGCGCACTCTCAACTTACCTGAAATTAATTTTAATTTTATTTTGAATGACATCTACCACTTCATAAATAATGTCCACTTTAGCTTCTGCCTTTTCTTCATGCACACCGTAAATAAATATGGATTTCTTCCTACGTTCTTGGCTGCTGACTCCTATTTCTTTCTTCAGATTCAACATATCCTCTTCCATATTTTTTATTTTCTCTCTTAGTACCACAGTTTCTGTCACACTGTTTTCCACTTTAGCCTTAGTTTCCTTCGTGTCTTCCTGAATCAACTGCCTCGTCTTTTCGTGCTCCTTAACTTGCTCTTGTATAATCTTTTTTAACTGTTCAAACGGGCAGAGCTCTTCCACTACCTCCGTTACCACCTTCCTTATGAATTCTACGTCCTCCCAGCTTATGTTGCCACTGTTCTGCGGGTCTGGATTTACCCCCACGCCCCCAATAACCAGCAGCACATTGACCACCGCTGCCACCAACAGCATCTCACCCTTCAATCCTATCTCCACTTTACCTTCATTTATTTGGTTGTTCCCTTCTTCATTCTTCCCTGCCATATTCCGATAACGACCCGATATTGCTCCATACCGATCATCTTCCTCGTCACACTCCACTTGACCCGCCCACACCCCCCTCTTACTTCACTCCACTCCACTCAACCGGCACACTCAACTCGACACGTCCGCTCCTGTTGCTTGCTTAGGCTAGACTGTAATTGAATTATAAACCGATAATGTTTTCACTAATGATGTATTAGAGTGATGAATGCTTCTTTATTGCTAGTGGCTTTACATCGCACCGACGCAGATAGGTCTCATGGCGATGATGGGATAGGAAAGTCCTAGGAGTTGGAATGAAGTGGCCGTGGCCTTAAGGTACATCCCCACCATTTGCCTGGTGTGAAAACGGGAAACCACGGAAAACCATCTTCAGGGCTGCTGACAGTGGGATTCGAACCCACTATCTCCCGGATTCAAGCTCACAGCCACGCGCCCCTAACCACACAGACATCTCGCACGGTATGAACGCTTCTGGATCTTGGGATGTGAAATATTACTAACTGTCGTGATGTTACTTGAGGTACATGAAATGGGATGAAGGTAAGTACTTCTTGACAGTCAATATTTCCATTCAAAATGTTCCTCAATATCTGTAACAAAATAATGCTCTCCTGTTTTTTAAAGACGTGAAATTGAACAAATTTTTTAAATAGTGTGTTGAAATGTCAAATGGACAAATTACATTAAACGTTTTATGATACAAATATCTTAGAAATTTATTTTGTAGAGTCTCAGTGTGACGCGTTTGGTCTTTATAAAAGGGATCCCAGATTACCGGTGAATATTCTAACTTGCTTTCTACTAAGCTCATATACTACTTAACAGTTACTTCCGGTTGAGTAAACAATTTGGAATTTCTAATAAGAAAACCAAGCATCTTGTTAGATAGGCTCATTAATTTTGCAATATGGCTATTAAAAGTTAATTTGCTGCCGAAAATCATTCCTAAATCATTAATAGACGTTACAATTTCAAGTGTTGTTTCACCAATATAGTATGTCGGATTTATATATTCCTTTTTCCTGGTATTATGGTGTGATAGCAATTACTTATTCCTAAATGTTAAGAAATGTAAATTTCTGATATTTTGCAAAAAAATATATATAAATTCGACATATTATATTGGTGAAACAACACTTGAAATTGTAACGTCTACACTGAAGAAAATGGAAATTGCAACACCCAGAATAAGTGGCGCTACATTGCTGCAATTGAACATGCAGGACGAGTGTTCGGTTGTAATACGATTATTAAACTTTCAGGTCCCTCTGACCACAAGTTTGGACAACAATCAATACAGGATGTGCCCACCACGAGCTGCAATACATTGATGAATTCGTCGAGGCATGGAGTCAATAAGGCCTTGGATCGCTTCCTGAGGAATTGTGGCCCATGCTTGCTGCACTGCATGGGTCAGTTGTTCCAGAGTTGTGGGTGGCTGAGATGGTTGGCCAGTTGTCGACCCATCATGACCCACACATGCTCAATAGGACTGAGGTCCAGGGATCTGGCGGGCCATTCTAAGGTTGTGATGTCGTGGAGAGCTTCTCTGGAGTTGCGTGCAGTGTCTACTCGAGCATTGTCCTGCTGACACATCCCATTAGCAATGTTCGCCATCATAGGGACAACCACTGGATTGGGTACCCTATCAACGTACTGTCTAGCAGTCGCAGTGCCCTCAACAAGCACTAATTGTGATTTCAAATTAAAGCCAATAGCTCCCCAGACCATAATGCTTGGCGTTGGCCCTGTGTGCCTCTCGAAAATAAGATCTGGGCGGCCCCTCTTCCCGGTACGTCGGCGCACACGATTCCAGCGATCACTGCGGGCAAGACAGAAGCGCGATTCATCACTAAAGACGACCCTATGCCATTCGTCGACCCACGTCGATCTTTCTCGACACCTGGCCAGCATTACACGTCGCTGTTGTGGGGTCATAGGAACACCTTCTGCAGGGACACGGGCTCGTAAGCCAGCTGCACGCATCTGATTACCAACTGTTTGTTGTGTAACGTGGGGTGCCACATCTGCTCGAATTTGCGCTGCTGTTGCATGGGGTTCCATCCGGACCATCCGAATGATGCGGCGATCCTCTCTCACAGTTGTCTGTCGCGCTGGGCCTGTGCCAGGTCTATGAGTGTGGTTACCTTCATTTGACCACTGCTTCCATACACGTTGTACCGTAGATGCCTGTCGGCCAACACGTGCAGCGACAGTCCTTAGCGATAATTCAGCCTCACACAGCCTAAACATCCGAGCCCTCTCAAAGGGCGACAGTTGTTGATAGCGTGCTCTTCTCTGTCGTCGAGGCATGTTTGACAGGGAACACTTCACTTCACAGACTGCAAGTCAACTACGCTACACTAGAGTCCGTATACTGGAGTTGATTCCTCCGCGACCAATCACGTGGGGAGACCTGTAGCAACAATCCAATAGGTATGAAACTTTGATCGTTTACATACCTACATGGCATCGTTCCATATCTTGAAAATCAACACAAACGACCAATGCCTTCATGGTGTTGCAATTTCAATTTTCTTAAGTGAATTAATGATTTAGGAGTGATTTTCGACAGCAAATAAATTTTTGATAGCCATATTGCAAAATTAATGAGCCTATCTAACAAGATGCTTGGTTTTATTATTAGAAATTCCAAATTGTTTACTCAACCGGAAGTTGATAAACGTTTAGTACGAAGCAAGTTAGAATATTCATCGGTAATCTGGGATCCCTTTTATTAATATCCTGTTCCAAATCATTCACGTCACTGCATTTATATATGGTCTTATATAACTTCACATCATCAGCAAACAAACAATCAGAGGAACGAATCATCCCAGGCCAATCATTAACCATAATGAGAAATAGGAGAGTCCCAAGATTTGACCCTTGTGGCACACCAGAAGATCTATCAAAATTATGTGAAATTTCACTTTTGAAACAAACAGATTGCTGCCTATATTTTAAATAGGAACTTAATAGTTGAAGTATTGGTTTAGAAACTCAAAATCGAAGCAGCTTTGTCAAAAGAATTTTGTGGTCCACCTCATCAAATGCCTTTTCTACATCCATTGTATTACATCGGTTCTTCTATTTGTGTCTAATGTATTGTAAATCTTTTGAGTAAAACCCAGCAAGTTAGTAATGAATATAGTACGTGCTCATGTACCTTTGCCATAACATGAATTACTGAAACACCGATCAAGTGGCAGCGTGGTTTGACTCACGTAGATATCAGGATACATTCGGAAGAGAGTTGGTTCGAACCCCACTATCGGCAGCCCTGAGGATGGTTTTCCGTGGTTTCCCCATTTTCACACCAGGCAAATGCTGGGTTTGTACCTTAATTAAGGCCACGGTCGCTTCCTTCCCACTCCTAACCGTTTCCTATCCTATCGTCGCCATAAGACCTATCTGTGTCGGTTCAACGTTAAGTAAATTATACGATAGTTTGATATCATCTCTGAGTTCCATCCCTTTAGGATTGGAGTAACTTTTGCCTTTTTCCACTTTTCCGAGAGGCAGGGTGTCTTTAAAGAAAGATTGAAATGTTATTTGAGCAACCAGTATGTCAGCACAGCCCTTGATTATGTTTGGTGGAATGGCATCAGGTCCGCTGTAGTGATGGGCAACGCTCTCACTCTAGACTGACGTCATATATCTCGAGACTCTCGCGAGAATTTCGAGACCGATTCTTCTGTAGTGCAAGCTGTGCTACGTACCAGTAACAACAAGTGTAAACTTGATAGTATATCATTAGCAGTTATTGCGTGAAATAACGTTCTCATACGAAAACGTGTGAGCCAATAAACTTTGTCAATAGCCTGGAAAAGTACCGCATGTTCAACAATGAACCCCTTAATACCATTGACGAAAGTGAAAACAAAATGCCAGTATCTTAAACAGTTCACGACTTATTTGGGGTGGACATCTTAGCCGAATAACCCTGCATAATTCGTGATTAACTGTAGATAGGATGTACACCTTCTTGGATACTAGAGGCGTGCATTATTCGAACTTGAGACGGGAAAGATGTGCTTTGCTACATATGCCACCCCAATTACACATGAGTGGAACGTATAATCTAAAACGCCCGAGTTTGCTCCAATTCTGTCGACAAGGGTGATAGGCAACGCTCTCGAGACCGATTCAGGTGTCCTGCGAGTTTTGTGACGTCCCAGTAACTACGAGTGTAAGCTTCATAGTATATCATCAGCAATTCTCATATGGAAGCGTGCGTAACGATAAAGTTTGTCAAAAGGCTAGGAAAGCACTGCATGTTGAACTATGAGCTCCTTAATACCATTAACGTAAGTGGAAACAGAATGTCAGTTTCTTAAACTGTTCGCGAGTTATTTCAGGTGGACTTCTTAGCTGAATAACCCGTATAATTTGTTAATAACCGTATATAGGAAGTACACCTACCTAGGTCCCTCGCAACCGTTGTCGACAGGGTAGCTTCTTGTGATGCAGACCGGGTCGGAGGGGTTCTGTGACGATTCCTCTTCATTGATATTATGCGTTTGTAAGAGCCGGATCATCCCAGAAGTATTTCTTTAGCATTTGGTCTGTTTCAGCTTGTTATGTCGTGTCTTGAAGCATGTTTTCGTAACTTGATTAGGTCTTGCTATGGTGGAGAGTATAACGTGTCGTGCTAGAAACAACGGTTCGATTCATTAAATTTGGGGCTTAAATGGAAAATTTTAAATATCTCGAAAACGGTGCGTCGTAGAGCAAAATGGACAAATTTTTTCCGCCTAATACATATGTTCGCTGTATCAGGAACATGATAGCATAAGAAAAAAGTAGTCTAATGATGAGATCAACGGTTCGGTTTCTACTTACGCACTTTGGCATTGGCGGCTATCTAATTCTGCAAGATGGCGGCTACACATAGCTTCTTATGAGACGGCTTAAGGGTGCTTGCACAATATGGCTGCCGCACTTGTGAGACGCCCTAGGGATGCTTGCGTAAGATGGCGGCTACAAGATGGCAGCTATACATAGCTTCTTATGAGACTGCTTAAGGGTGCTTGCACAAGATGACGGCTAAATCAACAAAGCATCATGCTGCCATCTTTAGCTACTATCTTTGAAATGTGGTGGCGGTAATGTCTACATGTTTTTGACAGCTACCATCTTTACATAACAGAGCACCGTGCTGCCATCTTTAGCTGCTACCTTAGGTACGTGGTAGCGGGTAATTAAAAAAATTCCACGTGCTTTTTTGACAGCGGCCATCTTTAATCAACACAGCATCATGCTGCCATCTTTAGCTACTACCTTTGAAATGTGCTGGCAGGTAATTTGAAAAACTTTACGTGGTTTTGTCAGATGTTAGCCGCCATCTTTAAGCAACAACGCATCGTGCTGCTATATTTACGGCACTAAACCTCATCGTGGTGGAGGGTAATTTGAAAAATTCCACATGCTTTTTGACAGCTCTCGTCTTTAATCAACAGAGCATCGTGCTGCTAACATTACAGCACTAAACCTCGTACCTTTCAATTGTGGTGGCGGGTAATTTGAAAAATTCTACGTGCTTTTTTGTCAGCTGTCAGCGGCCATCTTTAAACAATAGCGGCTATACATAGGCCTCGAACTCCTCCTCCTATGTCATGGAATAGCTCTATCGAACATGCATCGCGAAGGCAAGAGTGTGCAGCGATAACATCATTATGCATATTTAGACTTGCAGATGACAAAATAAGTGATTGAAACATAACAAGACTAGAATCAAACGCTGTACTCGATGTCGTTAACTTCAACATGCGTTCAGAACACTGTTTGATGTGTTCAGGTCACTAAATAAGTGATCAAGACTAGAATCGAACACTGTACTCGATACAACATGTGTTTAGAACATGTCAGGGGATACCTTTGTTCTAAGAAAATCAGATTACAAAAGAAGTGATTGAAACATAACAAGACTAGAATCGAACACCTTTGTTCTAAGAAAATCTGATTACAAAAGAAGTGATCGAAACATAACAAGACTAGAATCGAACACTGTACTCGATGTAATTATCTTCGTCGTTAACTTCAACATGTGATTAGAACATTGATTTATGTTTTCAGAACACTAAATAAGTGATCAAGACTAGAATAGAACACGATACAACATGTGTTCAGAACATGTCAGGGGATACCTTTGTTCTGAGAAGATGGATTCGAACAAAGAAAAAGATAATAAGACTAGAATTCTGAACAGCTTGTGAGAGATAGTGGCTGTTATAGCGTCCTCTCCTCTTCCCCCTCGGTTAAGGCATATCTCCATCGAACATACAACGCGATCTTATGCATAAGGCAGTGCACATACTGCGTAACCAACTCGCTCGGTAAACGATAACATGAATACAACAAAATTACAGCTTCAAATGATTTGCCTTCTATCATTTGTCTTGTGCGAAAAGCAGTCGAACAAGTTATCTCATAAACACGTAACATGAAATATCGGTTCGGAAACATATTGTTTCAAAATGTTGGCATGGGTTACAAGCACGTAGCTCATGCGGAAAGTAAAATTAAACAGAACGCTTAGTGCTATAAGAAATACACTGCTTACATTTAAGTCCCTAGCAGTTTAACAAGTTATCGCATATACATGTAACAAAAAATATCGGTTCGGAAACATATTATTTTAATCTGTTGGCATGGGTTACAAGCACGTAGCTTGTGCAGACGAGCGCTACTATGCAAGATGACTGTAAAATGCTGAACCGAAAAAATAATCGTGCTACACACATGATAGGGAATGGAACCCAGGGGTTACGTCTTATCAGAAGGACAAATGGATAAAGGGACTCTTCTTCTTCCTCCTCCTCCTGACCGCGTCGTCCTCTTCCTCCTCCTAGGGCTAATGGGCTAAAGGGCAAAAGGGCTCCTCCACCGCCTCACCACGCCCTGCTCCTAGAAGGAGTTAACTGAAGTTGGTACATTTTTAACAGCAGTATCGCCCTCATCGATTGTTTTCAGTAAGAATGCTTCTACTTTGTTAAGTGTAGCAAATTAATCTCTATTATTAAATGGTTTTGCTTTCATAACCGTAGAAATTCATGCTACACATAATAGGGAATGGAACCCAGGGGTCACGTCTTATTAGAATTACCCAATAAAGAATAAAATCCCCGACCTATTAGCGGTGCAATGAGTTGCGTTTTTCTAACAGATCAGTATATACTTGATAATTTTTAGTGTTTGGAACACTGAACGTTTCAAGAAGGCAGCAGTAAGGTTAGCGATATTTTGTTGTTGGATTTTAAATTCCGCGCTACGACAAGCATAAGGTGGCAACCTTGAGGTTTAGCGCCGTGAAGATGGCAGCAGTGAGGTTAGCGATGCTCTATTGTCCTTAAAAGTGAGGTTAGGGTCCGTCAAGATGACAGCTGTCAAAAAACCACGCGGCTTTGTTTACAAACAAGAGCACGAGGTCGTAACGTCACGTTACGTGGTATGCTACGTCAACATGCGAAGTTCAAAATCCACGCCCACGTAGTTAGAACTCGTTAAAAGCGTAAAGATGATCAATTCTAAGCGCTACGTCTTTAAGAGCATCATTAAGAATAGCTAAGTTTAAAAATCTTGTAAACAGAGCAGCAGTAAAAATAGCGATGTTTAAAAGCGTGTACCCATCACCTACCGATTTTGCATGCATCGACTATCATATTAAACTTCTTCCGCTAGAGTGTACAACGATCGCAGTTGTGTGCTGCTACCTTAGCATAACCTATGTGCCACAGCCGCTTCCTTCCAACTCCTAAGCCTTTCCTATCTCATCGTCGCCATAAGACCTATCTGTGTCATTGTGACGCAAAGCCAATAGCAAAGAAAGAAAGAAAGAAGCGAATCGTGTGTAGATTCCATCTCTTTACAAGAAATGGAAAATAGCCTACTGTTTAAAAGTCCTGTTTCTCAAAATTTACAATGCTGACTGCACCGTACAGCATTTTATTGACTTCTGGTTGTAACACTTTTCAAACCAATGCCTCCCTGTGTATTATGCAATGTGTAAATTTTACAGAATTAGTAACAGCGCTCACTCTTTCTCTGAACCCCTTTTTAGTTCCAGTAAATGCCGCCAACCCATTGGAGCATATACAAACACAATTTGTCCACAACAGATTGTTGTCAATGAAAAAAGAATTCACAAGAGAGAAAATATTTTTGCCTGTAGTCCTGCCTTCCAGAGCTTTACAAAATGGAAAATCCTTGCACATTTCATTTTCATGACAGTAGCATATAAAAACAAGAAGTTGTGCACTATTTACGACATCAATACTGCCATCAAGTTGCAGGTCATATTTTGGGCTTTTATGAATATGTGGCAGCAATTGTTTCTTAAGAGGCCATTGTATTAATACGATGAGGCACTGTATCATCTGAGAGCAATATCGACTTCACACACTCGCCGAACTTTTGTCCATGCATGATCGCACGCATATTCACGGCAACAGGAAGGAGTAATTTCTCACCGATGATATATGCCGATTTTGGTTTTACAATTAAATAGGATACCTAGAAGGATGCTCTTAGCGATTTTTTAGGAACTTTTACATGCTTCTCAAGGAATTTGACATTTCCTTTCAGTTGTTGCTCATTACGCTTAAAAATTCTATAGGTTTACTTACACAGTCTGGATGTTTTGTCTGCACGTGTGTGTTAAGTTTCACAGGCTCCAAACTGTCATCAGCTAAAATCTTCAAACAAAGAACACATTGAGGTTGTTCCCGATTATTCAAAGAATGCTGATAAAGCCCAACATCAGATAATAGTCTTGATATTTATACACTTATACACTTTGCTTTTGTGTGTAGCATTAGTTGCTTGTGGGAACAGAAGTGGAAGAACAATGTACTCTGATTAAATATGAATTTTGTTCTTTAGTAGGAGTGAATATTTTCGAAGGAGGGCAAGCACTCGATAAATCACTTCCACGGGGTCTCTTTTTACCACTGCTAATAAGCCACTTATACATGGGTATGGCGATACTGTATCAATTTATTGTAAATTGGCTAACCATTTCCACTGAACTGATTATTTTAACTACGACGGTTCAATTTTGTCCGTATTGACTTACATTCAGTCTCTGAAGGTGAGATGGGTAGATCGAATCATGAATGAACAGATAATGAATTGGCGAGATGAGGCTGATTTGGCCAAATTTAACGAAAAGCAGGGATAGAATGATAGGCCACATCTTATGACACCCAAGAATTTTTCAGTTTATTTTGAGGGAAGTGTAGGTGGTAAAAATTGTAGATGTAGACAAGATATGAATATAAGCAGATTAGAGCAGATGTAGCAGTTATGAGGAAATATAAACATTAGCAAGGATAGGGTAGTTTGGAGGGCTGCATCAAACCAGTATATGAACCATGTGAATATTACATTATTGCCAAAGTACATTGTTCCTCCTCTTTATAATTCCCTTAATACTATTTGATTTACATCTTCTCTTGAGTTGATCAAGTCAAAAGAGTGAATAAACTGGACCTAAAATGTTTAACTCTGAGCAACTTAGGTAAGCTTCTTAATCATTTATATTCCGTGACAAGTAAACTGAACTCTCTTTTACAGTCCTGTATGAATGTAAAGTCATTTCCACTTGACAGCTCTTGCTGCTATTTGTTTTACGTCTCACCGACACAGATAGGTCTTATGGCGATAATGGGACAGGAAAGGCCTAGGAATGGGAAGGAAGCGGTCGTGGCCTTAATTAAGGGACAGCCCCAGCATTTGCCTGGTGTGAAAATGGGAAACCAGGAAAAACCATCTTCAGGGCTGCCGACTGTGGGGTTCAAAAGCACTATCTCCCGGATGCAAGCTCACAGCTGCGCGCTCCTAACCGCACGGCCAACTCGCCCGGTATTGACAGCTCTTAACCAACACTACAGTTAATTACTAAGGTGTAGATTATTAAGCACGATGTCTCATAAGTAGATGATGATGATGCTTGTTGTTTTAAGGGGCCAAACATCGAAGGTCATCGGCCCATAATGGAACGAGATGGACGACCTGATACATGATATTTAAAATTTTAAAATGTATCCACTGACAAGAGTTAAAAATGATGAAGAAATGAGTATGAGATTAAAACAATCAGTGGATCTAATTCGCAATGCCTTTTTGTCTACTAACATAAGAGAAAATACAGGAACAAGAAAGGAATAAGGCATTGCCTGGTAGTGCTGATATATATACATAATTTACATTAGACGTTAAAATAACACATTAAAATACGCAACACAAACTAAAATGAAGTCAATGGGATAAAAGCGCAATTGACACAAATACACTAGGACAAAGGACATCATTAGACACGATAAAACAGACCACTATCCCTCATAAAGCGGATGACGAGGTCTGCTGACTGCTCGTCATCTCGCAAAATAAGGGAGATTGTACTCGAGAGGCTAAGACTACGGCGAAGATCGACCAGGTCCATACACTCCGTAAGGATGTGTACCGCGGTAAGATGATCGGCGCAGGTACACACCGGAGGGGGTTCTTCTTTCAAAAAAGGTGCCAGTGAGTCAGGAAACCGTGGCGGATCCGAAGACGACATAATACCACGGCTTCCCTCCGCGAAGTCCGAAGGGAAGTCCACCATACCTTCGTTGTTCCTTTCATCGCTCTCAGCTTATTTGGAAGTGGAATGGCCTGCCACTCCATCTCCCAATGGGACATAACCAGATGTCTCAGCTGAGTGCGAATATCACTTGCTGGAACCTTGAAAGGCAACGGGGGCAGTGTAACTGCCTCTCCTTGGCAGCCTGATCTCCTAATTCATTCCCCTCTACACCCATGTGGCTTGGGAGCCACATAAAAGTGATTCTGGTGCCGGCATCCGAACATCCGGCCAGCAGGTTCTGGACCCGCTGCACCAGAGAGTGTCGAGGTAAACAAGTATCAATAGACTGTAGCGATCTCCAGGAGTCAGTACACAGAAGAAAGTGTCGGCGTCCATTGGACAGGCGTACCCCAGAGCTTCACAGATAGCATAGAGCTCTGCTGTGTACACACTGCAGGTTTCCGAGAGAGCAAAAAAAACCTATCATTGTCGACAACGAACACACAGCCCACCTTCGTATCTGTCCTTGAACCATCCGTGTAGACGACGACTGAACCTGGATAGCGGCCAACAACGGACAAGAGGAGCCTCCAATAAATCGAAGGGTCCGTGTTTTCTTTCGGGCCAGTGTGCAGATCCAGAATTATTTCAGATCGTCATACTAACCACGGAGGTATCCCACTTGGTTGTCTGACAAGGCAAGGAACCGAAGGAACGTGAAACAATCTGTAACTGCTATCCAAGCGAATCCGAACCGGCAGCGTTGCTCGAAGACAAGCAGCGTACAGCAAACGGTTGTCATTGTTGAACACTCAAGGGTAGCTTGGATGAAGTGGCATCTGTCGCAAATTTGCAGCATACGTAAGAAGGAGCAGCTGGCGCCTCATGTGTAAAGGCGGCACACCAGACTCAGCGAGCAGGCTGGCAATGGGGCTTGTACGAAAAGCTCCCGTCGCCAACCTAACCCCGCTGTGGTGGATGCTGTTCAGCTTCGCAAGGGCGCTTGGCCTTGCTGAGCCATATGCTGCACTGCCGTAGTTTAGCCGAGATAAAACATGTACCCTATAGAATCGTAGGAGGACCGTGCGGTCAGCACCCCAATTAGTGCTGCTAAAAAACTTCATGATATTCAGCTTCTTAGTGCATTGCACTTTTAACCGCCGCACATGTGGCTCCCATGATAATTTGCTATCGAAAAGGAGCCCAAGAAATCGGTAAGTGTCAACAACTGGATTAGCGACATTTCCTAAATAAAGCTCAGGTTGTGGATGAAGAGTACGGAGCCGACAAAAGTGGACAACAGAGGACTTTGCGGTAGAAAACCGAAAGCCATGTTCTAAGGCCCACTGTTCCAATCTCCTAATAGCTTGCTGTAATTGTCGCTCTGCCACCGCCATATTACGCGAGCTATAGCGCAGAGCAAAATCGTCCACATATAGCGACGATATGACTGCTGAAACAGCAGCAGCGACAATACCGTTTATGGCAATTGCGAACAGAGTGACACTAAGGACTGATCGCTGTGGGACTCCATTTTCCTGAACGTGGTATTGCGAATATGTCTTCCCTACTACGACACGGAATAGACGGAGGGACAAAACTTCGCAATAAATACCGGCAAGTGACCTCGGAATCTCCATTGATGCAGGACTGAAGGGATACCATATCGCCATGTGGTGTCATACGCCTTTTCTAACTCAAAGAAAGCAGCTACCAAATGCTGTTTGCGGAGAAACGCATCCTGGATAGAGTTCTCCAGGCGTACCAAGTGGTCAGTGGTCGAGCAAGCGGCTCGAAAACAACATTGGTACTCGGACAAGAGTCCTTGTTTCTCCAGACACCACACGAGTCGGCGATTTACCATCCTCTCAAAGAGCATACACAGGCAGTTTGCAAGACAAATCGGTCTGTAACTTCCTGCATACTTAGGATCTTTGTCAGGCTTGAGGACAGGAATAACTATGCCCTCTCGCCACTGAGAGGTTGAATACGCGAAGGAGATATAGTAGACTATCATCACTAAGGTGTTTCAACATCTGGTTATGGATGTTGTCGGGTCGAAGAGACGTGTCCTTTCAAAGCGCTAAGGCGCTGCGAAGTTCCTACTCCGTAAAGGGCACACTGTAGTCCTCTGAAGCATGAGTTGCAAAACTAAGGTGCAGACGGTCGGTCTCCCGCTTCAGAGCGAGGAAGACACGATGGTAATTCCGGAGCCAGATACATCCGCGAAATGACTATTTAGATGGTTAGCAATAGTGAGAGGGTTAGTGGCGACACTGCCTGCAATTGAAATTCCCGGTGCAGGAGATGATCCTTAGATACCCGAAATCCGTCGAAGCTTAGTCCACACTTGAGATTGTGGAGTATGTGGCGTCATAGACGACACATATCTCTCCAATGATGCCTTCTTACTTTGGCGAATAAGAACTCGCGCCTTAGCGCGGAGTTTCTTAAATGTTACCAAGTTGGCCGCAGTAGGCTCTCTACGGTAGCGTTTGTGAGCGCGACGCCGTTCTTTGATAGCTGCTGCTATTTATTCGTTCCACCAAGGAACGAGTTTTCGGCGAGGAGTCGCCGAGAAGAACGGAATGGACTCCTCAGCAGCAGCAAGAATAACTTGGCTGATGTAAGTTATTTCCTCGCAAACGGTCCGCCTGATATCGTCGTTAAAGACAGCTAGTGATGTGTACTTTAGCCAATCAGCATGTTTAAAAATCCATCGAGGGGGAGCCTCGACGGATTTGTTTCATCAAAGTAAGAATGATGGGAAAATGGTCACTGTCACAAAGATCGTCGTGTGTATTCCACCGAAACAGCGGAACCAATGTTCGGCTGCATAGACTTACGTGTATACAAGAATATGTACCGTACCGTATACTAAAGTGAGTTGGCTCCCCTGTGTTCAAAATACATAAGTCCAGCTCTGTTACTAATGTTTCCAGCTCTCTTCCCCGGGAGAAAGGCGTCTCAGAGCCCCATATGGGGTGATGGGCGTTAAAATCGCCCAATAAGAGGAAGGGAGGTGGAAGCTGATCTATAAGATCAGCGACATCATTTATGTTAAGACCCTGGCCTGGTGGAAAATAAACATTACACATTGTTGCTATGACAGGCAGCGGAACACGAACAGCTACAGCCTCAAGCGGGTTTCTTAATGGAACCCCTTCGCTGTAGGTATCGGAACGTACAAAAATGCCAACGCCACCGGGAGCCCGGGGAGCATAATATCGTTCTGTCGAGTATAGTCTGAAATTTCTCAAGACCGTATGATGACTAGGTCTGAAGTTGGTCTCCTGAATACAGAGTATACTCGCTGCGTACTCACTAATGAGCTGCCGTAGCTCAGCACGATGCCTGTCATAACCGTTACAATTCCGCTGTAACAGTGCCATAGTGTGGACTATGAAAGGACTGTTAGGTTATGAGCGAAAAAATGCTCACAAGCCTAAAGACTATCAACAACTACATCCTTAGATGTAGATGACAGCGCGACATCCATCCCGTCATCAACAGACGGCGGGGATGCCGCCCAGACCTTCGACGCTTTTCGGGGGCGGGCAGGTCCCCTACGAGGAAAGCGCGCAAGTTTTGGAGCAGGAGTACCTCCTGGCGCAGACTCATACCCTCCAGATGGGGGCATTATTTCTCCTTAGCAGGGGAAGTGCGAGAGCGCTCGGCAAGGGCGCTCTTCTTCGCCGCCTTTTTTCTGGTTTAGACGGGCTGGGAGATGGTTTCCCAGCCCTGGTCGACGATGCCGCCTCCGCCGGCTTGGGCACGGCTTTCGCCGACCTCTTATGGGGGAGACTTGGCCTTCCCCCCCGTGCTGTGTCGGCTGGGAACCGCCAGCCGGCACAGACTTCTGGTTGGTCGAAGGTAGGGTGGTCAACCCCTTCGAGCTTTTACTCTTTGCGACGTTGCCCGGAGAAGCAACAGTCGCCTTGCGCGCAGCGACCAGCACAGGCGACGATGTTGTAAATGAAGAACCTGGAAGACTCTGAGCTACCATGCTATAGTCGAGTGTACGGGCAGGTGTATTCGTGGAATTAAACTTACGGCGCGCTTCCTGGTAGGAAAGAACATCCAGGGTCTTGATCTCCTGGATCTTCTTCTCACTCAGATATGTCAGACAGTTCCGATCCCAAGGAGAATGAAAACCGGAGCAGTTAGTGCACTTGTACGGAGTTGTGCACTCCTCCGCGCCGTGAGCTACTCGTCCACATGTACCACATACAGACTGATTCGAACAACGAGATACCATATGTCCGAATCGCTGGCATTGATAGCATCGCATAGGAGGCGGGATGTACGACCTCACATCGCAACGATAAGTTGTTACCTTGATTTTCCCTGGTAACACTGACAAATTGAAAGAGACAATGAAGGCAACAGTGGCAACGCCTTCACCGTTGACCTTGCGCGTGATGCGCCGGACGTGTGTCACGCCACGGTTCTTCATGTCTTCCATCAACTCGTCGTCAGTGTTCAAAATAAGGTCGCGGTGAAAGATGACTCCGCGAACCAGATTCAAGGACTTGTGCTCCTCCACTTTGACAGGGATTTCGCCAAAGTGGTCGCACTTAAGCAACTGATCAGCTTGCACTGCTGTACGAGTCTTCGAAAGCAAACTACCGTTGCGCATTTTCTTGAGGTCCTCAAGTTCTCCGTAGACGCCTTCAATGTATCTACTAAAAAGGATCGACTTTACCACCTTAACATCTTGAGTCCAGAAGTGTACATATGTAAACCTTCAGTTTTTATTTTATTTCTACACATTGAGGTTAGATTTTTATGTTTGTGCCATGTGCCACACGTATGTTTACCTTATTAGTTCCAAATGAAAGCACTAGGAGCACTCTATACCGGTTCAGCTGTGAGCCAGACCACATGGAATTTTACATTTGACCGAGATGGCTGTTACTGTAGTCTCGTCCGCGACATCGTACTGTACGATTGGTAGTGTTCGAGGTTTCGTGTTCTGTGTCTGAAGTTTCTAGAACTTACTCCTGCATTCGAGTGCTAGCTTGAGTGTGAATTGTGAAGTGGTGGCATGAGTTCTGATAGTCGAGGTACTAGGGACTTTCATCCCGCGTCAAATAGTAATGTTGAACGGAAAGAAGAGGTGAAAATGGATACAAATGTGATGATAGTTCTCCTAATACACCTTCGTTGCAAACTTCGACCCAATGCAATAATAACCCTCCCCCTCCTGCTCAACCTCCTAATATTATTGCATGTAATTTATACCCATTAAACCACCCAGGACCATATCTTGTTTTTGTTTCATCCAAACATGGTAATAACATTGGCAACCTGCACCCTATGGCTATCGGGCGTTTACTCCATGAAAGAAACTTTCCTGTTAAATCCATCCAGTATAAAGGCCGTAATAGGATTCAGGTAAACTTTCACTCTCCTAATCATGCTAATGACTTTTGGCAGAATAAGTTCCTTGATACACACAAGTTGCATGCCTTTATTCCTCACTCCAATATCTTCTGAGTAGGCATTATACGCGGTGTTGAGAAAGATCTAACTGAATCAGATATTCTTACCTTACTTAAGAGTGACGTCAAAGTTCACTCTGTTCATCGCCTACGTCGTAAAACCCTCCAAGAAGGTCAGGCAGTATATTTACCTACCGGCTCAGTCAAGATTGTTTTTTGCTCCAAAACTTCACCGAAATATGTTTCAATCTATCACGTAATGTTGGAAGTCAATCCCTTTATATTCTAGCCCATTATCTGCTCCAAATGCCAGCGTTATGGTCACACCATAGGCAATTGCCAGTCCACGTCAATCCCTCTGCAACCCGCACAGCACAAAAAAACAGCTACTATACTACCACAGCGAGAACATGTTCAACAGTGTTCTTAACCTTCTCATGCAGCTTACACAACTAATTGGAGATCATCTCAATATTTTACCAGTTATTAGTCAACTTCGAGAAAGCTTACACCTTATCTTTAATAATGGTAGTACGCATCCTTCAATTGAATGCTACGAACCTACAAAATAAACAATACGAATTAAAAATTCTAATGCACGAAACATCTCCTCATATAGTCGCTCTGCAAGAAACTTGGTTTTCTTATAAAACTAACTTTTATTTTCCAGGTTATTCTATTGAAAGCCATGACGGACCAGGATTTGATGGTGTCGCACTTATGACACATAATTCGTTATCGTACACTCCCTTACATCTACAATACATAATACCAAACACCTATTCCCTAGGCCTAATAATAATAATTTCGTGTGCCTATTTCTAGCCGAGTGCAGCCCTTGTAAGGCAGACCCTCCGATGAGGGTGGGCGGCATCTGCCATTTGTAGGTAACTGCGTGTTATTGTGGTGGAGGATAGTGTTATGTGTGGTGTGTGAGTAGCAGGGATGTTGGGGACAGCACAAACACCCAGCCCCCGGGCCATTGGAATAAACCAATTAAGGTTAAAATCTCCGAATCGGCCGGGAATCGAACCCGAGACCCTCTGAACCGAAGGCCAGTACGCTGACCCATCGGCCAACGAATCGGACTCCCTAGGCCTTATATATCATAACACATATGTTATAAACTTATATAATCCTCCCGATAATTACATCTCCTTCGCCCAATGGTTCAATTTTTTAATCAGTTTCCCTCTGATACCCAACTGTTTTTTGGGCGATGTCAATATACATCATACTCAGTGGGGAGCCCCGCTCGACACCTCTAAAGGCACACAGTTCCTACATGCTGTAAATCAACATAATCTCTTGATTCTTAATGATGGTTCGCCTACCAGGCTCACTCCTCTTGGTTCGTTGCCTAGCACAGTTGATTTATCACTTTGCCGCAACACTATTGCCCCTATAACCACGTGGCGAGTACTAAGTGACACTCATACAAGTGATCACTTTCCTATCATCATTACTTATGGACATGGGTATATTACTAAAAGCCCTCTTAACCACCATTATACCGGTCAAATTCGTTCCATGAAACATTTCAATGCTTCGTGCTTTAAGTCTTTCATGCTAACCCAATTAGAGACATTCCCCGTAACAGAATTATCCTATCAATGAATTCTCAAAATAATAACACAGTATCTGGACCTATACCATCCTTTTAAAACACCATCAAACTCCATAACAACTGGTACCTCTAAATTAAAGTGGTGGGACACTGAATGCCACCAATTAATCCTCAAACGAGGACTCTCTTCAAAATATATCGTAAAACTTTAACCCCTTCACACTACTTTCACCTCAAACATCAAATTGCTCATATCAGACGTGTATTCAGTCAAAAACGACGACAAGCCTGGAAAACTTGTATATCCTCTTTCCATACCCATATTTCTGCATCTCAGTTATGGAATGCTATCCGTGCTCTCACTCGGGCTTCCACTCATGTCCCACGCCCTCAAATCACATCGAATATTCTGAATGAATTTCTAACGTCCCTCACTCCAGATTATGTACTCCCACCTTATACCCCAGCTATGTCTGCTTCCACTAGTCGGTCTTCAGTCCTTTCTCGTCCCATCACTCTCCCAGAGCTTACGTCCATTCTTAACTCCTGCAAAACGTCCACTCCAGGTCCTGATTATATCTCTTATGCTATGTTACAACAATTGCCGATCAAAGCCCTACAAGTGCTTGTTCAGTACTTTAAATTTGTGTTAACCACTACGACTCCTTCTCCGGAATGGAACACATTTTTCCTAGTCCCGGTTCCAAAGCCTCGTCGTCCAATGGCCACCCCACACAATATAAGGGGAATAATATTACCAGCTTGTCTACGCAAACTATTTCTCAAAATCATGCTCCAAACGTTTCTGTGGTACTTAGAGTATTATTACCTTCTTCCCAAGTATCAGTATGCTTACTGTAAAGGTAGAAATGCTCAGGATGCGATCAATATGCTTATTATTGACATATTATTAGCTAAATCTCGAAAACAGCACACTATTGCTGTCTTCCTAGACATACGAGGTGCCTTTGATTCAGTCCCCCTGAATATATTATGGGATGTGTTAGTACAGAAAGGAATTCCGACTACTTTCATAACTCTTCTACGCCATCTGTTAATATATCGCACTCTTATCTTCAAACCTCCCCTCACTACACAATCCCCTCGTCAGGCTACTGTCGGCATCCCTCAACGTGATATATTCAGTGGAATACTCTTTGCTTTATATTTATCCGACCTTGAGCAACTTGCCTCCAATCTACCAGAATTCTTATGTATGCTGACGACATAATTATCTATTTTTCCCATAAAGATCTAGATGTTGCCCGGAAATGCACAACACAGCTCCTGCTTAAAGTCCAGTCTTGGTTACACACTCATGGGTTATCCTTATCTCCTGGTAAATGCTCTGCGGTAATTTTTACTACCAAGCGTGTTTATACACTGACTGACAGAGCAAATGCAACACCAAGAAGGAGTGGTTCGAAAGGGATGAAAGTTGGGAAAAAAACAGAGACGGCACGGACGAATAATTGATGTTTATTTCAAACCGATATGGAGGTTACACAATGCGCACGGCATCGACTCAGTAGGATGTAGGACCACCGCGAGCGGCGATGCACGCAGAAACACGTCGAGGTACAGAGTCAATAAGAGTGCGGATGGTGTCCTGAGGGATGGTTCTCCATTCTCTGTCAACCATTTGCCACAGTTGGTCGTCCGTACGAGGCTAGGGCAGAGTTTGCAAACGGCGTCCAATGAGATCCCACACGTGTTCGATTGGTGATAGATCCGGAGAGTACGCTGGCCACGGAAGCATCTGTACACCTCGTAGAGCCTGTTGGGAGATGCGAGCAGTGTGTGGGCGGGCATTATCCTGCTGAAACAGAGCATTGGGCAGCCCCTGAAGGTACGGGAGTGCCACCGGCCGCAGCACATGCTGCACGTAGCGGTGGGCATTTAACGTGCCTTGAATACGCACTAGAGGTGACGTGGAATCATACGCAATAGCGCCCCAAACCATGATGCCGCGTTGTCTAGCGGTAGGGCGCTCCACAGTTACTGCCGGATTTGACCTTTCTCCACGCCGACGCCACACTCGTCTGCGGTGACTATCACTGACAGAACAGAAGCGTGACTCATCGGAGAACACGACGTTCCGCCATTCCCTCATCCAAGTCGCTCTAGCCCGGCACCATGCCAGGCGTGCACGTCTATGCTGTGGAGTCAATGGTAGTCTTCTGAGCGGACGCCGCGAGTGCAGGCCTCCTTCAACCAATCGACGGGAAATTGTTCTGGTCGATATTGGAACAGCCAGGGTGTCTTGCACATGCTGAAGAATGGCGGTTGACGTGGCGTGCGGGGCTGCCACCGCTTGGCGGCGGATGCGCCGATCCTCGCGTGCTGACGTCACTCGGGCTGCGCCTGGACCCCTCGCACGTGCCACATGTCCCTGCGCCAACCATCTTCGCCACAGGCGCTGCACCGTGGACACATGCCTATGGGTATCGGCTGCGATTTGACGAAGCGACCAACCTGCCCTTCTCAGCCCGATCACCATATCCCTCGTAAAGTCGTCTGTCTGCTGGAAATGCCTCCGTTGACGGCGGCCTGGCATTCTTAGCTATACACGTGTCCTGTGGCACACGACAACACGTTCTACAATGACTGTCGGCTGAGAAATCACGGTACGAAGTGGGCCATTCACCAACGCCGTGTCCGATTTATCGTTCGCTACGTGCGCAGCACAGCGGCGCATTTCACATCATGAGCATACCTCAGTGACGTCAGTCTACCCTGCAATTGGCATAAAGTACTGACCACTCCTTCTTGGTGTTGCATTTGCTCTGTCAGTCAGTGTAATTCAGAGCCTTTACTGTTCGATAGATATGAAATTCCCATACGTTCGCACCATAAATATCTTGGCATTATACTTAATCGTAAATTACACTTCTCCTAACATATACAACACCTACGAAACAGTACTGCCACACATATTAACCTACTAAAAGCTATTACACGTCGTTCTTGGGGAGCTGATCCAGTTTCATATTTTCCTCTATATTCTAAAAAGGTTCGTATCTCACCCACTAATGCATGTACCAACTTTTAACTGATGGATCCAAAAATTCTTGTGGTGTTGGAGCTGCTTTTTACTACGAACAAACTCAGTATGCTGAATTATTTCATTTATCGTCACATTTTTCTATTTTTTTCTGCAGAACTCCTTGCCATACGACAAACATTACTGTACATAAACAATTCATCCATACAATCTGCTAATATATTTACTGACTCTCTCTCCGTGCTCCAAACACTAAAATCTAACAAGTTTATGCTGAACTGGTATGTATATAACGTAAAGCACATCCTATTTACTTTAAACCATTAGGTGTCCAAGTT
Source organism: Anabrus simplex (assembly GCF_040414725.1). Classification (NCBI taxonomy): domain Eukaryota; kingdom Metazoa; phylum Arthropoda; class Insecta; order Orthoptera; family Tettigoniidae; genus Anabrus; species Anabrus simplex. The sequence goes on from NC_090266.1 coordinate 1,001,237,962, forward strand.
ACACTCATTTGGATACCGGCACATAAAAATAAACCAGGTAATGAAAAGGCTAATCGATTAGCGAAAGAGGCTTCACTATTATCTACAAACCCAGCTACATTTTCTGTTCCCGACACAGATTTCATATCTCTGTTAAAATCACAACAAAAACAATTATGGCAACACATATGGACAACATCTGCACGTGAGAAGGGCAATTTCTATCATAATCTCCAACCACTATTACCTACTACTTTCTGGTATCAACACGCAACCTACACTCGTCGGCATATCATCAATATCTTACGCCTTCGCTTTAATCATGCTCTTACACCACTCTATAAATTTAGATTTCGTTTACAACAGCATCCCCTATGTCATTGTGGATCCGTAGATGCCGAAATCAATCATCTCTTTTTTCAATGTCCGCTGTATAACTCCTCTAGACGCTGCATGTACTCAAGCTTAATACATTTCAATTATCCTCTCCCCACGTCAATTGCATGTCTCGTATACAAGCCCTCTCAGACAATAAATATATTAAATCAGTTCTTAGATCACTCTAATTTACAACTCCAATCCCTCATTACCATAATACATTGACATCGCTTACTTATTTCATGTTATTTCATAATATTCTCATTTGACTCACGTCCTCCCTACCACCTGCTTTTAAACCAAGCCACATAGCAACCGTATATTATCATCTGTCCCCCTCCACCTATCGCCTGTACTCCTTCATTGCCGTCATATCATCACACTGTCACGCCTCTTAGTTTTTTGTTTACGATCTCAATAACACTAAATAACCACCCAAGATTGCTGTCTTCCGCTGTACTTGCTTCCCTAGGAAGGTTGTCAACATTAATTTTTTAAACAATTCACGAATGTCCGATTGGTTGGAGCTAAGAAGAGACTTTGAATAAGCATTTTTGGAGTTTTTCTTTGGTACCGTGTTCTTACCGCGACCACTAGCTTTAGCTGAAATGACCTTACATGAGTCCACATTCTTCGTTAGTTGCAGCATTCCCTCAGATTTCTGTTTCTCACACTCATCGCCTTTAGGTGATGGAATTATTGATTCTTGATTCAATAGGACGGGCTCAGGTTTATATTTTATAATTTTACTTTCTTCTTCTTCATAAGACACAGCAGTTTTAGAAAGAAAGTTACAATCTTGCTCATTCAAAAGTAAGACCTTTGAACGAATTTTCACATCTTCCGCGGTAGCCCTCTTCCTTTTACTGAAATAATTAGTTATGCTGGATTGGGCCATTTTTAACACGCAATACTGCACTTTTGTGAGCTTGTCAATTTAAACATGTAATACATACACAAACATCAGATCTCAAGACGTACAACTTTACCTAAGCCTCGCTCACAAAGACTTCCCGCCTTTTTTGCGATCGTGAAAAATGTACCGTAGCAAGGCGAAATCCGTAAGTGTCGTGTATTGTCTCTACTACCATGTGCAATAGCTAAAGAAGGAAGTGGACGCACTAGTTGCCTCGTGAAACAGTGCCGCAGGCCCAAATCAGCTGTACGTAACATAATTTAGGTCGTTCTGGTTTGGATTTAATTTATGACGTATTTGCGCTTAATCGTAGAAAATGGTTTTACTTAAAGGATGGCGGTATCATGCTTTCATTGGTGGAATTGTAGGTTTTATAGGTGCTGCCTTGTATCCCATACTTATACATCCGATTGGACTCCCGCCTTTTATAAGAACTGATGACATTTAGAATTGAATGAAGAATTTGCCAGATGTGTTGAGAACTGCTCCGTATAAAGCGCGAAAGAAGTGCTAACATTTCTAGTGATCTCATAATGTGATAAACGCACAGCACTTTCATGTCCGTAGAGTTCATAGCCTACCCAAATAAACGCGCTAAAATGCACGATGTCAAATCATCGCCAGTTCATATCAAGTTTGTTATAAAGTATATTGCGTGTTTTAAGAGTGAAAAGTGCTATGTGTTAATTTATAACAGTGCATTTTAACTGTGCTTAAACAGTGTATCACTCACTATAAGGGAATTCTTTAAAAATGCAGTGTAACCGCCATCACAAGAATGCAAGTTGCAAAGTGATGTATTTTTAAATTTACTTCGAGTGCTGTGTTATGAAAGTGGAATAGTTAATATAGTTAATATTAGCATAAAAAGAATCACTTCAAGCAGTATTAGTTATAGAAAAAACAGTGTAAATATTGTGTTTTTGAAGCCGTTAACTATTACCTTACGTATCCTACTTCGATAAACCACCTTTTATTCTGAGCCATTGTTGATGTGAAGAGAGTGAACAATCGGTAGTCTGTTAAAATTTGAAAAATTGAAATCAAGGCCTACTAGATAAGAAAATGGTGATTGTCAGATGTAGTGGGTAACTCCACGATAAAGTAAGCTTAAGTGCATCTTTAGAAAATAATTATATATAAAAATGATTTGTATATTTCACTAACTGTGAACAAATTTATAGCAAACGAATTATTGAGTTGTTTGGGGCATTAGGTAGTCTATATAAGATATAGTCAGTAATCATTTGGTGAGTGAACTCAACGCCATTGTTGTTCGGTGCTAACAAAGAGTATATTTACATAATAGACAAAGAGAAGGAATCAAAGAAACATGACTGGGAAAGGCAACAATAATGCCCCTTGCGGCACATGCGGCAAACAAGTAACAGATAGCGATGCCGGTGTTTGTTGTATCGATAGTTGTAATAAATGGTTTCACAAAGATTGTGTCGGTATCAGCGCTGGAGACTATACTACTCTCCAGAAACCTAGCTGCACATTGTTATGGCTTTGTAAACCGTGTAAAAGAGAACTAGAATATCTCAAAAGAAGCAGAAGCGAACTCAAAGATATCAGAAGAGAAATGCAAACATTACAGGAAACAATCCTAGCCGGAGTCAGAGAAGAAATGAGGAAATTCGTCGAAAACCTCACCTGCAAAGACAATCAAATCAACAAAGAGCAGACATCAAAGACACCTCCAGAGGTAGAATCAAACCAAACTCCACAGACCCCACCAAAAAAACAGAAAACGGACTCCTCTAAAGATCGTACAACTTCAGATATAACGATCCAAAATAAGAACCCAACTACTAGACCCGGAAAAACCTCAAAAAAGAACCCACCTACGGACAACTTGACTGGACAGGAAGAAAATTCCAAAGAAAAGTGCGTGGATGGAACAGCACAAGTCCGGAACTATAGACCTCTAGCTTGCTCGTATACTGACTTTGGAGACAAGGAGAAAACGAGTGATCTAAATGAATCTACCTTACCAACACTGACCGAAGACGCAGGACCCGATGAAAAAACACCCTGGAACACAGTGGTGAAGAAATCGAAACAGCATCGTAGGACCATCATCGGGACGAAACAAAGCAACGAAGAGCTACAACCGGCAGCCAAAACAGCATGGCTATATGTGGGAAAGATAAAAGAAGGAACCACAGAAGATAACATCAAAAACTGTTTATTAAGAAATGGCATTACAGAGATAAAAGCCTGTGAAATGCTTAATACAGTTGGGCCCATGAAAGCCTGCAAATTGGGAATTCCTTTTGAATTTCTACAAACAACAGAAAAACCCGATTTCTGGCCTAAAGGTATTGTAGTTATAAGATTTTCTTTTCGAGGCCAAAGACGCAACATTGGAGTGTCCCTCGAATAATAAAATAATCAAGATTCTTCTCTGGAACATCGAAGGACTGAAAAACGCCTTACTATTAATACCCCCAAAGACAATGGAACATTTCGATGTCATCATAGCTACGGAAACTTTTCTTTTAGAATCAACAGACCTACCAAAATTCTATGGATACCACACATTTGCAACGCCAACAGGAGGTAGACCGGCTGGAGGAATCTCATGCTTCCTCAAACCAACTCTTGGAAGAGGACATGAAATCCAGAGAAGTGAAAACACAATCATAGTTAAAACCACTGACCTAACATTAATAGGAATATATATCGCACCAGATAATTCAATAGACGATGTAGTCGAATTAGTACTTAATGCAATAGGGAAAGTAAATACTGCGGAAGAAGTGATAATCGCGGGTGACCTCAACTGCAGGATAGACAAGCCGAACTTAAAATCGGAGTTAGTTATTCAAATCCTGAGGGATGAAGGTTACACAATGATAAACAGAAAAGACCTTAAAACATACTTTGCTCCAAATGGCTCCAGCGCAATTGATCTTTTATTCTACAGAGGTGAAAGATTTATGATAAGGAAACAGGAAGGTCTATGGTCCTCAGGGTCAACGCCAATCAGAAAACATATACCCATCTGCACAGAAATTGAACACAAAGAGTCACGGAAAACACCAATCCCCGACGATAAGGGCATAACACTTTCAAGAAATATTGATGGAACGAAACTGCAAGACCACCCGAATATACAAAAAGCAAGAGCACTTGTAGCTCGAGGACACCTAGATGAAGCAGTAGAAGTCGCTACAAATCTGATACAGGAAACCGCTTTGCCTGTGAAAGAAAGGAGAGCACAAAAGTGGTTTGACAGACAATGCTACATAGCACGAAAAGACACCTTAAGCGCGTTATGCTCAGCCAGAAAAATGAAGACCGCTGATTACTTGGAAGCATATGCCATCAAAAGAAGAAATTACAGAAAACTTCTAAAAGAGAAGCGAGCTGAATACCTGGAAGCAGAAGCCAAGAAGCTTGCAGTCGAAGCAGAAACAGACCCATTTCGGGCCCTCAAGAAAAAGCAAGAGTGTAGAGCGAGGGAAATACCAATGGAAACATGGGAAAAACACTTCTCAGCGCTTCTAAACAGGGTCAGCAGAGCAAAAGGTGAAACCGCAAACCACCCTATCGATCCAGAACACGAAATTAGACTAACCACAGGGGAAGTACAGATGGTAATCAGCAAAGGAAAAAAAGGGAAGTCAGCAGGACCGGACAACATATATACAGAACACTTAAAAAGTACTCAAGACCATTTACTACAACTTTGGACGGAACTATTCAACAAATGTCTAAATTTAGGCAAAATACCGGAAGTTTGGAGAACGGCAACGCTGAAGATTTTGTACAAAGGGAAAGGAGAAACTGACAACCCCGACTCATATAGAGGTATAGCTCTAGAAAGCAACTTATACAAAGCATTTGCAACTATTGTAGCGAATCGCCTGAACAACGAAATAGACCCATTCATACCAGAATGCCAACTAGGCTTCCGCAAAGGAAAAAGCACGTTACAAGCCGCAGCATGCCTGAAAGAAAAAATTGAAGAGGCACTGAGGCATCCAAAGGGGAAGTACTACGTCGTCTTTGTCGACTATAAGAAGGCTTTTGATCTTATCGACAGAGATATCCTGATAGGAAAATTGAAACAAATGATTGGTGACAACATGCTCGTGAGAATCGTTGAGACCATACTAGACTACAACCTAATCCAAATTGAAGATGGAGCATCCTCATCCGGGAAAGTAATTCAAACAAACGGGGTACCCCAAGGAGACCCACTAAGTCCGCTACTATTCAACGTAGCAACGGCAGATATCACACAAATAATGACCGACTCCCCTGAGACTACTCTAATGATGTACGCTGATGACATGGCTCTGGGATCGAGCTCAAAGGAAGAACTACAGTCGACAGTGATGAAGTTAGAAGCTTGGGCTTCCGATAACAAATTTGAAATTAACCAGGAAAAGACAGTACAGATGGTCTTCAGAAAAGGTGGCAAGGCGGCCAAGGACGACGCCATATCATTAAATAATAAACCACTAGAAATAGTCAAGAAATTCAAATACGTGGGCATCACGTTCCAAACGAGCATGACATCCTTCAACAGCCACGTCATAGACAGAACGACAGCAGCAATCAGAGCCATCCACAATATCAAGAATATATCTATGCTATCCCTTAACACAGCGATGACTTTATTCAAGACCGCAATAACCCCAATTGTCTCATATGGAATCGAAATAATATGGGATAACCTGACAATCGGTGACTTGGAGAGGATAGAAAGGGCCAAAGCAAGGTTCCTGAAGAAGGCCCTAGGAGTAGGCAAACTGGCACCCTCCAGACTTGTTTATGTACTGGCACGGGAAAATTACTTCATTGAGGATCTACGACTCAATCTACCACTGCCATCTACCGGCCCATTCCAAGAGCTAAAAAAAAAACTTCTTAAGAAACGCGCGGAAATAGACCCCGAATTCTACGGAAATGACGCCATGCTCGATCGAAACTGGACCAATCACCTTCAAGAGCAAAGACATGTCATAACAAGATATGCAATACATGGCTTCCACCACAAAATATGCGCAAAGACAAAATTCCACAACCCAACAGATGACTGTGTTTGTACACTGTGTAAAGAAAAGTGCGACCGCTACCATCTGCTAAAGTGCAAGAACAGAATAAAGACTCTAACAGAATACAGCACAATGTAAATTGGCACAACAAACTCAATACTCATTCGAGTGATCCTTATATAATTATAATAACACTTTCCGCTCTCTAAGTCCCCCATATACGTTGATCAGATATTAATATTTCCCTCTGTCCAAAGTCCCAGACTCTCACATATCTTCACCCCTCAGTAAATCCACTGCCCTCTCCTACTTATCCCTTATACGTTGACCCGGTGTTGTTTGTTCTGTAGAAGTCGCTGAGACGGATCACTCTAGCGTGAAGATTAGTATACCTTGTGTCCCTGTGATTTTCCTATATCTCCTACTATTGTATACATAATTTAATCACTCTCAGTTGTCTAGGTGCTACGTCTTCTAATGAACTATTTCAAGTGCTTTGAAACCATTTTGTGAGTCAACTGCACGATCTACTTCACTCAGTCTTCAAGTACTTATCAATCAGAGCAAATTGCGAACTGCATTGGTGTCCTACTTTATCGGAATTGTGTGCGAGTGTAGAACTAGTACAAATATAATAAAGTATCGTTCTGGGTGAAATAACGAGCCCAAATCAACTTCAAGAACAAGAACAAGACCAAGATGGCTGCTAGAGAGCACAGCAAGAGAAGTAAGTACTGGTAAATATTATATTTAACGGCATATAAATGAAATCACTATTGTAATACTTTCAGTTATATTTAATAATTGAAAACACATAGTATTTAATGTGTTGTAATTAATATTTCGGTATGGTTTTATCCGGTTAAAGTGAGGTGTACATTTGTGCACCTCAGGTCCCTACAACAATATTCTCCCTCTTTGAGGTTATGAATTTTTCCTATGTTACCTGGATCATTAAGTAGTGTTTTACATTTACAGGCATCCTTACTACAGATGCATTAGTAGATTTACTGAATAACGGTGGTGTCAAACTGTCGGACACAGATGATGAGTTATTTGAGACAGTAATTATAGAAAACTCATCCACAGAATCGGAATCAGAAAATGAAAATAGTGTACATTTAATAGCTGCTACTACACCACTGCAAGTAAATACCCGTTTGATGAAGTGGAAAACAACAAGGTATGGTCAAAATATCCTGTATTTTCTATATTGAAGGAACTTATCTTCTCATTATGTAAAGCAAGCGCATGTACTTGTAAATACTAAATGAGTATAGGCCTAATTTACGTTTCATAAATGGATGTTAATTCACAAAAATTTGGAATGCTTTGCAAAATTGAGAGAAACGGGCCTGAATTTGAAGCGGAACTGAAGATCCATGAAAATGGTCCTAAAGGAGTACAAGAGGCCTTTCATGAATGTCTGCCAACTGCATTTTGGGAATTGTTGGCTGAGCAAACAAACCTGTATTCAGTGCAGAAACGTGACTTGCGCTCTGATCAGACCACAGCTGCAGAATTACTACAGTTTACAGGGATTCAGATTTTGATGGGTACTCTGAAGCTCCCACAGTGGAAACTATACTGGAGCAGGGTATTGAAAATGCCTTTAATTTCAGAATGTATACCTCAAGGTAGGTATTTTGAACTCGGGAATTACCTGCATTTCACAGACAACCTAGCTGAGCATGATCTGTCTGATAAACTGTGGAAAATCAGGCCAATGATAAATATTGTTAAGGATAAGTGTCTGACGTTGCCAAGGCCTGCGCACCTATCGATTGATGAACAAATGATACCCTTTTCAGGGAGGTGTAGTTTTTGCCAGTTCGTCGCCTCAAAACCTAATCCAATTGGGCTTTAAAATTTTGTCTTGGCAGCTATAGATGGATTAGTATTAGACATCTGTATATATCAGGGGAGAGGAACTGTTTTTGAAAATAACTTGAAAGAGCCTGGTTTGGGTGGCTGCATTGTGAAACTGTTAAGTGTGACAGAACCAAAGGATAGACATGTCATTTACACTGACCATTTCTTTACTAGCATGAAGTGTGCAGAGTTCATGATGAGTAGTGGCATTCATCAAATAGGAACTGTCTTGAAAAACGGAATTGGGCCTGTGGTTAGTAAGCTGATAGTTGCAAAGAGGGGAGTGGGATGAGAAAGTTAGTGAAGATGGAAATGTTTGTGTTCTGAAATGGAAAGACAAGAAATGTGTTACATTTTTGTCAACTTGTGTTGGAAGTGAGCCACAGGCCACATGCATTCGTTGGTCCAAACAAGAAAAAGTGAGGTATCACAGCCAGCAGTAACAAGGAGTTATAATCCAAACATGGGGAGAACTGACCTCTGCGATAGATTGTTGGCATTCTATAGATGTACTGCACGAACAAAAAGATGGACAGTACGAGTCTTCAACAATTCTGTAGACCTGATCCTTGTCAACGGATGGTTAATGTACAGAAGGGCATGATAGAAATCATATATCCCTAAGAAAAAACAAATGAACCTCCTACAATACCGTCTCCATTAGCTAATGCCCTGATTAGATCTGAAACAACTTCACAGTCAGTCAGACACTCACAGAGAAGACTCCACACTGTTGGCATTTGAGGATGATGCAAAAAAAAAAAAGGGGGGGGGGGGGGGGGAAGGAAGAACAACAACCAGCCTCTAAATGCCATCAAGTGATATCACAGCTTATTCCGGAGGTCAGATTTGATATGTACGGGCATTTTCCCAAGTATTCAAATGACAGCTTTCCATCCAAGTGTAGGTTCCCAGGATGCAAGTCCACAACAAGAATCGTGTGTAAAATGCAATATGTACTTGTGTGTCCTCAAGAAAAACTGTTTCATGAAATACCATGTAAAGTAATGATTGAGCATGTAATTAGAATGTAATATGTGCAGTATGCTTGCATTCTTCAGGTATTTTTAGAGTTATAGCTTGGTTTGGACACTGACGTCATGATTGTTGAGGAGCATCTTGCTTATTATTTCATAAAGTTCTCATGTCAGATGTATACCTTCTATTTTTAGTTTAAGTCATTTATGTAATTTAGTTATTTAATCTGGGTGTAAATGTACCATAAATTTCAACATTAATAAGGTATGTGTATAATTTTGTTAAATATTTTTATGTAATAAAAACCTGAGGTGTACATATGTGCACCATCAATTTTGGACACCCTATCAGTAGAATATTTTTTCTGGAATTATTCTCATCATCTCTGATTGCCTATTATCCACTCTAGTGAATATCACTGTCATATTCCAATTTTTTGTCTCCTGGGACTGAAGACATTAAAATCATGCCCATCGGTTCTGGTAGCGACCAGAAACCTAGGGAAGCTGGATCCTATTCCTTCACGCTGCACATGTTCCCAGGGAGTTGATCCTCTCAGGGAAGCAAATGTTAAAGACTTCTGTGGGGGACCACCTTGAGAGGGGCGACTTTGTTTGGAAGCCATGCCCGAAATCTTCCTCTGCAAATGCCGCCCATTCCGATCAGGGGTCTCTGTAGCCGAACCAAGCAGCCAAGGCAATACCCACCTGGTCATAGCAGGTACTGCCTGGGGTCCGATGCTGGACGATGCCTAATACGGGATGACTGAGTCAATGAGCACTAGGACTCCCTCCAGTCACCCGCTATAGCATGTACCCCATAGTGTGTACTGAGCCTAAATATAGAGAAAAAAGAATAAATAATTAATAATAATATGTCCTTCAGGCATTCGGCTGTGCGGGGACCTGTGTTGTCAGGCGAATACTACTGCCTAGGTACATGGCGCTCCCACCCGCAATATTCCTGGGTGGGCAGTTGCAGGCTTTTGGGCATAATCGCACATGTAAGAGGCCCATCTCCGAGCAGCACGCACATCAAAATTTTGAAATGGTCTACAACTGACCCTCGGAAAAATAATAAAAATAAAGAGGGGGCCATGGCCAATGACCCTTTAAGTCACCTTCTACGACAGGCAGGGATTACCTGTGAATGTATTCAACCCCTCCCATCCACAGGAGGTCCAACACATTAAACCAAACCGCAATCCGTATCCGCGCCTAGGTCGCCCCTTTTAGTCGCCTCTTACGACAGGCCGGGGATATCGCGGGTGTATTCTACATGTGCGTCCCCCACCCGCAGGGGGTAGTGTGTTTGGTCCGCGAAAGGTATTTTATTTCCCTCAAGTCCGCCGGCAAGCCGGTTAGGAGCCCCCTATCCGCCACCTGAGATGCGCCACATGGGGGTATCACCTCTCCCCCTGCCACGCTAACGTAGCAGATTCGTGGTCTCAAAAGTAGAGGGCAGATGAAGTTGACATAAAAAATCACTGAAAATGATCAATAAAATGCCCTTAAATTGATGGCAAAATGCTATAAAAAGTTTTAAAAGAGACTTTAAAAAACTTTACTAATCTTAATTCTAGTGACTAACAATGGTTTTACAAGTATTATACAGTATATCCCCGTTCTATTCACTGTGCAGCTCTTCTTTTTACAAAAGAAATCATCTCTCAATTTACTTGTAAGCATATATGAAATAAGACATAGGCTACTGATTTGCTGGATGTAGTGCCAAGCACTTTGTCCTCGATGAACCTAGGGAAATCTTTTTTCTTCTTCGCAGTCATGAAAAATTCTGATTATTTTCTCATTTAGTGTGCTGCTGTACAATAAACACACTTTCCACACTCCCCTTTACACTGCACAATTTACAAAATAAAACACTGCCATTTGTTTTAAACGCATATTTTCAAATTCATTCACTAGCCGATTTAAACACACACTTTGTGGTGGTTTCACTTTTGGCATTTTCCTTGGACAGGACTATAACATACACTTCGGAGGATAATTCTGTAATAAAGCAGAAAGTTAACTGTTGTTTCCAATCACTTCCCATTTCCATTTATGCTTCACCTTGAGGTATGCGGGGGTGAATGACTGCATGTAGGGGTGGGTGCGAAGGTTGGTGCTTGAAACATGTTAGATACATGGGTTGATTTTTTAACAGTGGCAACTATGTTGTAACAATGCTGTGAAACATAACCAGGCAATATAATGCATACCTGAGGTAGCTTAGATACCCACCCTCTCTCAAATGAACTCGCCCTCCACACACCATGCACGTGTGCAGCGACAACAGCAAGAACACAGTTTTGAGCACGCGCTCGTAGAGTACAGCTGTGATGATTTCAAAGAAAGATCAGAGGAGTTGGTTGAAAGTTGAATGTACTAGAGGTCGCAATGCAAGGCAGTGTTATGAAGGTCTATAAGAGGCTTGTGGTGCAAGTGCATTACCTTACCATACTGTAACATGGACGACAAAATGTGATCCTGGTCATCCTGCAGTAAGTGATGACAGTGTGCAGAATGTGAATGCGTTAGTGCTGGCGGATTTGAATACCACAATTGATGAATTGGCCAACGATACAGGGCTGGCGTCTTCCACTGTGTTCCAAATCCTTAAGAAGCGGCTCCAAATGCGGAAAATCGCCTCCAAATGGGTCCCACATGATTTGACCGAACATCAAAATTGGCTGCAATACGATGCAGCTCGTACACATTTGGAGCACTATGAACGCGAAGGTGGGGCTTTCTTATACTGGATAATCACTATTGACGAGACCTGGACCAGAGCTTACGAACCGCAGCTGAAACGTCAAACGAATGGCGTCATCATGGGTCACTGCGAAAAGTAATGGTTCGATCAACCGGAATCAATTTGAAGGTCATGCTGATTATTGCCTATGACTGGGATGGTGTTATCATACAGCACACCATTCCCCGAGGACGTACCGTTAATGTGGAGTACTACTGTGCATTTTTTCAAACAAACCTGGTAGCAGCTCTAAAAAGAAAACAAGGACACTTTCTGAATAAACCACCCATGATTCTGCATGACAATGCAAGGCCGCATGCAGCAGGAGCTGTGACCGAGTTGTTCAATCGCTGGGGCTGGGAAGTGCTTTACCATCATCCTTATTCTCCAGATCTCAGGCCTTGCGACTACTATCTCATCCCTAAAATGAAAGCAACACTTCGAAGGGTCCACTTCCGCACAGTGGATGACATTTTCCTGGCCACTGACCGCTCATCTGAGACTCCAGGTATCAGGTGCTCTCAGTGGCACCCAACGGCTTCCACATAGCTGGAAACGAGTGCTACACAATGGTGGTGATTACTTCGAAGGCCTGTAAAATGCCTAGTGTTGTAACTATTCTATGCTAAATAAAAATAGTTGCCACTATTAAAAATCAACCCATGTATTTTTTCCTAATCATCAGAGTTCTGTATTGTGTTTCTGCACATATCTCGGATACACGAGACCACAGTTATAAACATTTTCCTTATTATTTCTTAGTCACCAACAACTGCTGGTCAATTTGCTTTGCTATCAAAGATATTTGGCAAATGTGACCATATGTTACCATATGGCCGATCATCCCAAATTGTAAAAGAATGCAAAATAGATATTTATTATCCTTTGTTATGTCACAGAATAAATCTCTATACTACTGAGCAACATTCTAATGCAAAGGAAAAAAGTGACATATCAACAACATCCATCCCCTACTCAACAGTAAGGTGTGTTTCAAAGCGCAAAAAATGTCTGTTAAGGAAAAGACATACATGCTAAAATCTAATAATAATAATAATAATAATAATAATAATAATTTTATGTCCCACTAACTACTTTTACGGTTTTGGGGGATGTTAAAGTGCCAGAATGTTGTCTACAGGTGTTATTCTACGTGCCAGTAAATCTATCAACACAAGGCCGACGTATTTGGGCACTTTCAAGTACTACCAGTCTGAGCTGGTATCGAACCCACTAACTTGAGCTCAGAAGGCCAGCGCTGTACCACCTGAGTTACTGAGTCTGGCGGCTAAAATCTACACAGGCTACCCACTAACTTGAGCTCAGAAGGCCAGCACTGTACCACCTGAGTTACTGAGCCTGGCAGCTAAAATCTACACAGGCTTGCTACACATGTTCAAAACCTGATCTGGATACAGGTCTGTAAGAGTGTAAATCATTTCTGAAATGTTTGATGCATGGGAAGTCATTATCTGACAATGTGTTCTGATTTGCCAAGGAATAATGAGAAATTAACATTGTCAGAAGAGAGTAACATGAAAAATACTAGTGTTATTGGAAGAAACCACTGTTCTCCAAATGCCCTGTTGCAGACTTTGATAGTAGTACTTACAGATGAGGGTCATCAACATGTGATAATGGCATTTATAAAGAAGACTGCTCAAAAAATGGTTTGTGGTTGTAATGGAACCGAAAATCTGACACATTGTTTCTGGAGGACTCTCCTCACAAACCATGTTCACAGGAGATATCGAATATCACTTCACAGTATGACAGGAAATTATTCATGTGAAATTGAAGCACTGGATCAACTTCCGTATGTGGTTCAGTTTCTTGCATAAATAAGTTATAGAGTGCTTATCTGCAAGGGCTAATGGAGAAAGGCATTACATTCTCTGACAATGGAGTTGTTCATCATATAATTGAAATGCTAATTGGAGCTGATTACGCAGGAAAGTTGTTCACAGGAAATACAGTAGAACTACAATGTGGCTTGGTGACACAAGAAACTCATTATAGCTTGGTGGTGATGCGTTCGATACACAGAAATTCAGAGTATGATCTGGCACGACTTTGAGAGTTAAATGTGTTGGGGATTAGAGATCCAGCAGACAGAAGAAATGCAGAGATATGGTGTTCATGGTACTAGACCGCTTCAGAAAAACTGTCACAGTTAACAAAAATGGTAGAAGAAATCTGCCTGCCTTGGTTTGAGAGAATCTTGAAAACACCAGAATGATAGCAGAGAAGAGACTTTGCACCTGAAGACCTCAAAACTCATCTCTGAGATATGAAGAATACGATGCCGTTCTGCAAGACTGGCTACAAGAGAATATAATTGAAGTGAATGATGGCATAGAAAGCAAAACAGGGATAATTCATGCCTCATTGCTGAGTTTTCAAGAATGATTCTATACCACCAGTTGCTAATAAGTGTTTGATCCAGGAAGCCCATTCTCCTGAGGTCTCGAGAAAGTAAAACAGGAGTACATCAGATATCAGAAAAGCCTTTATACAAGTATCAGTGAGTGAAATGGATCACGATTATCTGAAATCCCTCTGATGGGATGATTATGCAAGAAAGATGATTAAGATTTTTTGCCACTATAGTGTTATATTTGGTGTAAATTGCAGTCCATTCATACTATACTACTCAATTCATAATGTAACCTTAACAGTGGCCTTACTTGTTAAATATTGAGTTTTATTATTATCATCTAGTAGGCTTCTGTTATAATTATGCTGAGGACATACAGGCATTAAAAGTTGTTTTAGGCATCCTAAATGGGCATTAAAAAGGTTAAAATAGCCACTACCAAAATTTGTATAAACTTATATTAACTATTATTTCATCCGCTTTTCTACTTACACCCTTATGGTGACGTGGGTGCAGACTCCGATGCATATGTGAACTGCCTCCCCCCCCCCCCCCCCCTTTTGCAGGCGGTTGCCCTACATGTTGTGAACCCTGCGTGGAGGGATGTATTCTGTATTTTTTTTTATGGTTGTAGAGTGTAGTGTTTCTGTGAAGGGGAATGTGTTGGGATAAGCACAAACATTCAAGTCGCCAAGTCAGAGGAACTAACCAGATGTGGTTAAAATCCCTGACTTGGTCAGCGATCAAACCAGGACCCTCTGAACAGAAGGTCTTGATGCAGAACATTCAGCCAAGGAGCTGGCCTTTGTAATAAACACCTCACTATTTAAAATCTAAATGATCTCCTGAACAATGTTAAATAGGGGCTTAACTGCATTTGGAAGTACCTGTTTGTTATTGATCTCAATTGTGAAGACAGAATGAAAATGTACTGAAACCACTAAAACAACTAACTCTCCAGCTACATTACAGTTGACTATTGTGTAATTTTCAAGGTCTCCTAGTGCACATTTATGCCTAGCATCAGTCATGATATTTCTAAATACAGAGAATATCCCCTCAACCTCACAGGATGTGATATATGATGTCAAATCAGATATACTGAAGAAAAAAATTAAATTATATTAAAAATAATGTTTTAGGCAATTAAGTAGGCATTTATAGGCACTAATCAATGCTTTTTATTTGTCGTAATTTGACCTAAAACAGATATTTAATTTCACTCTGCATGTTTAGCAGTCAGGAACAAATAGGCAATTTAAGAAATATCCTCAGCTTGGTTACAAAGGAGGATCAAATTTAAACGGGACTTTGTGTTCCGAGGTGTCCGACTCGTTGGCTGAATGATCAGCATACTGGCGTTTGGTTCAGAGGGTCCCGGGTTCGATTCCCGGCCGGGTCGGGGATTTTAATCGCTTCTGATTAATTCTTCTGGCTTGGGGACTGGGTATATGTGTCCGTCCCAACACTCTCCTCATCATATTCAGACAACGTACCAGACTACCAACCACTGCAAAAACACGCAATAGTGATTACATCCCTCCATATAGGGTTGACGTCAGGAAAGGCATCTGGCTGTAAAACAGGGCCAAATACACATGTGCGAAACAGTTCGCACTCGCGACCCCACAGGTGTGAAAAGCAGTACGAAAAGAAGATGATTTGTGTTCCGAGTATGTAAAATTGCTTCGCAGGTCGGATTAAGTTACGGGAGCTGTCAAGCCATCATCAAAACAGAACTAGGCTACTGTCAATTGTGCTCCCGGTGGGTCCCTCAACTTTTGACAAAAGAACAGAAGTTGAAATTTCTGCAGGTTAATGAAAGGCACTCAGGAAGGTTTGCAGATGAACAGGATGCATTTTTGAATCACATCATCACCCATGATGAAACTTGTGTACACTACTACACACCCATATCAAAACAAGCTAGTTAGGAGTGGCGAAGGAAGGGTGAGACAACTCCAGTGAAAGCCAAGACTCAGCTGGCAAGGTGCTTGTGACTGTTTTTAGAACTGATGTGGCATTTTGCATATTGATTTCTTGCACAGGAGTCGCACCATCAACGCAGCCCACTACTGTGACCTTCCGAGTGAGGTCATACTTGCTTATCACAGCAAACAATGCAACCAACCGATCATTCTCCTTCACGAAAATGTCTTCCCTCATACTGCAGCTATCACTCACCAGAAATTGGACACCACTCAACCACCCACCTTACAACTCTATCTAAACCACTCAAGGAGGCACTATGAGACAAATGATTTGAGGATGATGCAAATGTGGAAGACTTTAAGCGCAATTGGCTGGTGACAAGACCCAACTCTTTTTATGAGGGTATCAAAAAGCTGCTAATATGCTGGGCTAAGTGCATTTCTAGAGCAAAAGATTATAAGTTGTAAAGTGGTGTATTCTTTGTTGTGTCATAACAGCAAATAAGAACAGTTTTAAAAATTAAATTAAATCTGATCTGCCTTTGTATAATACTGTATGAGGGGGTACCAAAATGAGCTGTGCCCAGGACAACAAGCACCCTAAATCCAGGCCTGTAAGTGTGTGTTTCAAGCAAAAAAAAGAGAGAGAGAGAGAGAAAAAACAGGGTAGAAGTGGCAGCATCTGTTTCTTGGCCGAGTGAGACTATAAGCATCACCTCACTGACAGATCTGCGAGGTATTACAAAATAGCTTAACTGAGCGAGTCACTGCACAGTTTGGGTCACATAGCAGTCAGCTTGCATTCAGAAGATAAGTGCGTTCAAACCCCATTGTCGGCAGCCCTGAAGATGGTTTTCCATAGTTTCCCATTTTCACCCAGGCAAATGCTGGTGGGTGTACCTTAATTAAGACCTCAGCTACTTCCTTCCCACTCCTAGTCCTTTCCTATCCCATTATCACCATAAGACCTATCTGTGTCGGCGCAATATAAAGCAAATTGTACAATTAATGATGATGGTGCCTGTTGTTTAAAGGCGCCTAACATCTAAGGTCATCGGCTCCATATTCTGCAGTTAAAAAAGACAATAGCTTAGCCAGACCCTCCATTCACTCAAACATCAAAGCTCGCCAAGTGGAAAGGTTAAGGCTGCGAGAGACAGGAACACACAATAAGAGAAACACAATGACAGGCCAATGTGGGAAGAGGGAGCAATAGGAAAAGGAGACAAGGGCAAACATCAAAACACAACAGTACATCTTCATACACTGCTGTCTTCAAATAGGCTCCATCCTCATCAATCCCAGTTCTTCTACATCAATCTCTTCTTAGTCCTTGATGACCTTGTTTCTGCTTCCAAGTTCCTCACTGAGGGGCCTTTTTGACAGATAGTCTTGATGTGGGAATTGTAAGATAAGAAGAAAGCCAGAAAAATACAGGAAAAGGGAAGAAACATAAGATAAAGGTAAATATACATGGTAAAAGATTAGAAACACAGTTCAAACACGATAGGAGAAAAGGATCCAATGGAATAATACATGCTGCAAAAAATGTTTGGAACATCAAGGATAAAATGCAATAATAATAGGTAGAGAATGATGTTTACGGTATCACAGACACACACAACCTGGAAATGTAAATTTTTAAAGACTCAAATGTTTTTCTTCCAATATCTAATGCAAATTAACAGTAATAATGGAAAGGTTACAATTTTTGTTTCTTATTTTAGTGAAGATTGTCCATTTTTCACTCTGCCTTGGTACCAAATATGACCCCTCTGGCACTGTTCAGGTCTCAAGACACCGTGGCATGCTTGCAGCCAGTGTTTTGACATCATCTTGAGGAAGACAAGTAAGCATGACATAAAACTGTTAGTGTTAAACTGTAAAAGTATTGTAAAGAAAGGAATACAATTAAGTCATTTGATAAATATATATTTACCAGATATTGTAATAAGAAGTGAATCAAGGCTGAGAAGTGATATTATGGATACAGAAATTTTCTCACATAACTGGAATGTTATCATAGAGACATGTTAGGAAACATACGAGGGGGAGTATTCATACTGGTGAAAGAAGAATTTGTAGGCTACGAAAAAGTTAAAGATGAGGAACATGAAATTCAAGGTTTAAGACTCATCTCTAAACACAATAGGCAACTTGATGTTTTTGGGGTGTACAGACCTGGCAAGGCTGGCTCTGACGATGATGCAGAATTATTTGATAAGATAATCAGCTACGTGGGAAGCGACGCAGAAAGGAACGTTACTGTAGCGAGTGATCTGAACTTTTATCAAGAGTATTATAAAAATGTTTATTAAGACCACCTTTTCAATACAAAACAAGTTCTTGTAGTTAAGATTTACATAATATTGTAAAGTCTTATTCGGTACATGTTTCGCCCTCCTTCAGGGGCATCATCAGCCTTGACTCAAACCTTAAAATCATTGGTCAGGATTCTGAACAATCCTTATATGTTAACAAAGAATAAAAAATGTATTATGTCGTATTTGTATAATACCTTAAAACTGACACAATAAAAACATCGAAACTTGTGGTTGATACAAATGATTACTAATGAAAAAAACTTGATGGGCAAAGAAACTTTTCTAAAGTTAGAATTTGGTCACTTCTTTCTTATCTCTTGTGAAATTAGGATGTCTGTGACTAAAATGGATCTTCAACATTTTTACGCATGAGCTGCTTGAAAATGTTAGTAGTCATTCGTCTGATGACTTGTTCTTTCTGGGAAAAGTATTTATTAGTTGGTTCCAGAGCCTAATGTGAACTCAATCACAAAGTGAAAATGTCAGACTGTTATAGACCACTAATCATGGAGACATTATTTGAATCTGTGCTGTACGATTGGTCAAGTTGCAGTCAGATTCGACGTTAAAATTAAACATTCTCCCAAACAATCTTGCAAACTGTCCGGAACTATTCTTGTACCTTTGCAACTTTTATGTTATATAAATGTAAATACCGTACTCCGTAATCTTTTCTTGTACCTCTGCAACTCTGTGTTATGTATATGTACTGTAAATACCCTGTAATCAATTCTTGTACGTCTGCAACTTTTATGTTATGTAATTGTAAATAATCTGAAATCTATTCTTGTACTTCTGCAACTCTTATGTTATGTAAATGAAAATACTCTGTAATCTATTCTTATACCTTTGCAACTTTCTTGTTATGTAAATGTAAATACAGTCAGAAATAATTCCCTGTAATCCTCATATTGATGATGTATATGTGCCCGCCAGTATGTAATATCCTGTACAATTCCTATGTATGAGCCTGCAGGCTCGTTGGAATTAATTGAAATAAATGAATGAATGAATGAACGTGTTTGTTGTATGAATCCAGTTTGCTGTCACGTGTGATGAATTGAACGAATAACAAATTCTCGATAAAGCTGAGCTGAAATTGTTACTCGATTATAAAGGTGCATCATCTGTTGCTTGAAAATTGTTGGTCGAATGGTGACGCTCGATGCAGTTGCTAAGTGTTGGCTTTTAACTTCTGGAGTATGAATTGAAAAGTATCTGTAACATGCGGAACGGTGTGGAAAAATTAGACTTGTGACGCAAGGCAACTAATCATGAACGAGGTCACTGTATGCTTGTTTACTTACTCCTTCAATTGCACTAGACGTGACTGGCTGCTCTGGCTGTGCCTGCCTGACTGGCACTTCTACTTCTAGAATTGTACCGGTGTAAAGGTAGGAGTGAGGAATGTGGAGGGGAAGATGGGGGTAGGCAGAGCTTTGAAAGTGTGCGCTGTTTGCTGGGGGGGGGTTTAGGGAGCGGCCTAGGAGGGCGTAGTGTTTTGCGAGGTAGTGGGAGCTTTTAAGTACGAAGATTTTAAAATGTTTAAGAATTTATTATGTTTCAAGTTCAATATGCGCAATAATCTACGTGCTGACTCATAGAGGATTTTTAACATTGGTAACATCATTGAAATTTTTGTTTTTATTATAGACCTGGTCTAAAAAGATGCATAAATTTTTGAATTCATTCATTAGTTTACCCTTATCTATTCTTCTGATAATAGTAAGGTCATTTTCTATGGATGTGAAATGATGTCCTGCTTCCCTCATGTTAGAGCTCATTGCCGAATATTTATTATGCTTATTGGCATATGAGCCTCCACACTGTGTGCAAGTGACAGCCAACACTTAGCAACTGTGTCAAGCATCACCATTCGACCAACAAGTTTCAAGCAACAGATGATGCACCTTTATAATCGAGCAATAATTTCAGCTAAGCTTGATCAAGAATTTGTTATTCATTCATTTCATCACACATGACAGCAAGCTGGATTCATTTTTAAAAAAATGTTTTTAACAACAGTAATTTTAACGTTGAATTTGACTGCAACTTAACCAATCGTACAGCACAGATTCAAATAATGTCTCCACGATTAGTGGTCTATAATAGACTGACATTTTCACTTCGTGACTGAGTTCACCTTAGGCTTTGCAACCAAATAATAATAACTTTTTCCAGAAAGAACAAGTCATCAGACAAATGACTAACGATTTCAAGCAGCTCATGCATAAAAAAGTTGAAGATCCATTTTAGTCACAGACATTCTAAATTTCATGAGAGATAAGAAACAAATGACCAAATTCTAACTTTAGAAAAATTTCTTTCACCACCAAGTTTTTTTTCATTAGCAATCATTTGTATCAACCACAAGTTTAGGTGTTTTTACTGTGTCAGTTTTAAAGTATTATACAAATAAAAATAAGAATTTTTAATCTTTGTTAACATATAAGGATTGTTCAGGATCCTGACCAATGATTTTAAGGTTTGAGTCAAGGCTGATGATGCCCCTGAAGGAGGGCGAAACATGTACCAAATGAGACTTTACAATATTATGTAAATCTTAATTACAAGAACTTGTTTTGTACTGAAAAGGTGGTCTTAATAAACATTTTTGTAATACTCTTGATAAACGTCAAATTCAATACGGAACAAAAATGAGAATTATCACTTGATCTGAACTTGCCAAATATTAACTCGGAAAGGAATATGCATGACAGAAATAATGACCAACAAATTGTGAATAGGTTACAATGGGAAGAATAGCTCAATCAGAAAGTGATGGAACCAACTAGAGGGAAAAATATACTAGACATGGTGCTGTTAAAACCACACAAACTCTATAGGGAAACTGAAGTGATAGATGGTGTAAGTGATCATGAAGCTGTCTTTGTCGTAGTTAAAAATAAATGTGTTAGAAAGGAATGCAGTAAAAGTAGGGATACTATATGGCAGATAAGAGGGAATTGGGAGCATTTTTAAAAGGCAATGGAAAATGTTAAATAAAAATTAAAAAGAATATGGGATGGGTGTTAAGCAATTGTTGAGGAGTGTGAAAACAGGTATGCACCTTTAAAAGTGGTAAGGAATAGGAAGGACGTATTATATTATAACAGGGAAATAAAGAGATGGAAGTGCAGATTAGAAACATATAGAGTTAGGAATGGTTGCAGGAGTAAGGAGAGACTGAAGGAGCTCATTACAAAATTGAATTCTGCAAAGAAATCAGATGAGGATAACATAATGGCAAACATAATTGGTGGCCATATGAATTTTAGGGAGCAATGGCAGGATATCTATACATACTTTAAGACAGAAACAGGTTCCAGAAAGGACATTCCAGGGATCATTAAAAAACAAGGGGAGTTTATATGTGAGGACTTACAGAAGACAGAAGTATTCAGTCAGCAATATGTAAGGGACAGTTTTATACATAACAACTTGAGAAGTCCCCTATTCTACACGATGATTTTTAAGGTTCCATTTTAATAACACCTGACAGCCAGCCATGTATAAGTTTCCATAAGCTATGTAATCTCTTCAAAATCAAGATCCAAGTCAAGATTCCTTATCACAAGTTTTTTGTTAAAGTGTATTTTAAAAGGACTGATATAAGCAAGAATGCCCCTACCCAGCTACAGCTGGATAAAGAGAAATGATGATGATGATGATGATGATGATAAGCAAGAATAAGGTAGTTCTAAGATTCATTGACTTTAATATGTTTAAGACAAGATAGCTCACATAACATGAACATGCTCATACTTTCCACGTCGCTTTGTCGTCATGTATCTGGCTTAAGTGATATCTGTGTTTCATCTGCAAATATGACATTATGCTGTTCATCCAACCCCCAATTAAGATAATGAGTGGCCCATCATCCCCTCCCAACACAATGATGATTCTTTGGTGGAACATATCGAATCAGTCAAAATTACCGAAATTGGGCACTATGCAGCCGACTGCATACAGTTTGTGCAGACACATGGACCCCGGTTGCCCTCAGGAAATAATCTTGTAGTTGTTGAGCAGTCAAATTTGATCTGCTCTATGCTGTTATGTGGATATACTGATCGTAACATGGCATTGTAACTTTTGGTCGACCTTTCTTCAGTCTGTCAGTTACATCATTGGTCTCCCAGTACCTTTCCCATGTTTTTTACACTGCACTTTGGCTAACCCTACGACTTGTGATACTACTGCTTGTGTATGTCCACCCTGAACCAAGGTCACAATTCTGGCTCAGTCAAACTGGGAAATGTGCATTGCACATGAAATGTAAACACCAGCTGAAGCTCGCACTGAACTGCATACACTACTACCATTCTTCACCTGAAGTGCCATAGTTCACATCTGGCTCAACACAGACTGTAGGAAACATCTGCTGTATTTTAAACAAGCAACTGTATTACTTCTGTGTTTACAGTGCTCTCTACCACTTGTAACAGGACTACACATGCCATACTACATAACGTGCCTAATCCCACAATATTTCAAACTTTCTTTTCTTTTTCGCAGTATACTGCATATAATACTTATAACAACAAAGAAACTGTTGTGCGAAAGTTGGAAGGAGGAGAAAGGGTGGGATGCTGAGGTCTCAGAAGACCTGAAAATGAATTTCAAAAAGTGGATGGAAGAACTGCATTGTCAGGCAGATATTGAAATTCCTAGACAATGTACTTTGAACAGTGACTGAATATCATACAGTTTACATGTCTTCTGTAATGTTAGTACATCAGTGTTTGCTCCTGTTGTATTCGTAAGAAGTGAACTTAATCTTGAAACAACCGCACACTTGTTACTAGTGAAGTTGTGAGTCGTGCTAGAGATGAAAATAACTGTGACTAGACTAGAGCTGTTGTCTTATTATATTTGTATCCAACTCCTAGTTACTACTCAAGGAAAGTTTAGGACTCATTGAGACTCCTCAATATTGTCGGACTGATTCAACGATTGCATTGAGCTGGATTAAGAAGGGAGAACAGAACAAAAAGATATTATGCATTACCAAAAGGACTGAGCTGAATCATGTTCATGGAAAACAAAATCCTGCTGATTTGCCATCCCGAGGGTGTTCCACTAAAGAACTCTCAGAATCTGCATGGCTAAGATTACCTGAAAATGGCCCAATGAAGCAGTTGTTGACATGACAGATATAAAGGGGAGGTAGCTAACAGTGGAAGAAGGAGAAAAAGAAGTAGTTTGTGAAACTAGTCCAAGAGGAAACATTTACCAAAGAATGTTTCCAAGATTGAAATCTCTTTATGTCTTCAAGGACATGGATGGAATCCTGTGATTGAAGACGAGAATAATGGAAAGGAAAGATGATTTGAAATACCCAGCTTTCGTACCACAAAAGTATAAATTGGTCCAATTTTTTATTCACAAGGAGCATGGAACGCTGCTTCATATTAGAACTCCTGTCCTGTTAGCTCATCTACGAAAGGGATACTGAAGGGTCAAAGAACTACCAGTACTAAATTACATTTTAAAAATACAACTTGCTTTAAGTCACACCAAAACAAATAGCTCTTAAGGTGATGATGGGATAGGAAATGGCTAAAAGTGGGAAAGAAGCAGCCATGGCCTTCATTAAGATACAGCCCCAGCATTTTCCTGGTGTGAAAATGGGGAAACTATAGAAAACCATCTTCAGGGCTGTCAACAGTGGGGTTCGAAGCCACTATCTCCCAAACGCAAGATCACAGCTGCACGGTCCTAACCGTATGACCAACTCGCTCGGTAGAACTACTAGAAATGTACTTAAATCATGCAAGAAATGCAGAGGATATGAAACCAAAAGTATGGTCCCAGAGATGCAAGGCCCTCTCCTAGAAAATAGAGTGAAAGACACTTCAGAGTTTGATGTTATGGGAACAGACCTTGTAGGTCCACTAACCCTGAAGGGAGGCCAAAAGTCATAGATTGTCCTATCAACAAATGATTTCTTATGAGTTTTTGTAGATTCACTGTACGGAGAGGAAGGCCAAACATAATTTACAGTGCCAATGCAATCCCTATTTGCCAACAAGGTGGGACCATGCAAATGATCTGTCACTGCTAAGCAAAGTCTTGGAAGGGGCGTGGTAATCCAAGTGATGAGCCCAAATGGCACATCTGGGCAAAATTCAACTGATGCACATGGCCTAACCACTCAAAAATTGGATCTATTCCTGTGATTTTTTTGATCAGCAGCCGTGAAAGCCTTTCTTTGGAACTATTTATATAATGTAGTTTATAGGTATGCCCACCAGAACACATCCTTTCTGCAGAGATTGCATTTTTAGATTATCTATGAATATTTTAGCGCACCAGTAAAGCTTTATTTAAGCATCTTAATTTTTTTAAAGTGAGTCACAATTATATAAACTGTTGTCAACAAGGCAAGAAAGCTGAAGTTAAGTTCTAAATACAACAGAGAGGAGAGAAACTGATAGTTACATTGTTTTGTCCCTTGAAACAACAAACACCACCATAACCATGACATTTCTGTTGCCATGGTACAGATTAAGATGAGTAAAAAAAATGAACTTTCAATAATACAACCTCCTCAATCTTCTGAAAGGCAAGAGTATAAGAATTAGTAGCAACATAAGGTAGGGGCAAAATAAAGGACTATGAAGATGATGCTCAACTAGTACAGATAAAAGTAACTAAAAATGACAATCCACTTCATATTTTCTTTTTCTACTTCCTTTTATAACACTGCACTAACACAGGTAGATTTTTATGGCTCAGACCACAAACCTATCATCAATGATATATCACTACTGCATGTATTTCAGTGTGAATCTTGAAAAAGTAGGACCAACACATATTGCCTGCAATATAATATACACTGCCTGACAAAAAAATTGAACTAGCACTCAGAAGGGGAGGAGGAAATGAAATGAATCTTCACTTGTTGAGGGGGTATGTGATGTTATTTCAGTTATTACAAAATCAAGTCAAATTTACAAAGACTTTGGCAGTACGAGCCCACTTATCAGAATGACGTTTCAACCCCTCTGGGAAGGGTGTAATAAAGCCATTATATCCTCTCCTGAGGCAAGCTGGCCAACAACTGCTGTAACCGATCCCTGATATCCTGGATCCTGGCTGTGGAAAGGAGTTACGTCGATGCTGGTCCCCACACATGTTCTATCGGGGACAGATCTGGGGATTTTGCTGACCACGGGAGCAACTCAAACATCACGCAGACAGTTCATGGAGACATCTGCCGTATGTGAACGAGCATTGTCCTGTTAAAAAATGCCATCGCATTACTGTTGCATGGGAGGTAACACATGAGGAAAAGGGATGACTGTGACATAACGTTGTGCCATCAGAGTTCCCTCGATCGCTACTAACTGTGACCTGAAGTCATACCCAACAGCTCCCTGCACCATGATGCCAGGAGTAACATCGCTGTGCCTATCCAAAATATTGGAAGAATGAGACTTCTTCCCAGGTCACTGCCATACTCAAAGATGATGGTCATCCGGGGTAGTGCAGAATCATGATGAATCGCTGAACACAATGCAACGCCATTCATCAGCAGTCCATGCTTCCCGGTCATGACACCACTCCTAGTGCAGTTGTTTGTGTTGTGGTGTTCACAGCAGCCTATGCATGGGATGGTATTCCCCTAGTCCAGCTGCTGCTAGTCTCCGACCAATGGTGCAGGACGACACAGAATGTTGCAAGAAGTCCATTACTTGTTCTCAGATGGCAGGCACAGATGTGAAGGGGTTACGACGTGCTTAGTGCACAATACAGCAATCTTCCCTTGTGGTGTTCAGACATGGTCAACCAGAACCTTCAAAATAAGTATGCCTGCCCTTGCATTCTCATGCAGTCCAACATCGGGGCCACTGTCACATCCCAATGCCCCACAAATCTGGATATGGCAAGATTCGACCAGCCGGCCAAATGGAGACCATCAATGAGGTCATTTTCAAACTTTGTCAGATGCTGATAACGCTGTCTCACACGAGTATGTGGCCACCTCCATGTCCTTCGCAGTGATCACTCCACATTTGATGCTGTTCACGCCTCTTACACACCCCACCAGGTCTGGTAGCTACACTAAACACGAACAACAATAATGCACTCTGGTGATTGTTCTACCTGTCACAGAGAATTCCGACTATAATAATTTACATACCCACCGATCGCGTGTACGTGTATGAAATTACAGTGAGATCCGGCCATTTCTTATGGGTGCTTCAAATATTTTGTCAGTATATATTCGTACTTTCAAAAGTTAAGTTATCTTAGGCTCTTCCAAACAAATTCATATTCACAATGTTTTGAATAGACAGATGTGTTGATAAATACTTTTAACTATCAAAGGGTAAGAAGGGTCCACCCATTCAATACCATTAGAATGTACAATATATTGTCTTATAAAACTGGGACTAGTTTTGACCCCATATATATTGGGTCATCTTTAGCCACACTCCAATTGGAAGACATAAGCACCCATATAACCAATAATAATACAAAAACTCTAGTATGACACAATTTACAGTGTTAATTTAAAACATTGATGAGGTCCAAACAACATATCCAAACTTGAACCTAAATAACATATCAAACTGCTGTGGTTGATGCCGAACTATTTCGTCATTCCTACAGCAGCCAGTGTTCTCGAGTTGATCTGGGAGTTGATATCCTTATCTGTGTAGATGAGCAACTTGACTGATAATGTATGATTGTTCATTAGTAATATGGGTAATGAATTAGGTAGCTTTAAGGGGAACATTTGTAATTTGAATAGGTATTCCTTTTCATCAGATGTAGTGATCTATTGTTTAATTTGTTTTGAAGTGAATGTCTGAAAAGAAAATAATATGAAGTAAATAAATGAGAAAAGATGGGAAGCTAGAAAATCCAGGTGGCTGTTTTTCCGATACTGGAAGCACACACTGCGTTCGGCGCGTGAAACTCTAAAAATTCTTAAACGAGGATTAGAGTCTTCAAATGGAATTTGTTGCGTGAGGAAGAGTGAGTGAGGTATTCTGAGGAATACTCAACAGTATGGAATTCTTTGTGTGGTTTAGTTGTGTTTCAAACGTCATAAAATGTTTGATTTTCCCTGCACGGTATACCGTAATCAGAAAATATTTTACATACGTCTCTTTCGCTATCGTTGCTCTATCAATTATGCTGTCGTGGCATTTGAGAGTAGCATTTATAATAACCAATCAGTAAAACGTTTCTTTAAAACAAACACCACGGCTAACCCTTTGTGAAAGTTTGAAATTGTGCCGTGTAAAATAATCTATCTTGATATACTAATTCGATAAAAGGGAGTTACATGGCGTTTATGCATAAGTGACGAATTTTGCGTGAGTTTTAAGTTTTTAAAGTAGTGAACAAACTGTCATAAGTGAACTCTCAGATTAAGATCGAAATAATCTTACATATTTCATTAATTTCAATTTTAAAGAATCAGCTCGATCGAGTAAGATTAAAAACGAAAGCAAGTGGTAACACATCCCTAGACTGTACATACTCGCAGTGAAGGGAAGAGTGTTGGCTAAACCAAATCTCCATAGATACTACACCTGGTGAAGAAACAGAGAACTAAAGTAGAGAAGACATGCCTGCTACTCATAATAATAACAACCAATCCTTAATTTCATCTACGAACAATGAAGAAAACTGTGGCTACTTCAGCAAAGTATTAGTTACAGATTGTGCTACAGTACAGTGTGAAGGCTTTTACGCCACACGATACCACAAAGAGTGTGTAAAACTCACTAATGGCGAGTTTAAAATCATGAAACGCGCCAATTGTAGACTTTCATGGATCTGTGATACATGCAAATAGGAAATGTCAGAACCAAATAGGGAAAATAGCATCTTAAACCAGTTAACAAAAAAGCTTGAAGACATAATGACATTTCTGGCCAGAGATAAGACCAAAGCCATTGAAGAAACAGTAGTGAATGTACTGAAACGTAAAACAAGGCCAACAGCTAATACATGGGGACACAAAAAAGTAGCTCTAAGTCCACTTCCAGCTGAAACAGCACGAATGATAACAAAGACAGGCTTAACAGAATTAGAAAGTCTGCTAATACCAACATCAGATGACCCTCATCAAAACAGAGGAGAACAGGAAGGGTAAGGACAATCATCAGAGGACGCTACTCGAAAGACAGTAGAGAAAGTTGTAACACATGGGCCGTCAAATGATGCAGTTCGTACGATTGCAGAGCCATACATATCAAGGAAGGAAGAACCGAGAGACGTCTTTATAGAAGACTCTATTGAAGAAACGGAAACAATAGACGCAACAGGGACCCAGGTGTCATCGAGAAGAAATAGAAGAGAACAACACTTCAACCAAGTAAGAGAGAAAACGAATACCTATGAAAGACATGATATCATTGGGACAGAGCAAGAAAACAGGCAAACTGCAAGCAGCAGAAAAAATGACATGGATGTATATAGGAAGATAAAGAGACGCCAGAAAGGAACTGATCAAAGAATACATCAAAAAGAACGGAATACAGGGAAACATAGAGTGCAAGGAGCTCCAAACAACGGGGATAAGTAAGGCCTTCAAAGTCGGCATACCATTCAAGAATCGAGCCGATATCGTACGATCTGACTTCTGGCCTGAACGAGTCGTCGATAGACGATTTCATTTTTGAGCCAAACACAACACAATGTTCAGTGCTATCTAATCCAGAATCACTACAAGAATGGAATGTACCCTTATGGAATGTGGATAGACTATCGAGCTTGGCGACAACGATTTCAGATGAAATGTTCTTGCAATACCATATTATAATTACGACAGAGACAGACAAAATACAACCAGAGAGACCGATATTCACTAAATATTTTTGCAGAACAAGGACAATTAGGAAGACCAGGTGGACGCATAGTGTGCTACTTGGATAAGAGTTTAGCTCCATTTAGGACACCCCACAAAACAAGAAATTTATTACTAGTCCAGACTCAAATGTGTTGGATAATTGCTGTCTATTTCCAACCTGAATACACTGCCATGGAGATAATACATGAACGTGGATCTGCACTCTGCAAAATCAATTACAATAGCACTGTTATTGTGGCTGGTGATATGAACTGTCGAATAGACACACAATCTTCAAAAATTGCAGGCGTCTTGGAATGTATGGAGGAAGAAGCCTTCTCTTTAATAAATCAGAAAGAAAATAAAACATAATATGTCATAATGGATCAAGCACAATAGATTTAGTTTTTACAAATATGAAAACATGAAGTCAGTGACTCAAAACATGCGAAACACAGCAGACAGAAAGCATCTACCGATCGAAACAAGAATCAAACTGTGCAAGGAAGCGCAACAAGAAGCACCAATCACCGGGAGGTTAAGGCGACAGCTATCAAAGGGGAAAGTGGACCGTGAGTTGAAACAACAAATACCTGAGCACATTCGGCAAGGACACCTCGACAGTGGAGCAGCTGGTATAGAGCAGGTAATAAGAAGTATGGCATCGCCGGTCCTTCCTATAGCGAGAAAGGCAAAGCCTTGGTTCAATGGAGCATATATGCGGCTCGGCTTACGGCTCTGGACACTTTACACATAGCAAGGAGTGAACCATCGGAGATAAACTGCATAAAGTATGCGGATTTAAGAAGAGTCTATAAACGCCTAGTGAGGGAAGCAAAGAAAGAGCATCAACAAAGAGAAGTGAACTGATATGTGAAGCAGAACAGAACCCATATAAGCCGCTAAATGCAAGGCAACCAACATTTCCTAGAAGCATTTCAACAGATGTATGGGAGGAATATCTATGCAAAGTAGTTCAAGCAAGAGAAACCCGCCTGATCTGGAACTGGCAAGTGATGTCACGAACGTTGAACCTTTTACGGAGAAAGAAGTGGCGGAGGTTATAACAAGTCTCAGGAACAACAAATCAAGTGGACCCAACTCTATACACGGTGAGCATATTAAAGAAATATGGCCTGAAATGAAAGATGAAATAATCGATCTTCTTAACGGATGCCTACAGCAAAACAAAATTCTGGACAGTTGGAGTATGGAGGATGTCTAGAGTCAAAATGTTATATAAAGGGAATGGAGATGCAGGGGATCCTAATTCATACAGAGGAATCGCCCTAGAATGCATGATGTTCAAGTTACTGACTAAATTACTATGCAAGAGGCTTACAAATATAACAGACTTGAAATTACCTGAGGAACAATTCGGTTTCAGGAAAAATAGAAGTACAATCCAAGCCATTACCTGTCTACTCAACGACATACAGACTAACTTTTCAAATCCAGGACGAAAACTACATGCAATATTTATAGATTACACGAAGGCTTTTGATTCAATCAGTCGGAAATTAATAATGGAGAAACTACAGCAACTGGTTGGTGGAGAGAACTGTCTATGGCGTATTATTCAAAACATACTGCAGGACAACAGCATAATCATCAGTGACGATATCAATATCTCGCGTCCAATTCAACAAACAGGGTACTCAAAGGTGATCCACTGAGCCCTCTGCTCTTTATTGCAGCAACAGCTGACGTAGTTCAAGCAATAACATCAGAAAAGGTACGTCTCTATATCTATGCATATGATATGGTAATAACATCAACAGACCAGGTAGAATTGCAGATTGCCTTCGATCAACTAGTGCAATGGACAAAGGAAAATGAGCTACAAATTAACGAAAAAAAGACAGTGTCCATGAGCTTCAGAAAAGGGGGACCACAGGCCACCTTCTTTTACCAAGAAAAGAGACTAACAGCAGTGTCACACTTCAAATATCTTGGCATGACCTTACAAACACGTGGCATCATATTCAGAAAACACATAGAAGACAAAACAAACACAGCTATCAAGGCAATGAATGACATAAAAACTCATCAATAGACTATCAACTACCGGGCGAGTTGGCCATGCGCGTAGAGGCGCGCGGCTGTGAGCTTGCATCCGGGAGATAGTAGGTTTGAATCCCACTATCGGCAGCCCTGAAGATGGTTTTCCGTAGTTTCCCATTTTCACACCAGGCAAATGCTGGGGCTGTACCTTAATTAAGGCCACGGCCGCTTCCTTCCAACTCCTAGGCCTTTCCTATCCCATCGTCGCCATAAGACCTATCTGTGTCGGTGCGAAGTAAAGCCCCTAGCAAAAAAAAAAGACTATCAACTGGAACAGCAATGAAATTATTCAAAATTAAAATCACTCCTATCATAACATATGGAGTAGAATTAATATGGATACACTGCACACAAAGAAATCTGGAACAAATTGAGAAAATGAAAGTTACCGTAATTTTCTGAAGAAATTATTATGCCTTTCCAAATTCACACCATCTCAGCTCGCATACGAGCTCACAAGGGAGTAAAAGGAAGTGTTAATTAAAAATGCTTTGCAGTGAGGGACAGTGACTATCCTAATAACTATTGTATTCCTGCACATTGTGCGCTTATCCTCTTTAATATTATAGAAGATCAAGATAAATATGTATGTAGTTGTATGAGACTCACCCCTATGTTCTTCGTAAGTTGTGTGCACTTGGTACGGATACCAACACCAGACTGATTGATGAGAGGGAGCAGGAGTATACCTTATGATGACAGGGATTGGAGGAGGAATGTGTGCGGAGGGGCAGGTGGGGGTAGGTAGATTTGAAATAATTGGTTGACTTATCATATCTCATATAACTATACATATTTATCTCGATCGTCTAGCTTCCCTTCTTTTCTCAATCTAGTTACTTTCTTTTCAGATATTTCCTCCAAAACAAATTAAACAATAGATCACTACATCTGATGAAAAGAATACCTATTCAAATTACGAATATTCCCCATAAAGCTACCTAAGTCATTACCCATATTACAAATGAACAAACATAAATTATCAATCATGTTGCTCGTCTACACAGATAAGAATACCAACTCCCAGATCAACTGAGAACATTGGCTGCTGTAGGAATGACGAAATAGTTCGGCATCAACCAAAGCAGTTTTGATGGGTTATTTAGGTTCAAGTTTGGATATGTTGTTCGGACCTCATCAATGTTTTAAATTAAGACTGTTAATTGTGTCATACCAGAGTGTTTATATTATTATTGGTTATATGTGTGCTTATGTCTTCCAATTGGAGCATGGCTGAAGATGACCCAATATATATGGAGTCGAAACTAGTCCCAGTTTTATAAGACAATATACTGTACATTCTAATGGTATTGAATAGGTGGACCCTTCCTACCCTTTGATAGTGATCAACTGTCAATACCGACCATAATGAAATTCATAACTTATGAAATACTTAATAATAATAATAATAATAATAATAATAATAATAATAATAATAATAATAATAATAATAATGTTATTTGCTTTACGTCCCACTAACTACTTTTATGGTTTTCGGAGATGCCGAGGTGCCGGAATTTAGTCCCGCATGAGTTCTTTTTCATGCCAGTAAATCTACGGACAGGAGGCTGTCGTATTTGAGCACCTTCATATATCACCGGACTGAGCCAGGATCGAATTTGCCAAGTTGGGGTCAGGTCAGCGCCTCAACCGACTGAGCCACTCAGCCTGGCATAAATACGTATTAACTTATGCATACGTCTTATTTGATAGTGGTAAGAACAAGATATGGATACATTATTTTCGCTATCAAACAGCAAGTGGTCCTGAGAAATGGGATACTGGTTGCTATGGAATGAGAGTGGGCATTTTGGACATATATAGAGTCATGGACCTCCTTGTGCTCAGACAGCTAGGACTGTACAATCCACCGGGTTTCCTAACCCGTTAGAGGAGAGACCCTCGCTGGGACTATATAAAAGTAAAGGTAGCATCCCGCTTCACAGAATTTTCACTGAGCACATTCAGAATATTTTAAACAGGCCTCAAACCTATGGGAGAAACGAAGACCCACTCCCATGTGACAGGCGAGGGACTCCTTGGAAACAACTTGGCGAAGGAATTGGAATTCGATGGGGAGCTATCTATATTAATGGGGCTTATGGAAGAAAGAAAGCAGAACTGGCTGAGTCAGCAAAGACGATGCATCTGGATGTACAAGGAGTAAATGATATTCGGCTAAGGGGAGATAATGACGAAGAGATAGGTGATTATAAAATGTACTTGTGGGTCTTAAAAATGGAAGGTTCATCGCCCTAAGACCTATTTGTGTCGGTGCAAAGTAAAACAAACTGTAGCAGCAAAAATAGAAGGGCACAGTGTGGGGTAGTGCTGTTCATGAGAAATGATGTGGGTAAATGTGACAGTTGAAGGAATCAGGATGAGAAGTGTCTCAAGTGTGTGCAGATGAGGATGAAGTTGACAAGCTATAACTTATAAGTACGAAACATCACGTGGCATCGTAGTCAGGGTCAACAGCAAGGATAAGATAGTGCTAACGGGCGATTTCAATGCGAGAGTTGGAAATAGAACTGAAGGATACGAAAGGGTGATTGGTAAATGTGGGGAAGGTATGGAAGATTATAGGAATGGGAAGCGTCTACTGGACTTCTTTGCTTGAGCGGGTTCAACAGTTACGAATACATTCATCAAGCATAAGGCTATTCACTGCTACAAATGGGAGGGTAGAGCCACCAGAGCCATAATAGATAATATCTTGCCGACTTTTAATTCAGTTAATCTGTTAAGGGGCTCATAGACGTGCAATATTATTGTGCAAAATGGATTGTACAATATATTGTTAGCTGCTCACAGACGTACAATATTATTGCACAACAATAGGGTTTGCGCAATAAATAGGCTTGTGTGGAGATAATATTGATAGTTGTGCAATATATTGTGCAAAGCGGTCATAGACGTGCAATATACGTGGCATTATATAGTCAGTCCATGCCGGTATTTTGTTTGGTGATCACTTTTTTCTATATCACGAAGCCACTTTACTTCCTTCCGGAAGTTTGTACGCAGAGAACTGATTTTAAAAATAATTTCTTGCTTGTAGGCGTTCGGGTATTTTTCATGATATTTCTCAATAAGCACCTCGTTTTGTTCACCTTTTCTAACCTTTGCTCTTTACCTCGCATAGAGTCGGAAGGCCATGGTACACTTCGATAAACTCCAAAATAAACCTTTTCACCACCAGTTTGTCTGCCATCATGATACGTTCTCCCCCACTTGTAGATACCAACTGGCGGGAGGACGGGATATTGCACAATATTGCCAACACACGGCACAGTATTTTGCGTTTTGCACAATATATTTCAAACGTTTATATTTCATACAATATATTGCACAACCTCTTAATATTGAATACACACTAACAATTGAGGAGCTAGATGCAATAACAGCGTAAGTCTACTTACCCTGTTATTGCATGAATACCGTTTTCGAATTTCCCGGTCCCTTCACTACAACCCAGTCCGGGTCTTAGTTCACTAGGGTGCCGCTAGAGGTCAGGAACTCACTAAAACCGGTACCATGCGCTACGCTGTTATTGCACGAGGCATGCTTCACGAGCGGCACGTTCAGTTGCCACGAGTTGTTTGGCTGGAGCAGATGTCAGCGAACGGAAGAGAGAGTTTTGTGGCTGATGCAGACAAAAGGGTTGATGTTCTTTCACTAATGAAATAGTTAAAACCTGAAAATGTTGATTGGTATGTGAAAGTCATGTCTGTGTGTAATGATTCCCTAGAGTCTGCTAATGCAGCATGTGAAGATGAATCATCCTGATTTTGGTCAATGATGCGGTATTTAAGTATTTTAAACAAGTAAGACATACAATGTCTAAATCCCAATTATATACTTTGTGATCTGTTATTTGTTTCTTTTCATTTCTTTTACGTTTAGAGAATCACTTTGTAAATTGAAAATAGGAATAAAAGTTGTTCAGAAAGAGCAATGTTTCTAATTTTATAACATTTCAAATATTTGTTGGGGGGGGGGAATTACCATAGTTGGGGAGAGCACTGTAACAAACCTCGCTCGGCCCTTTACGCAATAAAGAACGAAAAAGGTGAATATTAAATAATGAATAAACTTTTTTTTAACCTTTCTTAGTTGACAGTTTTTTATGAATTTGTTCTTAATTTTAGTAAGTTTAGACATTTTGGAGAACTGAGGTGGGATAAACTGCCACTTTTGTTCCTCTATATTGGGTGATCATGCTTTCCTAACTCCCTCATCAATACTGGTGTATGGTAAAATATAATATTTCTGCTCTTCATGCAATAACAGCGTATAGAAGGAAATTTTAAATAACTCTGTCTTTCTTATATGCTAATAGATCAGTAAAATTATTTGGGAAATACATTTCCTGGCTCTTTTAAATGTCTTTAAATGAAATTCAGGTTG
Source organism: Anabrus simplex (assembly GCF_040414725.1). Taxonomy (NCBI): domain Eukaryota; kingdom Metazoa; phylum Arthropoda; class Insecta; order Orthoptera; family Tettigoniidae; genus Anabrus; species Anabrus simplex. The sequence continues at coordinate 1,001,273,773 of NC_090266.1, forward strand.
ATTCCTAATATTACTTTTAACTCAGAACATTTATAAACTTCAAGCTTCTGTTTCTCAAAATAACGTAAATCTACTTACGCTGTTATTGCATCCAACTCCTCAATTATATTGCCCAAACCTCAATACTGCGCAATAATATTGCACGTCTATAGGCCCCATTATGAATGTGCGGGTTTTCCGAGAATTTTTCGATGATACAGACCACTATCTATCTGATCTGTAGTGAACTAAGTATCTCTAAATCTAGGATAGAGAAAGTGAAATCTATCTACAGGCGAATAAGGGTAGAAAATCTCCAGGACAAGAAATTTAGACAAAAGTACATGGATATGATTAGTGAAAAGTTCCGAACAGTGGACAGAAAGCAGTTTCAGGATATAGAAAGAGAATGGGTGGCATAATGGGATGCTGTAGAAAAAATAGCAAGGGAATGCCTAGGAACAACTGTGTGTAAAGATGGGGAAAAGCAAACATCATGGTGGAATGATGAAGTGAGAGCAGTTTGCAAACGTTAAAAGAAGGCGTATCTTCTTTTTTTTTGCTAGGGGCTTTACGTTGCACCGACACAGATAGGTCTTATGGCGATGATGGGATAGGAAAGGCCTAGGAGTTGGAAGGAAGCGGCCGTGGCCTTAATTAAGGTACAGCCCCAGCATTTGCCTGGTGTGAAAATGGGAAACCACGGAAAACCATCTTCATGGCTGCCGATAGTGGGATTCGAACCTACTATCTCCCGGATGCAAGCTCACAGCCGCGCGCCTCTACGCGCACGGCCAACTCGCCCGGAGAAGGCGTATCAGAAATGGCTCCAAACAAGGACTGGTACAGACAGGGAATTGTACGTAAATGAAAGACACAGAACAAAACAAATAATTGTTGAATGCAAAAAGAAGCTTGGGAAGATTTTGTAATATCCTGGAAAGGCTAGGTCAAGCAGCAGGGAAACCTTTCCGGAGAGTAATAAAAACTCTTAGAAAGGGAGGGGAAAAAGGAAACTAATAGTGTTTTGGGTTATTCAGGTGAACTCATCATAGATCTCAGGAAATCACTGGACAGATGGAAGATATACTCTGAAAATCTTCTCAACATAAAAGGAAATCTTCCTAGTGACATTGCGAACAACCGAGCTCATGGGGAGGAGGACAATGAAGATGTTAAAATGATGCTTGATGAAGTGGAAAGGATGGTAAATAAACTCCAATGTCACAAAGCAGCATGAATACATGAAACTAGACCTGAAATGGTGAAATATAGTGGGAAGGCGGGGTTAAAAAATGAAATGGCGTATGGCTTTTAGTGCCGGGAGTGTCCGAGGACAAGTTCGGCTCGCCAGATGCAGGTCTTTCGATTTGACGCCCTAGGCGACCTGCGCATTGTGATGAGGATGAAATGATGATGACGACACATACACCCAGTCGCTGTGCCAGTGAAATGAACCAATTATGGTTAAAATTCCCGACCCTGCCGGGAATCAAACTCGGAACCCCTGTGACCAAATGCCAACATGCTAACCATTTAGCCATGGAAGCGGACATGGCAGGGATGAAATGGCTTCATAGAGTGCTAGTAAGATACCTTCTGATTGGATGGAAGTAGTAATTGCACCTATCTACAAGCAAGGGAACAGGAAGGATTGCAACAACTATCAAGGTATCTCATTGATACCAAGCAAAGTGTTCAATGGCATCTTGGAAGGGGGGGGGGGGGGGGGGGGTAAAATCAGTGCTTGAGAGGAAGCTGGATGAAAACCAGTGTGGTTTCAGACCACAGTGGGGGTTGTCAGGATCAGATTTTCGGTATGCGCCAGGTAATTGAAAGATGCTATGAGAGGAATAGGCAGTTATTTTTATGTTTTGTAAATCTAGAGAAAGCATATGACGGAGTACCGAGGGAAATGACGTTCGCCATACTGGGGGACTATGGGATTAGGGTAGATTATTAAAATCAATCAGTGTTGACAACTGGGCTGCAGAGAATTGATGGTAAAATGAGTTCTTGGTTCAAGGTACATATAGGGGTTAGACAAAGCTGTAATCTTTCACCTTTGTTCATAGTTCATATGGATCATCTGCTGAAAGTTATACGTGGCAGGGAGGGATTCAGTTAGGTGGAAATGTAGTAAGCACTCTGGCCTATGCTGATGACTTCGTCTTAACGGTAGATTGTGCCAAAAGCCTGCAGCCTAACATCTCGGAACTTGGTAATAGGTGCAATGAGTTTAGCCTTTCAAAGACTTAATTTATGTCAGTAGGAAAGAAATCCAAGAGAACTGTATGTCAGACTGGAGATACAAAGCTCGAACAGGTAGACAATTTCAAGTATTTAGGATTTGTATTCTTCCAGGATGGTAGTATAAGAGAGATTGAATCAAGATGCAGTAAAGCTAATGCAGCGAGGACTCAGTTGTGATCAACAGTATTCTGTAAGAAGGAAGTCAGCTCCCGGACAAAACTAACTTTACCTAGGTCTGTTTTCAGACCAACTTTGCTTTAAGGGAGTGAAAGCTGGGGGGGGGGGGGGGGGGGGGACTCAGGATATCTTCTTCATAAATTTTTTTGACGTCGACCTATAGAGATCTTTTGTCCCTACTTGCACCAAGTGATATGAACCTGCGTGTAACTGGAATGGAGGAAGCGTAGTGTTGAATGTGAGGAAGGGAACATTAAGGACGACACCAACACCCAGTCCCCACACCAGGGATATTAATCATTTACAATTAGAAACCCCTGACCCAGCCAGGAATCGAACCCAGGGCCGCCGGGTGAGAGGCGGACGCATTGCCCCCTACACTGCGGGATGGGACTATTCATAAATTAGATGTAACAGACATGAAAGTAGCAAGAGTGATTACTGGAAGAAAACAGGTGGGAACAATGGCAGGAGGGTACATGGAATGAGGCGATAAAGGCTAAGTTAGGGATGAACTCGATGGATGAAGCTGTACACACAAACTGGCATTGGTGGTGGGGTCATGTGAGGCAAATGGAGCAGGATAAGTTACCTAGCGGAATAATGGACTATGTTATGGAGGGTAAGAGAAGTATAAGCAGAGCAAGACGATGATGGTTAGACTCTGTTTCTAATAATAGTAATCATAGAAATATTGTTTTTTAATAATAAATAATGTTATTTTCTTTAAGTCCCACTAATTAGTTTTAGGGTTTTCGAAGTGCCGGAAATTAGTCCTGCAAGAGTACTTTAATGTGCCAGTAAATCTAACGACACGAGGCTGACAACCACCGGACTGTCAGGATTGAACCTGCCAAGTTCGGGTCAGAAGGCCAGCGCCTCAACAGTCTGAGTCACTCAGCCCAGCATTATTATTGTTTCGTCTTTTTACATCCCACTAAGTACTTTTTGACTGTTTTCTAAGATGCCAAGGTGCGGGGGTTTTGTCCCGCAGGAGTTCTTTTGCATGCCAGTACAGTAGAATTCCATTAGTTTGGAACGCCCGATGGTCCAGCACCATTCCAGGATTTTTAATATTATTATCTCTTAATAATGATCCCTCCTGAACAATTTGATGCATTTGTCCAAACCACTGGAAGTGTATTTTTCATTGTTTCAAAGTAAATAGTAGATATGTATCTGATACAATCCAGTTGTTATGCAATGACTTACTTAAATATCTCTATCTCTGGAAATATTCAGTCTGGAAGGCTGTGTGCTACACTAAGTACTGGAAAGCCAACCGTATGATAAAAAACCAGATTTAAAAAATTGAATGTATGGGCCACGTTCAAAAATGGATGGGAACATGCCTTCAAAAATTGAAGCGCACAGAAGGAAAAGAGGAGTTGTAGATGGAAAGTCTCTAGATGGTAAAGGAAGACACAGATAGAAATATCGATGAACTTTGGCATTATTATGGAATGACAATAAGAAACAACACGATTGAAAAGAGGAGTGTGTTATTAAACTAATGATTCTGCTGATAAAACATTTTACTGCAAAACGCGGTGTTAGAGCTGTTTTCACTGTACGCCTTAACCTATATCGTAGTAAGAGGTACCGCCCGATAGTACGGCATTTTCGGTAATCCGACACCGGGCCGGTCCCGATTGTGTCGGACTATCGGACTTCTACTATATATCTACCAACACAAGGCTGACGTACTGGAGCACCTTCAAATACCACCGCACTGAGCCTGGATAGAACCTGTCAAGTTGGGGTCAGAAGGCCAGCACCTCAAAAGTCTGAGCCACTCAGCCCAACAGACTCTGTTTCTAACGATTTAAAGAAAAGTGGTATGGACCTAAACGAGGCCACAGAACCAGTTACAAATAGAGGATTGTAGAGGCATTTAGAAAATTCATAGAGGCTTGCAGACTGAATGCTGAAAGGCATAATAGTCTATACTGACTTAGCAAATGTCATGGGATAGTCACCTAATAGCGTGTGGGGCCTTCTCTGGCCCTGCGAACTGCAGTGAGATGCCGTGGAAGTGAGTCGAGAAGTCCCTGGTAGTCCTCTGGACGCAACTGACACCAAATCGTTTGCAGAGCGGCCGCCAATGCTGGTCTGTTCGTGGGTGCAGGATCCATGGCACGGAGCCTGCGTTCCAGGACATCCCAGATATGCTTGATAGCGTTCATATCGGGGCTCCTGGGTGGCCATGGCAGTCGTTGGACCTCCGCTGCATGTTCCTGGAACCATTCTCGGGCGACGTGGGAGCAATGTGGCGGCACGTTATCATCTTGAAACACTGCAGAACTGTCTGGGCGCTGGAAGGCCAAAAATGGGTGGAGATGGCCTCCGAGAAGCTCAACATACCATGTACCATTCAAAGTCTCTTCCAGAACAACTAGGGGGCCCATTCCATACCAGGAAAATGCACCCCACACCATAACAGAGACACCAGCGCCCTAGACCACACCTTCGAGGCAGGCGGGATCCATCGCTTCATGTGGTCTGCGCCATACACGGTGCCTCCCATCGGCAGGGTGCAGTTGAAGTCGTGACTCGTCCGACCAAATCACGTTATGCCACTGTTCCAGTGTCCATCCCTGATGACTGGCGACAAATGCGCGTCGTTGTGCCCGATGACGTTCGGTTAACAGTGGCGCCTGTGTGCGGCGCTGGCTCCCATACCCCATAGAACCCATGTTCCTATGGATTGTCCACTGGGAGACGTGTCTAGCACGGCCTGTGTTGAATTGAACCGTGATTTGTTGCACGGTTGCCCATCTGTCACTATTGACAATCCGTCCCAGATGTCGCCGGTCACGGTCATCGAGGGTGGCTGGATGGCCGGTCGTTCGTCTGTTGTGGATGGTGACACCTGCATTCAACCATTCACGATACACTCTGGACCTGGTTGATCGTGTGAAGCCGAATTTCCGCACCACTTTCGAAAACGCACTTCCCATCCGTCGGGCACCGACCACAACAACGTTCCACGTTACACCTGTCACATGCACAGCCACTGCTCACAAGGTCTCCTATACAACTGCCGCTGGCACAGGGGGTGTGTGGTGTGCAGACAACACACCTGCGCATCAGTGCTCCACTATCCCATGACATTTGCTCAGTCAACGTATAATGAAGATGTATTTATATGTATGTTAAAATCATTCATGATATGGCTTGGACATAAATAACAAGGTTCAGAAAATGAAAATATCCAGAAAAGAGAACGATGAAGACCAGTAGTCCATCCTAAAATTACTCAAGATGAACTTTATCTTCTACTGCTATACACATAAACAAGCAGGACATTAGGCCAAAATAGTAGATGCCCAGCCTATGTCGGTGTGATAACTGAGCGACACACACTCTCTCTAGCTTCTCACCAAAACAGACATGGCTGGAATCCCAATTGATGAAAGATAAGAGTTTCAAAAAAAATTGTCACATTCCAGTGACTCAAATTTCACTATGACAAAGGATTAACAGTCATGTAAAAGTCCATGCTTACACTGCCTTTTCTCCAACCTAATATAGAGAAGCCCCAAATAATAGAAATTCTAGGACCAAGGAATTAAAAAAGCACAGGGCCAAGAAAACATTGAAAAACAAAGCCAAATATATTACATCCAGCTTAGTAAGAATGAGCTGGTAACACCGACAAGACCTATGTTCCTAGAGAGCAATGAAAGTATCATTTGGCTCCTGGGCCAATTGGTCAGTGCATTGGCCTTTGTTTCGAAGGGTTCCGAGTTCGATGTCTGGCAACGTCAGAGATTTTTGCCTTAATGGTTAATTCCTTTGGCTTGAGGAATGGGTGTGTGTGCTGTCTTCAACATCCTTACAACTCGCATAACACTATTCTTAACTAAAATAAAATGGTTTCACACACACACACACACACACACACTCTCTCTCTCTCTCTCGATACTGCCCACCCTCGTTGGACAGTCTGCCTTATAAGGGCAAGATCAGGGCAGCAATAGCCACATTGAATTATTACTCAAAATGTCCTTAGTCTAGTCTCCCTATCCCTGCATAAAGAAAATTGTATGTACTATATATATAGTATGCGCACTTTTTAGTGATAGATTTTTGTACTCGTTAGAGAAGTAAGAAGGGTTCCGTTAATACTGCCAACTGAATGGAAATGAAATCTGAATTGAATCGATAATATGATCGATCGATATGAATTTTATAAACCTTTATTATTTTAAGCAAACAACTGTGTCACACACACAATATATAATACTATATAACATTTCCCGTTGCGAAACGTGTTCCTAGCATGAATTCTATAGTTTGGCTTTGCTGTGTAAACAACAACAGTACGAGTACTTAACGTGTACGCCAGATGGCGCACAGTGATGATACGCGATTCTTAGTTTGGGTTTCAAAGGTTGCCAATACGAATCTCGAAGATAACCGAAGTCGACCTCTTCAGCACTAGGGTGTAAATCTATCACTAAAAAGTGCGCAGATAGTATATATATATATATAATAAGAAAAAGAAAACACCCAATGGACACCGTTAAAATGAAAACAGCCTTCCTAACAAACAAGGAACATGTAAACTCCAGTAAAGAAATGTAAGTTAACAAAAAAAGTCAATAAATACTTACATTGACCATTTCCTTTCCCTCAGGCTTCTGTTTTTTCTGCATTTGAGTGTGTCAGGGTTAACACGATCTCTATGAGGGTCCAAATATTATCAAAAATTTTTTTTTTTCCAAAACAAAAGTTTTAACTACGAGAACAACTTACAAAATGTTCCTATGGTTTGAGGTGCATTCAGAAATCCATCCTTAAGTTATAAAGAAAAAAACCTAATGTCCTCATGCATAGCAACACTGGGTTGTGTGATATAATTGGTGCAACCTCCTGAAATGATGTAACATCATATAGGGTTACAACTCACTAATAATAATAATAATACTACCGCCGGGCTGAGTGGCTCTGACGGTTGAGGCGCTGGCCTTCTGACCCCAACTTGGCAGGTTCGATCGTGGCTCAGTCCGGTGGAGCCTCGTGTCAGTATATTTACTTGCACGTAAAAGAACTCCTGCGGGACTCAATTCCGGTACCTCAGCGTCTCTGAAAACCGTAAACGTAGTTACTGGGATGTAAAACAAAAAACATTATTATTAATAAACAGAATTTATTAATAATGATATATGCTTTACATCTACTACTACTACTACTACTACTACTACTACTACTACTACTACTGCTGCTGCTGCTGCTGCTGCTGCTGCTGCTGCTACTACCACCACCACCACTACCACCACTTGTTCCACACCTTCATGAGGTCGCAGGTAAAAACCATGCTGTAAACGTTGATTTGCCCTATTTTATGGCCAGATGCCCTTCCTGGCACCAACGCTATGAGGAGGTATATAATTATATGAACTATTTTGCGCTTCTGTGATGGTTGGTAGTGTGGTGTGTTGTGTTTATACTGATGAGAAGTGTGTTGGGGCTAACACAAACACCCAGTCCCCAAGTCAGGGTAATTAACCGGAAACTGTTAAAATCCCTTACCCAGCCGGGAACTGAACCCGGGAACCCCTGAACCGAAGGCACTGAAACTGACTATTCAGCCACGGAGCTGGCCAGGTAAAATGCACTACTATCTTCCCTTTCTCTCTCATAAAAATAATTTGCCTTTAACAAAGTGAGCTGTCTATGGTTCCTAATTTTCTCTTTAAATTGTTATTATTTTCACCCAAACTGATTTTGCTGGGAACTGGTAAAAAAATGCTTACAAATAAGCCACTACAATTCACACCAGTAGATTATACCAATGTATGTTTCAGTCAATCAATCAATCAACACTGAACTGCACTTAGGGCAGTTGACCAGGCGACATATCCCTCTGGTAAATAAAAACTACTATACGCGAACCTTTTCTTGAGCCCTGAGCTCCCTAGTGCTGAATCAGTAGACCTCGGATGTCTTCGACATCCATATTGGCAACCTTTGAAACACAAACTATGCATCGCTGTGCGACATCTGGCATACACTTTACGAACTAGTACTGATGTTTACACAGCAAAGCCAAACTATATAATTCATGCTAGGAACAAGAATCGCATCGAGAAATGTTATATAATGTTTAAGTAATGTACGTGTGACCGAGTTATTGGCGTAAGATAATAAATGTTTAGAAAATTCATATCGATCGATCATATTATCGATTCAATTCAGATTTCGTTTCCATCCAGTTGGCAGTATAACCGGAACCGTCAGCGCTCCCTCCTTACCCCACACCCCGTAAAAATCGGGCTCAAGAAAAAGTTAGCGTATAGTACATATGTCAACAATAGCATTATTCTTTGTACATAATCCAATGTGATGGAAGACAATATGGCATGGTGCAAGAGAAATTAGCAATCCATCATAACCTAAAAATAATTTATTTCAAAGTCAAGGACTGCTAATGTGAAATTGACACAGCAGGACCTATTCTGAACAAGCTAGAGTTCTCATCTAAAATTCTCATTAGTCATGGAAATTCAAGTCAAGCAATGGATATCTCTTGAAATATCTCCAGCTCTACAGATCATCAACTATTTACAGAGAACATTAAAATTTTAAAACAAGGGCAGACACCAACTTAAGTTATAATATCATTTATGAAATAAGTTTAGAAATGGAGAGTAAAAACACTACATATTATATTAGAATAAATCATAAAAGTAATCTAAGCCTTGACCAAGTTCCCAAATGGCTATTCCTGTACCCAAATCTTCAGCCAGCTCAATTCGTTTCTGGATGGAATGGAGTGTAGGGTAAAAAACGAGGTGTCTCCCTGAATCAGTCTTAACCTCAACCATGTGCTCTGCAGACATATTGTCATAACGAAGACGACCCTTAGCATTCTTCAAAAGAGAAATATACTGGTTGTTTACAATTGGACTTCCACCATTTGGAGTATAATCATTACCATAAAAGTTTATTCCCAAAAATATTTTAGAACGAAGGGGGTCATTGTCATTGGGTACAAGCTCAATAACACAATCCATGGCCCACTGCAAAGGACTATTTGGTCCTGGTCTTTGAGGACTAGAAAAATCGTATGTCATCAATGAAAAGCCATCAATGTTCTCAGCAAGCACATCAAACTGCTCCTTAGAAAATGAACCAGGCGTATCACCTTGATAGGGAGGAATTACAAGAAATGTGACAAGTTCGTTTTCTTTCAGTCGGCGAGATATAAAAAGAATTAAATCTATTAACACCTTATTTTTAATTCTACCAGCTAACTGACTCCAGAGTTCTAACACTACTCCGTCAAACTGCATGTTCTCTGCTACTTTAATAATGGCATTTGCCAAAGCCTTCCGCTCAGATTCACTAGAAGAAAGACGAAGCAAGTCATCCTGACCCCAATTTTCAAACAACAACCGTGGAATCACTTTAACTTTTAGAGCACTATTTTTCTTCACTTCTTTCATCCAACCCTTATCAACATCATGTTTTCCACTGACCGAAAATTTATTTTGTCCTTCACGAGAAATCTGAAGCCACACTGGGGAAATAAAATCAAACTTAGCGGCAAATATTTTAGCGACGTTGTAGCCGTGATTATTCCAAGGGGTAACATAACCTAATAAGTGTCCCTTAAAATTTTTCTTTTTCGTGTCCTCGAAATAGGATTTATAATGTGACAATATGTCCTTGATCTGAGGTTCTTCAGTCACTAAATTTCGGTCGATTACACTTGAAGATACAGGCCCTTCTTGAATTTTTATTTTTTTCGGATTCTTTACTTTTTGGTCATCGCGCGACAATGTGCCACCGACCACTGCCACACTGAAAAGCAAAGCGACGGAAATATGCATGCTACGATATTCACAAACAAGTGTAATATCTAAATTTTCAACCAGTTAGTTCCATCGAGCGCTGTCACTGAGATAATGTCCATCGATGTCCATCCTTCTTCCTTTATATCTCTGCACTAGCAGTCTACTTCTTTATTCGAAATATCACTAGAAACATTTAAGTAGAGAACTCGGCTATGTTTATCTCCGCAATAATCTTCCTTCGCCGGAATCAAACTCGTCAAATAGTGTACGTCAGTATAGGTGAACAATACGTGGCGTTGATATACAACCAAATACAATACAACAAAGAGCTATAGGATAGGAAAAACATGTGATACTTGTTAATTCTTCTTCTACTACGACATCTTCCTCTTCCTCTTCCTCTTCTCCTTCTCAATGATTTATAATTGTTTATAATAACAAATACAGTCTCTACTGTATTTGATAATAATAATAAGTGTTCTGTTCTGTTCTGTTCTGTTCTGTTCGTGAAGTTGATTTGGGCTCGTTATTTCACCCAGACACAATACTGTATTATATTCGTACTAGTTTTACACACGCACACAATTTCAATAAAGTAGAACACCAATGCAGTTGACAATGTTTTCTGAGTACGAAGGACTTGAAGATTGAGGGAAGTAGACCATGCAGCAGACCGGTGCCTACGTTATAATACAAGGCCTGGAAATAGAGCCCGTAAAACGGTATGAAAGTGGTTACACTGAAGTTCAATGCCGGGCCGCTAGGATCACTATCTTGCCCCCTGTCGACCAGGCTCGCGCCTTTAAACGTGTTCATTAACTGAGTTGGTTGTGAATGTATTATGTATTTGTCTGATGTTAAGCATTCGCAGTTCCAGTCCTGGTTTATTCACGAGAAATTAAAGGTAGTGGAATTTCGTTTCACAAGTTTCCAGTGAATGTTCCAAGTTTTGATCCGAGTTACGTCATAAGAATCGGGCGATCCCAAAATTTGTCACTGGACTTTTTTTAAACTATGCTACCGTGACCGGCAATCATTTGAGAGGCATCTTCAAACTAAGAAATCTTAAATTAAGAAACCAACGAGGAAAATAATTTGCCCAACAAATTTCACGAAAATGAATGTAGCAAGAGCTAAAAATATTGTATTTTCCCCTGAAACAATCTCTGGTTTGTAAAGTATGGAGGTGGTTTTGTCCCGAGAGCATAAAATACAGTTTAAAATAAGCCATTTGTTTTATGGAGCACTTTATTAAACTGTTCAATGCGCATAACGTCTGCAACACCTCACATGGGACATATTCAGGAACGAGAACAAACGAGCATCTTTTAACCGGGCGAGTTGGTCGTACGACTTTGAGCTTGCATCCGGGAGATAGTGGGTTCGAATCCCACTGTCGGCAGCCCTGAAGATGGTTTTCTATGGTTTCCCATTTTGACACCAGGCAAATGCTGGGGCTGTACCTTAATTAAGGCCACGGCCGCTTCCTTCCAACTCCTAGGCCTTTCCTATCCCAGCGTCACCATAATACCTATCTGTGTCGGTGCGATGTAAAGTCACTAGCAAAAAAAAAAAAAAAAAAAAAAAAAAGCAACTTTTACTACTGAAGATGAACTCCTCAGTTGGTTAATTAATGATTTTACTGTCATATATTAAGAAACTTAAAATGCATTCAGAGAAAGTAAAAAAGAATCATGAGAGAAATGTATCAGGCATAGATCTTGACTACCCAGTCCACTGTGGCCTGCGTAAAATACCTCATAAGAATACATTTGCATTATGCATTGATGAGGAACCTAACGAGCTATGACATCGAGCTGTTCTTCAGCTACCTAAGACGCCAAGCGGAATACAAAGACATTATGGTTCGTGTGGCAAAAGAAAAAATCATACTGTAAAGGCTGTTTAGAACATATCTGTTCTCCAGCTACTCAAAGTCCAACATTGTGTCTTATTCGTTTTCAAGATCGAGGAGCTCTCAGATACCGAAAATCGTCTGTGGCACTTCTGCAGTGAACGACGGAATTTGTCACTTCCACTACGCAATACTTGTCCCGAAGAGAGTTATAAAAGGTGTACGTTTATTTTTTCGAAAGACATGTTCAACAGTGAAATTAAGTGTGGAAAGTGTAAAGGCGACAAACCACCTCTTTTTCTACTATGAACATTTCTGAGACCTCTGTTAGACAACATTGCTTTGAGTCACTCAAGTAGAAGAACGAAAGTTTTGAAACTTGATAACAAGCCCCTCAGAAGGAAAGTTTTGAAACTTCAATCACATATCCAAGCCAATGCAGTACCGCTCTATAAATAAAGTACTGTCAATACTCGCAAAAACATTGAGTTCTTTTTATTTGGGATATACTTTACTTATTGACATATACGGCCATGCGAATACAAGGGGACAAGTCCGCGATCCTAGCGGCTGAATGGTGAACTAGGAAGCAACCCGTTTCCACGAGTGCATTTCAAGGCCTTGTATTATAGCGTAGGCAACGCAGCAGACTCACAAAATGGGTTCAAAGCACTTGAAGTAGTTCAGGAAAAGACGTATCACCTAGACAATTGAGAGTGAGGAAAGACGTATACAAGACTAGGAGATATAGGAAAAGCACAGGGACACAAGGTATACTAATCTTCACGCTAGAGTGGCCGTCTCAGCGACTTCTACAAAACATACACACCGGGCCAACATATAAGGGACAAGCAGGAGAGGGCAGGGGAACGACGGAGGGGTGGATATATGTGAGAGTGTAGGACTTTGGACAGATGGAAAGAAATATCTGAGCAACGTATATGGGGGGATGTAGAGGGGGCAAAGTGTCAGTGAAATCGTAAACAAAAGATGAAGAGGGGCGACAGTGTGTTGATATGAACATCAATGAAAATGTACACGCGATCGGTGGAGGGGGAGATGAGAATAAACGGTAGCTATGTGTCTTGTTTGAAGAGGAGGCGCTGGGGAGAGCGGGAGGCAAATAAGAATATGATGAAATATGTAAGTAGTGTCAATGTATTGTGGGAAAGTGGTGTTAGAGTTGTAAATTAGAGTGATCTAAGAACTGATTTAAGATACGTATGATTGTGGGAGAGGGCTTGTAGACGAGACATGCAATTGACGAGGGGAGTGGATAATTGTATTGTATTAAGTTGGAGTACAGGCAGCGGCGAGGAGAGTTGTACAGTGGGCATTGAAAAAAGAGATGATTGATATCAGCATCTACAGATCCACAATGGCATAGGGGATGCGGTTGTAAGCGAAATCGAAATTTATAGAGAGGTGTAAGGGAATGATTAAAGCGAAGACGTATGATATTGATGATATGACGACGAGTGTAGGTGGCGTGTTGATACCAGAAAGTAGTAGGTAGTATGGGTTGGAGACTATGATAGAATTTGCCCTTCTGACAGGCAGATGTTGTCCATGTGTCTTGCCATATTTGTCGTTGTTGTGATTTGAGGAGAGATATGAAATCTGTGGCTGGAACAGAAAATGTAGCTGGGGTTGTAGATAAGAGGGAAGCCTCTTTCGCTAAGCGATCGGCTCGTTCATTGCCTGGTATGTTCTTATGTGCAGGTATCCAAATGAGGGTTATTTGGATACCTGATTGGTGTAAATTGAAGAGGATGTGTTTGACATTATAAACATACCAGTTCAGCGTAAACTTGTTAGATTTTAGTGTTTGGAGCACGGAGAGAGAGTCAGTGAATATATTAGCAGATTGTATGGATGAATGTTTGATGTACAGTAATGTTTGTCGTATGGCAAGGAGTTCAGCCGAAAAAATAGAAAAGTGGGACGATAAGTGAAACAATTCAGCATACTGAGTCTGTTCGTAATAAAAAGCAGCGCCGACACCACAAGAATTTTTTGATCCATCAGTATAAAAATTGGGACAGGCATTAGTGGATGAAATGCGAACTTTTTTAGAATGTAGAGGAAAAAATGAAAGCCGGTAAGGGAGCATAGCAAAAGAAGATTCTTTAGAATGAATAATAGTAGGAGTATATTGAATCACGTCGTATGCCACAGAATAGTATGGTAGCACATGACTACGAATAATAGTAGATTTAAAAGGGGATACAGACTCAAATGCCCAAATTAAGGCAGGGGCTCGGCAAGGAGGGGTGATAGGTGTTGAGAATGATTGAGCGAGTAATTGTATTTTGGGGAGAAGGTTATTGGAGAGCACGAGAAGTCGTTTGAGGAGATACTTAGATGCTAGAAATCTGCGTCGAAGGAGAAGAGGAGGGTCACCAGTTTCAACTAATAAGGCATTAGTAGGCGTGGTAGACAACGCACCAAAACAAACTCGTAGTGCTTGGTTTTGAATTGTGTTGAGGGATTGAAGGGCAGATGGTGATGCAAGATCAATTATATGTGCACAGTAGTCGAAAGGAGCACGGATGGTGGAGCAGTAGACTAATTTTGCTGTAGCAGGATCAGCTCCCCACGAACGACGTGTGATGGATTTTAAGAGGTTAATATACGTGGTAGTACAGTTGCGTAGGTGTTGTATATGTTGGGAAAATTGTAATTTACGGTCAAGGATAATGCCAAGATATTTATGGTGCGAACGTATGGGAATTTCATAAGTATCGAACAGTAAAGGCTCGGAGTTGTAAACCCGCTTGGTAGTAAAGATTACTGCAGAACATTTATCGGGCGATAAAGAGAACCCATGAGTGTGTAACCAGGACTGAACTTGAATGAGCAGCCGTGTTATGCATTTGCGAGCAACATCTACGTCTTTATGGGAAAAGTAGAGAACTATGTCGTCGGCATACATAAGAATTCTGGCAGATTGGAGGGCAAGTTGTTCGAGGCCGGATAAATATAAAGCAAACAGTATTCCACTGAAGATATCACCTTGAGGGACGCCGACAGTAGCTTGACGAGGGGATGGCGTAGTGAGAGGAGGTTTGAAGATTAGAGTGCGAGACGTTAACAGATGACGTAGAAGAGTTATGAAAGTGGTTGGGATGCCTTTCTGTGATAACACATCCCATAACATATTCAGGGGGACGGAATCAAAGGCACCTCGTATATCGAGGAAGACAGCAATAGTGTGTTCTTTTCGAGATTTAGTTAATAAGATGTCTATTATAAGCATATTGATCGCATCCTGAGCATTTCGACCCTTACAGTAAGCATACTGATACTTGGGAAGGAGGGAATAATATTCTAAGTACCAGAGAAACCTTTGGAGCAGGAGTTTAAGAAATAGTTTGCGTATACAAGACGGAAAAATTATTCCCCTAATATTGTGAGGGGAGGTCATTGGACGTCGAGGCTTTGGAACCGGAACTAGGAAAAAAGTGTTCCACTCGGGAGGTGGAGTCGTAGTATGTAACACAAAATTAAAGTACTGAACAAGCACGTGTAGGGCTTTGGTCGGCAACTGTTGTAACATGGCATAAGAGATATAATCAGGACCGGGAGTGGATGATTTGCAGGAATTAAGAACGGACGTGAGCTCAGGGAGAGTGATGGGACGTGAAAGGACTGAACACTGACGAGTGGAAGCAGAGATAGCTGGAGTATAAGGTGGAAGTGCATGATCTGGAGTGAGGGACCTTAGAAAGTCATTCAGAATAGTCGGCGGGATTTGAGGGCGTGGGACGTGAGTGGAAGCTCGGGTGAGAGCACGGATAGCATTCCATAATTGAGATGCAGAAATATGGTTATGGAAAGAGGATATAAAAGTTTTCCAGGCCTGTCGTCGTTTTTGATTGAATACACGTTTGATATGAGCAATATGATGTTTGAGGTGAAAGTAGTGTGAAGGGGTTAGAGTTTTACGATAAATTTTGAAGAGTCTCTTGCGTTTAAGGATTAAGTGGTGACATTCACTGTCCCACCACTTTAATTGAGAGGCACCAGTTGTCATGGAGTTTGATGGTGGTGTAAAAGGATGGTATAGGTCCAGATACTGTGTTATTATTTTGAGCAGTGAGTGATAGGATAATTCTGTTACAGGGAAGGTCTCCAATTGGGTTACCATGTAGGAGTTAAAGCACGAAGCATTGAACTGTTTCAGGGAACGTAGCGGAGCGATATAGTGGTCGTTGAGTGGGTTTTTAGTAATATACCCGTGGCCATAAGTAATGAGGATAGGAAAGTGATCACTTGTATGAGTGTCACTGAGTACCCGCCACGTGGTTATAGAGGCAATGGAGTTGCGGCAAAGTGATAGATCGACTGCACTAGGCAACGAACCAGGAGGAGTGAGCCTGGTAGGGGAACCATCGTTCAGAAGCAAGAGATTATGTTGAGTTACAGCATGTAAGAACTGTGTGCCTTTGGAGGTGTTGAGCGGGGCTCCCCACTGAGTATGATGAATATTGACATCTCCCAAAAACAACAGTTGGGTATCAGGTGGAAACTGATTAAAAAATTTGAACCATTGGGCAAAAGAGATGTAGTTATCAGGGGGATTATACAAGTTTATAACATACGTGTTCTGATATATAAGACCTATGGAATAGGTATTTGGTATTAAGTATTGTAGATGTAATGGAGTGTACGATAACGAAGTATGTATCATAAGTGCGACACCATCAAATCCTGGTCCGTCATGGCGTTCGATAGAATATCCTGGAAAATAAAAGTGAGTTGTATGAGAAAACCAAGTTTCTTGCAAAGCGACTATATGAGGAGATGTTTCGTGCATGAGAATTTTGAATTCGTATTGTTTATTTTGTAGGCTCCTAGCATTCCATTGAAGGATGCGTACTACCATTATTAAAGATAAGGTGTAAACTTTCGCGAAGTTGACTAATAACGGGTAAGATATTGGGGTGATCTCCAATTAGTTGAGTAAGCTGCAGGAGAAGATTGAGAACACACTGATGAACATGTTCTCGCTGAGGGAGTGTAGTACCTGTTTGAGGATGCTGTGCGGGTTGCAGAGGCATTGACGGGCTCGATGTTGAGGGAGTGGGCTGACTGGGTTGAATGGGGTATTGATAACTCAGAGATTGAGAGGGGCGAGAGGATGTAGTGGATTGCACTAGCTGGAGATACGCAGCTCTATCATAGCCGGGAGAAGGTTTAGGTGGCAAATCCTTAACAATCACTTGTGTGAATTTGCGTTTGCGAGGGGCGTCTGGTATAGGAGAAGGATGTTGAGAGGGTAGGGGAGGAAATTGTTGAATGTTATTATACTCAGAATAAGTAGGTGGAAATAGTCGAGCAGAAGCTTCTGAGAAGGAGATGTTATCAGTGCACATGAGTTTTTTGATTTCTACTTGCTTCTGATGAACAGCACAATCTGATGAACCCGTTTCGTGTTCCCGATTGCAATGTACACATAATTTGACATTAGCAAGGCAGTCTGAGGTAGGATGATTCAAACCACAGTTGCGACAGCGAAAGTTAGTGGACTGGCAATTGCGTATGGTGTGTCCATAACGCTGGCATTTGGAACAAATAATGGGGTAAAATATAAAGGGATTGACTTCTAACATTACATGATAGATTGAAACATATTTGGGCAACGTTTTGGAGCAAAAAACAATCTTTACGGAACCGGTTGGTAGATATACTGCCTGACCATCTTGGAGGGATTTACGGCGTAGGCGATGAACTGAATGAACTTTGACGTCACTCTGAAG
This sequence comes from Anabrus simplex, assembly GCF_040414725.1. Lineage (NCBI taxonomy): Eukaryota > Metazoa > Arthropoda > Insecta > Orthoptera > Tettigoniidae > Anabrus > Anabrus simplex. Next base: position 1,001,291,604 of record NC_090266.1, read on the forward strand.
TAAAGTAAGAATATCGGATTCAGTTAGATCTTTTTCAACACCGCGTATAATGCCTACGCGGAAGATATTGGAGTGAGGAATAAAGGCATGCAACTTGTGTGTATCAAGGAACTTATTCTGCAGAAAGTCATTAGCATGATTAGGAGAGTGAAAGTTTACCTGAATCCTGTTACGGCCTTTATACTGGATGGATTTAACAGGAAAGTTCCTTTCGTGGAGTAAACGCCCTATAGCCATAGGGTGTAGGTTGCCAATGTTATTACCTTGTTTGGATGAAACAAAAACAAGATACGGTCCTGGGTGGTTTAATGGGTATAAATTACATGCACTAGTATTAGGAGGTTGAACAGGAGGGGGAGGGTTAGTATTGCATTGAGTTGAAGTTTTCAACGAAGGGGTAGGAGGAGAACTATCATTCACGTTTGTATCCATTTTCACTTCTTCTTCCCGTTCAACATTACTATTTGACGCGGGATGAAAGTCCCGAGTACCTCCACTACCAGAACTCATGCCACCACTGCACAATCACACGCAAGCTAGCACTCGAACGCAGGAGTAAGTTCTAGAAACTTCAGACACCGAACACGAAACCTCGAACACAACGAACCGTACGGTACGATGTCGCGGACGAGACTAATAATAATAAGTGAAATGCGAACAAATGTGCAAAGTGTTTAATGTGCTCGTTGATTGATCTTGATTTTTTTTTTCACTTAAGTATGTGCGTTGCCTACGAGATACACAAGGCCGGAGAATACAGCACACCAGATTCGTCCTCGAGATACTTCCGGCAAGTGCCGCTAGAGTTCTCTTTACTGATCTGTCTCGCCCGCTCATTGCAACACGTTCGAATATGAAAAACTATAAAAAAATTCATTAAAACTAGTAACTTTAGAAGGCAGCAGACAGATATGAGATAGAACAATTGTTTGACTTATTTTCAACTACGTATTTCTTACAATATACTTAAACGAAATAAGTAACTCCCGAAAGAAGCAGAGAAATCTGATAGCGAGTTTGTCACTTCTTACCGATTCCTTTAATTGTGCCTCAGAGTATCCGATAAGCGGATTGAGATTGCGGTCATAAATAACTTCGTGTTTAATCGCCCTTTCACCAATTATCAGCGGTCCAATCTTTTCCTCCGCACATCTGATATTTTGACATTCGTATTGAAGCCGCTGTTTGGTGAGTGATGTTATGCCCGTTCCGCAAATATTTAGCGTCGTTTCACCGTATTTATCTTTTTTCTTCCCGTAAAATTAAATTTGTGTTCGCCTCTGTGGTGTAGTGGTTAGTGTGATTACCTGTCACCCCCCCCCCTGGAGGTCCGGGTTCAATTCCCGGCTCTGCCACGAAATTTGAAAAGTGATACGAGGGCTGGAACGGGGTCCACTCAGCCTCGGGAAGTCAAATTACTAGAGGTGGGTTCGATTCCCTCCTCAGGCATCCTCGAAGTGGTTTTCCGTGGTTTCCCACTTCTCCTCCAGTAAAATGCCGGGATGGTACCTAACTTAAGGCCACGGCCGCTTCCTTCCCTCTTCCCTGCCTGTCCTTTCCAATCTTCCCATCCCTCCACAAGGCCCCTGTTCAGCATAGCAGGTGAGGCAGCCTGGGCGAGGTACTGGTCATCCTCCCCAGCTGTATCCCCGACTCAGAGTCCGAAGCTCCAGGACACTGCCCTTGAGATGGTATAGGTGGGATCCCTCGCTGAGTCCGAGGGAAAAACCGACCCTAGAGGGTAAATGGATGAAGAAAGACGAAGAAAATTAAATTCGTTCTAACAGGAATAAAGCTCCTAAATGACCAATTTTAGCATGCTTTTCAATTTGGTTTGCTTTTTGGTCAAGTTCAGATATCGTAAAACTTTTTTTCTGATTTCATTACCCGTATGCTACTTCTCAATTTACAGATTGTTTTCTGTAATCTGATATTTAATTTTCTCATGCGTATAGTTTTTTAGATTTAACAGAGATACTCGTAGACTTTCCTTGATATAGAAACGAGACTTGTACTCCTCTATTCGTTTGTGGCTGACGTATGAAGGTATTGTATATTTATCGTTATCTGAATCGGAACTTTTGCTAAATTTTGATGGCAATACATCATTTTTGGGAGCTGGACGCTTCTTGCGTTTGACATTTTCCTGTTTGTGAACAGGATACACAATGAAACCAGAAGGAAGTTTGATTGATGTGCTTACACTGAAATCTGTTTTATGAGAAGGATTGCTAGGTACCTAAAGAGATCCTACTATATCACCTTTCCTAAGAAATAGTTTGCTTCCATTTCTCCCTTAAACCGCACTCGGAAGGGAAACTATGGAACGTCATTTTTCATGCTTTTTTAGTGTCATCCGAAATACAGAGAGCTACACAACAGTGCACCTTCTTCTCAACCTCAGAGACACTCACCGACAGAAACAATATTCGCAATAAATTGCACAAAATGAACACAGCATAATTATTACTCCGCATATCACAATGTTAAAGTCCGCCAAGAACAGAACGGAAACCTGACATCTAGCGGCCAAACCGTGAACACGGTCGGGCCGCTTTTTCAGCGACAAATTAGCAGCTATGTCCCGGCCTTGTATATCTCGTAGGCAACGGTATGTGGTAGCGATCACACACTTCTTCACATAGAGAGCACACACACTCTAGTAGAGCTGGGAACGGAGCAGTTGCTCCTATGATTGCAATCGGTAGTGCGAGTGCAGCGCTCTCTCCGGTATTCTCCGGTAGTCAACTGTTGCTTGGAAACCAATAGGCGGTTTCGGAGGGCGAGCGGAGGACGGAGCAACAATACTGAATGTGTGCTCGCTTGCACTTCCAGTAGTGGAGCGCAACGGATGTGGTAGCGACGTAGTAAATACTGCTTTATAAGTATGAAGAAGGCGAATATATGAAATATATACATTCGCATTTATCGCTAACGTTTACTAATATATATATTTCCGATAAAAGTCCATGCAATTAGAATAGACCTTTTTCATTATATTACCTTTGAAGTGTAATATATATGATAAACTATAAGTACTCTCGTACGTCCCCGCGGTGTTGGGGCCAGCGCGCCCGCCTGTCGCCCGGCGGCCCCGGGTTCGATTCCCAGCCGGGCCGGGTTTTTTAAAATTGTAATGAGCACTATCCCAGTCCTGGGGACAGAGTGTTTGTGACGCGAGAAGCGTGACTCGATCCGGTGAACCAGCGCTTGAACGCTAACCACTCGACAACCGCCGTTTCGTGTTCGTGAACCCATAGCACCGGTACATATTCAACGCGAAAAGTTATCTTGCGATTTTCTCGAGAACGCCTTAGTAGTACGCCGTACTACTTGCACATTATGTTGTCCTAATGGACTACTAAATGTGTACAAAGTTGGAAGGTAGTCCGTAATCCGAACTTCATGGCCTCCCCTTGTAAGTATATTGTACCTGTATTCAGTCAGCGCGTATTAAATTTGCGTCTATATTTCCTCTGCTTGTTGTGTTGTGTAGGTAATGAAAAGTATATTAGAAAATAATTGTGGTATTGTTTTGATATTTAATCCCGTTTTTAGATGGTATTCGCGTTTTAGAATATTTAAAGGCATTTAATAAATTTGTACAGAAATTTGTACCACAAATGCCACGAAGGCCATCTGATGCATGGCATTTCTTTGAAATTACCGATGATAAACATCAGCAAAATGCATATTTTGCGGCCGCATTTACGCGACGAGTGGTAGTCGGCTTCAGCAGAAGAAAACAACATTGCTGTATTAAGCGAGACAGTTATGTTGTGAGAAAAGGGCATTGAATATCATCATCATCATCATCATCATCATCATCATCATCATCTGTTTACCCTCCAGGTTCGGTTTTTCCCTCGGACTGAGCGAGGGATCCCACCTCTACCGCCTCAAGGGCAGTGTCCTGGAGCTTCAGACTTTTGGTCGGGGATACAACTGGGGAGGATGACCAGTACCTCGCCAGGCGGCCTCACCTGCTATGCTGAACAGGGGCCTTACGGGGGGATGGGAAGATCGGAAGGGATAGACAAGGAAGAGGGAAGGAAGCGGCAGTGGCCTTAACTTAGGTATCATCTCGGCATTTGCCTGGGGGCGAACTGGGAAACCACGGAAAACCACGTCCAGGATGGCTGAGGTGGGAATCGAACCCACCTCTACTCAGTTGACCTCCCGAGGCTGAGCGGACCCCGTTCCAGCCCTCGTACCACTTTTCACATTTAGTGGCAGACCCGGGAATCGAACCCGGGCCTCCGGGGGTGGCAGCTAATCACACTAACCACTACACCACAGAGGCGGACGCAAACTGAATTTCAACAGATCAAAATCTGTTATTCACAGCGTAACAAAATAATGAGGCAATCTTGAAACGACTGCAGCATTTGAATGACAAACGTAGAAAGACACATGCATCTGTGGAATTGATACTGAAGCCTAAATTGTAATTCCACCCAAGATCACCATTACTACATTGCCCACATTAAAGTATTTGAATTTTCCGCCAGTGAATTCAGTCGGAGGACTATCGGAGGTCTCCAGAGGAAGAGCGAAAACAATTGCTCCGCTCCGCTCCTACCGTTCTCAGCTCTAGGCAGTCTGTCTTCGTCTTAGCTATGTCATGTTTCACAGTTTCATCTGAGATTGCATCGGTTCGTCATTGGACGTAGAGCTGGGAACGGAGCAGTTGCTCCTATGATTGCAATCGGTGCGAGTGCAGCGCTCCCTCTGGTATTCTTTGGTAGTAAACTATTGTTTGGAAACCAATCGCTGGTTCGGTCGGCGAGCGGAGGACGGAGGAACAGTATTGAATGTGTGCTCCCTTGCCGTTCCATCCGTGGTGCGCAACGGATGTGCTAGCGACATAGTAAATACTGCTTTATACGTATGTCGAAGGCGAATATATGAAATATATACATTCTTATTTATCGTTCGTGTTTCATTTGTCGATTACTTTTGTAACAATTTGCTTTACGTCATGCCGTCTTATGGCGACGATGTGATAGGAACGACTAAGGAGGGCAATTTCTAGACATGAAAATGGAAAAGACGTAAAACCATCTTCAGGGCTGCCAACAGTGGGGTCCGAACCCACTTTCAACCGGGAGATAGTGGGTTCGAATCCCACTGTCGGCAGCCCTGAAGTTGGTTTTTCGTGCTTTCCCATTTTCACACCAGGCATATGCTGGGGATGTACCTTAGTTAAGGCCACGGGCGCTTCCTTCCCACTCCCAGACCTTCCCTATCCCATCGTCGCCATAAGACCTATCTGTGTCGGTGCGACATAAAACAAAACAAAAAGTATCCCCGACCGAAAATCTCACGCTCCAGGACTCTGTCCTTGAGGCGGTATAGGTGGGATCCTCTCTGCGAACGAGGGAACACCCAACCCTGGAGGGTAAATTGATAGAAAGATTGTAATTATTATTATTATTATTATTATTATTATTATTATTATTATTGTACTCCCATAACCACTTCTGTGGTTTTCTGCGACGTTAAGGTGCCGGTATTTCGTCCCACAGGAGTTCTCTCATGTGCCGGTACACCTGCCGACATGCGACTCTCGTATGTCAGCATCTTCAAGTACTGCCGAGCAAAGTCGGAATTGAAACCGCAGACTTGAGCTCAGAAGGCCAGAGCTGAACTACTCAGCCCGGCACAGCATATAACCAATACCAATCAGTTCGTACTCTTCATTAAAAAATGATTTGGCGTATGGCTTTTAGTGCCGGGAGTGTCCGAGGACAAGTTCGGCTCACCAGATGCAGGTCTTTTGATTTGACACCCTCAGGCGACCTAACGTCGTGATGAGGATGAAATGATTATGAAGAAGACACATACACCCAGCTCCAGTACCAGCGAAATTAACCAATTAAAATTAAAATTCCAGATCCTGCCGGGAATCGAACCTGGGACCCCTGTGACCAATGGCCAGCACGGTACCCATTTAGTCATGGAGCCGGACGTACTCTTCCGTCATAAATGAACTACACGTATAACACAATGTAAGAGCATCGTATATAATACATGTTTACATGCACTGGAATGTACTTATTGCTTAAACTGTTTTACTATGAATAATATTGTAAACGCATTTGCAATGGTATAATATGTGCCAATATTCAGTCTACAGTATTCTATCCACCTGCACCTATTGCAAACTGAATGTCAGCAGATCAAAATCTGTTGTTCATAGCGTAACAAATAATGCGGCGATCTTGAAACGACTACAGCATTTGAATGACAAACGTGGGGGGACACATGCATCTGTGGAATTAGTAATGAAATTTAAATTGTAATTCCCCCTAAGATCACCGTTATAACATTGCCCACATTATTGCATTTGAATTTTCCGCCCGTGAATTCAATCGGAGGACTACCGGAGGTCTCCGGAGGACGAGCGAAAACAACTGCTCCGCTCCGCTCCTACCGTTCCCAGCTCTACACTCTAGTGATGGAAAAAATAGTTCTTTCTTGCGATCAGGTCAATGTGAACTAGTTTACTGCCAGGAACAGTTCGAAAAACTAGTTCGTTTAGTTCACTAGATCACATCTCCATTTCCTCCAACTTCGCGCATGCGCATGTATATTTAGACATGATAATTATAGGCTTTTGGGCTTATGCCGTGTCATGTATATAATTTGTTCGACTGTGCATCTTTATATATACAGCAGTTAAAATTTAACACGAAATCACTGATTAGGTCTAAATACATAATTGTTATTTCACAATACACATCGATGGCTTTCAATGCACATGATAAGATGAACATGTCCATCACGTTTTTTCCAACAACCATGCCGGCATATTCTTATTTCTCTATTTCCTAGCTTTCTCGCCAGATAGTTGCACAACAGGGTCGCCAACTAATGTTTGACAAACTTCAGCAAATTCTAAATTAAAAGTCGGTAAGTCGAATTAAACCCCATAATCCAGTTACAGTTTAATTGTATGATATGTAATAATTTAAAAATATATATTCACGTGCCTAGCAAAAAGAAAATCTTACTTTTACAGCTCCCTCAAATCAGGCGACGAAGGTTGCACAAGATCTGCACCGGGCCGTGTATACGCTGATATGTACCAATTTTACTACCGTAACTTACAAGAATAGACAGACAGATATGACTCATAAATAAGCAATGCAATCAAAGTAATTTGTACATAACTTACGCAGCCTCATTAGTCGTCTTCTGGCAGTGGCTCGATTCCCTCAATATCCGTGTAAGAGTCGTCGCCTTCACTTGATGATGATGCATTTTCATTTACCGGTCATCACAGAGTCCGTAATCCCGTCTAACTCCCACAGTTTTCCTTTCCCTTCACCACATGACTGAAATACGCCTGCGGTGCATTTTCTCAGCTGTTACATAAGCAAGTCCGTTAGCTAAGGCATGCAAGTCCCCTAACCTAAACGTTGTGTGTGTTTTCCTACCTAATCTTTAACAAGGACCCAATCTGGTTCTATGGGATTCAACTCGCAGTGATAAGGCTGCAATCTTAGGACATAATGTCTAGTCTTCTCTGCTAAGTCATCTATAACACATTTGTCATAATCGTTTTTCAGTAATTTGGCTATTTGAAGAAGTTCGACTTTGACTGCCCCAGCCGCTATTCGTAATAAAAGAAAAATGACTCTATGCTCAGAGTTGGGTGCAATAATTGCCATACGAAACGACTTCTCATAACAAAATATGATAATTAAGTTTATAATAAAAATAGTTAAAAGATGCAGGCAGTCAATCAGAATGCGACTTTACCACTTGTATTTTTCATAGCGTTAGCTAACCTACTTGACTCACCAAATTTATCAAACCATAAATCATAATTCGTCAGAATTGTCTCTAATTGTTCCTAAAATCTCCAGAAAAGTCGTTTGTCTCTAACTTTGAAATTCTGTCGCTAAATGACTTCAAAGAGACTTGTCGCTGTCGCTGGAGTTGGCAACACTGATGCACAGGTCGACTATTCTTGCGCTTGTGCAGCTGTCAATTTTATAATAGTTCATTTCGTAAACAAGTTCGTACAGTTCATTTAGTTCAACTAGTTGGTGTATTTCCGAGTTTGTGCGAGTATATAAAAGTGATATTATTACATTTATAAGCATGCCACCACGGAGAAGAAGCCAAGTGTGGAACCATTTCAGTGAAGTGGAAGAGGGTAAAAGTGCGAAGTGTGTGTATTGTTCACAAATTATAAGCATTGTCTGTGGTTCCTTAGGTAATTTACAGAGACACATAAAAGTAAAGCACCCGACCGTTTGTACCTCAAGATATGAACCATACCCACAACAACAAGTTAGTTCTGAAGCATCAGATGTACTTACAGACAACATCACCGAAATGCGACCTCCTGATAAGCCTTCCTCAAGCGCAAATGCTACTCAGACAAGTATGGGTGACTATATTAGAGTAAAGAAACCGGTTACTGTACACAAACCAAAAGTAACCGACGAACAATTAATGAAACTGGTAGTTAAAGGCTACCATCCTTTCAGTATGGTGGAGGAGCCCGAATTTAAAGATTTTGTAAATTTACTGTGCCCAGGATATAATCTCCCAACTAGGAAAACTATTTCCACCAATATTACCGCAACACTGTTGAAAAGGTGCAGAAAATCCTAGAAGATGTACAAGCTGTTTGTCTTACAACCGATTCTTGGACATCCATAAATAATGGAAGTTTCTTGGCCGTCACAGCCCATTATATCAATGTTGATTGCCAGCTGAGTACCGTTTTATTAGGATGTGTTGAATTTCGGGACGGACACACTGCTGAAAATTTGTCAGGGCGCACAGTGTGTCGAATCCCATATCTAGATGGAAAAAATTCACTGTCGCAAATCAAAGCGAAACCAGGCTCATTCGATAGTGAACAAACCAGATGGTGACCTTCAGTCTTTCTTTCCGCTTTCTGGTGCGTACGAGGGTGGGGACAGGTGCTGAAACGTCTTCCTGGCAGTTATCAACTCAGTTGATAGGAGGTGTCAGAGTGAACCGAACGTTGTGTTTCTAGTCATTTCAACGAGGTTTTGTATTCTGTGGCTCATGGAATAGTGAAAAGAGGTATATGTTCTCACTTTTAAGCATAATACAAGCGTTCTGCACTGAATACATTATTTACAGTGCGTTGTAAAAGGAAGCAGTTGTAGAAAATTAGATTGTTTTTAGGATTTGCTCGAAAAAAACTTTATGAGTGCCTCATAGTGCCACTTTACTTTAAACGTAATTCGATGGGAAATTTAATGTAGATTCAGGATCTGTAGTGGTTTGGTTGCGCACGAATGTGCATGATGGTTTATTTTCTTATTTTCAGTGCCTATGTGGGCGTTACCGCGAGAAGAATATTTCAACGCGTGGCGGTCATGTCGTAAAGAGGGGCGTTTAGAAGTCATATTTCAATATGTTATGGATAAATTAGAGCCTACAACTCTTACTGACACTCAATTTCAGGAGCTAAGAAACAAAATTAAATTGATATCCCGTAATATTAACAAAAATGGGAGAGTGCAGAAAGAAGAGAACAACGATTCCGAGAAAAATTCGGTGATTGGTTAAATGGGACAGACTTGATCGTGTTAAGTGAACAAGACGACATTGATCCAGCGTATGATCCAAAAACGAGTTGTGACCCTAATAAAGCCGGCCGTCACCCTAAGGAATTTAAGGACTCTTCCGTAAAGACGAAGAAGCAAAATGTTTGTGATATTACCGAATCGCGTAGTTTGGAGGAAGTCGCGTTTGCTGCTGAAGATTCTTTTCGATCAAGCGGCAAAAGATGAAGGCTTAATAAAAAGATATCATGTATTACTAGCTGCTCTTTCTTCTGGCTCTGAAATAAATGTGAATAAATTGAAGGAATTTGGTGCGCAAACTGCGGCTTTGTATGTTAAACTATATCCATGGTATCATATGCCCGTAACTGTGCATAACATTTTAGTACACATTTCTCAAGTAATTAAACATTTTCTTGTGCCAATAGGAACTTTATCTGAAGAAGCTCAAGAAGCTAGAAATAAAGATTGTTGGATGTTGCGTGAACTTCATACTCGAAAATGTAGCAGGAATTCAACGAATAGAGACTTGCTTAAGATGATGTTGATTACATCAAATCCCTTAATAAACAAGTACCGAACAATGCTACGTAAAACTTCTGGTAATCTACCTATGGAAGCTATTGAGTTACTTACTGACTCCCAAGATCCTTTCACATCAAGTGAAGAAGACCAGCATAGCAACGATTACGATTCTCTGGACTCTACAGACGAATCAGGGGACGAATGAACATTGGACATGTTCTTATTGTGAACGGGATGAGATTGATGAGACAATTACTTGTAAATACTGTAATATGATCCTTTCACGTCTTTTATGAAATGTTTCTGAGTGTAATATTGACTTTTTATATGGAAATAATATATATATATATGTATATAATTGTTTTCGTGTGTAAGGTGTGTTTTACTAGAACTACGTCATTAACAGGACTCGAAAATGAAATTTTGCTGTAAATAAATATTCTTATGGTTTTGACGAATATATTTTTATTTTAAAAATAATTTTTTTTGTTCATATTTCGTTGTTCTATGTTTAATACCAATTTAAAATAAGTTTTCAATCTGGAAGAACTTGCATACAGTGCCTTCGTCTATTCCCTCAAATAAGGTATAACAAGAATACTGGACTGAAATTCTCATTGTTATTCATATTTTATCCAGTTTTAAATAGTATGTTTACCACTGTTATAAACTATAATACACACATCCAAATCGTGTTTTTACTCCCTTAAATGGACGATTCTTTTGTTGCTTTCGGTCATTTTTCAAACCTCCCCTTGCCCCTCACCCCTATATATTTACCCGCGAACATCGTACACTTTAGACGATGCCAGACATGAATTCAGCAACCTCGAAAACGGTATAGTGCCAACTTTTAATAGGATCCCAGCACTATTAACGACGTTATTAATTTTTTCCACCTAGAACGGGGATTCGGCACACTGTGGGGCGCTTGAAACAGACAGTGCGTGAGTGGGGGTTAGAGGATAAAGTTGTTGCCGTCGTCAGTGACAACGCCAGTAACATTGTTGCTGCAATAAGGTTATGTAACTGGCGGCACTTGTCATGTTTCGCGCACTCAGTAAACCTTGTGGTGCAGACAGGGCTGCGCAGTGGTGAAATAAATGTTGTCATACAAAAAGTAAAGGCAATAGTAGAGTATTTCAAAAGGAGCTCGCATGCCCTCGCTAAACTGTAGTCTGTTCAAAAACAAATGGGACTACCCGAGCTCAAATTGAAGCAAGGCGTAGTGACGAGGTGGAATTCTACGCATGATATGTTGAAGCGGATTGTTCAAGCAAAAGATGCTGTAGTTTCCACATTAGCTATTTTACAAAGCAGTGTAGAAGTGTTGACCCAACATGAGTGGAATATAGTGGAATATGCAACTGAAGTACTTCAGATATTTGAAGAAATAACAGTTGATGTAAGCTCGGAAAAGTCTGTATCCAGAGCTAAGGTGATACTGTTTGTTCGGGCAGTGAACCGAAGACTTATTGCGTACGAACAGGGTAAGAGATTTCCTGTTGAAGTAGTTTCTTTGGTAAAGACTTTAAAAGAACAGTTGCTGAAGCGTTTCAAGGACGTTGAAGACAACGAATTGACTGCATATGCGACAATTCTGGATCCAAGATTCAAAAAGTATGGTTTCAGCAATGTGTCTAAATTCACCGCAGCTAACGATTCGTTGAAGAAGAAAGTTTCTGCAGTAAATCTGCGGCTGGATCACGAGCCAGCCATTACATTATCTGTGGCAGGACCTGCATCTTCTAGCCTCACGTCGTCACTTTGGGAAGATTTTGACCACGAGGTAAAAGAAGTGATCGCCCCTCAAAACCCGACTTCAGCAGGAATTGTTGAATTAAATAAATACTTGCAGGAACCCCTACTGGACAGAAGGGAAGATCCGTTGAAGTGGTGGAAGGAAAGGAGAGCCGTCTATCCCCGCTTGTACGAGCTTGTAAAAAGAAGACTGTGCGTAGTGGCAACGTCTGTCCCCTGTGAAAGGATCTTCTCTAAGATAGGGCAGATAATTACGGAGAAAAGAAATAGACTTACTACAGCAAAGGCATCCCAAATTGTATTTTTGCACCATAATTGGTAACTTTTAGAATGCAGTCAATATTCTCCAAATTAATGGTTCCGGTAATTTCAATCATTTCTTGTGAGTATTTTTAAATAATTGAAGTTTCTAATCACTTAACTTTAAATAAATAAGGTGTATATTGTATATTTCTTTATCAAATTTTCTTAAGTTTATTCATAGTTTGCAAACTTGGGCTTTATATGTTTGATTTATTTTTTAACTATAATTTTTTGTTATATAAAAAGTACTAAAAAGTGTCTTATAATATTATGTTCTACATACTGAAGTAAGCATGCTGTTTTATCTTACAGAAACATACCAACTATTAATTGTACTATACGTATGTGTTTTAATATTTCTTTGCCATGTTTATCATAAATCTAGTCATATTTTTAATACTTAGGCTTAATTTTGCAAATATTGTCCGTACGGTATGTAATTTTTAAACTCTTACAAAGGGAGCTTAATATACTTTTCTAAGTATTTAAATAAGCATACTGTTTGATTTCATGGAAACCTATCCGCATGCTAATTGTACTGCATTATTTTATTTTATGAGCCAAAATAAATAATTTATGAAACAGGTTGAACGACCTAAACGGCAAACAAAATAGTTCTTTACGAATTGTCATTACAGTTCGTTTACTCTACTGAAGCGAAAGACCTGAACTGCAAACAAGTTCTTTACGAACTTACAGTTCGATTATTTCTCAACTCACGGAATGAACGACCTAAACTGCAGACAAAATAGTTCTTTACGAATTGTCACTACAGATTACAAGAAAACGTGTATGACTTGGTAATACAAACAGCCGGGGCATTGGGGGGTGACTTGGGTTTTCCGGAGATTGACGTCGCTCATCGTCTGCCGTCAAGAGGTGGGGACGTTGGAAGAATTGTGATGAAATTCACTAACAGGTGGAAGAAAGACGAAATAGTGAGTGCAAGAATACAGAAAAGAGTGTTGAACACCCACGATATTGGACTGAACTGCCCATCACGCAAAGTATTCATTAATGACCATCTTTCGCCCAGGAATGAGAACATTGCAAGAAGGTGCAGGCTACTGAAGCAGAATGGTAAAATATTTCCCACATGGACAAGGGACTGCAAGATCTACGTCCGCGAAGCTAGGGATGGACCAAGCATGCTCATCGGCAACGAAGAAAAGATCGCACACCTCGAGAATAAACTCGGACAGTAAACGCTGCAGGTACTATACTCACACGCATTTATACTGATTTTAAATGGTACAGGACATTTATAGCAGTGAGGAAATAATTTCTGTTGAGATCCAGTGTGATACTATAGAAAACTATAAATTACAAACTAAGAATCAAGCTCTAAATTCTAAATTTAAATGTATCTGTTGTGCCCTATAATGTTTTTGATTCCCGTCAGACAAATGCCGAATTCGAACCAAGAACATCATAGTGACCCATACATCCAAGAAAAGATGTATGTACGGCACATGTCTTACCTTACAGGTGTATCCACAACCCGCAGCTCAGTAGAACATGAATCAGGGTATCTGGGTGGAAAATGAGGGCATAAAAGATAACTTAGGTGGATACGAAATGATGCAGGGTAAGAGAAAAATCCTACCAAAAAAATATCTAACAGAAAACATCGCTGCATTCAAAGTTTTACAATCAGGGATTCATTACATAAAAATACCATTTACAAATATAAGAGCTTTCAAATGTGACTGGGGTAAAGATAATATTGAGCTGATGGTTACCAGTTCACTGCCTTCACGAAACAGCTTTGCTGTAACAAGCATGGTACAATTGTGTAAGTAATGAAATAAAGAGAAAATGGATATCTGCTGAAATACATATCTAATAGTAATCTCCACATCATAAAATTTTACTATGCCTCGTACCATCGAACCACGGTACACACAAATATAAACACATAATGTACAGTGCCCTAATCTGGTCTCGATCCCTGGTCCAATGAAGAGCAAGGCGTTGAATAATCATATACAAAAAACAAACTAAAAAGGAACACAAACATCTTGTCCAGGGGTCAACATAAAACGGGCAAGCGTCAAAATAAAGCAGAACAAACAGAACTAAAATCTCTCCCTGCGTCAAAGCATCAAGGTTGTCCTTTCCTTCTACACACCCGACATACTGCAGACAGCAATATAACCGAGTTTCAAGACTGTGACGTCACACACAACAACCCTCACCAGCAGTGCACTAGACAGGCGGCTATCCACACAATTTATGAGCTTAGCTGACTGACTTGTAGGCTGAGTGCAAGGAAACATCGCTACTCAAAGTATCTCGCATAATCTGGCTGCCAAAGCGCTCTCTTAAATACACATGGGCTACATGCCCTCATCTCAGTGCCACAAGCAATACAACAAATCTCATTTCCACCTCCAATGGGCTCATCCTTAATAATACAAAGGCACAATTCAGTAAGCTATCATCACATAGCCATAATAAGGCACCTCATATGCATCTAATACACTCTTAATCTGTGCTGGGGCTCTCTCATATCAATTCATAGTCAGCTACTTGCATAATGCCCAAATCTCTCAAACACACGGACATGCCCACTCTGTCGGATAAGCTAGGTGAGTTACGGGGTAAATCCTGATCTCAAATACACAACCTACGTCTGCAGAGACATATGCCTAAACGCTACACTATAAACAGTGCCTGTCGGTCAGACTTACCTAACATGACCGAGGGTATTCGACCTGATCCATGAAAATTACACGTACACCAATATAATACTATCGAAATGAAATATAACCACACCAACAAGGAATATACAACATACTGCCTACACTAACGTACCGGGTTCGAGCTTGAGGCCTAGCTATATATTACCAAGAATTTTCCTACCATAAACTAACCTCTTGGCTGACGGCCCCCCTATTCCTATCTAAATTTAAATGACATGCTTGAAACAGAATTGGAAAGCTCTGACCTTATATGATTGATGACATGACGGAGCGGCCCTTCCTGTGGACCACTGAATTTACCACATCATGACAAACTGCGGCGCTTGCAGCAGATACCGGTGGACGACTGGAGACATTCTATCTGGCGTGAACCCTTCGTACAGCTCCTTAGATGGTTGGAAGATGTTCCCTTCGACGTCGCGCTGATCAGGTACGCCCCACGTTCCTGGATCGATTCCCGATGTCGTGCCGGCTTCAGCTCCCGTTGTGGCTTCCTTGCAATGATTATGTAGAAGCTCGTACTGGCTTGATGCAGGGGTAACTGAAAAAAAGTTACTTATTACAGACTGTCCAGACTCGATGCCCGTTTCCACAATATCGTGCCTCACACGTTACATTGACCAAGTCTTGTTCTGAATTCTAAACCTGGTACACTATAGTTTTCTTCATCAAACTTGGTAACACTGTTATTTTATTCTTTCACTCGGACAACATGTCGTTGTACCAGAACTACCCTGAGCCTACATTTATTCTAGCATTACGTCAGTTACAACTTGACCTCACAGAAATATGAAGCTACTAGTTCATCAGTCTATTATAGGCAGTACCTCATCTCACGACAGCAGATCAACACAGGTAATATCAAGAATTCAGCTGAATATGCGGGTTAATTACTTACTTTCTTCCAGATTCAGTAGTGCCAGTTGTATGTGCAGCTCGAAGATGAAAGGTTGTTATCGGTGCCGCCTCGCAGCATGACGACTTCGTTCAAGCAGCCTTACGGTCAGAGAATGAGACTGACGTGCCAGGCGGACCAGCATTTATAATCAGGTTGGCGTAGCCACGCCGCTTGATCGCATGTAGGATACGCGCGCCCGCGACTCGAAGTTTTCCCGCACAAAGCACTTCAAGTACCCTACTTAACGAATGCATTTATGATTACAGCCATGTTGCATATCAAAATTTAGCATTAATTATGCAGGTTGCAATTCTTTTATCAGATCCAATGCATCTCTTTCGTAACCAAAGATATTAATTTAATTCCTTCTTCCCTCCGAAGGTTAGTTTGCCACGACCCGGGGAGCGTCCCCAATCTCCATTAAGAGGCTTGGCTTGGGCCATAAATCCCTTTAATGAGTATCTGGAAATTTTCATAATGATGCTCTAGCTCTCTTCCCGCGAGAACGCTTCTTCTGGAATCTTTTATGAAATAAAATATAAGACAATGACTTCCTTGGTGGCCTCAGGTAATCCCAATATCTAATACTAAAATCTATACTATTGGTCCATGAACTGTATGGTTCATAGCCCCCGTGAACGACAAAATAAAATTTTGTCAAAAATTTTATTTTCCTCAATGTAGAGATCATCTTCCCATCGCAATCATTTATGCTGTAAATTTTCAAAACCTCTTGGAACGGGACTATCTTCGGCTACAGACATAATAGCCTCCCTATCCTTCCTAACTTGGTAATAGGCATCTAGTAGGGCTAGAAATCTCCGGTGGTTACTCTCGCAGCCTTGACATTCCGTTTCTTCTCGCTGCTCAGATAGCTGTTTATGACGGTTCCCTCAGTAAATCATATTTACTTCTTCTTCTTCTTCTTCTTCTTCTTGTCCTTCACCGCTGGGTACATCTGGTTGTTCTTCTCTGCCGTCATGTTCATCCTCTTCCGGAATGACAACATCATCTCCTGCAACATCTTCGGCGCCTTCCTCTCCAAGTTCTTCTTGCTATTCTTCTTCTCCTTCTCCTTCTTCCTCTTCTTCATTTTTTAACTGGTATTGGCCGGGTCTGAAAAATGGCTTGAGATTTGCCGAGTTAAAGACCTTGGTCACCGTAGCGTCCAAGCTTTGTACCTTGTATGAGTTATTTTCTTAACTATGAATTACTCTATACGGTCCAGTATATAGCTCAGCAAACTTGTGGTAGTATCTCTCTGTAGGATTGGAGACAGTGGGTGTCTTAACTAAAACCAACTCGTCCACTTGTAGTGGTCTATGAAACCTCTTGTTCCTTGTTCTTCGCAGCCGTTTTTCGGCATGTGCTTTCAAGTGATCTGCAACGTTTCTAATACAAATCTCTCTAGCTAGTTGAGGATCTCTAGAACATGGAATGACATTCTCCCAAGGGCGCTTTGGCGGTTCATTGTTGTGCAACCATGAGGGTACCATACCAGTTGATTCATGCTTGGTGGAGTTTATACATTCAGTTATTATGGGTACTACCGCGTTCCACATGTAATGTTCTCTAGGACAATATATCCGACAATACTTGGATATCTCCCTCATGACGCGCTCGCTGGGATTTGCTTGGGGGTGTCTAATGCTAGATAGAACATGTTTAATTCCTAGTCGATCGAGCTCTCGCTTAAACCCTGCAGCTGTAAATTGGCTCCCATGATCACTTAGTATACTTTCAGGCTTGCCCATAGCGGGTATAATTTTATTCGTTATTTGAGATAATGCCGAGCGAGTATTTGCTTTCTGGATAGGAAACAAGGTTACAAACTTACTAAACACGTCCATACACACTAGTATGTACCTTAGGCCCCTAGTTGCAGCGGGTAACGGGCCAAAAAAATCTATTGCGTATAGCTTCCGTGGCTCCGTAGGTATAAGTGGTTTGGTGGTTGCTTGAGAAGATAGGGGTTTGGCTTAACCCTTTGACAAATATCACATGTACGTAGTATTTTCTGCACCATAGTTCGCATTTTAGGTCATACGAACGTTTCTTGTAGCACGGCCACCACTTTATCAATTCCAGCGTGTCCGGTTGAATGATGAGCTACCCATACCAGTTCAATATGCAATTTTGGAGGTACCACGATCCGAAATTTGGTATGGTTCTCGTCTACGAATTTATGTAGGATGTTATTAAAATAATGATAATTTGCAGCTTTTCTCTCTGCCTCGGTGTACTGTGGGGTGCCGGGTTGCAATTCCTTACGGAAGTACTGGATCAATAACCTGGTCTCTGGGAAATTCAATTGTTCCTCGTGAATATTCCTAAGTCCTTTTTATCCTCCCTATTATCCTCGGCATAGCTGGTAGCATTTGGATTCAACGTTTTGGGCCTAGAACCATTATGGTATTCTTGATAGGCGATCCTTGTAGCACCGGGCGCATTTGCCGCTGCGTGAGAGTGAATTGCGTCTCGCCATTCATCTCTGGGAAGTGCTTCTTTCTCCTCTCTCTCTCTAATGGGAAAGGCGCCTCGCTGTCTAACGGCTCCTTGTGTGCGTAGCGGACCGTCGCTCGGCCTAGCATAACCTGCTTTACATCCATTCCACTGCGAGTTGTTATGCCTTGAGTGGCGATAATCCCTATCTCGCCTCCAATACGGCCTATCGTTTCTCCGCCTCTCAAAGTGGTTTCTTCCTCTATCCAGTCTTCTCCATGCTTCCGTGTTATCTCGGTGGGAGTTCCATCTTCCGGCCCGCCAGTTCGAGCCTCCATGGTACTTCGGGTTTACTTCTTCCCGTTCCCTCAGCGTAGGAGCTTGCGTGCCAGAATTTTGACGTTCTTTGAGGTCTCCTTCTCCTATACGTCCGTCCGTCAATATATCCACATGATGCACAGCCTCTACTGTCCGAATTCTTGGTTGATGCAATGTGGATGTCTGATCCCATAATCTGAGCATCTCTTCTGCCTCGACCGCCGTCTTGACATTTGCCGCTATGAGGGTCCTCTGTACCTCAATTGGCAATTGTTTAATAATCGTTGTTACCATTTCTACCTCTTCTAGAGGATGATCCAGCTCTTGGAGACGTAAATATTGTGTAATAAAATACCCGCTTAGCCTCGTTGGAGATGTGCTGGCATATTTGCGAGCATATAACTCCATTCGTAGTGCTAGCTGATGTCCTTGGTTCCAAAATTTATTTAAGAACGCACGTTTGAAATCATCGTAGTTCTGGAAAATTTGCCTGAATGCTTTAAACCATGCTCCTGCTGTTCCTCCAAGAAATTTTTCCGCAGTCCGTAATCTCCTTTCCTGTGGAATTTGGCACTCCTCCATGTAAGTCTCCAGTTCCTTCAGAAATGATCTTGGGGTAATTTCCCCATTTGCTTCGAATTTCTTTGGCTTTTCTTCAGGCGTTCTCATCCATCCATACACCGGGAGCGCCGTGCAATTACTGAATAGGGTTGTGTTTCCTATTCTTGGCTTGGAGCTAAACGGCTCACCTAACAGCCCCTGGTCACTTTCTTGGCTTTCATTTAAGCTGTCGCGCTCGTACTGATTTTCCCCTGGATTATGTGCGAGGCTCATTTTCCGTTTCTTTACCCTACTTTCCTCCGGGAATTCTAACTGTTCCAGCTTATCACGAATCTCCTCCATCTCACGTTCCAATCCTCGCATTCGCCTTTCCGTCGCCTTCTGCGCCTGCTCTCTGCTATTTTCAGCCCCTGTACTTCGGCACTACCCTCCTTCCTGGTCTGCTGGATATTTAGTTCCAATCCCACGATCTTCGCCTTATGCTTTTCTGTAGTTTTCTCCCACTCTTCGACTACTCCTTGGGTCCTGACTTCGATCTGATGTTCCCATTTTTTCTATCCTTTCTACCTCTTCTTGCGTGTGATCCATTCTGACGACTGCTGCAACTAGATTTTCCTTGAGAGTTTTTAACTCCGCCGTAGTATCCGCGTCTCTGACGTCGATTCGCTGTTCAATTCCCCCGATACTGCCCTTTACTTCACGGATCTGTTTATCTACCTTCTTGTACGACTCTTCAAACTGTTGACTCATCTTCTCGGTCGTAGCGACACAGCACAGACGTACGTTCTCTATTTTCGTATCTAACTCCGCTATGGTTTCCCTAGTCGCTTCATTTTCAGAGGCCAATTGCTCCAAACGAATGCTAGTGTGCTCCTTTAGTTCAGTTATCTGGTTCGCTACCCGTGTCTCTGTGAGTACTAATTGTTCGGTCACTGTTTGTGTAACCTTTTCCTCGCACTCCGCGAATTTTTCTGTGAGTTGCTCGGTTAAGTGTTCTTTAAGTTCTTTCACTTGTTCCGAGTTCCTAACTTCCTGTTCTTTAATAACTCCTAGTTCCTCTCTAAGCGCCACAAACTGTGCCTCGCGTTTGGCACACTGTTCATTGAATAGCTCACTATTCCTAGCCGCTTGTCCGTTACTAACTCCTAGCTCCTTTCTAAGTTCCTTTAGCTGATCGCTCAGGTGCCTCAGCACCTCACCCATTTCTACCGACATTCGGCACTCACTCGTCATAAGGTCCGGCGAAGAACCGCTCCGTATGTCACCGATTAAATTTCAAGTTCCATCAATTTCCCTCAATTCTAATTTATCCAAAATGTTCCTAACTGCCAAAATCTCGAACTTCCAAAGCCTAAGTAGGCTACCTCAATGCAACATCATGTCACTCCAACACAGGGCGACCGTCAGCACAAAAATATGATAGAAAATATATACAGCACAAACACAAAATTCTCCAACAAATGCCATAGAAACAACAAAAAACCTTCAACATGCAAAAATCAAAGCTATATGATTATACACCTGTTAAGCAAAACACCCTACAGGTCAAATCACCACACGAATATCATCCAACACTCCACGGTAACCACTAAATCAGCACATCCTCGCTAATCAACATCAACTGCAATATCCATATTCTCATGGTAAGACCAAAGGACATATAAGTCATGAAATCCCTCTATGAACTGGCAGTCATGTAAACATCACAAGTCTCAACAAGATACACCTAATATATCACGAAGCTAACCGTACAGATCAAAGACCAAACTTGGTATACCTGTACCACACATAATTGAATGCAGCTGCCATAACATCTGCCAGAAATCAAGCCTTGCATGCCCTTTATTTACCGAAATATCAGGTCCTGCTTAAATAGACACAAGTTATGACCTATAGCCCTATTTATGGAGAACATCGGAAAAATACAACTTGGCTGTGTGAGCTCGTTTACACAAATATCGAGCACCACATGACGGCATAATAAAACAAGCTGTGTGACCCTCATTACTGCAATATCGGGTCCTAAGTTGGATGCACCAAGTTTACTATGTCTGGGTAACCCTCATTTACGGATATATCAGGCCCCACGTTGGGCGCCAAATTTACTATGTGCCCTATAATGTTTTTGATTCCCGTCAGGCAAATGCCGAATTCGAACCAAGAACATCATAGTGACCCATACATCCAAGAAAAGACGTATGTACGACACATGTCTTACCTTACAGGCGTATCCACAATCCGCAGCTCAGTAGAACATGAATCAGGGTATCTGGGTGGAAAATGAGGGCGTAAAAGATAACTTAGGTGGATACGAAATGATGCAGGGTAAGAGAAAAATCCTACCAAAAAAATATCTAACAGAAAACATCGCTGCATTCAAAGTTTTACAATCAGGGATTTATTACATAAAAATACCATTTACAAATATAAGAGCTTTCAAATGTGACTGGGGTAAAGATAATGTTGAGCTGATGATTACCAGTTCACTGCCTTCACGAAACAGCTTTGCTGTAACAAGCATGGTACAATTGTGCAAGTAATGAAATAAAGAGAAAATGGATATATGCTGAAATACTCATCTAACAGTAATCTCCACATCATAAAATTTTACTATGCCTCGTACCATCGAACCCCGGTACACACAAATATAAACACATAATGTTCAGTGCCCTGACCGGTCTCGATCCCTGGTCCAATGAAGAGCAAGGCGTTGAATAATTATATAAAAACAGTCTAAAAAGGAACACAACCATCTTGTCCAGGGGTCAACATAAAACGGGCAAGCGTCAAAATAAAGCAGAACAAACAGAACTAAAATCTCTCCCTGCGTCAAAGTATCAAGGTCGTCCTTTCCCTCTACACACTCGACAAGCTGCA
Organism: Anabrus simplex; assembly: GCF_040414725.1. Taxonomy (NCBI): domain Eukaryota; kingdom Metazoa; phylum Arthropoda; class Insecta; order Orthoptera; family Tettigoniidae; genus Anabrus; species Anabrus simplex. The sequence goes on from NC_090266.1 coordinate 1,001,313,554, forward strand.
GACAGCAATATAACCGAGTTTCAAGACTGTGACGTCAGACACAACAACCCTCACCAGCAGTGCACTAGACAGGCGGCTATCCACACAATTTATGAGCTCAGCTGACTGACTTGTAGGCTGAGTGCAAGGAAACATCGCTACTCAAAGTATCTCGCATAATCTGGCTGCCAAAGCGCTCTCTTAAATACACATGGGCTACACGCCCTCATCTCAGTGCCACAAGCAATACAACAAATCTCATTTCCACCTCCAATGGGCTCATCCTTAATAATACAAAGGCACAATTCAGTAAGCTATCATCACATAGCCATAATAAGGCACCTCATATGCATCTAATACACTCTTAATCTGTGCTGGGGCTCTCTCATATCAATTCATAGTCAGCTACATGCATAATGCCCAAATCTCTCAAACACACGGACATGCCCACTCTGTCGGATAAGCTAGGTGAGTTACGGGGTAAATCCTGATCTCAAATACAAAACCTACGTCTGCAGAGACATATGCCTAAACGCTACAGTATAAACAGTGCCTGTCGGTCAGACTTACCTAACATGACCGAGGGAGTTCGACCAGACCCATGAAGATTACACGTACACCAATATAATACTATCGAAATGAAATATAACCACACCAACAAGGAATATACAACCTACTGCCTACACTAACGTACGGGTTCGAGCTTGAGGCCTAGCTATATATTACCAAGAATTTTCCTACCATAAACTAACCTCTTGGCTGACGGCCCCCCTGTTCCTATCTAAATTTAAATGACATGCTTGAAACAGAATTGTAAAGCTATGACCTTATATGATTGATGACATGACGGAGCGGCCCTTCCTGTGGACCACTGAATTTACCACATTATGACAAACTGCGACGCTTGCAGCAGATACCGGTGAACGACTGGAGACATTCTATCTGACGTGAACCCTTCGTACAGCTCCTTAGATGGTTGGAAGATGTTCCCTTCGACGTCGTTCTGATCAGGTACGCCCCACGTTCCTGGATCGATTCCCGATGTCGTGCCGGCTTCAGCTCCCGTTGTGGCTTCCTCGCAATGATTATGTAGAAGCTCGTACTGGCTTGATGCAGGGGTAACTGAAAAAAAATTACTTATTACAGACTGTCCAGACTCGATGCCCGTTTCCACAATATCGTGCCTCACACGTTACATTGACCAAGTCTTGTTCTGAATTCTAAACCTGGTACACTATAGTTTTCTTCATCAAACTTGGTAACACTGTTATTTTATTCTTTCACTCGGACAACATGTCGTTGTACCAGAACTACACTGAGCCTACATTTATTCTAGCATTACGTCAGTTACAACTTGACCTCACAGAAATATGAAGCTACTAGTTCATCAGTCTATTATAGGCAGTACCTCATCTCACGACAGCAGATCAACACAGGTAATATCAAGAATTCAGCTGAATATGCGGGTTAATTACTTACTTTCTTCCAGATTCAGTAGTGCCAGTTGTATGTGCAGCTCGAAGATGAAAGGTTGTTATCGGTGCCGCCTCGCAGCATGACGACTTCGTTCAAGCAGCCTTACGGTCAGAGAATGAGACTGACGTGCCAGGCGGACCAGCATTTATAATCAGGTCGGCGTAGCCACGCCGCTTGATCGCGTGTAGGATACGCGCGCCCGCGACTCGATATTTTCCCGCGCAAAGCACGTCAAGTACCCTACTTAACGAATGCATTTATGATTACAGCCATGTTGCATATCAAAATTTAGCATAAATTATGCAGGTTGCAATTCTTTTATCAGATCCAATGCATCTCTTTCGTAACCAAAGATATTAATTTAATTCCTTCTTCCCTCCGAAAGTTAGTTTGTCGCGACCCGGGGAGCGTCCCCAATCTCCATTAAGAGGCTTGGCTTGGGCCATAAATCCCTTTAATGAGTATCTGGAAATTTTCATAATGATGCTCTAGCTCTCTTCCCGCGAGAACGCTTCTTCTGGAATCTTTTATGAAATAAACTATAAGACAATGACTTCCTTGGTGGCCTCAGGTAATCCCAATATCTAATACTAAAATCTATACTATTGGTCCGTGAACTGTATGGTTCACTGTATCAATGCACGAAGTGTTAGGAACACGTTTGAGGATATTGTGCTTATTATTGATGAGGTTAAAGAAGTTGACATTATAGTTATAACAAAAAATTGGCTATCAGATGAAGAAACATCCTGTTATAACATACCTAGCTTTGAATCTTACCATCTAGCTAGAGAGGGTACTGGAGGGGGACTGTCAGTGTATGTATCAAGAAAATGGACAACTAAAGTAATAAAGATCATTAACAGTTATCACAGTATTCTCCAAATAGAAGTCTTTAGCAAAAACCGGAGATATAACGTGATTTCATATTACAACCCAAAGGAGAGTAATATTACTAACTTTATGATAGATCTTGAATTTGTTTTGTGCAATACCCGAAAATCAAACTCATTGCTGATAGGAGACGATGACGTAGATTTTCTAAAAGATAGCAATATTCATAGGAACTATATATCCTTATTGAATTGTTACAATTTTTACCCCTGCAATACAAGGCTTCCAACAAGAATAACACCCACATCCTCAACTTTAATTGATCATATACACTCAAACTTTGCCACTGCTGATTACTGTGTATATAATGTAATAAGTGACCTTAGTGATCATAATATTCTAATTCTAGAAGTAACAACACAAATTAAAGAGAGCTCTCCATTCAGTAGTGACGCAAATATACAAACACACATGAACATAAATTACACGAAACTAAATGATTTTTTCACAAAAAATACATGTACAAATTTATCTGCTGACGTGAATGAAGCCTACGACAAGCTCTGTGCTTTTATTAGTGAGGGACTTAGAGTAACTAGTTCAAATATTGGGCAAAAACCACCACGAAAAGATACACATAAGCCATGGGTAACACAAAAATTCCTAGAAGTCGTAAAAAGAAAAAATATCCTATATGCAAAAACTAAAGCTAAAAACCCTTCGACTGAAACAATCGAAGAGTACACAAGATGTTGCAAGGACGTAATTAAAATGAAAAGATTGCTAAAAAGGTCATATTATAATCATGTTATTAGAAAAGGGGATACTAATAAAGAAATGTGGAAGGTAGTAAACCAAATACTTGGGAGAACTAATAGTAAACCAAAAGTTACAGAACTTGTGTATGAAAATGTTCACCCCACATCTAGTCAAGATATTTGTAAAGCTTTTAACGCATTTTTCGTTAATGTAGTCGAAAACTTGGTTAAAGAACTTGGTCCATGTAACCCACCTTTGCTGTCTAATCATACGATCTGCATCTCTGTGTACTTTAGGCCAACAGATGTTAAGGAAGTTACACAAATCATAGAAGCCCTAGCCAGCAAGAATAACCACACAGATGACGGAATTAATAACATACTCCTCAAGAGGTGTGTAAATCATCTGGCCCCCTTGCTCACCAAAATAATTAATTTGTCATTGCAAACAGGAGTAATACCAGATAAATGTAAAATTGCAAGAGTGGTACCAGTTCTTAGGAACACAATGTGACCCCAGTAATTACACGCCACTATGTATAGTATCTTCGCTAACAAAAGTACTTGAAGCAGTAATAAATAACAAGTCTTGAATTTCCTAACAAAAACACATTTCTTCTCCAAATTTCAGTATGGCTTCCTACCCAAACATAGTACACTTTCAGTTGCTTTTGACATAGTGTCCCTGATACAGAATGCATTAGATAGTAATAAAATAGCAGCTGGAATTTTCATAGATCTTGCAATGGCATTTGACACAGTTAACCATAACCTACTACTTAATAAACTAGCAAATGCAAGAAGTAGAGGAATAGCCCTTGAGTGGTTTAAAAATTACTTAACTGATAGGAAGCAATATGTTAATATCAATCAAACTAAAGGGCCCATCTGCAATGTTAAACATGGTGTCCCACAACGGTCAGTGCTGGGACAATTACTGGTTTTAATATTTATTAATGATATAGGTTATCTTGAATTTACTGGTAAGATATTCCTATTTGCAGATGATTTACTTAACCCTTTAGGTCCATATTGAGGGATACCTACCTTCCTTACCTATCAGCAAAGTTCATGAGATCTGTCTCTTGGGTCGTATCGGGTTCTTCGTCACTTGCTGAGGTAAAGGTAGGGTTCAGTAATTCTAATCTATCTACTGGAATGAAAGGTCTATTTAAAAGATTCCTATTTATTCAGGAAAATTCTGAAGCCATCTGATGTATCAATGGTATCATAGAAGTCAATTGTGTCCACTGGACACCACAATCATTTTTACATAAACGTCAGAACACTGGTGTGAGACTTTAACGTAACTGCCTGACGGGCATTCTTACTAGAAACCATTGTCTCAATTATTAATCATTTAAGAAAGGAAAGTCTGGAAATCCTTAAATTCGGCTTCCATGTGAGACCACATGTACCATCATAGTGATTCGTTATGGTCCAGCCCTCGTAACACGAACTCTGGACTCTGGGTATAATTAAGGCCGTCCAATCGGTGTGTGCCACACAGTGGTTCTACGGCATGGACCCTTAATTGAATCGATGTGACCTGCGTCTATGTCATGGACCGACATCTAATCTTCTAAGTTACTTTAAAGTCATTGTGGATGATGACCGCAAGGAAATGATGCTACAGTGGCATATGGCCCTAATCTAAGTCACTGAGGTTGATGACCCCTGACCATCCAAGTTTCTAGGCTGAAGGCTAAACACAATTAAGTTACATCAGTTGATGACCAAAGTTTCCACTTTACTATCCCCAGCACATTCACTGCTCAATCAATCAAAGTTCAATAATTACAACAATAGCAATGCTCACAAACTTTGTGGCAGTAAATTCCATTTCCTTCGGATATGTCCCTTTAATCGTTACTTTATATTTTAATATTCCCCCCGAAAAACAAACTAAAATTTCCAGAATGCATCTCCAAGTTATTCGCTTGATTAAAGTTATTTCAAAATGCGGTTTCACTGAATTTAATAATTAAATAAATTTAAATGATTTAACGAAATGTTAAAGATCAGTAAATTTTATCTCCGCGGACTCTGGTTTCTTCACAAATTCCTACGCAGCTGTGATGTAAATTCAATATTGCGATGTCGATCTGGCTGGAAAAGAATTGTTACATAATTCATGTCCAGTTATATATCTTGTCTCGTGATTTCACACTTTTAAAATCTTATCTAGTCCTAACCGTTATTAACACTTGGATATCCTAATAATCTACGTACAAACCAAACAACTCGCCATATAATTACGATGTCATATCTCGTCATACCATTATGAATTTTGCACACCCCTCACAGACAAACCGATCATCACAGCCATCGCTCTATATTTTGGACAACCCTGAATTTGGTTACTCTGTTCCTTATACTCAAAGTTCGTGATTTCAAATGTTCATTACGTCCCCAATTACAGTATTTCACAATACTCAGATCATTACCGGCTATGAATTTCAACTAAATCCAGCATTTTAACGTTTTCCCTGGCCGAGAATACAGTACAATCTCAATTCCACGCCTGTCCCGTTATATCACAGCTGAGGCCTCACATCCCCCAAGTTCGCTTTGCAGTTACATGAAACACCTGGTTTACTCACAGTTGACTGGCTTCTCAAAATGCTCTCTTTAAACTCTGCCGACATAATTAAACAAATACGATATTCTAACCAACAAAATGCACAGATTATGCTTCAAGATGCCCACACTAATTATACGCATCACCAATTGATACCGCTATGGATTTCTATGAATTTCTTTCCATTCTCAACATAAAACATTCCACGGGCTATCATGTCCCGGCTTCAATGACAGGACTCTAACCTGATTCGCACATCTCATCTCAACTCATATAAAACCTTCCTCGGGCTTCCGTGTCCCGGCTTCAATGACAGGACTCTAACCTGATTCACAAATCTCATATCAACAAAACTAACCTCTGTTTCCCAACTCCACAATTATCATCGACAAAGAACTGGAATAAAATCCTTACTAGAAATCTCGACGTCTAATATGGCACAATGCATTACTCAGGAATAACTTCGCATAAGTGAGATCGTATTTAGTAACTTGATTTTTATGAACAAAATGACTGAAACATTCTACTAGATCTTTTTATTGTCAGTCAGACACAGTTTAAAATGGGCATAGAAAAACGTTTCTCTCCATGACCAAATTCATCACCCTAGGTTCTCACCCGACAGCGCGCTTCCACTCGATTGAAAATGAGTAACCATGGATTATTATTATTATTAACGTCAAATTGCAGACAGAAAAATTTTACGTCGAATGAACATCTTAATTTTACATCACAAAATATAGGCAGTACACTCACACGGATGACGATCTACATTGGACGTGATATCACTTCGGAACCCTATTCAATAACTTCTTACAACATCATACAGCACTCGCACGACCTCAAAAGTGTATCCAAGTGGGAAATAAAACAAATGACTCTTTTAGTCGTATTCTCACATTTACAAAACTTAGTAGGGGTGACCACTGCGTCGTATATCCCCATTCAAATACACCTTTAGAGATCACGAGACAAGATATAAGAGGTAGTAAGATGGAAAGTCACCCACCTTATGTCGTCATAGGGCTCACCTGCGACCCTGGCATTTTATTTAGCCATTTTTACATTCATGGCTTTACAAACCATATTTTTAATATTTCTTCAGGTTTCCTGGAATAAAGCATAAAAAAAGAAAATACCCTTCACTTGTTTGTTGAGTGCACACGATGGACTATAATTATTTACGCACACGAATTACTTAATCACATTAGAATTTATTCAGTACTTTGACCGTCCTATCTGGTACCATTATTTCACTCAAGAAAACTATCTCCTCATGGAGTCAAGACTTAGCCGCAATGGCTAAAATCTGCAGTTGAACTCAGTCTACTTTCGTTGTTTGATTTCGCAGAGCAGCTCAACAATTTTTCGTCCGCTTTGTATCACAAATGCCGGAGAAGGAGACTTCGTCATGGCGTCCCTTCGTATTTATAGCAGTTACCCCCTCTCTTCGGATATCTCCCTTTGCCGCCAAGAAAATTTCTATAAATTTTCTGACTTACCTAAACTGTAATTTCAAGAGTTTTGAAAGTGACTACATGCTTGCTACATTTCTGGCGGTAGTGTTCATGGACATTTAAAACTTTTACGGGTTCGATTTGTGAGATGATTGACCCCCTTTGATAGGCACTATATTTTTTTGACTTGGCTTGGTTCGCCATGTACACGCGCTTTGAAATAGTTCACAAAATGACTTGAGATTCTTCCGCCGTTGACACGTGTGGCTGACGTCACGTACCCCAGAGCGTGGGACCGAAGGTAATCACCTCCTCGTCACGTGTCAAATCCATGCTATCAAGAATCCAATTTTTAAATGATTGTCGATTTTTGCATAATGTTCTTAGGGCACAAAGGTCATGGGTTCATATTTCCCCCAAGACACGAATTCCTTTCGCACAGTGACAAGGAATTTCCTTTAAAATACTCCAGATGGCGAAATTTCTAATTTTGACGTCTGATGAAACATGACCTTTGAATACGAATTCCTTTCTTCTCTCTTATGCAATCGCTCATCTTCTGGTGTACGGATACTGGTTGATGCCTTCAGCTTCCTGGTAGTTCTTGGTTGCTCGGAGAGTTCGGGGTTGCGGGGTAGATCTCCAGTGAATTATAGTTGACTTATTGGAAGTTAGGTGGTTTGTCCTTCCAACTTCTCGACGAACTTGCATTCACATCGAAATGCGAAGTTTCTGGGTTCAAATCCCTGTCCTCATTACTATCGTTGTCACTGACTTTCTTCATTTTTGCAGGTGGTTTACCGTTCTTCTTCTTCATCATTCTCCTCATCTTCTTCATTTTAGCAGCCGGCTGACCCTTCTTCTTCACCATCATCCTCATCTTCATTTTAGCAGCTGGCTTACGCTTCTTCATCATCCTCCTCATCTTCTTCATTCTAGCAGCTGGTTTCCACTTCTTCTTCATCATCATCCTCCTCCTTTTCATTTTAGCAGCTGGCTTACCCTTCTTCGCATTTGCTTTAGCCTTTCTTGACGGACTATAATCGTCATCGCTGGCTTCCTCGTCTGAACTTTCGTCCCTCTCATCACTGCTGCTTTTCTTAGGCCTCTTCTTCTTATTGGCCCCAGATCGTTTAGGTTTTGCTTCTTCTTCTTCTTCTTCTTCAGACCCATGCCATAGATCAGAATGTCTGGATTTGTAATTATTCCACCTTCTATCGGCTTCATTTCCACGATGGCGTCTGCGTCTTTGGTAAGAATTTTCTCGACATCGACCCTGGTTCCTCCTACATGGATCATGGCGTCTATTCCACTTTCCGTACAGGTAGCTAGGCTGTTCCACGTTCTTACTATCCTGGTTTAGTATGGTTTCAAACCCTTGCCCATTATTCTCTTGTATGACTGCCTGCGAAACATCCCTTTCCGGTCTACTCTCTTGGATGTGGTTTACAACATTCACTTGGTTTTCCACATGCTTAGTTACTTGTGGCGCTGATTTAGGAGACTTCGTGTTAGTTAGATATTCAAGTAGACGGGCCAGTATAACCTCCACTGTTTCTAACTTCTTGTTCGAGTCTTTCGCATCCGCCTTTATATTTTTACTTGGTTCCTTCAAGTCTGACTGTACCTCCTCAATACTCCTAGGCGTTTCTTCCTGAGTCGTACCTAATTTTCTTATATCCTCTTTATTCGTCTGGATTAATTTCAAGTCAATGGCCTCAATACGCTGGTCTACAGTTGCCTTGACGTCTTCGGCTACCTGGTCTACTTTGTCATTTACGACGGCTATCTCTTTACACGACATTTCCTTATGTTCATTCATTGCTGTGAAGACCTTTGACTTATCGTCTTCACGCATGATGTTGAACTTCTCTACCTCTGTCTTCAGATCGGCCTTAAGCTCAGCTTGATCTGACATCAACTGCTGATGTAGTTCCCTACTTTCGTTGACGTGCCTATCGAGGTCCCCTCTAATTATGTCCTGATTTTCACTAAGAACACGATGTAGCTCGCGAGTTTCCATGAACTGCTGATTTATTTCATGTTTAAAGTCAACCTGTGTTTTAGTGTTCTGCTCCACCTTTACATTTAAGTCACCAATGTCCTTCCTAATATCAACGCTAGCTTCCTTACAACGATCCTGAGTGTCCTGCACTTTAATGTCAACATTTTGAACAACTTCCTTCATACCTTTTAATTCTACATCTGCACTATCTAATTTATTGTCCATGGTTCCTACGACTTCCTTCATACGTTTTTATTCTACATCCGCACTATCTAATTTATTGTCCACTGTCTCTAGCTTATTATCCACTGTTTACAACCTTACACTCATAGATTAATATTCTCACTTAAGTCCTTGAACATTTGGACCAACTGCCCTTGGATCAATCCTCTCTCCTGCATAAACATACTGTATTTAACAGAAAACGATAGGTCATCGGTGAGCCCGAGACTTCAACGGCGTATAATAGGACTACAACGATAAACATCACAACATACTCCTATCTAACACATCACACTGTTAATGCAACATTCTCAAAAATTTTATTTAATAAAACATGAAATGCAATGTTCACTCGATCAAAGTGATCAGCCAAAACACTCAAACCAGTATTCAAAAATTTGGGAAATTACACTAACACACTTAAATTGTACCTTTCATTCAGTAGATAAATTATTCTCATAGTGGTATCTCCTAGCCTTACTCATCGGGCGTTTATCTATTTCATCGAGTTCACTATCAACTCTGGCGCACGATTTTATCATCCATAATGTGGCATAGCCTCAACATTACTTCTCATTTCCTCTAGTACACGATTTTTCCAAAATATCCTTATCGTTATCGTGACTTATGTTCCCTCATCGTTATCGTGACTTATGCCCCATCATTGGTGCGACATTTTAATGATGCACAACGTGTACAATTATCCTCCTTGCTATCATGACTTAAGCCCCACTGTTAAGTGACTGATGCCACCACGTTGGAAGCCATTTTAATGAACCCTCTTGGTCCATATTGAGGGATACCTACCTTCCTTACCTATCAGCAAAGTTCATGAGATCTGTCTCTTGGGTCGTATCGGGTTCTTCGTCACTTGCTGAGGTAAAGGTAGGGTTCAGTAATTCTAATCTATCTACTGGAATGAAAGGTCTATTTAAAAGATTCCTATTTATTCAGGAAAATTCTGAAGCCATCTGATGTATCAATGGTATCATAGAAGTCAATTGTGTCCACTGGACACCACAATCATTTTTACATAAACGTCAGAACACTGGTGTGAGACTTTAACGTAACTGCCTGACGGGCATTCTTACTAGAAACCATTGTCTCAATTATTAATCATTTAAGAAAGGAAAGTCTGGAAATCCTTAAATTCGGCTTCCATGTGAGACCACATGTACCATCATAGTGATTCGTTATGGTCCAGCCCTCGTAACACGAACTCTGGACACTGGGTATAATTAAGGCCGTCCAATCGGTGTGTGCCACACAGTGGTTCTACGGCATGGACCCTTAATTGAATCGATGTGACCTGCGTCTATGTCATGGACCGACATCTAATCTTCTAAGTTACTTTAAAATCATTGTGGATGATGACCGCAAGGAAATGATGCTACAATGGCATATGGCCCTAATCTAAGTCACTGAGGTTGATGACCCCTGACCATCCAAGTTTCTAGGCTGAAGGCTAAACACAATTAAGTTACATCGGTTGATGACCAAAGTTTCCACTTTACTATCCCCAGCACATTCACTGCTCAATCAATCAAAGTTCAATAATTACAACAATAGCAATGCTCACAAACTTTGTGGCAGTAAATTCCATTTCCTTCGGATATGTCCCTTTAATCGTTACTTTATATTTTAATATTCCCCCCGAAAAACAAACTAAAATTTCCAGAATGCATCTCCAAGTTATTCGCTTGATTAAAGTTATTTCAAAACGCGGTTTCACTGAATTTAATAATTAAATAAATTTAAATGATTTAACGAAATGTTAAAGATCAGTAAATTTTATCTCCGCGGACTCTGGTTTCTTCACAAATTCCTACGCAGCTGTGATGTAAATTCAATATTGCGATGTTTATCTGGCTGGAAAAGAATTGTTACATAATTCATGTCCAGTTATATATCTTGTCTCGTGATTTCACACTTTTAAAATCTTATCTAGTCCTAACCGTTATTAACACTTGGATATCCTAATAATCTACGTACAAACCAAAAAACTCGCCATATAATTACGATGTCATATCTCGTCATACCATTATGAATTTTGCACACCCCTCACAGACAAACCGATCATCACAGCCATCGCTCTATATTTTGGACAACCCTGAATTTGGTTACTCTGTTCCTTATACTCAAAGTTCGTGATTTCAAATGTTCATTACGTCCCCAATTACAGTATTTCACAATACTCAGATCATTACCGGCTATGAATTTCAACTAAATCCAGCATTTTAACGTTTTCCCTGGCCGAGAATACAGTACAATCTCAATTCCACGCCTGTCCCGTTATATCACAGCTGAGGCCTCTCATCCCCCAAGTTCGCTTTGCAGTTACATGAAACACCTGGTTTACTCACAGTTGACTGGCTTCTCAAAATGCTCTCTTTAAACTCTGCCGACATAATTAAACAAATACGATATTCTAACCAACAAAATGCACAGATTATGCTTCAAGATGCCCACACTAATTATACGCATCACCAATTGATACCGCTATGGATTTCTATGAATTTCTTTCCATTCTCAACATAAAACATTCCACGGGCTATCATGTCCCGGCTTCAATGACAGGACTCTAACCTGATTCGCACATCTCATCTCAACTCATATAAAACCTTCCTCGGGCTTCCGTGTCCCGGCTTCAATGACAGGACTCTAACCTGATTCACAAATCTCATATCAACAAAACTAACCTCTGTTTCCCAACTCCACAATTATCATCGACAAAGAACTGGAATAAAATCCTTACTAGAAATCTCGACGTCTAATATGGCACAATGCATTACTCAGGAATAACTTCGCATAAGTGAGATCGTATTTAGTAACTTGATTTTTATGAACAAAATGACTGAAACATTCTACTAGATCTTTTTATTGTCAGTCAGACACAGTTTAAAATGGGCATAGAAAAACGTTTCTCTCCATGACCAAATTCATCACCCTAGGTTCTCACCCGACAGCGCGCTTCCACTCGATTGAAAATGAGTAACCATGGATTATTATTATTATTAACGTCAAATTGCAGACAGAAAAATTTTACGTCGAATGAACATCTTAATTTTACATCACAAAATATAGGCAGTACACTCACACGGATGACGATCTACATTGGACGTGATATCACTTCGGAACCCTATTCAATAACTTCTTACAACATCATACAGCACTCGCACGACTTCAAAAATGTATCCAAGTGGGAAATAAAACAAATGACTCTTTTAGTCGTATTCTCACATTTACAAAACTTAGTAGGGGTGACCACTGCGTCGTATATCCCCATTCAAATACACCTTTAGAGATCACGAGACAAGATATAAGAGGTAGTAAGATGGAAAGTCACCCACCTTATGTCGTCATAGGGCTCACCTGCGACCCTGGCATTTTATTTAGCCATTTTTACATTCATGGCTTTACAAACCATATTTTTAATATTTCTTCAGGTTTCCTGGAATAAAGCATAAAAAAAAGAAAATACCCTTCACTTGTTTGTTGAGTGCACACGATGGACTATAATTATTTACGCACACGAATTACTTAATCACATTAGAATTTATTCAGTACTTTGACCGTCCTATCTGGTACCATTATTTCACTCAAGAAAACTATCTCCTCATGGAGTCAAGACTTAGACGCAATGGCTAAAATCTGCAGTTGAACTCAGTCTACTTTCGTTGTTTGATTTCGCAGAGCAGCTCAACAATTTTTCGTCCGCTTTGTATCACAAATGCCGGAGAAGGAGACTTCGTCATGGCGTCCCTTCGTATTTATAGCAGTTACCCCCTCTCTTCGGATATCTCCCTTTGCCGCCAAGAAAATTTCTATAAATTTTCTGACTTACCTAAACTGTAATTTCAAGAGTTTTGAAAGTGACTACATGCTTGCTACATTTCTGGCGGTAGTGTTCATGGACATTTAAAACTTTTACGGGTTCGATTTGTGAGATGATTGACCCCCTTGATAGGCACTATATTTTTTTGACTTGGCTTGGTTCGCCATGTACACGCGCTTTGAAATAGTTCACAAAATGACTTGAGATTCTTCCGCCGTTGACACGTGTGGCTGACGTCACGTACCCCAGAGCGTGGGACCGAAGGTAATCACCTCCTCGTCACGTGTCAAATCCATGCTATCAAGAATCCAATTTTTAAATGATTGTTGATTTATGCATAATGTTCTTAGGGCACAAAGGTCATGGGTTCAATATTTATATTTTATGACAGCAGTTGTGAACAAACGATTATGGAGTATATGCAAAAAGTTCTGGACATACTAACATCATGGCTGAACAACAATAACCTAGTTATAAGCACCTCAAATACAAAATACATGATATTTCATAAAATAAAAAACCAAACCCCATGGCACTACAGCCCTTGAAGGGCCTGGGCCTACCAAACCATACCTACCATAAACCAACACAAATTATCAATACCTGTAATATAGTAAAAATCGGCAATGAGCCCATTGAAAGAGTAAAGCAGTTTTCATATTTAGGCCTGGCTTTAGACAATAACTTAAGTTGGAATGAGCATATTTTAAATGTAAGGAAAAAAATTATTAGTGTAATTGGAGTACTAAAAAGATTGAAAGACTATGGAATAAACAACCAACACTTAAGAAACATATATACCTCCCTCATACATTCACACCTTATGTACATTAATATAATATGGGGAAATTGTACACAGGAAGCTATAAAGGGACTAGAAGTACTCCAAAAGAGAGCTTTAAAAATTATATATGGATATGATTTTCTAAAACCATCTGTGGAAGTTTTTCAGGAAACAAACATATTACCAGTATAATGCCAGATTAAATACTCTCAAGCTTTATTTATGTTCAGGTATAAAAATAATATGATTTCTGTTAATACAGAACTGCGATACAGCAAGGACATTCACACCCATAACACAAGATCAGCAAACCAGTTTTACAAAGATTCCACTAACACTACCAAATATGGTGTTAAAAGCATTTCTTATTCAGCAAGCACAGCCTTTAACAATCTACCTCCCAAATTAAAACAAATCAATAAGTTGTACAGATTTAAGAAAGAAGTACGCAGGTACTTCCTTGAACAGTATGTTGGAGAATAAATCGATAACCACTGTGTACCTATTTTCCACCTAAGTTTAGTTTATTTTTAATATCTTCTTTTTTCCATGTAAAATAATGATATTATTATGTAAATCAATAATTGTAAATATTCCTTGTTATATATGTAGGCCTGTGCCTTATCTGTTAAATGAAACTTAAAGCTGTCAAGCTGTTATTGTAAAGGGCAGTCCCTCCTTGAGCCACTAGCTCACTGGGACATTCTATAACCAATAAATTAAAAAAATAACTACATGTCGCTGTTCGTAGTTCGCTTCTGTCCATTTTCGCTCCAGCATGGCGTCGGTGGCATAGAATTGGACCTCGATTTGGGCTCTTTCATTCTTCTCTCTTCAATTATCTTTGCGCTTTGTCTTGTGAATGGCAGAATTAGATTGATTCTTAGATCCTCAATATAGAATGGCTCTTTACAAAGTTCGTATACTAGTCTGGACTTTGTGTATGTAGACACACTTTACTCGCTTTAGAAATCTGGCTTTTAGTTTCTCTAGGGCCGTAAGGTCAGCCAAGGATAACTTTTCCCAAATAATGTCAATGCCATATGTGGCATTTGGGCTTATTGCAGCATGAAATAGCTCTATTGATGTTTTTAAAGAGTTTTTGTAGGTCTTTAATTCTGCATATCGCTTGGATGGTTCTTGTTGCCCTTTCCTTTATGTGCATTCTGTAGGATTTGATTGTCGTTTGTAAGGTATTTGAAGGAATTCGTTATGTTTTGGTCTCTGTTCTGAAATTTAATTTTGTCCTTTTTGCAGATCTTCCTCCTTTTCCGAAGGTAATCATTACTGTCTTAGATTCGTTTATCTGCAGATCATTTTCTTCTGCCGATGTTTCCAGCTTGTTCATTACTTCCTGAAGGTCTTCCAGGTTGGTTGACCCAATTACCATGTCGTCAGCATATATGTGTTGTGATGCTGTTTCACTGAATTCTACTATTTTCGATACGTCTGCAGTTACAATGTTGAAAAGTATTGGACTAATTGTGTCTCCCTGCATTACTCCATTGGTCTAGTAAATATCTTGGGAAAGAGAGATGCCATCACTTATGTTAACTATGTTGTATTGTACGATGTACTTCAGAAGAACTGTAATGTTGTGTGTTTCTTCAATCATTTGTGCTAGTTTCTCAATCACTACTTTTCCGTTTAGGGTGTCGAAGACATTTGTGTAGTCGATGAATACTGCGTAGTAATTTTCCTTTTGGAAATCTTAAGGCCTGTTCTATTTCACTTATTAGGTTCGTTATTGCCTGCAGTGTCGAACGATGTTTCCTGAAGCCATACTGACGTTCAGGGAGGAGATGATCCGTTTCCCTCACTAATCGGACCGTGATTATTCTCATAAAGATCTTGAAAGCATTGTTTTCTAGGGCGATGCCTCTGAATGAGTTTGGGTCCATGTTGTCTCCTTTTCCTTTATAGATTATTTTCATTATGGACCTCCTCCAAGATTCAGGTATTTGTGCGCTGTCTAGACACGCATTAAATAACGAAGTCCACACTTCTAGGAGTACGTCTTCGGTTGCCTTGATAAATTAATTATAGATCCCATCAGGACCAGCAGCTTTCCTGCTTTTGGCTTTTGATATAGCTTGTTTCACCTCATGAGTCGTTATTGGGATTGGGTGCAACTTTGGTTGACTTCCTGTTCGTGTTGATGCACTTGTGGATGGAGTGGTGCACTTCAGGCTGGGGATGTTATTGAAATGGTTTTCCCACACGTCCATTTCTATTGTCGTGGTTTGTTGGACATTGTTCCGTTATAAGACGACGAACGGGTCTCTGTTCGCCTCTTCGACTAATTTTTCTGCTTCTTGTTCCTGATGATGCAGTTTTTTTATCTTTTAGAGTGAGTTTGTACTTTTTCGTTTCATTGACTATTCTTTAATGTCCTCTGTTTCTCCGCTATGTCTCGCTTTATGGAGGGCTTGCATTATTATACGTCTTAGTCCATAGCATTCCCTGTCAAACCGTGGTTTCGCGTTTCTTTTCTTATAGGGGATACTGACTGACCTAATGCGGTCTTCTATGGTTTTCACAGCCAGATCAAGGTTGTTGGTTTTAAGGTGGTGCATCGCTTCCTCCGCACCCTTCCGTAAGTTCTCCGTCCTGTTTTCAGTGATTTTTCTCGCCAGTTTGGGTGCCGTGTTGATATTTTGTGTTTCCTTTACTGTTGATTTGATTTCGATGCATGTCTTAATGGGAATGTGCTTTCTGAGCGGAGCGTTGGCCGACGACCAGAGTCAACCTTATGATATAGAGCTTAGTGATCTTCCCTTGATACATACTAAATCTGTGGCACTTGCACCATTGTGCGCAAAGTACGTTAGGAGCTCTTTGCTGTTTAACAGTTTGAAATTCTCTTCTATCATTAGATTAAAGATTAACTCGCTTTTATGGTCCGGCTTGTCTAGTCTGCAGTTTAGATCCCCAGCAATTATAACATTTTCTTCAGATTCGATTAGAGAGATTGCTCGGGCAACTGACTCAAACGCATCTTCCGTTGATGATTGTGGCTGTATGTAAAGTCCTACGATTGTGATATTTGCTGTGAAGACAATAACCATGTTGTCCTCCGTATGTGTTTACGTTACTTTGCCCATTTGTGAGCATTTCAATTATTATTATTATAAATATAAGCCAAACCACAGCCTTCTAGACCAAAGAGTTCGTGAGAATGAAACCTTGCAAGATTTTTAAAGAATAATTGTAAATATTGTGCTGTTATAATTAAACACTTACCAAATTAATCAGAATGAATAAAATGTTATTACTGTGTAATAAAGTGAAAATGTCAAAATTAATCGATTTGTACCGTTACGACTTCCCGTAAGAGAAAATTCAAATGTCAATGATCAATGCTCATCGCAGTGTACAGCTCAGTTGTTAAGTAGATCATCTCTTAGCCAATAATACAAGTCAAAATATCTTCAAAGGTTCTTTTCCCAAGAATTCAACTTATCCTCAATGGCTATGGGCTCATATAATTTTTCCAGTAAATATTCCTGATTTATATGAGAACAAATACAGTAGACACATTACGCAACACTTCCGGATTTAGCCTAGATAAAAAGGGAGAAAATTCGCAAGTGGCGCTCATAGTGGCGTGACCTGGAAATTCGCGCTAAATTCAAATATCAATGGAAATGTATATACAGAAATGGATAAACAAATTACGTCTAGAAAGAAAGTGTTAGTAAGATATTAACCTCAAAGTTCCTAAAGCAATTCTGGATAAATGAATGAAGACATATTTAACAGGTTATTATTTAAAGACTGAAATTAGATATATAATCAAGATGTGAAGTGGTCTGCTGTGAAAGGGCTTGATCTTTCATTTATGCATTACTCTTTTAGCTTTAGCATTCCTGCCTTAACTTTTACGGCTAGATTTGTCTTTTTTCTCATTTAAAAGCATTGTATCATCTTATTAAAACACATGTCAATAAAAATATCGGCATATTCCTTGCACACATGATTCAATGAATTTACATTTAAGAGCTAGACAAATTTCCTTTTAACTTGCAGCCTACTGACAGAAAGAAAATCTATAAATTTAGGCTCAATAACATTCAAACCTTTCCTATAAGCAACGATTGCCATTACATTAGGGGTAAAGCAATTTGCATCGTCATATTAAAACAACAAAATATGTACATTTCTTAAATCACCCATATTTTTTTCACTGCTCGACAACGCATTACGGCATTCCAAATGGGATAACTTAGAACACAACCAGCCAAACACATATGCATAATATGCATTTCCTGAATTAAATCAAACCAACAGACCACACCTAAAACACATCGGTATTGAAGGTTAACTGAATATCGATTGTTGGATGCGCTTGTGAACGGTCGGCTGTTGAGAGAGCTCTTGCATTATTGTAGTGATAAAGTAGTTAAAACCTATTGAAAAAGCTTTATTTCGTGTATTTGTGATTCATTTAGTGCTATTTATACAGTGGTGTTTAGTGCTTGTTGGTAGAAATTGGGAGTAGTGATAATTATTTAAATTTTATAACAAGTAATTCAGTTGGTCTTCAGTAAATTATGTTTTCTAGGTTAAGTAGGCTAGCTAGGTGTACGTCGTTTCGAATTTAGGTTTAGGAAACACTTTAGGTAATAATATTAAATTTAAAAATATTTACCATGTGCCCTACAATGCCTTCGTCAACGTCAAGAAAATGCTGAGATCTGACCAAGTGCATTATAGTGAACAATACGCTCACCACCAGATGAAATCTTATGGCACATAGCTTACCTTGCTCGAGTATCCTCTTCATCATCTCCGGCAGCAACAGCAACAAAAGGGGTTTCGGGTACAAAAGAGTCAACGTAACAAATAAAATAAATGAAGAGGAAATAAGATGAGCAGGGTATGAACTAACTCAATCGAAAAGAAAACTAACACTGAGCTGCACGTTCGCTATACTATACAAATTTATTACAATAATATTCAAAAATTTGATTATAAACCAAAATCTTCAATGAAAATTTATATAACTGACAATCTTGTCATTAAACATTGTAAATGACCTCTTGAAGTAAAGAGGCATCTCATCGGGAGTTAATTTCCATGTGGAAGAGATTCCTAGCCCGTGGAAACAGCCAATAATGCAACAGCCAGCCTAATTGCTCCGTCAAAAGAGAAAAAAAAATTTTAGGTTGGAAATACCCATATTATATTTACAAAGAACAAAACATAATCTTAACCTGAATCTATGCCACAGTACTCGTGATTAATATAAGCTCTAAACTAAGCAAGCAATATACACACTACCGTCCGGGAATCGAACACAGGACTATCCTCAACTCCTACCACCACATGACTTCAAGTATGATTTAAAAAATATTATTTACACTATGCAGATATATATGAATAGTTCATACATCTTTAAATGACACACGAATCGTGTATAAAATTTTATCTTCCAGACCGCAGTATTAAAGGTCACTGCTCTCCCTTTTTCCCTTGACAGACACAGTGTTATTCCTTCCTGCATACCTTCGGGTCGTGACGTCAGAACGACCTACTTTTAAACTCCAACACACTACGGCTTTTGTGTAAATTGAGCGGCCATGTTCTACCCCCCATAAATCTTTCTCACGGTTGACAACTCGCAAAAACAGCGGAAGGACGTCTCTCTCTCGCTCTGGCCCATTTATCTATCCTTCATTTTGTCCTCTTATTATATAAAATTATCACATGCAATTTTATTCCTTAGAGTTCAACCATACAATACTCTATTACATTTATGACTCAAATGCAAATGGCCCATATATTAACTTATATTGGTGCACTTAACTATCACATTCATACAAATACACATTGGCGCTCTCACTGGCACACAAATTATCAAATTACCACTTAGGCCTTTATTCCTCATGCTATTTAGGGCCTTATCTCTATACTCTGGGCATAACAAACACATTTCTCATTACTTATGGGCTTCTCAGTACATGACCCGCTTACATTGATACGCCAGTCCGAGTGCATTAAAGAAACATAGAAGATCTTATGCTTTTCGTTGTCTCACAAATTAACACTACAGTCTACCATGCTCCTTGCATTTAGTTAGTACCTAACAACTTGTTCTAGCTAGACTCATATGCGACTGCGTAAGTCATGGATAAAGGAAAGTACACGACCCTAGTTTCCCCATACTGAAACATAGGATCTATTCAATAATGATACTAACGAAATTAATTGAGAACAACAACATGCAAACATTAACTATCTAACTGCGCCTGAGTTCTGGGCATGAATTCTATTTACATGTGTCCTTAGACACCTACTCATTTACATGTTGGCGAAAGGCCTAATTTATCTGCATCTGGCCTAACCATAACTTGACTGCTGCATGTTGAGAATTAGAATTGTCTGACCTGTGTCTTGTGATCGCATCTGAACAGTTCCCCAACGGACAATGCTAACTTAAGCCATCATGCCAATGGTGTGGGCAGGCGACAGCAATTGTAGTTGGATGGCTGGTGACATCTTGGTCTGCTGTGACGTTCAACTGCAACTCGTTCAGGTGACTTGATCGCCGCCTCCTCGATGTAGTCGGTGAGCTGATTGGACGTCGCTGATGGTCCATGATCGTACCTTGATGCCGTGAAGGATGTTCTTGTAGCTTCGCTCCAAATTACTGCCTCAAAGTGATGGATGCGCAGCGTCCGGTCCACACGTGACGTAAGAGAAACTGTAAGGAAAATCACATTACAAAATGTTCTTACTTCGAAGCCTAGGTCTCCGCTCCAACCTTTTATTTAATTCCGGAATGTCAGGACTTGTTCTTAGCATTATCCTTCTAGGCAGTTACATAATTTTCAGCAGCACTTTACTTCACTCTTGACTGATATTTATACTGACGGAATTAAATTAATATCCACCTTCCGAGCCTACACTAGCGTGACCTTAGTTTAGAACAATATTAGCCTCAAATTATGCTAGGCGACTTTGTGTGAACAAATTACTAGCAGAGAAATGTTCTCACAGAAGATCAGGTCAATATTTGCTGTATAAAATTCATATCTATATTACAAATGGTTGTTACTTACAAGTCCATAGGACAAAATAGACTCTGAGTGCGATGCTTGTAGACAAAGGTAATCTTCCCTTCGCTGCGTCGCTCCGTTACAGACACTTTTTTGACAGCGATACACCCAGTAAATGAGGCTCGCGCCCTCGGCGGCCGTATATACTAGCGATCGCGCACCCACGCTGCAGAGCTATGTGTGGGCTCGCGGGAGCGTGCCCGCGGAGAGGAAAATTCTCCCACGGTATCCCGCGCAATTACTCATACCTTTATTGTGATTACCATTAGTGTCATGTAGCATATCAAAATTTTCAGAAAAATATGCTCATTGCCATTATTACATCCTATGCTCTATATTTCCCTTGTGAGCGGAGATATTAAATAAATTCATTTCCCTCCAACATCAACTTCCCCGCGGTTTCACACGATATAGTTCGCGTCCCCACGCTGAAAGTCAAGAGGTCCGCTTGGGATAATAAATTTTAATAAGCATCTTGGGAACGTCAGCTCGCTTCTGACGCTAAGTTCTCTTGAGAAGCGCGCACTGTGAGACACTATTGCACAACAAAATGCCATCTAATGTCCATTCTTTGTGGTCTCATATGATTACCATAATTATCATTTTGTCGACGTCCTTTGACCATGAACAGAATGGTTCAATAAATATCTGTAGGTTCGTTAGTATAATGCTTACATAGGCAGATTATCATAAGGAATAGTACCGTAACTTTCGCCGCAACTTGTCCAGTATTTCGCATAGATATCCGTTCAAACTATCGCAAAGGAAATAATTTATAAATTAAAAAGACGATACCCTGTAAACTTCCATTTAAAAAAGATAAAGAGATTGCACGGTATTTCACTGGATAATTACGGTACTAAACAGTTTTTGGATTGTTGACGATTGTTGATACCGTACATTCCGACGAGATCAAAGAGTACGGACTACATCCACATGGTAGTTGTGTAAACAAATACAAAATCAGCCGATTACTTTATTCCGATAATTTGTAACCTAAGATCCCGGCATACCTTGTACTGTACTTTGCACCTTCGTTCATACATCGTTTAAAAGTTAATAATTAAATTCCTTTAGGGCCTATTGTAATCATATTACAGTTTAAGCCCCCGGCGTAGTTTTGACAGAAATTATTGTAGACAAGCTCTTATTTTTCGTCATTTAAGAACACTTATATCTTCCGTCCCGCATATTAGGCAGCATAATACTAATCCACCAGCGGTAAAATTCATATAACCACATTTCAGTTTAGAGTTATAGTGCAGATACGGTATATTTAGACAGTACAGTATCTTACCTGCTATATTCGTGTGTATCTTTGTGTGTGTATCTGTTAGAGCATAGTACTAATAATGATCTGCCTAAGCATTTAGATTTTTTGGTAACCTTTGAGTACAGTAGTCCGTGCAAATTTCGAACTTCCAATTCCTATTTCTGCTTATGCTTAGTAGTGGTATACGGTACCGGTATTGTAATTAGGATACGTCTGAACGTATTTTAAAATTATTGTAGTGAACTATACAGTAGTATACGAGTAATATCTTATTAGAAATAGACGTGCTTATTTTATTATTGTAAAATTTTTGTGTAGTATAGTAGAGGTATCTGTAGAAACTCTCTTACTAAAATTCTGTTGTTGTAATTAGGAGAGTCTTAACTGCAGTATGGAATGGTGTAATTTTTGTGTATTCCTTTCGGTATTCAGTAATTAACAGTAGTTTTTATCTGTTAGGGTGTTGTAGGACAAAAATAGAATACAACTACGTAGTATTATAGTGTAGTAGTATATTAATTACCTCATTATCGTGTGATGTTTGAGTACTATCCTAGACAGTATTTCTTTTCGTACATTTTTTTGCACAAAACAAGTTATTTTATTTTTCCTTTTCTTTTCATTTTTTCCTTAAAGAATGGCTAAAGAGTGCAAGTGTCGGAACTGTGGGTGTGGGGAGGCGTTGAGGGTCATGAGGGAGGCGTTGGAGAGATGAGGGAGATAATTAGGATTCTCACAGAAGACAGGAAGAAAGGTAGGCCTCCCTCAAATAATGTACAGGTTACAGCAGGTGTAAAAGGGGGACGGGAAGGAAAGGGGAGAACTGTAGAAGACAGGTGGTCTAATGTTCTAAGGGGAAGGAGATTGCAGACTAAGGGCACTATTCAGGATCAGAATTCAGGACGGGTGTCTGTGAGAAATCGGTACAAGCCACTCCAGGTAGAGCAAAATAGGGAAGATGGTGATCAGGGAACTGTTGCTGAGATTTGTAGAAGTAGGAGGAAGGGAAAAGGCAGGAAAGGAAAATGTAGAGTAGAGGACAGGAAAATGTAGAGTAGAGGATAGGAAAAGGCAGGTGGAACAGGGTCATTGGAGGGAGAAAATGGAGGAGGAAGTAGCTTCTGCGGCTATCAGGAAAGATAGGGCTGACCAGGATGGGAGGGGATCAAAGGAGGTGGGTAGGGTTGAGGTTCTGGTCATGAGGGATTCTATCGTTAGACACATGGGGAAAGTGTGTGGAGGAAAGGGAACCAAGGTAGAGTGTTATCCAGGAATTAGGTTGAGGCGGATGCCGAGAAAATTAGAAGACAAAGGGGAGGGGAAGGCGAAGGTGGTAGTTTTTCACGTTGGTGCCAACAACGTAAGACAAGCTAATATAAGTACCAACATAGTTGGGGACGTGTGGGATCTGATAAATGCAGCACGAGTGAAGTTTAAGAAAGCGGAGATTGTTATCAATGGAATACTGTGTAGGAGGGATAGTGACTGGAGGGTGATTGGGGATTTAAATGAAACTATGGAGTGGGTATGTGGGAAACTGGGAGTGAAATTTCTAGACCCTAATGAGTGGGTAGGAGATAGGGATCTCCGCTCAGATGGCCTTCACTTAAACCGCAGAGGTACGTATAAGTTAGGATATTTGTTTAGAAGGGTAATACGGAGGTACATTCAGGGAAACGGTGTTTTCTAGGGAGCGGTGATCAGGGTACAGGGATCTGGAAGTCAAGTAGGGATGACATAAAAATATTGGTGTTGAACTGTAGAAGTATTGTAAATAAAGGAATAGAATTGAGTAATTGAATAGGCACATATTTACAAGATATTGTAATAGGAGTTGAATCATGGCTGGGAAATGACATAATGGATGCAGAAATTTTCTCACGGAACTGGAGTGTGTATCGCAGAGATAGGATAGTAATGGTGGGAGGGGGAGTATTTATTCTGGGGAAAGGAGAATTTGTAAGCAATGAAAAATTTAAAGTTGATAAATTGAAATTCTAGGTGTAAGGCTCATTTCTAAACATAATAGGCAACTTGATGACTTTGGAGTGTACAGACCGGTAAAGGGTAGTGCTGACACGTATTCAGAATTGTTTGATAAGATAATCATCGTGTGGGAAACGACATGGAAAGAAACGTGATTGTAACGGGAGATCTTAATTTACCAAGTGTCAATTGGGAAGGAAATGCGAACGACAGGAAGAATGACCACCACATGGCAAATAAGCTAATATGGGAAGAACAGCTGATTCAGAAAGTGACGAAACCAACTAGAGAGAAAAATATCCTGGACGTGGTGCTGTAAAACCAGATGAGCTCTATAAAGAAACCGAAGTAATAGATGGTATTAGTGATCACGAAGCGGTTTTTGTCGTAGTTAAATTAAATGTGATAGAAAGGAAGGTTTTAAAATTAGGACTATTCGGCAGTACCATATGGCTGATAAAGCAAGCATGAGGCAGTTTAAAAAAAGTAATTATGATCGGTGGAAAACGGTAAATAAGAATGTAAACCGACTCTGGGATGAGTTTAAAGAGAATGTTGAGGCTTGTGAAAAAAGGTTTGTATCGTTAAAGGTGGTAAGGAATGATAAAGACCCACCGTATGATAATAGAGAAATAAAGAGACTAAGAAGGAGGTGCAGATTAGAAAGAAATAGAGTTAGAAATGGCTGTGGAATAAGGAGAAATTGAAGGAATTTACTAGGAAATTGAATCTAGCAAAGAAGGCAGCTAAGGATAACATGATGGCAAGAATAATTGGCAGTCATACACATTTTAGTGAAAAAAAGAAGGATATGTATAGGTACTTTAAGGCAGAAAGAGTTTCTAAGAAGGATATTGCAGGAATAATTAATGAACAAGCAGAGTGTGTATGTGAGAATCTTCAAAAGGTAGAAGTATTCAGTCAGGAGTAAGTAAAAATTGTTGGTTAAAAGGAAAATGTCCAGATAGAGGAGGTGACTAATGCTAAAGTAGTATTAAAATTTGCATATGATAACAATGATATTTACAATAAGATACAAAAGTTGAAAACTAGAAAAGCGGCTGGAATTGATAAGATTTCTGGGGATATACTAACGACAATGGGTTGGGATATAGTACCATATCTGAAGTACTTATTTGATTATTGTTTGGTTGAATGAGCTATACCAAATGAATGGGGAGTTGCTATAGTAGCCCCTATGTATAAAGGAAACGGTGATAGACATAAAACTGAAAATTACAGGCCATTAAGTTTGACATGCGTTGCATGTAAGCTTTGGGAAGGCATTCTTTCTGATTACATTACACATGTTTGCGAAATTAATAACTAGTTCGAAAGAAGGCAATTCGTTTTAGGAAATGTTATTCCACTGAAACTCAACTTGTAGAATTCCGGCAAGGTATAACAGATATTTTGGATTCTGGAGGTCAAATGGACTGTATAGGGATTGGCCTGTCTAAAGCATTTGATAGGGTGGATCATGGGAGACTACTGGCAAAAATGATTGCAATTGGACTAGACAAAAGGGTGACTGAGGGGTTGCTATATTTCTAGAAAATAGATCTCAGAGAATTAGAGTAGGCGTAGCTTTATCTGACCCTGTAATAATTAAGAGGGTTTTCCTCACGGCAGTATTATTGGACCTTTATGTTTTCTTATATATATAAATGATACGAGTAAAGGAGTGGAATCAGAGGTAAGGCTTTTTGCGGATGATGTTATTCTGTATAGAGTAATAAATGAGTTACAAGATTGTGAGCAACTGCAAAATGACATCGATAACGTTGTGAGGTGGATAGTAGGCAATGGTACGATGATAAACGGGGTTAAAAGTCAGGTTGTGACTTTCGCAAATAGTCCTCTGAGTTTTAATTACTGCGTTGATGGGGTGAAAGTTCCTTTTGGGGGTCATTGTAAGTATCTGGGTGTTAATATAAGGAAATATATCCATTGGGGTAATCACATAAATAGGATTATAAGTAAGGAATACAGATCTGCACATGGTTATGAGGGTGTTTAGGGGTTAGTAAGGATGTAAAGGAGAGGGCTTATAAGTCTCTGGTAAAACCCCCAACTAGAGTATGGTTCCAGTGTATGGGACCCTCACCAGGATTACTTGATTCAATAACTGAAAAAATCCAAAGAAAAGCAGCTCAATTCGTTCTGTGTGATTTCCCACAAAAGAGTAGCGTTACAAAAATGTTACAAAGTTTAGGCTGGGAAAAACTGGGAGAAAGGAGACGAGCTGCTCATCTGAGTGGTATGTTCCGAGCTGTCAGTGGAAAAATGGCGTGGAATGACGTTAGTAGAAGGATAAGTTTGAGTGGCGTCTTTAAAAGTAGGAAAGATCACAATATGAAGATAAATTTGGAATATAAGAGGACAAATTCTGTCAAATATTCATTTATAGGAAGTGGAGTTAGGGATTGGGATAACTTACCAAGAGAGATGTTCAATAAATTTACAATGTCATTGAAATCATTTAAGATAAGGCTAGGAAAACAACAGATAAGGAATCTGTCACCTGGGCGACTGCCCTAAATGCAGATCAGTATTGATTGATTGATTGATTGATTGATTGATTGATTGATTGATTGATTGATTGATTGATTGATTGATTGATTGATTGATTGATTGATTGATTGATTGATTGAGATTGATTTATCTGCTGCACTGTACAGTAAATTAGGCTTATTATATTTTAAGCCAGTTAAAATATGAGTCACGAAAGTCAGAAGTTTAGGAAGTACTATAAAATTATCTTTGTAACTGGAAGAATATATATGCAAACACAATATTTACTTACATTTTCTTGTCACGAGGGAAACGGAAGAATGACCGCGAGTCCTTCTGCACTTCATAGTTATTGCAGCTAAACACAGCACATATGTTTCCACTCATATTGAGAGGAGATATGAAGGAATGATACACGCTCGTATTTACTTATGTCAACTTAATGCAAACGCATAAATAAAGCCAAAACTTCATAAACAAATACACGTGCTCTTATGACAGAATTATTAACTCTAGGTCACTTCGCTAGATAGAGCTCTTAACGCTGTCCCTCGATATCTCGCAGAGTGTCGCGTATTGTCTCTACTGTATTTGATGAGAAACACTCTCAATATATTTGTACGAAGGTCGACACTTCACTTATAAAATATAGTAGTCACGCACTTTTAGCACAGCATGTATGATTCTAACAAGCAAAATTATGTACAGAAAACACCAGTGAAAGCAGGAAAAACACTCGCTCCCAATTGGTCTTCTTCGTTTGATGATGATTGCGAGCTTCTCTATGGCAACCAGTAAAAAGTCCTGTTTTGTAGGAGAAACACTCACAATGCTTTTATCCTCCAGACAGTACCACACGTATTAATTCTGATGTACATTCACGTATATCACTATAATGTAGATATCAAAATAAACAAGAAGTTATACAGAAAACACGAGTGGAAGCAGGAGCGTGTGACCCGACTGGGCGGGAAGAACGGTGCTGAGTATCACATTGCAAGATTAGAGTCGTCAAGAAAGGTATTGATTGCAGCGATCATAGTAGGAGTCGGATTGTATAGCAAACAGGAAACACTGGTTGGAAAAGGGTGTTTAAGACTAGCGAGTCGCTACAAAAGTGTCTGACGAGCTGGAAATTGAAAAATAAATGATTGACATCTCCATCACGGTCTCCACATGCGCAATTAGGCTGGTTGGTAATGTGAAATATATACTTATATTGAGGAGTGAGTGCGTGATTGAATCGTAAGGGGATAATGTTACTAATATGACGGCGGGAGTAAGTTCCTTTTATAAACCAAGATTTTGGGGGATAGGGGTTGTAATTGATAATAAAATCGTCATTTGTCTTTTTCAGTATTATGCCACTCTGCTTGCCAGGCATGATAAGCGGAATACATTAAAAGTGGAAAGTAATCTGACGGAGGTATGACTACACGAAGGAGTGGTGTTAAAAGTTTAGCAGCACATGTGGCGAAATAATCTGCCTGTTCATTTCCGAATTACCGCGTGCCCGAGCACTCAAACTAATGTTAGATACACTCTGGATTGTTCCAACGTATAGATGAGATGCGTAATATAATACAGAGACCAGTTTTGGGAGAAGGGGGAGAAGATAGAGATTGTAACACACTCAGGGCATCAGTATAAATGGTTGCTTTGGAGAAAGCATGGTTTTATATATACAGCATATGAGAGCTTGCCGAATGGCATATAATTCAGCTGAGTAAATAGAAAAGGGGCTAGGTAAGCGGTATTGTTCAGTGACGTGATAATGAGCCACAAAAAATGCTGCTCCGCCCCCATGCTGGGCCTTGGATCCATCCGTGTATACATCAATGCCTCTCTCGGAGACGGTAAATCGTAATTTTTCCGTGGCCGGTTCTGTGCATTGATGGGCTTGCTTTGCTTGTCGGCAATTTGTAGTAGTTGGGACAATGATATCAGGCGTGAAAAATAGGCTCGCTAGTGAGAATGTGAATGGAGGTGGTATGAGAGTTTTCAATGAAGAAGCTCGATATACATGTCACGATACATATGCAAAATATAGCGCTGGCATTTGTTGGCTTTTAGGACGTTGCACTGCGTAATATTCGTGTAGACGTTGCAATTTTGGGATAAGCGGATTAGCAACAGGTGCGAAATTTTTAAGAAGGTATTTTTTCATCATCATTTGTCGCCATATCTTCAACGGGGTTTCTCCCGATTATACGAGTAGAGTATTAGTTGGAGTAGATTTGAGTACTTCTAGACAGACACGCAGAGCTTGAAATTGCCACGTATTAAGGTGCGTTAAAATAGTGACTGAAGCAGTATCTATGATACGTGCTCCATAATCCACATACGATCAGATTGTAGCTCTATATAATGAGATAGCTGTAACAGGATCCACTCCCCAATGCCGAAGTGTGACGGTTTTTAACACCTTTATGTATATGTCTGCTTTGTGACGTATATACTGGAGATGTTGGTTCCAGTTTAACTTATGGTCTAGAATTATCCCAAGGCATTTGTGTTGGGTGCAGATTGGTATTGCAGACTCATCAAAAGAAATAGGGGAACGATCGTAACAACGACGATAAGTGAATATCATGGCCGAACATTGTGAGATGCAGAGTTGAAGACCATTCGAATCTAACCATGAGGCCGTCTCGCTCAATAGTTTTGACATGTGGTTTCTACATGTATCTATGCCATCACAGGAAAAGTAAATGACAAAATCATCAGCATAGGCAAGTATGCAGGCTGAACGTACAATTTTTCAAAACCGCTCAAATATAAGGCAAAGAGAATTCCACTGCAGATATCCCACTGTGGAAGACCGTGCGATGTTTGGCAGCTAGAGATGAGGTGTTGTGTTGATTTAACAATAAGCGTGCGGTACGTAAATAGTTATCGTCATATGAAAGTCCCCCCGGAATAAGGGTCTATGCCACAAAACTAAAATGTTCAGGAAACAGAAAAAACGTCTGAATAATGAGAAAATGAAAACTATATATTTTGAAATAAATCAGAATGCTTAAAGACCACTTGAAAACCGAATGATCACAAATTAACCTTATTAATGTAGTAAAAAAAGCAATTTCTCATCTTGAAATCATGGAATAAGGGTCTAAACCACATTTTCACAGTTTAATACAGTGTTACTTATTTGGAGATGAATCACTTCAAATCACTATTGAATCCTCTGAATTCTTGAGACATATAGTCACACATCTTCAGTAGGTCATTCTTTTTCTTTTTTAACGGGCAGCGTTGAGCCGTAGAGTTGTGGCAATTTTTGTGGCAGGAATAGTGGCTGATTCCGTCTGTCCTTGAAAACTTTAACTAAGGTACATCTTTCTCGAGGAACAATCAAGTTGTGGCATCTTCCCATAAACACAGATGTGGGGTCATCTTCAGAAAACTTCAGTCACATTGCTTCAGGAACCTTGAATTAGGGTCTTTGACCAACATTTCGCGTCTTTGAAGTCAGAACTCTGGACAGACAGACTAAACATGTCTGAAAAAGTTGTTTTACAAACCTGCAGTGAACTACTGACACTACCTTTTGCTGGAACGTGGTATTCAAAGGAATGTTTCCGACGTGAAGTGGCATCTGTTCTCTGATTACACCTCCTTTCCGGTTCAGAGATTTTGAGGCACTTATTCACAAGAAACAAAGACTGATTATTAAGGTCCATGGTATAGTATTCTGTACACTACTCCTCCTTTTCACAGTCAGTGAGCTGAATACACCCATTCTTGTTACAGACCTCTGGATCATACACACGGCCCCGAAACAGCGAAGAAGCAGAAAATTATTATAATGTTACACCCTATACCACTTTACCGTAATGATAATTAAATGAATGGTTTGTATAATGCATTATGTACTAAACAATGACCAAATTTATTCTAAGGACCTTCCTTAGCACAACATAACCCATTTATAATAGACCCTTATTCCACTCACCTGTTGTGGCCTCGTTTTTGCTTCTTTTATAATGCCTTTCGTTGCTGTATGAGCCTCACCCCTATTTCATTTCCTTTTACGTTCATTATCTTTCCAGTTATCCATATTTATCTTAGTTTTTCTGGTTTTATTCAAGCTTTTTTAACTCGTTGGATGAAAGATTCAACACACTGGCAGCCATCTGGAATGAGTGACATAGACCCTTCTTCCAGGCAAAGAAGTACTTTAACAGACAAATGACCTACTTGTGTTAAAGTTATGACTATCAAAGTTCGCATGCAATAACCTGAGATGATGTTGTTTGAGTCATCAGTCCATAGACTGGTTTGATGCAGCTCTCCATAACACCCTATCCTGTGCTAACCTTTTCATTTCTACGTAACTATTGCATCCTACATCTTCTCTAATCTGTTTGTCATATTCATACCTTGGTCTACCCCTACCGTTCTTACCACCTACACTTCCTTCAAAAACCAACTGAACAAGTCCTGGGTGTCTTAAGATGTGTCCTATCATTCTATCGCTTCTTCTCGTCAAATTTAGCCAAATCGATCTCATCTCGCCAATTCGATTCAGTATCTCTTCATTCGTGATTCGATCTATCCATCTCACCTTCAGCATTCTTCTGTAACACCACATTTCAAAAGCTTCTATTCTCTTTCTTTCTGAGCTAGTTATCGTCCATGTTTCACTTCCATACAATGCCACGCTCCACACGAAAGTCTTCAAAAACATCTTTCTAATTCCGATATCAATGTTTGAAGTAAGCAAATTTCTTTTCTTAAGAAAGCTCATCCTTGCTTGTGCTAGTCTGCATTTTATGTCCTCCTTACTTCTGCCATCGTTAGTTACTTTACTACCCAAGTAACAATATTCATCTACTTCCTTTAAGACTTCGTTTCCTAATCTAATATTTCCTACATCACCTGCCTTCGTTCGACTGCACTCCATTACTTTTGTTTTGGACTTATTTATTTTCATCTTGTACTTCTTATCCAAGACTTTATCCATACCATTCAGCAACTTCTCGAGATCTTCTGCAGTCTCAGATAAAATAACAATATAATCGGCAAATCTCAAGGTTTTGATTTCCTCTCCTTGGACTGTGATTCCCTTTCCAAATTTCTCTTTGATTTCCTTTACTGCCTGTTCTATGTAAACATTGAAAAGGAGAGGGGACAAACTGCAGCCTTGCCTCACTCCTTTCTGGATTGCTGCTTCTTTTTCAAAGCCCTCGATTCTTATTACTGCAGACTGATTTTTAAACAGGTTGTAGATAATTCTTCGTTCTCGGTATCTGATCCCTATCATCCTCAGAATCATAATAGCTTGTTCCAATCAACATTATCGAATGCCTTTTCTAGATCTACGAATGCCATGTATGTGGGCTTGTCCTTCTTGATTCGATCCTCTAAGATCAGACGTAAAGTCAGGATTGCTTCACGTGTTCCTACATTTCTTCTGAAGCCAAATTGATCTTCTCCCAACTCAGCTTCAACTTGTTTTTCCATTCTTCTGTAAATAATACGTGTTAAAATTTTGCAGGCATGAGATACTAAAATAATGTTGCGGTAGTTTTCACACCTGTCAGCACCGGCTTTCTTGGGAATAGGTATAACAACATTCTGCCGAAAATCAGATGGGACTTCTCCTGTCTCATACATCCTGCACACTAAATGAAATAACCTTACCATGCTGGTTTCTCCTAAGGCAGTCAGTAGTTCAGAGGGAATATCATCAATTCCAGGTGCCTTGTTCCTATTTAGGTCACTCACAGCTCTGTCAAACTCTGACCTCAAAACTGGGTCTCCCATTTCATCAGTATCGACAGCCTCTTCATGTTCCAGAACCAAATTATCTACATCGTTACCTTGATACAACTGTTGGATATGCTCCTGCCATCTTTCTGCTTTGTCTTCTTTCCCTAGAAGTGGCTTTCCATCTGAGCTCTTAATATTCATCCACCTAGATTTCCTTTCTCCAAAGGTTTCCTTGATTTTCCTGTATGCAGCATCTACCTTTCCCAGGACCATACAGTCTTCGACATCCTTGCACTTCTCCTTCAGCCATTCTTCCTTAGCTACCTTGCACTTTCTATCCACTTTATTCTTTAATCGCCTGTATTCTTTTCTGCCCTCTTCATTTCTAGCATTCTTGTATTTTCGTCGTTCATCAATCAGGTCTAGTATTTCCTGAGTTATCCACTGATTCTTAGTTGACCTTTTCTTCCTTCCTACCATTTCTTCAGCAGCCCTACTGACTTCATTTGTCATGACTCTCCACTCTTCCTCTATTGTGTTTCCTTCAGCCTTTTCATTTAGTCCTTGTGCAACATGTTCCTTGAAACAATCTCTCACACTCTTTTCTTTCAACTTGTCTAGATCCCATCTTTTTGCATTCTTTCCTTTCTTCAATTTCTTCAACTTCAGATGGCATTTCATGATCAACAAGTTGTGGCCAGAGTCCACGTCTGCTCCTGGGAAAGTTTTGCAATCCAGCACCTGGTTTCTGAATCTCTGCCTAATCATAATTAAGTCTGTTTGATACATTCCAGTGTCTCCAGGTCTCGTCCACGTATACAGCGGTCGTTTGTGGTGTTTGAACCCAGTATTGGCAAGGACTAAATTATGATCAGTGCAGAATTCAACCAGCCGACTTCCTCTTTCGTTCCTTTGTCCCAATCCAAATTCTCCTACTGTACTACCTTCTCTTCCTTGGCCTACCACTGCATTCCAGTCTCCTATCACAATTAGATTCTCGTCACCTTTTACATATTGAATTAAATCTTCTATATCCTCATATATTCTTTCAATTTCTTCATCATCCGCTGAACTAGTAGGCATATAGACCTGCACTATTGTGGTGGGCATTGGTTTGGTGTCTATCTTGACAATAATAATTCTTTCACTATGCTGGTCGTAGTAGCTTACCCGCTGTCCTATTTTCTTATTCATTATTAAACCAACTCCTGCATTTCCCCTATTTGATTTCGTGTTGATAATTCGGTAGTCGCCTGACCAAAAATCCTGTTCTTCCTGCCAACGTACTTATACCAACTACATCTAACTTTAGCCTATCCATCTCCCTTTTCAGATTCTCTAACCTACCACAACGATTCAAACTTCTAACATTCCACGCTCCGACTCGCAGAATGTCAGTATCCTTCTTCCTGATAATCGCCCCCTCTCGTGTAGTCCCCACCCGGAAATCCGAATGGGGGACTAGTTTACCTCCGGAATATTTTACCCGGGAGGAAGCCATCATCAGTACATCATTCATACAGAGAGAGCTGCATGTCCTCAGGAGGTAGTTACGGCTTAGTTTCCCGTTGCTTTCAGCCGTGTAGCAGTATCAACACAGCTAAGCCATGTTGAGTATTATTACAAGGCCTTATCAGTCAATCATCTAGACTGCCGCCCTTGCAACTACCGAAAGGCTGCTACCCCCTCTTGGTGAACCATTCGTTAGTCTGGTCTCTCAACAGATACCCATCCGATATGGTTGCACCTGCGGCTCGGCTATCTGCATCATTGGGACACGCAAGCCTCCCCACCGCGGCAAGGTCACATGGTTCGCAGAGGAGGCCTGAAATGATATAGACCCTTATTCCGCAAAAAACTCAACTTGCTGAAAAATGTGGCTTAGACCCTTCTTCCGGGGGGCCTTCATATATTGCCCCTTTTCCGGGGTCGCTCAGTCGGCGGAGCGAGAGTCCCATGGGTGGAATGTTCGCACGGCCGCCTTCACTATACCGGGAAAGAACTTTTAAAATGTAGGGTTTCAGAGCTGAAGGTGATTGGACAGGTGACATGGCATAATGAAGTTCATAACCAAATAACAACATACATTTATAAAAGCAAAGAGTCTGGACATTAAAGAAATACAAATACTAGTTCACCTGGACCCGTTTCAATGAATATAAAACATATTTACACAGCGTGCCTCTGATTTCCTCTTAAATAACGATCAAAATATTTCTTGAATTCCTTATCCACAAGTACTTCTCCTGGTCTCAATGTTGATTTACTATGACTGTAACATCGAACAAATCAAATTGATATTAGTGAAAATTATCGTTATAATTGAATAACTCGGTATCCAAATATACTCATTTGCATTTAACACATCACTTTAAAGTTGAGCATTTACTCTTAAATTAAACAACTCACTTCACTAAGAATATCTCAATCATCTTGCTGCTCATTAATTACTTTAGTAATTTCAAAATTTTACTTACTTATTATCTAAATTTATCGAATTATTCTCATAATTCCTTTAAAGTTGGCTCTAGAATATACTCTTGCCTTCCTTATTTCATTCATGAATGAATAATTATTCCTATTCAAAATATTTTCCTTTACAAAGACATTCCATTAAAATTTTGATATAACTGTTTTTTACAAATAAAACTTTTACTCAAAATCTCTTGGACACGATGTTTCTTTTTACACATATAAATTTTACCCAAATCCTTTGGCTGATTCCCTTCCTTCTCAGATTCCGTTTTGATTGTATTCCTTCATCTAGTCACGAATAATCGTTCATTAACCAAATTAATTATTAACAGAGAAATAGGGCATAATCACAGACAAATATTCCAAATCCACCTGTATCAAAAATTATCACAATAGGAGTATGCGAAAACTCACCAAAAGAAATCCTAAATCAAGAGTAAACTGGTGCGAAATATCATATGGTCAAACGATCCCCTCTATCATTTATGAAAAATAGATTTTATCACCGTATAAATATTTTCACTATCATTATTATTATCTTGACCCTTCGGAATTTATTGAAGACCCTATTGTAATGACGTCCATAACTCATAGGAATGAATAACAGTATAATACGAAGACAATTGACCCCAATCAGATGAAATTAAATCATCACCACCACATATCGTTATGAATGCTTCGAAGAATACGTTTACATGAATTCATGGAATACATTCCGAATCATTGTATTATAGATAATTTGTTGTTGAGTTTTAAATTATTATTATTCCCTAAATGCAATAACTATGGCTATATCCATAATCGCGAATATCATCAAGAATAACGTGTACCCTAGCGGTCACTACGCCGTCAATTATCCTCATTATAATATCATTATACAACTATCACTCACACAAACTTTTATATCTCAACAACGTTATTATACTTCGACCTAACCATTATTTTTATTTCCCTGACTATTACTTTCAAGTACACTATAATATCTAGTAAATGCACAGTGGTTGATAAATAACTAAGATCCATTTAAGGTCAGATTTATATTTAAGATATCTCAATCTAAATCAGAACTTTAGTTGGATCATTGCTTGTATTATTATTATTATTATTATTATTATTATTATTATTATTATTATTAT
Source organism: Anabrus simplex (assembly GCF_040414725.1). Taxonomy (NCBI): domain Eukaryota; kingdom Metazoa; phylum Arthropoda; class Insecta; order Orthoptera; family Tettigoniidae; genus Anabrus; species Anabrus simplex. Next base: position 1,001,349,645 of record NC_090266.1, read on the forward strand.
TATTATTACCACCGCCTCCTATATACTTGTGATCCATCTTCGAAGATCTTGACTAACTCATACACACCATCAATGAATTATTGAATCAATGAATCAATAAATCATTGAAATACATGCTTTACTCTACCAGCACCAAAATGAAATAACTACTCCTCTAACGAATAGCAAAAATTTTACTTTACACAAGAATACAAGCATCGGCTTAGTAGTTCATGACTTCGATGTAGCCAGATGATATGGATTCAGAGTGACGATCTCTTGAAGTTTCCTTGGAAATTCTGCTTTGTTGATCCATGGTGGAAAATCGGCTCTTGTAATTGGCTGAAACTAAAATTTATATTAGAAGTGTGCTCCACCTGCTGTATTTCACTACTTTGTGCATTAAAATACTTAAATGGCGCATAGATGTACAATGTAGCTCAACGCTTCGTTAAAGACTTGAGCTGTTACCCTGTTATAATTTCTTTGGCCACAAATTCGAAGACCAAATACGAACTTCTTGAAAACACCTTGGATAAAGTTCACCAACGAGATAGAAAACACTCAAAGTTTCTAGATCTGTTACTCCGATCACGTTGGCTCTTGTCGCTTTATAGTACACTCTAGAATCTGCAGCAGTCGAAATCTAGAAGAATACTGTGTTCTCACACAAAAATACTGTCCTATCGCCTCGATGTTTTGACTTAAGATGAATGTCATGTACTTCTTGTAGTGCGATGTGCCGTCATAGCTGTACCGTAATTCAATCTATACTGTTCTAGAATGTAATCCGTACTGTTCCGTAGTTTGTAAGGTAATACTTTTAGTGCGATGTCATAATCTTTTACTGTTCCGTAGTCTGTACTGTAATGTAATACACTGTAATATACTTTTTCTTTCGCCAACATACGAGTGAAAAAGTGACGTAACCTTCGGTTGCTTGTTCGTTGAAAGCAATACTTTAACTTGATTCGTCCTTCCATATAAGGTGAAAATGATTCTAGAATTCTCTCGCCCCCTTCTTCAACACTTACTGCATGACGTGCTCTCCGCTGTGACGTAGCCCAGTTCTTTGACCACTTGACCCAGTTCCGCTCGGCCCGCAACGGAACGGCCTGTCAACCAGCTGATGCCCCGTCCACGCGTACTCATGTATAACTGTACGTGAAATAAATCAAACCTTCATTTACGCTTACAAAATATCATTTGGATGGGTACATAAATCCCTCTCGATTGATTTATAATTTAATTGTAAAATTAAATTATAATAGCTCGTTCTCCATCATGATGTACACATCCAATATGCATTTCTTTATTCCTTTATTCTTGGTCTGTGATAAACACGGAGTTTTCCAGCATTATAAATCGACTTGAAATTGCCGTCTAGGTTCTGCACTTCAGAGGCGTTATTTTACAGGTTTTTGATAACCCTATATGATCCAATATAAAAGGGTGCAAACTTAGCATAAAACTTCTCTACTGGATTTGAGACTACTGGTTTACGGATTAGAACATATTCACCAATATTCAAAGCACGATGAAATCGTTTCTTTCGAACCCTTCGTTGTCTTCATTCGACATACTCCACTAGGTCTGCCCTTGCCTGTAAGATGGTTTCGGCATGGGTGAGTTGTCCTTGATCTAGTTGCGGAATTAAATCATGCCATTCTAGGGTAGAATTAGAATGAGAACACATTCCTGTAAAGTTTAAAGTAAATCAAATAGGTGATTGTGGAAATGAAACATGTATACAAATGAGGTATATAATCGATTCTACATTCCGTTGTGAATTGTTTAATGAACTCTGATGTCGTGGGATAAGACCGAATACTACCTGTCGCTATGCAATATGCCATGACCTAACGTGTACGGAAAGCATTTATCATAAACACTGAAGCTATCCCATATTACTGGGCAAATAAAATCTACACTCAATGCGACATGTCTGAGTGACCCCTACTCTTGAACACAAACATTTTTTCCTAACGGAATAACTGAAGATAAATTATACAATCTGTACAAGAAACAAACATCGGGGTTTGAACCGAACCCTTACCTGAATACACAACACGCTGCACCGATGGGACAAAACCATCTTCGACGCTAAACAAAATCACCACAAGCATGGGCGCCCGCAGGATCTTTTCCAGGGGGGGCACATTAACAATTTGTTGAATATAAAAACCAATATAGCGTCAGCAACATTAAATTGTTTACAGAAATTTCTGCTTATAACAGTTCCTAGATGACTGTCAGTAAGTTCAGTTTATGAAATAATCTGGTATGATATTAAACAATTGAACATCAACCATTTTAGAATTCCAGCGCCTCCCTTGCCCCCCCCCCTTGCGGGTGCCCATGGGCAAGGCACACAAAAATATCACAATGTAATCACACTTTTATATACATGAATCAGACGAAATACACACCCTTCATCCCACCACTGTAGAAAAACTGTGCACACGCCCAGGGCTGATTTGTTGACCCCAACGTCGCAGGTGACGCTGAAAATAAATATGTTCAAATAAATAATAATAAAACAAAATATTAAGTATCAGCTACCGAGTCGCTTATTACCGGAATAAACTAATCAACTGTGCTAAATAACTCCATCCATGTGGTTCGTGCTAGCAAAATTTCAGTCAGGCAAAGCCCCTCTCTGTCCGAAGTCCCCTCACTCGAGAACTTCACACAAAAAATATATCTGGTTAAAGGCCGACCGTTCCCCTGTTGCGGCTGGTCAGTGGCCTTGCCTATTAAGGGCGTAAGAAGCCGTTCCTTTAACTATACATCGCATTACCACAGCGCACACTATAATACTGAAGTCAATTCCTCATTCATAATTCTACATCTGCAATTACAACATCTCACACCGTGAGTTCAAATTTCAAATCATTCTGACTTCCAGATAAAAAGAAACCTCACTTCTGCACGTATTTCGTACACAGCTGAATCACTGGTAGCTAACGCCATGCATGCCTCTAACCATCAGGACGCCGGCTTCTAATATTAATATCCATATTATTATTACTATTGTTATTATTATTATTATTATCAATGATCCATATTATCTTGGTTACTGTTATTAATGACCTCAAGTATTATTATGATCATTATTGTTATGAATGGTCTCAGCTGTCCTCACTATTATTAATATTGTTATTATTATGAATGATCTCAGCTGTCACTTATTATATTATTATTATTATTATTATTGGGTCTACATTGCCCTCTGACTTGCAGTAATTATGCCACGCACACGGTCATTAAATCAAAATTAAATTATCCCTGGAAATTAAATCATATTAAATCATCACACGGAAATTAAATCAAGATTAAATCACAATTAAATCATCACACGTTAATTAACTCATAATTAAATCACAATTCAAATCATTACACGGTAATTAACTAATAATTACATTACAATTAAATCAGCACACGGTGATTTAAAAGCGACACAAGTTAAATTGAAACAGTCCGTAGCTAAATATTTCAGTGGAGGGGATTGGGGTTTCAGTCCTTTGGGCGTTTCTTGTAGCTCCGTCACTCGTCACGTAACTTAACCTACAGCAATATCACTACACATGCAGAACTAACTATGCCGGATCAGTTCCAGCTTATCCTAAATTATTAACCCATGAATCTATTAAACTACTAGTCTAGAACAGCAATAATAACCTGTGAACTCCCCCAAATTATATAAAGAAATGCATTTCTTCTCCCGCAGATTAATTTACCATAATTAAAATTTCCATATTTACAAAAAAGCCACTCAGACTTGTTACAAAGGAAAAACTACGTGCTCATCTTTGGCACATCTACATTTAAATAAGGTTTACATCCCTGACATTATAGCTACAGTTTTACGAAAAATAATCCCCGTCCCCTATAGCTATGCATTATAATTATACAGTACTCAGCCTACATACTTTGGAAGACTTTCCTCAGCTTGGGTGGTCCATATCGGGATTTAATACTGCTCCATCAGCACTGAGGTGATAGCTGAGAGCACTAACTCACAGCCGAGATGAAACTCCATGGTCCTTGGTCGATGATGACCCTTGCAGTTACCTGGGCACAGAACACGTCACAAGTTTAATTCCACGAGACGTACGACTGCTTCACCGCTCACGATCGACCGCGATCTTTGATAATTTAGTCCCGAATCAAAGATTGCTGGTACTGGGTATTACGATACGGGCGCACAGTGTAGTCCGCGATTCAACATCGAGTTACCCTGTATCTTTTAGTCACTGTTCATTTATCACTACGCGTCGCGATCTTTGTGTAGTAATAATAATTTTCCAAGTTAAACCAAGTGTTTCACAAGTCGACACAGTTTAAACATTTTATTATTAAACTCGCGTCCGTTAACACAATGCACTATTCACTCGAATTACTTAATTTCTTTCCACTTTTTAGATTATAATTCACTTAAAAAAGAAATACTAGGAGCACGACTGGCATAGCTTCGTCCTCTGTGAAGCAGTCGTGACTGTGCAGCCGCACACTTTGAAGTCCTTATAACAACAAGAAGACTTTTTCCCTCACTCAAATCATGCATATGACCTAACCACGGCCCAATGGAGGTAAAATAGTGCGACAAATAGGTGACCAGTATTCACCTGATGTAAATGAGACACATTCGTGCGATTATTGTACGTAGGATCTCTTGTAATTAATAAAAGTTTCTCCTCGCCCTCTCCTCTTCTTGGGGTGAATCCCCGCGTCAGTGAGGTGTGGTGACACAAACCAGATGGCTGCCAAATGTAACCAAATATTCTTTCTTTATCCGCAAGTTATTAACAAATAGGACACCACACACTCTCAATAAATGCCCCATTAGTAACCAGCACTTCTGGATCAAAAAGCAACGCCAGAATATGGATTTTATTAATTCTCACGGCGTAGACAATCAAGTTGGCCATGCTGATTTAAATATGGCTCCAATATTTCGATTCGAAAAAGTTTGCCTCTCCCGCTTTTCTTAAACGTGACGTGGGGGTAACTTCTCCTAAGCTCCGCCCTGGTGGATCACAGGCTCAGCCCCACCCATGACGTCACAGGCTTCAATCTTCCGCTCGCTTACCGCTGGACAAAGAAAAGGTTGCACAACATATCGCAAATATGGAAAATTTTAAGAATAAATGTAAAGAATTGTTTCATCTCTCGCAATGATGTTGATATTTATTGATTTAAAAATTTCTCTCCTCAAAATAGCGTTACGTCTGCAATTTAGGTGACCAGGCTTGACCGGAGGTCCTTGGATCACGCCCCTGTCGCATGCAATACATCCATTGTCACGACCAAGAGTTTGTGTTTAAACCTACTCGTCGGAATCGGCCCGGAAAGGTCCATTGCGAATAGTATGCACGGTCCTTCAATAATAATGGGAATTGGTTTCTGCTTTGTGAGATGTGGCCTGGATTTAATCCTCTGGCACGTATCACATGTATGCAAAATATTTCTAACAGATTAGTGGAGTCTATCCCATATAAAGGTTTCCTTGATAGTTGCTACAGTGTTATCAATTCCTGCATGACGCGTGATCCTATGTACATGCCATATTAGATGCTCCCTGATTTTAATGAGTACCACAGCTCTCATTCTAGCCTGTATTGGATCTTCGAATTTATAAAGGATGCCGTCTTGACTTAGGTATCGTTTAACCTTTTTCCTAAGAGACTTGTAACTCGTATCACCTAGTTCAGTTTTACGTGTTAAATAGTCAATCAGGGGTCTTAAGGGGAGGTGTAGGCAAAATATGACTCGGAAATACATTTTCAAGGACATTATTTTATCATAGCACAGAGTCTCATAAACATATTCCCAAAGTTCTGTGGCGAAAAAATGTACCCAAGTGCCATAAAACAATAAAAAATTCACGTACATGCGTTTCAACCCTGCCCACCTGTCAAAAAGTAGTTGCCTGCTTGTAAGTTTTATTCCCATTTCTTGCAGGTACTTTGAAGAACTGTTACTTTTTTGCAAATTCTTGTAGACAAGACTGTGGTAATGATCTAGAAGGCTGTGCGTTTGTCCTTATGTGATTCGTTATTGTCGAAACTGTTTCCATGTAAACGGTAAGCATCAAGTAAAATACATAATCTAAAGTCATTTTGCAATCTGTGTATTTGTTAATCAGCTATGGGAAGATCATCTATGATTTTTGAGAAAGTTAAGAAGACTCAAATAGAGAGTATAACGTCAAGAAACAAGACGCGTTTCGCAAATGAGGTAAGAAATCCTACTTCACCAATAACGGATACGGTACATTTGCAGGGACAATGCTGGAAATATCGTTCCCCCAGTGAAAACCACACCACCAAGTGCCTCTCGTCAGAAACTGAAACTTGGATTGTTTGAAGAGCGTGTGAAATGTGACAGAGGCCTAAATTGTGATTTTCGGTTAGTTGACATTGAACTTCTCTTTGCTGCTATAAATATTGCATGTTGTTGTACACAGTGTGGAAGTCAGAGTATGCATCTTATTGATGATGGAAAGCGAATAGGTCTTGCTTGTAATCTCGAAATAGTGTGCGATAACTGCATAGGTAGTACGTATGAAAAATCAAGGTCTGCTAACTGGCAATAAGAAGTAAACGTTCGATGTGTGTACGGAATGGAGTAGGGTGCAAACTTATTTTGTGGCATTATGAATACGCCATCACCTCCTGCAAGCTTCACTGCTCTAAATACTGTCATTTGGAAGAGTCTGAGTGTTGTTTTAGAGAAGAGTATGACTGCTGCAGCTAAACAGACTGTGAGTGACAATGAGAATAGTGTACCTACTGATTTGTGTGCATCTTGTGATGGCACATGGATGAAGCGAGGCCACCAGTCCCTTCATGGTGTATCGACGGTAGTTTCTGTGGAAGCAGGCAAAGTGCTGGACATAAAAGTAGTTAGTAAGCACTGTCTTATGTGTGCTGTTAGGAAACAACATAATGACAAGCAGGAGGAAATCGAGTGGAGTAAGAAACACGAAGAGACCTGTGGTAAATGCTATAGTGGTTCATGTGGCGGTATGGAGGCTGCTGGAATGAATGCAACATTTAGTCATTCTGTCAAAATGCACGGTGTTCGGTATGTAAAGTATCTCGGAGATGGAGACTCGAGTGCTTACAAGGCAGTGTGTGAAAGCCAACCGTATGGAGCTGACTGTATAGTTAAAAACTGGGATGCCTAGCGCATATCCAAAAACAGAAGGGAAGTGGGCTGAGGAAGGTGGTAACTGATTCGAAAGGGAAAACTCTGGACGATGGAAAGCCACTTGGTGGTAAAAATAGACTTACTGCCAAGAGAATAATTGATATTCTGTGGTATTATGGTATGGCAAACGGGAACAACATACAGGGTGTGAAAGCAATGCAAAAAGCTGTGTGGGCTATTTACTTCCACTTGCTGTCAACAGATGAGCACCCAATACATTGTTTGTGTCTGTAATCATGGTGCAAATATAAAAAAGGACAAATCAATGAAGAACCATTTGAGTATAAATCAGTGGCGGCTGGTCGTATCTGAGGCTGGGTGTTGCACCAAAATTTTCAATGTTGCAATTTTAAATGAGAATCTAATATAAATAACAAGAATCCCTAGTATCCGTATGTAATGAACTGCATTCATATTAAAATTGAAATATATCCAGCAATTAAAACACAGGAAATAAGAGTGTAACTACAGTTATTCTTACCTCACTTGAATTGAAAATTCGCCCTCCTGTTTGTCATTGATTCAAACTTGTCAGTCACCCGTTGATTGAAGTCTGCGATTTCCATCAGCAGATCTCTTTCTATAGAAAGCATCGCCAAGGCCGACAATCTTTCCTGGGTCATAGAGTTCCTTAAGGAAGTTTTTATTTTATTCAAAGTAGAAAAACATTTTTCTGCTTCGACAGACGTCATAGGGATTGTAAGAATTAAACTTCAGCAGTTTCAAGCACTCAGTTCAGTGAACGTCCTCTCTAGGTTGTTCGTTATTATAAACTCTGCTAAACTAACAGGACCCGACAATGATCTGCATTCTTGTGCTAAATAGGGGCTGCCTGGCCGAGGCGGTAAAGGCGTGCTCGGTTCGTCCGGAAGTACGTGGGTTCGAATCCCCGTCAGGAAGTCGTAAAATTTAAGAAACGAGATTTCCACTTCCGGAGGTGCATATGGCCCTGAGGTTCACTCAGCCTACACAAAAAATGAGTACCAGGTTAATTTCTAGGGGCAAAGGTGGCCAGGCGTAGAGCTAACCACTCTACCCCATCATGCGCCGAGGTTAACAATGGTGGAAGCCTTTACCTCCCACTCCTACAAGGGCCTTCATGGCCTGTACGTAGGTGACTTTGCTTTGCTTTCTTGTGCTAAATAGGTGGACGATAGTTCATGGCGTAGTTTCACTTTGTCCAAAACCGTATACACTATTTGTTGAAACTAAACCACACAAACACCGGCAGCTTTGTGACGAACTCTTACTCACAATTTTCTTTTTGCTAGGGGCTTTACGTCGCACCGACACAGATAGGTCTTATGGCGACGATGGGATAGGATAGGTCTAGGGTTTGGAAGGAAGCGGCCGTGGCCTTAATTAAGGTACAGCCCCAGCATTTGCCTGGTGTGAAAATGGGAAACCACGGAAAACCATCTTCAGGGCTGCCGACAGTGGGATTCGAACCCACCTATCTCCCGGATGCAAGCTCACAGCCGCGCGCCTCTACGCGCACGGCCAACTCGCCCGGTTACTCACAATTTAGAATCCATCAGTTTTAATAATAACGCACAGAAAAATGATCTAGAGCCAAAACACTCAATCACCTGAAAACACACCAAGACCTGCACGTGATAAACGTAAACATAACGTCTACATTAACACCAACAACTCCATGTCGCAATAGTCCAGCCGTTTACCAACATGTGACAATGTTGGCACAAAGCTCGTTTTACGGTTGGCAAATGTATAACATGAGGTTATGCTGATGAGAAAACGTTTCCTCCGAAAGTATATCCTCAAAACAAATTTTGGGATTCAATAAAAGGTTATGATTGCCCATGAAGTACCAATGTTGGTAACATTGTGAATGGTGCGGTGCAGCTTACCCTTACCCTAGTGGCGTGGAAAAGAAATTACCGTTGCGAGTGGAGAGAAAGCAGGGATGAAGTCATCTCTGCAAAGTGGTGCAATCTAACGGGGACATTTGGAGTTGTTTTTCGATAGGGGACTTGCTGGTCTCATGCAACTCCCTAGGACCGATACTGGCGGGCTTGCTACCTGATGCTATACATCGTATACAGGCTTAGGCTTGACCCTGCTAAAACTAAATAGCGGCGCGCTGTGCGCTAGGGAGTTTGGCGTAGGAAAGTCAACCCCCTGAGTTTGATTTGAAGACGGCGGAGTTTAATGGTTCGTTACGAAGTATTAGTACATCGAACGACAAAAGGTGCTTGGTTTTAACACATTTTAGAGTACATGTTAGGTTTACTCAACTGCAAAATAGGAAGAAAAGACGACAAATGAAGCGTAAAATTATTGGGAGTTGTGCAAACCTGCAACAATACCACGCACCGCCCCTGGTATAAATATAACCTTCCTGCAACCGTGATGAATGTAATAAAGCCTACTTTTAGAGTCTTAGGCCACCCATTCTTGCTGACAAATGCGTCCATGGAAGGACGCAAAATCAAAATGAGAGTCTGAACAGTCTCATTTGCAAATGGTGCCAAAAAACAACATTTTTATTAGCAAAGTTTATACAGATTGCAGCTTTTGATGCAGTAGTAGTTTTTGATAATGGCAATTCTGGAAGAGTTGACACAGTTCGCAACCTCTGTTCCTCTCCAGGTGAATTCACTTTGAGGATTTAAAAAATACATTTATGACAAACGTGTTGCTGCTGCAGATACAGCAGTGGAAACAATGTCTAGATTTGCTCAGCACATGACAGCATTAAAGAGGAAGAAACCACTACCCGTACTTGAAGAAAGAGGCTCAGAATACGCATGTAGTGAATTTTAGTGAAGAACTTCAGGTGTGATATGTCTCCAAATTAAAATGCATTTTTCTAGGAACATGATTTTTTCATATTCCTGCACCGTTTTCTCAGAAACTATCTCAGATTTTAACTTTAAATTTTGTGCAGATGCACATGTAAGTTCAGTAAAGGTTTTGGTGGAAGTATATTTTGTTAAATTGAAGGCTACATATGTTACAGCCATGAAAATATCGTTAAAAGGGCTCAAAATTTATGAAAATTTAAGTACCTCGTTTTTTAAACTTCTTTACTTCAAACATTTCCTCCTCCACCGATTTTTCTTGTACATACAATGACCAAGGGTGCACTGAATTTCAGATGGGTATCACCAGCGGTGTGAGAGAAAAGGTACATAACATTTTCTCAAAATTTTAAATTTAATTTATATAATGGATTTAAACAATAAGTCATGGCACTGAATAATATTGGTAGGATTCCCTAAAGTATACTGCTTTCAGTCGCAAAGTTTCAGTTTGCTAGGTTTAATAATAGCCGAAAAATTAAAAATTGCTGCAGTGTAATTTTGCCAACATCTCCCCTTAAGGTCGTATCCCTTTTCTGCATTTATGGAAAATATTATATTCTGCGTACAAATTCTACATTGTCCGGGATTAATTCAACATAGTTGATTTTACCAACACTCTTCTCCGGATTACGACTTAAACAGTCTGCCAATATATTTGATTTACCAGACCAATGTTCAATTTGAATATCAAATTGCTGGCCGAAGAGTATCCATCTCATTACTCTCTCGCTGCTCATGGTCGTGCGCATCATAAATGGTAATGCATGACGATCCGTTCGGATTATTATGGGGAAACCATAAATTACTTTTCTTCCACTGAGTCAGTGCGTAAACTATTGGAAGCATTTCCATTTCTGTAATCGTGTAGCCTCTTTCATTATTTCTCAATTTTGTACTCATAAAAGCGATATAATCCTTCATTTCAGGTTTCTCCGGATTTTTTGAAACAAAATCGCTCCTACTCCAACATTCGAAGCGTCTGATTGGACGTTAAATGGCCTTTCAAAATCTGGATAGCTAAGTTTAATGTTATTTCTTAGCATCTCTATCGCTTTAATAAAAGACTCCTCTTCTGTTTGTGTCCAATTCCATTTTCGATCTTTTCTTAACAGTTCCTGCAAAGGTGATACCAACTCAGTATAGTGAGGACAAAAATTCGCAAAAAATTGGCACATGCCAAGAAATTTACGCACTTGTTTTGCCCCTTGTGGTCTTGAAAATTTACAAATGGCCGTTATTTTCACAGGGTTTGGTCTGATATTCTCACTATCGATTACATGACCTAAGATTTTTTTTCTTTTTGGAAGAACTTGGATTTCTTTAGATTAACACGAAATCCCGCATCGGCCAGATTAGTGGGTAGCTTCTCTAATTTAAGCACGTGCTCCTCAAACGCCTTCGATGCAATGACCAAACCATCGACAAAGCGAGTAGTAAAGTCTTTCACCTCGGGTGTCAGGCATCCGTCCAGCGCCCTGATCAATGCTGATCCAGCATTTTTAACCCCGAACGGCATCGCCCAAAAGCATAGGCATGCTGCGCATACAAGGATCCTGTAAAAAGTCGGGATTTCCCCTCTAATATGATGTGGTAATATGAAGCTGTTACATCCATGATTGACAACAATTCCATACCTGCAAAATTGCGGAGTATGTCTTTGACATTGGGCATTCTGTCATTTTCAGGGATCAATCTTTCATTCATTGCCCGAGCGCCTAAACTATTAGGTTTAGGAACTATAATTATGGAATTCAAACAGTGAGTTCTAGCCTTTTCAGTTATCCCATCTCTTTCCATTTCTTCTATCACCTTCCCCACTCTGTCATAATATTTCTTCGAAATCGGATATAACTTCCTCTTGTACGGTGACCAGTCATTAGTTAACAGAGAGTACTTGAAGTTTGGTATCACACCAAGCTTATCATCAAATGCTAACTGATGTCTCCTCAATAATGCCTCTACCATCGACTTTTGCTCGGTTGTTCCTGCAAATTCTTGAAACTTTATCTTATATCCTCCTAGCGATTAATTTCTTCATCTGGATCTAATGTATTTGGATTGATCTGTCTGGGACTATCACCTTGTTCGTGATCTTCATTATCGTCCCGAGATGACAATTGGTTAGAAACCAGCTCTTGATTGGTAGCGTAGTTATTCTCTCCCAAGGGTATAAGTTGTGAAAAATCATTTCTTCTCAAATTAACTCGGTTAGCAACAAACTTAATTTCAGCTTGGTAGTACTGCAGGAAATCGACTCCAAGAATTATGTTGTACTGAATTCGTGTCATTACCATAAAAATATGGGGAAATTCAGATGTTCCCGTTTGTAGGGTAAGGAAAATTTGCTTTTAACACTCCACGGAGTTATCCGGTATTATACCCTCAATATTGGTATTAGATACCGGAATTGACGGAATAACTACTTTCTCTTGTAGTTCGTTTAGCAAATTTTTAGAAATATCGCTAATAGTAGCTCCAGTGTCAATCATACAAGATACTGCCCCATAAAATATTCGCGCTCTGAAAATGGATAATTTTCGTCCTTCCGGGACGATTATTTGGTTTCTTTCCTCCAGCAATTTCTCAGGTTGTATAATCCACGTATCCACCTGAATTATCTCTAATTCCCGCCCTTGTCTACATCTTACCATTACATCTGTTTCTTCAGCCGTTAAAAATTGACGTTTATTTCACTCCTTGATTCATCTCTAATTTGTGGGTTCTTCTTTCTACCTTCTTCTTTCTTCCCGGAAAGCAAGTGATTCAGCTCATGTTACATCAGGGTCTGTTTTCTGCTCTCGAATAGCACGTTTCCATCATTCTTCTTCTTCCGCCATTCTCTTCAATTTGTTAACATACCTTTGGTTTTCTTCATCATTATCTTCTCTCGCCCCCATCGGTTGATTGAACCGGTAATAATTTCTCCAGTTCTCGGCGTGATATCTCATATTTTGAGAATTTATGTCGAAATAACGACCGTTTCCTTTTATCCTCGCCGGGTATGGCTGATATCCACGGAAATTCCCCCGTTTGCTTCGCTCTTCCCTCATTTAGGCTGTTTTCTGCCTCTCTTGCGTTTGAACTTCTTTATTTTTCTGTGGGATAAAAGTTGTTTGTTTTTCGGTGTATACCGTGTGAATTTCCTGACTTAAAACACTCAAACTTCAAGCACGATCTTTGGATGTCATATCCAACTGCCTCAATATTCTTTCAAGTTCAATCGCCGTCCGAACATTAGAAGCTACCAAAATTCTCTGAACATCCGGAGGTAACTAACGAATAATAACTCGACATAATTCCTCATCTGAAAGTGGATCGTCAAGTTTTCTGACCTTCCGAAGTTGATTTGCGAAACATTCAGGGAATTTCGTCGGTAATGACGATACATACTTTCGAGCGTACCATTCTGCCTTCAGATTATGTTGGACGCCCGAATTTCAGTACTTGTCCAAAAATGCGTCTTTAAATCCGTCAAAATTGTCAAAATTGTACTTAAAAGCCATAAACCAAGTATGAGCTGAGGATTATAAATATTTCTCCGTTACTCGTAATTGACGTTCCGGCAGCATTTCATTATACCTAAAATATTCTTGCAGGTCCTTAATTAATGTTTTAGGAGGCGGTCCAATCTGATTATTAAATTTACGAGAGTGATTATCCTGCAAGCGCATGATGTTCACGATTTGTGGTCTATTCATCCTACCATCTATTTGAGTTAGAGATGCAGTATTTCTTTCAATTCTCTCTTGAGTTTTTACCTCCTCTATGTGTTTAGGAGTAGAACTAACAAGTCCAGCATTAACTTGCTGTTCTATTCTAGCCTTCATTCTATCATAGAAGCTGTGACTCGTGTACTATCATTATACATTCGCAAAGTTTTTACTTCATTCGTGATGTTTCAAACTTCATCAGACATCTCCTTTACCTTGTCTTCCATTTGTCCTATAATTCCGCGAGCTGTAATAAGTTTGCGAACCACCTTGGTCACTATTTCTTCTACCGATTTCTTATTATCCTTGACAACTGTTTTAGACTGTCTATTTCGCTAGTAATTGTTTCCTGATTCATTTGAATTTCTTGTCGCACTCCACCGTCCACCTGGATTATGCTATCGCTCATTTCTTTAAAGGGCTCTGCCCATCTCAAATGAACTGCGGACATGTGATCCTTATTCGTTTTCATCTGGTCACTAAGTTCGATAATTCTTGCCTCGACCTCGACTTTATTTTTGCCCATGTTTTCGACGATCGCTTTCTTAAAAGTATCTAGTCTCTCATTAAATTCCCAAGCAATACTAGCTACAGAAGTGGTCATCGTTCTTTCGATTTCCTGTTTTAGCTTAGCCCCATTCGATTTCACTTCGCTCTCTAAGGCAGTTAACTTTCCATTCATCTTTTTCAAATCTTCCCGTAAATGTTCGACACTAGCTTCATTTTCCTAAAATTCACCGGATAACACATTCACCTCTTGTGCTAACTGGGTCTGATTGTACCTACACTCTGCTCTCATGAGTCTATATAGGTTCTATTCTCCGCTCTCGTCTCAGACAGCATCCTTCCTAATGCTTCTAAATCCATCGTTATGCATAAATATTGTGTTCGCCAGCAACAATGAAACTGTACATCTTTGCCCACTTGCATTGGTCTACATAGAGAATTGCCAAAGAATTTTATTAGATACAAGAAAGCAATAAGCACTTTCAGAATACTACAACAACATGTAGTCTATACAAAAGCAATGTCCATCTGTGCCATATGATTACCAAACATGGTATTCCTATCCTTCCAAACATCACCAGTGAAATAAATATCAAAACACGAGCTCTTTGCGTCACGACAGTGATCGCCAAAGCAAAGAGATCATAAGCCCCAAAAGTTCTGAACATTAAGTGCCAAAAAGATCAATGTCTAAGCAATGAGGTCCTTGGTACCACAGCCCTGAAAGTTGGGCGCCAAAAAGGTCGTATGACCCTTTTCCGTGGTCGCTCAGTCGACGGCGCGAGTGTCCCATGGGTGGAACGTCCGCACGGCCGCCTTCAATATATCGGGACAGAACTTATAAAATGTATGGTTTGCAGAGCTGAAGGTGATTGGATAGGTGACATGGCATAATGAAATTCATAACCAAATAACAACATACATTTACAAAAGCACACAGTCTGGACATAAAAAATAGGAGTTCACCTGGACCAGTTTCAATGAATATAAAACTTATTTACATAGCGTGCTTCTGTCTTCCTTTTAAATAACAATCAAAATATTTCTTGAATTCCTTATCCACAAGCATTTCTCCTTGTCTCAATGTAGATTTAATGCGACTGTAACATCGAAAAGATCAAATTAGTGAAAATGTTCGTTATAATTGAATAACTTGGTATACAAATACACAATCACTGAGCAAATGTCTTGGGATAGCGGAGCACTGACACACAGGTGTGTTGTCTGCGCACCACACGCCTTCTGTGCCAAGGGCAGTTGTATAGGAGACCTTGTGAGCAGTGGCTGTGCATGTGACAGATGTAACATTGAACGTCGTCATGAGCTGACACCGTTCGAACGGGGTATGGTGGTTGGTGCCCGACGGATGGGAAGTGCGATTTCGGAAGTGGCGCGGGAATTCGGCTTCACACGATCAACTGTGTCCAGAGTGTATCGTGAATGGTTGAATGCGGGTATCACCGTCCACAACAGATGAACGACTGGCCGTCCAGCCACCCTCGAAGACCGTGACCGGCGACATCTGAGACGGATGGTCAATAGTGACAGACGGGCAACCGTGCAATAAATCACTGCTCAATTCAACACAGGCCGTGCTAGACACGTCTCCCAGTGGACAATCCGTAGGAACATGGGTTCTATGGGGTATGGGAGCCGGCGACGCACACGGGTGCCACTGTTAACCCAATGTCATAGGGCACAACGACGCGCATTTGTCGCCAATCAACAGGGATGGACACTGGAACAATGGCATAACATGATATGGTCGGACGAATCACGATTTCAACTGCACCATGCCGAAGAGAGGCACCGTGTATGGCGCAGACCACATGAAGCGATGGATCCCGCCTGCCTCGAAGGTGTGGTCCAGGGCACTGGTATCTCTTTTATGGTCTGGTGTGCATTTTTCTGGTGTGGAATGGGCCCCCTATTTTTTCTGGAAGAAACTTTGAATGGTACGCGGTATGTTGAGCTGCTCGGAGACCATCTCCACCCATTGTTGGCCTTCCAGCGCCCAGACGGTTCCGCGGTGTTTCAAGATGATAACGCGCCGCCACATCGTTCCCACGTCGCCCGGGAATGGTTCCAGGAACATGCAGCGAAGGTCCAATGCCTGCTATGGCCACCCAGGAGCCCCGATATGAACCCTATCGAGCATATCTGGGATGTCCTGGAACGCAGGCTCCCTGCCATGGATCCTGCACCCACGCACAGGCCAGCATTGGCGGCCGCTCTGCAAACGACTTGGTGTCAGCTGCGTCCAGCGGACTACCAGGGACTTGTCGACTCACTTCCACGGCGACTCACCGCATTTCGCAGGGCCAGAGGAGGCCCCACGCGCTATTAGGTGACTATCCCATGACATTTGCTAAGTCAGTGTACTCATTTGTATTTTTACATATCACTTTAAAGTTGAGCGTTTACTCCTAATTTAAACAACACACTTCACTAAAAATACCTCAATCATCTTGTTGCTCATGAATTACTTTTGTAATTTCAAAAATTTACATATTTATTATCTAAATTTATCGTTGGCGAAGGAAGCCCATTCGGAATCCCACCATCTAACCGAATTATTCTGCCTTTTAACTACCTTCTTGTTTTCTATGGGATGATAGATATCTAAATATAAATGAATGAAAAATAATAAAAATTTATAGTCAACAGAAATTTTATTTTGAATTTTATAGCGTATTTCATCGGCAATAAAGCTTGCGAATAAATCGTAATCAAAAGAACGGAGTTTACGGGGTGTAGTAAAATGGGAGACATTCCTATAAACTCCAGTGCCTATATTATTATTATTATTATTATTATTATTATTATTATTATTATTGGGAAATTGTCCCTTTGGTGTGTATCATGTAATACACTCGAATATGTTTTATCTGCTAGACCAACAATGCAAATCGTTAGATCTACAGCACTTTTATTAATGTTTGGAGCTCTTAGTCGTGTGGGAGAGCCATCAATCAAGATAACCAGTTCGCTTTTACGGCAATTTTTTCTATGTTCCTCCATTTTGAGCAAATGGATATACCCCCCAAATAGGGTTGTGGGCATTAAAATAACCAGCTATTATAGTGTTTTTGGAAGACTGCGATACAAGATTTCCCATTGAGTATTATTTCCTTTCACCCATGGTGGGCAATATATAGAGACAATGTACAAGACTTCAGTTTGAATTGCCGAGCTCGATAGCTGCAGTCGCTTAAGTGCGGCCAGTATCCAGTAATCGGGAGATAGTGGGTTCGAGCCCCACTGTCGGCAGCCCTGAAGATGGTCTTCCGTGGTTTTCCATTTTCATACCAGGCAAATGCCGGGGCTGATCTTAAATAAGGCCATGGCCGCTTCCTTCCACTTCCTAGGCCTTTCCTATCCCATCGTCGCCATAAGACATATCTGTGTCGGTGCGACGTAAAGCAAATAGCAAAAAAAATGTTTGAATTGCGAAGGCTTAATTTCCCGATATAATAACATTTAATGGATTTTCCTGAAAATGGATATCTTGTTTGATTAAAATGTAAGTTCCACCGGATATGATTGCGTTTTGCGTCACGCCGTATTGAAGAAAAACTTTTCATATGAAAATGATGTTTCAGTCAAGTTTCACTCAGTAAAAGTAGATGGGGAGCAAAAAAATTAAGAGATTCAATAATTCATGTTTCTTGTTCGACAGTTCCATTGCAATAACCGCATATTTTAATATGCGATGATGGAATTTCCCAATAAAAGAAGAACCTCGTCATGTAATGTAGCCGTCAGATTTGGTTATCAATTAGCATGCATTTGCGAGGCAGCATCAATTATTCTATTTTAAGTCAAGGGGTAGATTTTATTATCGACGAGCTATGCCAGCGTGTAATAAGTGGCTTGACAAGTTTCAGTGAGGCAAATGTATTGATCGGCTCGCCCACCTTTCAATCGAGGCAACATGAGAATCAAGTGACAAACTGGATTTCTCAAGAGTAAGCTCTCCGCCTGCCCAAGCTCGATTGCTCTCCACGAGGTTCTGGAATAGTCCCAGCCAATAAATGTAGCCCAGTGTGAAACAATAACCTGCTAAATAAAAGACACACCTCCAAGTCGGAGGCTATGAAACATTAAGCTCACATTAAATCATTCTCCTTCTGCTATCTGATTTTCTGCTTGGACTACGTCTTGTTCTGCGACGCTCGTTCTACCCTGATTTTACGGACATCAGCTCGCTCTGCTATTTTGGTTATTAATTTAATCTAACGGATATTGCCATGTGGATAGATCTAAAAGCATCGAATCTATGTTAAGTGTGATATTCAACGATTCAGTAGGGTTTGGTCTGGTTCGTGAACCTTCTAATATTTATTGTGTTAGTTACGGTTAATTTCAACCTTGCCCGTGAAGTGGACTACAATCCACCGGATATCGTCGCCAATTTCATGATGCACTCTGCAATGTCAAGAGGAACATCATCTTCATCGTGGGACGTCAACTTCCCTGCCATCATGAATTGCTAAGCATATAATGTGATCGAGAGAGTGACCGTGATGGACGCGCTGGAATATCGAAGACGTCGGCCAGGAGTCGAACCCCATCCTAAAATGTAAGTACTATTTTTGTGAATTCTATCTGTCATCAGTGTACAAAGTAGATTATCTATATTCTTTAGCCAGTTGTTATATTAATTTTGAAGTATTTATTCATATTTCCCACTTCCAACTTTAGTAGGTCAAGGTAGACTTGTTACATGTGTGAGTGAGACTTTGAAATCTATTAGTGTAGTTTAATGTAGTGCATCTTCTGAATGATTTTTCAGCCTTATGCCTATATTTAAGACATACTTAAAAATAATTGACCTCTCGATTAATATTGGATTTAATTTACAATTGTGACACTTTGAGATACTGTGAGATGGAAATGGATGTGGTTCAATTTTATTAGAATTGAGATTCATCTAAGCTTCGTCCGACAATTAGTTAGGATTGTGCCATCTGACATTTCAGATTAATTTCAAGATTGTTGATAGACTTAATAATCATTAATAATAATAATAAACTCAAATTACGAGATCGGGTTAAACATTAAATTAATGGAAGTAAGCAATAAATACTAACTGATTATTCTTTGAGATGATATTTAGTGTACTCTCTTTATGAATTCGCCTGGAATATTGGTGATCCTGCGGGATAAAATTATGGTGATTTTGAAGCTTGTGTCTTAGGAACACAGCGTCATATTGTAATATTGGAGCACGTTTTAGTCACATTTCTTATGAGTAAGGATAATAATAAATTAATTGATGCTTAACGACCACGTGTTTGCTAGTTGAGATAACTCACCTCATCTATTGTTATTGCTTTTCTGTCAGATGCTCCGATCTGATTGATCTTCATTGTACTCTAATTTGATAACGAACCACATATTAAGTCGGGCATGTTTAACGAACTTAAGTTCATCTACTTGATTCAACTGACATTGAACATGAATAAAATCATGAAATAATAATTATATGTCCAGGATTCGACTGTAAATAATGTAGATACATTTTCTTGTACCCATTCTGTGAATGATTTGTGAGAATGTTGAAGTTAGTGACATTCTTCTAAAATAAATTGTGAACATTGTGCTTTAATCTGGTCATGTGTTCATCACGATGATCCAGATTATTTCAACGTTGTCCATTGCCGACCTCTTTTCCTGAGGAAGTGTTTATTGATGTGTTTATTGAAATCACGTTAACTTAACGATAAAATTTAGATTTTTATGGGTTGAATTAATATGAAGATAGGATCATCTAGTTTGAAGCAAAAGCAAGTACTAAACAATTAATGATCAAATAAGCATTGACTAAATAATGAATGGTTAAATGATTCAAGGAGTTAATAATAGGACGATTCTATAGACCAGTGAGTCGATGGTGTGAAAAGCTGATATGTTTATAAAACTAGATTAGAGTTGTCTAATTCGACGACAATAGGCATTAAAATTTGAGTGAATTATTTCAAGTTCATTAATTCTATAACACGATAGTGTGACAACAGAAATAAAATTTCAAGCAAGGAATTCAATGCTAGTCAAACAGGGATATTGTCTTAAGACTCAACATTGATTTTAACGTCATGTGGTAATGAAATTTGTATAAATTAGACAAATTAATAACCCAAGTGTTAAGGAAAATTAATTGAGTAATTGAGTTACAACACACGACTATCTGAAACATTCTCATAAATTGAAGAAGCTAATATAACCTAAACTTGATATAGTGTAAATAA
Source organism: Anabrus simplex (assembly GCF_040414725.1). Classification (NCBI taxonomy): domain Eukaryota; kingdom Metazoa; phylum Arthropoda; class Insecta; order Orthoptera; family Tettigoniidae; genus Anabrus; species Anabrus simplex. Next base: position 1,001,370,135 of record NC_090266.1, read on the forward strand.
TTCTTAATGGAAGTGTGAGTAAGTGAAATTTTGAATTCATTTTTGGAACAGAGGAAGTAGGAGAAAGTTATATGGCAATGAGATTGTAAATACCAGAGTAAGTCAGGAAAAGTTTCAACCTCAATTAATTTTCGATTTTAAAGCCAATGAAGGCCTAATTATTGATTTGTTATCTTTTCAGAGCATAACTTTCGCTTACGCAGATGAACAATTAAATCAGTTTAGTTTGTGCAGTCAGTTCATAATGTCAACACCGTGAGAACATTCATTTTGAAAAGCAGCAAGAATATTTTGTGATTTGTTTTCTTATGATTGCTTATGGAATAAATGTCAAAAATTGTGTTTTAAATTTCCTCTTTTGTATGGTCGCAAATCCTATCCCTTTTAAATACCTCTAATAGAAGGTCAACCCGTGACCGAACGGTCCCCCTTGGGATCTCTTGTACACTGGCTGAAACAGCCCAGAAAAAAGGGGCAATTAAAATGGCTTATCTGAACGTGGGGCTCAGTTTAAAGGCTATGTGTTAGTTTTAAATGCCTTTTCGAGCCTAGGATTTGATCTTGTGCTGTCCAGTGTTTATGATATTGAAAAGATCGGACGACCATTTAATTTAAATTGATTCTGTAACAATTTTTGGCCCAAATGTTTGTGGCTGACATAAGCACGTGTTTTAAAATTAGTATTTGTGGTTTATGATGAAGATAAAATTCTTGCTGTTAATTAGGAAAATTTGAGTTAATTGCGATGATTACTTTTAAATTCAATTAGGTAAATATTCACGAGCGGTGTTCTGATCAAAATTTCGCGGGTTTAAAAAATCATTGCTTTCGCTATTGGATAGGCTCCACTCTTCATATTCCCGCGCTCGATCAGAATCCCTCTCACGCTTGTACAGCCGTTCAATTATAAATATTTGTCAAAATGGAAGGACTTCAATAGATGTTGGCAGAAATGGAAAGGAGAAACCAGGCGGCGAAGGCCGCCCTACAAGCAAATTTTGAAAAAAAATCCTTAGTGATAATCTTAGTGCTAGTCAAGCGAATTTAGAGAAAATCCTTAGTGACAATCTTAGTGCTAGTCAAGCAAACTTAGAGAAAACCCTTAGAGATAATCTTAATGCTAGCCAGGTCAATTTAAGACAAACTCCTTGTGAAGAATTTAGTTATACTCTTAATACCAGTCGGGAAAAATTAGAAAAATCCTTCAGTGACAATCTCAGTGGTAGTGAAGCAAATTTTGAACAATTGCTTTGCGATAATCTCAGTGCTAGTCAAGCAAGTTTTGAAAAATCGCTGAGTGACAATGTTGGTGAGATTATCAATGTGAAGCTAAATGGACATTCAAAAACAAGCTAATGAAATCATCGGAAAACTTCACTCTGATATTAAACATTTTAATGGCAGGCTAGCCTCAGTGCAGCGTGACCTTGTGGTAATAAAACGCGATTTTGCGAATATGAAAGGTGAGGTAAAGGGAGACATCTCCAAATCGATGGCTGAAATGTCTAATGAATTCAGCGAACGATTAGCGCACGTTCATCAAGACATTATGTTCGGGCTAGATATGTATAAGACTGAAGTCGAGCAATCGTTCCAGAACGTAGAGGACAAAATAGATGATAATATCTCGGATTTGGCAGCAGCGAAGTCGGCTTGGGCGAAGAAGTTTATCGGACTCAATGAAAACCTTAAACAATTTGAAAAGGGCATTCTCGAGAAAATAAAACTGCCCAAGCCAGTAACTCAGAAAGGCTTGAGTATTATTATGACGTACTCGAGGGAAATCAACAAGAAATAAAGTCCACAAAATCGACTCTCGTTAAAGAAATCCAAAAGGTAAAGGTCGAAGCAAAGACAGATACCGAGGGAATCAGGAAGGAGTACACCGAAGGAAATAAGGAGTTAGTCCATGAAATGCATTTAATGAAAATCCAGAGTGAGAGTACAAATATGATAACTAACTCAATGCTTGAAAAACGGGCTCTATTAGAGAAACGCATAACAGGGACTACTCAGACATCATCTCTTCATACCACGTTAGAGCAGAACACTACTAATCTGGCCAATGTATCCCCAGGAATTGTCCATAATATAGCTCCATTAAATACGACTGGTCAGACACAAATTGCCAATATCATCAGACTTCAAGAGGTCCAGCCGAAGAAGTTTAATAATGTTCGCGGAATTACACCTAAAAGTTCTATAAATGAATTGCAGGACTATTTTCGCGATGCAAAGATACTTCCTGAGAAGCAGCTCCGAGTCACTGAACGATACTTGGAAAATTCAGTGCATGCCTGGTTTGTGGCATTCAGGTTCCCCTTTCATGACTTTGAAGGGTTCAAGAGAGCGTTCCTGGAGAAGTACCGGAACAGTGACATCCAGCACAACTTGAAAACCGAACTATACGCCCGAAAGTACGCATCATCGATGCCTAATAAATATTCGGACTTCTTCTCGAGCCAGCTAAGGAATCTCAGGGATGTGACTCACCACCAGCTGAGCAAGAGCTAGTGAAGGTCATTCGTCAATTACCTGCTGACGTACAACGGATTATGATTGCCTCTAACGTGCATACAGCTATTTAGGCTGAAGCCTTGTTAAGGCCACTAGATACGACCTCGAAGGAACCAGCTCGTAATACTCGCAGTTCCGAGCCCAAAGTTCATCAAATCACGACGAAGAGAGGAGGAACGGATACCAGCCAGCCGAGGGAGAACTTGGAAGCGGAACCCTAACGGCAGAAATTCACGTCGTGATCGTTCACCAGTTCATCGAAACAGGAATATGAAGAATCGGGAATATTCACGCAGGAAAAATAGGAGGAGACCTTACGTGAATAACCAAAGGAACTGGAGACGAAGTCAAGATTTCCGCCAGCCGAGAGGACAGAGGCATTGGCGAGAAGAGGAAATAGAACGATATCTGGAGGATCTCCAGAATAACACTCAGGGGAAAGTAAAATGGTAAAGAGCGATCCAGAGCCAGAATACCAATCCTGATATTGTGGGGGCAGAGAGTCTGCAATATCATTAAGAAAGGCTCAGGGAACGAGAACAAGATCGATCGAATAATGGGCACTAAACTCGATGTGAATTAGCAGAAGATAGCAGGAATCCTGGGGATGTAATTGAACAATGTCAAGAGAATCGTCTACCGAGGGAGTGTCAGAACTTACAGAACAGCTTGTTGGGGAGTCTTCATTTACCTTGTACCGCGGCCGGAGCCAAGAACTCCATACTTCGTGAAACCAGCCAGCTGTTGAGAGTTCAAGACATTATAATTGTGAGATTTATGATCCAAATTTTCGGAAGAATATTCATTAAAGCCAGCTACTTCATAATATCTTCTGCCAAACAAATTATTCTCCAGTCAAGGGAGAAATGTATCCGTCAAATTTGGTGAATAATTAGCATGTATTTACTTCCCAGCGTCAGTTACTTTATTGTAAGTCAAGGTCTAGATTTTATTATCGGCGAGCTGTGCCAGCGTGTAATAAGTGGCTTGACAAATTTCAGCGAGGCAAATATATTGGTGGGCTCGCCCACATTTCGATCGAGCCAGTATGAGAATCACGTCAAAAACTGGATATCTCAAAGGCAAGCTCTGCGCCTGTGCACGCCCGATTGCTCTCCACGAGGTTCTGGAATAGCCCCAGCCAATAAACGTAGCCCAGTGCGAACCAATAACCTCCGAACCGGAGGCTATAAAACATTAAGCTCACATTAAATCATTCTCTTTCGACTATCTGATTTTCTGCTTGGACTACGTCTTATTCTGTGATGCTCAATCTACCCTAATTTTACGGACATCAGCTCGCTCTGCTATTTTGGTTATTAATTTACTCTAACGAACTTCCCCTAATTCACCAGTTCACCGAAACAGAAATATGAGGTTCGTACACTTTCTAACATTTATTGTATCAAATACAGCTAATTTCAACCTTGTCCGTGAAGAAGACTACAGACCACCGGATATCGTCGACAACTTCAAGATGCAATCTACAATGTCAAGAAGAACATCATCGTGGGAAGTCAACTTCCCTGCCATCATGAATTGCTAAGTATGTGAGGCCATTCTAGCATCGAGAGGATGAACGTGATGGACGCGCTGGAATATGGAAGACGTCGGCCAGGAATCGAAACCCATCCTAAAATGTAAATACTATTTTTCTGAATTCTGTCTGTCATCTGTGTAGAAACTAGAAGATCTATCTTAGTAGTAGGGCTAGGTATGTTCTATAACAATGGATGCTGCGTCAGCGTTTTCCCACGAGGACATTGATCCTTAGTAATGTGCCTATGCGACTTGCGACCCGAGGTCATTGACCACTAGTATAGTACTAGTGCAATGCCGATGCGCGGATTTTGCATAAGAGATCATGCCTCACCTCATGGTCGAGTACTTGGAGGGGCCTAACCTCACTTTTACGGCCAGATGCCCTTCCCAATGACGATTTTACATAAGAGAGCAGGACTAACCTCACAGTCACCACCGTGGAGGGGACTAACCTCACAGGGCCTAGTTTTACGAGCAGATGCCCATCTCGAAGGCAACAGTCGCCATCTTGGAGGGGCCTAACCTAACTTTTCCGGCTAGATGCCCTTCCCGACGCCATATTGAGTAGTAGGGCAATGGGGATTCCGGCGACGCCATCTCGAGTACTAGGGCAATGTGGATTAACGTAAGAGAGCAGGCCTAACCTCATGGAGGGGATTAACCTCAGTTTTAGTTAGATGCCATTCCCGACGCTATATTGTATAGTAGGGTATTGGGGATTCGTGGATTTTGCCGACGCCAACTTGAGTAGTAGGACAATGGGTGATTTGCATAAGAGAGCATATCTAACCTCATAGAGGGTCTTATGGCCAGATGCCCTTCCCGACGTCGTCTTAGAGTTTTACGGCCAGACAACCTTCCCAACGCCATCTTGCCAGATGCCCCTCCCGACGCCATCTTGGAGGGGCTTACTCCACAGGGCCTAGCTTCACAGATTGGTACCTTTCCTGACACAATGTTGCTGGATGCCCTTCCCGATGGCATCTTGGAGGTGCCTAACCTCACAGAGGCCTAGTTTTACGCCAGATACCCTTTCCGAAGTCATCTTGCCAGATTCCCTTCCCGACGCCATCTTGGAGGGGCCTAGCGACTGTACACAGGGCCTAGTTTTGTGGCCAGATGGCCTTCCCGACCCAAATATGGAGGGGCCTAACTACACAGTTGCCATATTGGGCGCAGTTTTACAGTTAGATGTCCCTCTATCCTCACACGCAACATTTTGGGCGAGCCTAACTACACAGTCACCGTCTTGGGCCCAGTTTTAGGGTTAGATGTCCCCCTTCCTCACAGGTGGCATTCTGCATTCTGCAGTGGCCTAACTACATAGTCGCTATCATGGACCCAGTTTTACGGTCAGATACTCTTCCCTCCTCGCAGGCGCTATTTTGGAGGGGTCTGACTATAGAGTCGCCATCTTCGGCCCTCCCTCCTAACAGGCGGCATTTTAGTGGTGGCCTAACTTCACAGTCGCCACCTTGGACGTAGTTTTACGGTCAGATACCATTCCCTCCACACAGGCGCCATTTTCCATGGGCCTAACTACACAGTCGCCATCTTGAGCCCAGTTTTACGATCAGATGTCCTTCCCGCCGATGTTTTGAAGAGGGCGTAACTACACAGTCACCACCCAGGGCCTAATTTTACGGATTAGTCTGCCGATATTTGTGCTCTCTGATAGAAGAGGTTGTAATCTCATCTCGAAATTTACGATAGTCGATTAGTCTGCTGATATTTGCGCCCTCTGGTAGAAGAGAATGTAAACTCAATCACGAAATTTACGATAGTCGATTAGTCTGCTGATATTTGCGCTCTCTGGTAGAAGAGATTGTAATCTCATCTCGAAATTTACGATAGTCGATTAGTCTGCTGATATTTGCGCTCTCTGGTAGAAGAGATTGTAAACTCATCTCGAAATTTACGGTAGTCGATTAGTTTACCGATATTTGCACTCTCTGGTAGCAGAGATTGCAAACTCATCTCGAAATTTAGGATAGTCGATTAGTTAACCCAAGAGCGCACGCACTCTGTTAGGAGAGATGTGAAGTAATCTCACGAAATGTATTGCAGTACGTTGAGAGTGTTGTGAGGTTATCTGAAAAATTCGTTAGTCGATTAGTTTACCCAAAAACGCTGTTACCGGCGCAGTCTGTTGAGAGAGTTGGACGTACTACCCGCTGGGAATGATGGCCATCCCTAGGCGACCTGCGCGTCGTAATGTGGATAAAATACGACACGTAGAGTAGCCATGTTCGTTAAGTCTATTACTGTATATAGCAACTTCGAGTTTCGATAGTGGAAAATCCCTATTAGAATGTTAACGGCAGGGGCAATCATTAGTAATGTATTTCTTCTTCTACCGCTTTTTTCCTTATCTATAATATCACGGTGCGAACTGTGTGCCACATATGGGTTTAACAGTCGGATGTCTTTCCTGTCGGCAATGTGCAACTACTATACTGTGTTTTGTAATGGTTTGTAGTGTAATGTATTGTCTACATATAAGAAAGCAGAGTGTTGGAACAAACAAAAACACACAGTCTCCGAGGCAGAAGAAATAATGATTTTAAAGTTAATTTAATTTCATGATGTATTTGTAAGTGTGATTTGGCTGTAGAGCGCGAGACAGACTACCGCTTAAGAAATGCTACAGTGCGAAATTTAATATTTCCTTTCTGCTTTGTGCAGTGTGCTGCGGTATGTTGGAGAGAGACGATCATTTCTTATCAACTCAATGCAGAGATTATATTGATTATTTCAAAACATAAATAAATCCTCTTATTACTTTTAAATGTAAGTATATATTATGCTACTATAAGGTAAGTACAAAAAATGCGATCGAAGTGTATGTGCAGAATTAAAACTCGTACATAAAAGCTGTGTAAATGTGTGTCTTTTTTCCGTTCGTATATTCACTACGTTAGAAGCTGGTGTTACGCAGTCCAATTCGTGTGCTATTGTCATGTGTTTAATATAACCGTGTAATACCGTAAATTGGAGCAAATCTACGTAGTACAATGCGTGTGCTATGTGATGTGTTTAATATCTGTGTTTATTATTCGTACCGTAAATAGGAGCAAATCCATCTCCTTAACAAAATACGATGTAGAAAATAGTAGAATTATTTTATTGCACACGACAATGGTTGTTGTGAATAGCTGTCACACCCGGAAACAAGCTGCGTAAGTAAAATGCTTTTTCATAGTGTAGGCAACACAGAAAAGGCGTACAAGGAAAATAAGGAGTGAGGTAGTTTCCCGTTGTTTTTCGGAGAGAGTTCTTGGTTCTGTGATAGAAATTTTTTGTTCAAGCTCAGTGGCTGTATGATTGTGTGGTCGGGAGATATTTTATACTTACTTCCAATAGCATAGGGGAGGTAACGTAGGAAGGCCCCTTATCTTTTACAGACATGTCTCCCCAGCATTTGCATGGTAACATCGCTGATAATTTTATCAAGGAGACGGGACAATATTGTCGGGGGGACTGGGTCGTACAGTCTTAGCATTTGCTAGGTATTTACTATGGGCTAATTCGCGGGGCCAAGTTCGATTCCTAGCCGGGTTACCTGCATTTAAGGCTAGTTCATAATCTACGAACACACAGCCCCGTCAATTATTACAGCGTTCTGGTTGCACAACGAAGTAAGGCAATATTCACGGGTTCGATGCTCGGTCGGGGCAGGGATGATATTGTTCAAATCGCATTCAGTTATGTTAAAAATTACAATAATTATTTATCTGACTAATTCATTACTGACCGAGCTCGATAGCTGCAGTCGCTTAAGTGTGGCCAGTGTCCAGTATTCGGGAGATAGTAGGTTCGAACCCCACTGTCGGCAGCCCTGAAAATGGTTTTCCGTGGTTTCCCATTTTCACACCAGGCAAATGCTGGGGCTGTACCTTAATTAAGGCCACGGCCGCTTCCTTTCCACTCCCAGCCCTTCCCTGTCCCATCGTCGCCATAAGTCCTATCTGTGTCGGTGCGACGTAAAGCAAGTAGCAAAATTATTTACTGTGGCAGAAGATGTTATTTCGATTCTCCTTATTTATAGTCTTGTAAGAATATTCTTTATTAGATAGTAAACATTATCACAAAAGTTAACAATAAGACAATAGACTGTTGGGTTAGGCGGAATATTTTCAGATGTTTCAAATTCTAACAGGAGATAATTTTATAGATTTATCATAATAAGAGCAGATTATAACTACAGTCAGTGCTTTATTTTTAAAATGTTTAGATGTAAATAGCGGACAACCGTTTTTCTGATAATACGAATTAAAACTACCAGGCGAAATATTGGGGTTGTACCTTTCAATCCCCTATGTCGTCAGCCATGATACTAGAATTACGTGTTTTCCTATTTTCACACCAGGCAAATACTGGGGTCTCTATCTTAATTATGACTATTAGGCAAAATACTGAACCAATCCGGATGCTAGCTTACAGCTGAGCACCCTCTCTAACCACACAGTCAACTCGCCAAGTCATAGGGCTTAACTACACAATCGCCATCTTGGGCCCGGTTCTGAACACAGTTTTATTCTCTAAGTAATGTGGAACATTACGGTAGACAATTAAAAGTCTGTAGTGTTCAAATCTATAAGCTCGAAATATTACAATCAAAAATTCAGTGTTCTAATAATCAAAAACTTGCCGCAAGGGGCGACTAAACGAGTGTCGCCTGATAAGCCATCCGAGCCATTTAGCGTAACAGATTAATTTTTATGACCATGTTCGATTAATAGCCAGGTCGGAGATGTTTTCATGGTATACCCTGGCTGTTGTAAATAGTTACTAAAAGGGGAAAATCATTTCATCTGCATTGGCGAAAATAATATTAAAAATTGTAAATGCTAAAATTCATTATTTCCGTTTTATTCAATAATTTTTTATGACTATGTTCTATTCATAGCCAGGTCAGAGATTCTTTTTCATGATATTCTCTGCCTGTCGTAAGTAGTGACTAAAAGGAAAAATCATTTTATTTTTATAAACAAGGTAAGCTAACAATAGACAATATATAAATACATTTCTGATCCCTCTTCCCTTCCTCCCTCCCTCCCTCCCTCCCTCCCTCCCTCCATCTACCCACACAGCAGAAAAGAAAATTGAACTTTTTTGCGTCCTGAAGTCAGCGAGGTCCGAGCTATTTAGATTAACATAATACTTTTTTATGACTATGTTCGATTCATAGCCAGGTCAGGGATTTTTTCATGGTATCACCTGCCCGTCGTGAGTACTGAGTATAAAGGGTAAAATCATTTTATCTGCAGTAGCGAAAATAATATTATTAAAATGGTAATTACTAAATTTATGATTTCCGTGTTATTCAATATTTTTATGACTATTTTCAATTCATAGCCAGGTCAGATATTTCTTATTTCATCGTATCCCTTGCCTGTCGTAAGTAGTAGCTAAAAGGATAAAATCACTTTATCTGCAGTGGAGAAAATAATACTATTAAAAATGTTAATTACTAAATTCATGATTTCCGTTTTATGTTTATGTTCGATTCATAGCTAGGTTAGATATTTTTTTCGTGGTAAGCCCTGCCTGTCGTAAATAGTGACTAAAAGGGAAAAATCTTTTTATTTTTTATAAACAAGATAAGTTAACAACAGGCAATATATAAATACATTTCCGGTCCCCTTCTCTCCCTCTACCCACACAGCTGAAAACAGGATTGAACCACCGTTTTTAAACGAGAAGGTCAGCGCTATCCGAGCCGTTCAGGGTAACAGAGTAAATATATACAATTGTGTGTGTCTGTGTTACGATTACATTTTAAAAATTCACTCCGCAGCGAGGGGACGCAGTTTATAGTTATTTGCATGTGGGATGGAGAGGTAAAAACTTGTGCCGACCAAACAATGCTATTCAACAGGAGAAGGGGTATGTGTTACTACCCTCTCCCTTATAACATGTTATTTATTTTGTCTATCCATAAAACTAGGGCTAGACGATGAGGAGAAGGGCATCTATCTGTCGGGGATGGTAATGTAAAAGCCTTAAGCAGATGCACAACTTACTATAGAGATGAGTATTTGAGAACGAGGAGGAGTGTTGATTGATTGATTGATTGATTGATTGATTGATTGATTGATTGATTGATTGATTGATTGATTGATTGATTGATTGATTGATTGATTGATTGATTGATTGATTGATTGATTGATTGATTGATTTTTTGCATGAGCGACGCACAATCAATGCTACTTACTACTGCGAGCTGTTGAACAAGGTGAGGGATGTATATCGCCGCAAAAGACGAGACCAACCGATTCGACAATGCGCGGCCCCATACTGCAGCTCTAACTATCTCCAAACTACAATAAATGCGCTGGACTACACTTGATCATCCTCCTTACAGCCCGGACTTATCTCCCTGCGATTTCCATTTGTTAGGACCGCTTAAAGAAGCTCTAGGAGGGCAACGATTTGAAGATGACGAGAGTTTGGAAGACTTCGTGCGCAACTGCACGATGACATGACCCTGATCCTTTTACGATGAGGGCATCAAAAAGCTGCCCATACGCTGGGACAAATGCATTCCCAAAGCAGGAAACTATGTGAAAAATAAATTTTAATTACCTTGTGTTTTTCAGTAAATGAATTTTAATAAAAAGTAAAATCCCGTTTATACTTGATCCCTCCTCGTAGAAAAGGCCTGCACCTTAAGGGAACAAAAAGTTTTGTACTGCAAAGTTTGAATTGAAGGCCGTGGGCAGCAAGTCTGGTCACTGAACGTCGTAGTTCATAATTAGTCCGTGTCCATTCCCTCGTTGTTATAGCGTCCGTTGTATAGAAGTCGAAAGACATGTCCTATATTTTTCCTGTAGTTCCGTGAGCAGTCATTCATATTCAGCCTTAGATGATAACGACAAACTTAAGGCGGAACTCATCGGTCATGTACGCTTCCCTAGTCAGAAAAATACACGAGCCGGAAGCGCATACATTTGTAGAGCCCCAAAGCTATCTTTAAGTATGTGGCGTTGACTATTTCTGCCTTTGGCTGCGGATATAAAAATTCCCCCAAACGAGGTAATTATAGGAACGATTTTTATATGCATGAGCTGTACTGCTGCTGTGACAGACACATTTCGTAAATCCTTTATATCATATACTGTTTTAGCCACCGAGATAGTTCTGTCCTTTATGTGCGGTTTAAGGACTTTTCCTCTGCTTTGAAAAATGAGTCATATATACCTGAAGTGATTGTCTCTTGTTGGTTCTCGGCTTTTACAATGGACTCGAACGATTGCTGCTGGTTTGCCCATTCTATTGAAAGTCATGTATTATTGCCTCAAAATTAATTAGCCCTTGAGCAAGTCCCGTTAGAAGCTGAAGGGAGAATCTCCTTCTTACATTACAAGGACCGGGCGAGTTGGCCGTGCGGTTAGGGGCGCGCAGCTGTGAGCTCGCATCCAGGAGATAGTGAGTTCGAATTCCACTGTTGGCAGCCCTGACGATGGTTTTCCGTGGTTTCCCATTTTCACACCAGACAAATGCTGGGGCTGTACCTTAATTAAGATCATGACCGTCTCCATCCCATTCCTAGGCCGTTCCTGTCCCACCGTCGCCATAAGACCTATCTGTGTCGGTGCGATGTAAAGCACACAGCAAAAAACATTACAAGGGGACAATCAATACGGTCATATCGAAACTGACAATGAAATTTCGTTCAGAGAATGAGAGGACCATAAGAGAGCAATGTACTGGAATTCAGTTTCCATTTCGAGCTGTAAGATCCTGAAATCGGCACGGAAATATCTTATAAGATTGCACGCGTTAGCAAATAGTTGGACGTGGACAGTTCTGGTGACCAGCTGAGGCGAGCGCGTTTCCTTGACCTTTCTGTGCCAGGCAGTTAACATGTGTTCCTTTGAGAAAGCAGCCATGAATCCGGCTAGTATGCATTTCGTTATTTGCGTCATAAACGTTTCTCTTCTTCCAGTGAAAATATTTCTGAAGGAAGGGAGATGGGTCGACATGTGATCGAAATAATACAAAATCACCCCGTGGCGGCCATCATTCTCCCGGAGTCGTGTCTGGAGAGAAATAGTGATAGCGAAAGTGACAGTCGAAGCAGCAACACCTCATCTGCATCATCTGAAAGGACAGCGTACCAATGCCAGGTACGAGAGATGTCACGGATCCGAGTTTGAGCCCAGAGTCAGACGACCGTCAATCCATTGAAGCGACACCGCAGCAAGCTCACACATCTACCACTTCAAGCCATTCTTCCAGTCCACAGAAGAAAATGAAACACACTGTAGATATTGCGTAGAACAGGAAAGCTATGAACTTACGGTTAAATAAGGGGGAGATAAGAAGTAACTTTCATTAACCACTGTTAGAAAAATTGTGTGGTGACGTCACTACGACAACCGTAATGTAGAAGAAATAATTCTAATCTACGTCAATAAGTCTCATTGATGAATAAAAATTATTTTCTAGCTTTGCAGAAACAAGACGGCTGAAGAAAAATGTTAGCGATGAAGACGTGCGGCAGTGAGCCCCGGACATTTCAAGAGAAATTTCAATGGGGACAAAGTAATTTCAGCGCATCTAGCAGTTGGTTGACTTGCTTCAAGAAAAATTACGGAATCAATAGTAGAAAAATAACTAAATGTGTATCCTGTGCATATCTGCAAAAAAGAAGAGGAAAAAGATAATGTCGCATCGTTGAGTAATAATAAATACATTCCTATACCCAATAATATTGCAGTTCAAATCCCCAGCGTAGTTTTGACAGAAATTAATGTAGACAACCTCTTATTTCTCAGCATTTAAGGACACTTTTACTCTCCGTCCCGCGTAGTAGGGAATATAATAGTAATCCACCAGCTTTAAAAATCACATACCACATTTCAATTGAGATTTAGAATAAATACGGTATATTTAGATAGTACCTTGCCTGCTATACGCGTGTGTATCTTTGTGCGTGTATATTTCGTGTGTATCTATTAGAGCAGAGTAGGATAAAATACTACTAATAATAATCTGTCTACGCATTTAGCTTTGTTGGTAATCTTTGAGTAGTTCTTGCGAATTAGAAACTTACAATTTTCATTTCTGTTTATGATTACTAGTTACATATTGTAATTAGGATACGTCTGAACGTAGTTTAAAATTATTGTAGTGTATTGTAGTATGTTATTATAAATTAGCGTGCTTATTCTACCGTAAAATATTGGTGTAGTATAGTAGAAGTATCTGTAGAAACTGTCTTAAAAGAATTCTGTTGTTGTAATTACGATAGGTTTAACTGCAGTTTAAAATTGTGTTAGTCTTGTGTATTCCTTTCGGTATTCAGTAATTAACGGCAGTTTTTTCCTGTTAAGGTGTTGTAAGATATAATATCGGACGACTAAGTAGTATTGTAGTGTAGTAGTATATTAATTACCTTATTGTCGTGTGACTTCTGTGTACTATCGTAAACAATATTCATTTCCTTTCATTTTTTGAACATAAAAAGTTATTTATTTTTCCTCTTCCTTTCATTTTTCCGTAAAGAATGACTAAGGATTGCAAGTGTAGGAACTGTGGGTGTGGCCAGGCATTAAGGAGTATGAGGGAGGAGTTGGAGAGTTTGAGGGAGATAATTAGGATTCTCTCAGAAGACATGAAGGAAGGTAGGCCTTCCTCAAACAATGTATAGGATACAGTAAGTATAAAAGAGGGATGGCAAGGAAAGGGGTGAATTGTGGAAGACAGGTGGTCGAAAGTTCTAAGGGGGAGGAGATTGCAGGCTAAGGGCTCTATTCAGGATCAGAATTCAGGACTGGTCTCTGTGAGAAATCGGTACGAGTCACTGCAAACAGAAGGAAGATGAGGAACAGGGAACTATTGCTGAGAAGTGTGAAAGTAGGAGGAAGGGAAAAGGTAGGAAAGGGAAATGTAGATCAGAGGATAGGAAAAGACAGGTGGAACAGGGTCATGAGAGAGGAGGAAGTAGCTTCTGCAGTTGTCACGAATGATAGGGCTGACAAACAGGGAAGGGGGTCAAATGAGGTGGGTAGGCTTGAGGCTCTGGTCATGGGGGATTCCATTGTTAGACATATGGGGAAAGTGTGTGGAGGAAAGGGAACCAGGGTAGAGTGTGAGGCAGATTTTGACGAAAGAAGAGAAGGAGGAGGGAAAGGAAAAGGTGGGAGTGTTTCACGTTGATACCAACAACGTAAGGAAAGCTGGTATAAGTACCAACATAGTTGTGGGATGTGTGGGGTCTGGTAAATGCAGCACGGGTGAAGTTTAAGGAAGCGGCGATTGTTATCAGTGGAATACTGTGTAGAAGGGATACTGACTGGAAGGTGATTGGGGATTTAAATGAGACTACGGAGTGGGTATGTGGGAAACTGGGATTGCGACTTCTAGATCTTAATGGGTGGGTAGGAGATGGGGATCTGCGCTCAGATGGCCGTCACTTAAACCGCAGCGGTACGTATAAGTTAGGAAATGTGTTTGGAAGGGTAATAGGGAGCTACATTAAGGGAAACGGGGTGGTCTAGGGAGCGGAGATAAGCGTACAGCTTTCAGGAAGTCAAGTAGGGATGTCATAAAAATATTAGTATTGAACTGTAGAAGCGTGATGTGAGCATAATGGTGTGTCAGTAAGAGAGACGAAAACGCGTTGCTTCTGCGCAGGTGACGTCACGCGGGAAGCACTGCGAGAAACTGGCTCCGTGGTTACATGGCTTGTCGCTGTTGTATTTTTAGTGTGTTAAACATGCGTTATGTATTAAATACGTGCCGTACATAATATGAAGCTCTTTTATTCTTCCCATTAATCTGCACGGATCACACTTTTGAAAATACCAGGCTGTGCAGTAGCAGGTTGTTTAAACTACTACAGAAAAACCAAAGGATCATACACAAAGTATATTTCATTCCCGAAAAATGAAGATCTTGCCAGACTGTGGGAATACGCTTGTAGGCCCAATGACAAATTTAGTGTGAAACACGGTACGTATTTATAATATATGATAAATGATTATTGTCTTTATTCGATACATGCTGCGCTAAGTTAATACAAAGTTTGTTAATAGGTTGAGTTTGTTCGCTTTATTTCGCTATGACGTATTTTAAATGCCTTTAAGACAGCAACTTCTAAATTATCGGAATAAAAACAGCCATGAATTAAAACCGGATGTATGAGACTATACCACTAGGAGGAAATATATTAACTCCTAATAGTGGCAGGAGGGTTGAGAGGGAAAAAACAGAGAAATCGACATAAGGATGTAGCTGAACTTCTAAGATCGCCGGCTGCTGATTTGAACAGGTGAGTGAAAAAACACGTTAAATACATGTTTAAATGTTATATAACATTCCATTTTTTTTTCAACTGAAAGAATAAATAACTTGTCTATGTTAATTTTCGGGGAGATGAAACTGAAGAAATGGAGGACTATAACGGAGAAAATGGAACTAACGAGATGGGTGATTTGAGAAAAAAGATCCTACTGTTGGAAAGAGAAAATAGTGACTTAAGGAAAAATATGAACAGGTTTTGAAGAATTAATGGGAATTACTTCAGCAACTAAAATAGGCAATTGCTTCAATATTCGGACATATCTTTTTCTCCAGGGCAAATAAAAGTTTTAATGAACCGTGAAAATTAAACCAAAAGTAAAATAGTTCGTTGGGCTTCAGACGATAAAATAAATGAAATGGCGAATGGCATGTGCTAGGAGTGTCCGAGTACAGGTTCGGCTCGCCAGGTGCAGGACTTTTGATTTGACACCCGTAGGCGACCCCCGCTTCGTGATGAGAATGAAATGAAATTAATCAATTATGGTTAAAATTCCCGACCCTACCGGGTATCGAACCCGGGACCCCTCTGACCAAAGGCCAGCACGCTAACCATTTAGCCATGGAGTCGGACTTCAGACGACATTTCCGTAGCGATATCACTGCGAAGTGTCAGTCCAAAGGCATACCGTCGCCTAAGAACCCCACCATTACCCATTTCTGACTCCTTCAATATAGAGCTCATGGGCAGCATGTTTCAATGTAGAACAGTGTATACTACGCGATTTGTTTGTTTTAATGAAAACCAAGGCTCGTGAATTAAGCAGCCAGGAGCGTTTAACTGTTCTGGTATTTCATAAAATGCATATATCTAATGACATTTGCATTGATAAGAAACTGCAACAGAGAGTAGGACCACACAAGACTTGTCAAATTGTCATAGCTGGATGACACCAGGACACATAAATATGCTCGAAGCTTTCAAAGTTACGCTATCAAAAGAAACTAATAATAATGATGTTATTTGTTTTACGTCCCACTAACTACTTTTTAAGGTCTTCGGAGACGCCGAGGTGCCGGAATTTAGTCCCGCAGGAGTTCTTTTACGTGCCAGTAAATCTACCGACACGGGGCTGTCATATCTGAGCACCTTCAAATACCACCGGACTGAGCCAGGATCGAACCTGCCAAGTTGGGGTTAGAAGGCCAGCGCCCTAACCGTCTGAGCCACTCAGCCCGGCATCAAAAGAAACAATTAATCAGGAAAACTTGAAATACATTGCTGGCTATATCACTCACAAGTTTCGCAACAAATATTCCTATTTAGGTAGAACTGTGTCAGCCTCTGTGGTGTAGTGGTTAGTGGGATTAGGTGCCATTCCCGGAGGTCCGGGTTCGATTCCCGGCTCTGCCACGAAATTTGAAAAGTCGTACGAGGGCTAGGACGGGGTCCACTCAGCCTCGGGAGGTCAAATGAGTAGAGTTGGGTTCGATTCCCACTTCAGTCATCCTGGAAGTGGTTTTCCATGGTTTCCCACTTCTCATCCAGGCAAATGCCGGGATGGTACCTAACTTAAGACCACGGCCGCTTCCTTCTCTCTTCCTTTTCTATCACTTCCAATCTTCCCATCCCCCACAATCCCTGTTCAGCATAGTAGGTGAGGCCACCTGGGCGAGGTACTGGTCATCCTCCCCAGTTGTATCCCCCGACCCAATGTCTCACGCTCAAGGACACTGCCCTTGAGGTGGTAGAGTGGGATCCCTCGCTGAGTCTGAGGGGGAAAAATCCCTGGAGGGTAAACAGGTTAAGAAAGAAGGAAAGGTATAAGTGTTCGGCAGGCACAAACAAACAAACTGTCTCCAATGTGTCTCAAGATGAAATTTAATGAGACCCAGTTACGAGTTACTGAAAGTTACAAATTTACTGGAGAAGGAATTTAATGATCTTCACGGTAACTACCTTTGCGGGGAACGCTACATATTTGATAGACTAACAGAGAGAACCATGAAGCAATTAGCGCCAACGGTGAAAATTCCTCAAGAAGTGAGTTTAACCTTAGCGCGCACAAGATCTTGTATTATCTTGAAACAGTTAAATGGTAAGAAAATCAGATAATATACTCCGAGAGAAACGTCCAAGAAAATGTCAAACATTATGAACTGCTAGAGCTACCGTATAACGTTTAAGGCATTCAATACATAAATGTAATAGTAAAATACTTAGAATATTAATGACATAATAATAAACTGACTGTAGTAACATATTAGTGGTCTCTCGATTGTAAATGAATACATCTTGAACGATGCGCTCTCTTCACAGAGCGAGAAATATGACCGCCTTCCTTGCTTTGCTACCAGCGTGAGGGCACTGCGGTAGACTGGATGCGCACTGACACACCATTATACTTACATCATGTGTAGAAGTATTGTAAAGATAGGATTAAAATTAAGTAATTTAACATATATATAATTACCAGATATTGTAATAGGAGTTGAATCATGGCTAAGAAATGATATCATGGATGCAGAAATTTTCTTACGGAACAGGATGGTGTATAGTTTAGATAGGATAGGAATGGTGGGAGGGGGAGTATTCATTCTGGTGAAAGAAGAATTTGTAAGCTACGAAAAAGTTAAAGTTGACAAACATGAAATTCTAGGTATAAGGCTCATTTATAAATATAATAGGCAACTTGATATCTTTGTAGTGAAAAGACCAGGAAAGGGAAGCACTGACGCCGATTGGGAATAATTTGATAAGATAATCAGCTATGTGGGAAACGAAATCGAAAGGAATGTGACTGTAGCGGGAGATCTCAATCTACCAAATTTTAATTGGGAAGCACCAAATGGCAAATAAGTAAATATGGGAAGGACAGCTGGTTCAGAAAGTGACGGAACCAAGTATAGGGAAGAATATACTGAACGTGGTGCTGGTAAAATCAGATGAACTCCATAGAGAAGCCGAAGTATTAGATATTATTCGCGATCACGAAGCTGTTTCGTCGCAGTTACAAATAAATGTGATAGAAAAGAAAGTCTTAAATGTAGGACTATTAGGCAGCACCATACGGCTGATATAGCAGGCATGAAGAGGTTTTTAAAAAGTAACTAATATCGGTGGAAAACGATAAAAATATGTAAACAGACTATGGGGTGGGTTTAAAGCAACTGTTGAGGAATGTGAAAACAGGTTTGTACCTTTAAAGCTGGAAAGGAATGGTAAAGACCCAATTTATTATAACAGAGAGATAAAGAGAGTAAGAAGAAGGTGCAGATTGGAAAGAAATAGAATTAGAAATGGCTGTAGAAGTAAGAAGAAATTGAAAGAACTTACTAAGAAATTGAATCAAGCAAAGAAGTCAGCTAAGGATAAGATGGCAAGCATAATTTGAAGTCATACAAATTTTAATGAAAAATGGAAGGGTATGTATAGGTAATTTAAAGCACAAAGAGGCTCCAAGAGGGACATTCCAGGAATCATTAATGAACAAGCGGAGTGTGAATGTGAGGATCTTCAAAAGGCAGAAGTATTCAATCAGCAGTATGCAAAGATTGTTGGTTACAAGGATAATGTCCAGATAGATGAGGTAATTAATGCTAAAGAAGTATTAAAATTTAAATACGTTTACAATAAGATAAAAATTGGAAACTAGAAAAGCGGCTGGAGTTGATAAGATTTCTGGGGATATATTAAAGACAATGGGTTGGGATATAGTACCATATCTGAAGTACTTATTTGATTAGGAGCTATACCAAATGAATGGAGAGTTGATACAGTAGCCCCTGTGTATAAAGAAAAGGGTGACAGGCATCAAGCTGAAAATTACAGGCCAGTCACTTTGACATACATTACATGTAAGCTTTGGGAAAGCATTCTTTATGATTATATTAGACATGCTTGCAAAATTAATAACTGGTTCGATAGAACGCAGTTCGGATTTAGGAAATTTTATTCCACTGAAGCTCAACTTGTAGGATTCCAGCAAGATATAGCAGATATCCTGGATTCAGGTGGTCAAATGAACTCTATGGTGATTGACATGGCTAAGGATTTTGATAGTGTGGATCATGGGAGACTACTGGCAAAAATGAGTGCAATTGGACTAGACAAAAGAGTGACTGAATGGGTTGCTATACTTCTAGAAATAGATCCTCAGAAAATTACAGTAGGCGAAGATTTATCTGACCTTGTAATTATTAAGAGGAAAATTCCTCAAGGTAGTATTATTGGATCCCTATGTTTTCTTACAAATATATATATATATATATATAAATGATATGTGAGAGATGGGGCTTTTTGCGGATGGTTTTATTCTGTACAGAGTAATAAATAAGTTACAAGATTGTGAACAACTGCAAAATTACCTCGATAATGTTGTGAGATGGACAGCAGGCAATGGCATGGTTATAAACGGGGTTAAAAGTGAGTTTCACAAATAAGAAAAGTCCTCTCAGTTTTAATTACTGCGTTGATGTGGTAAAAGTCCCTTTTGGGAATCACTATAAGTATCTAGGTGTTAACATAAGTACAGATCTCCATTGGGGTAATCACATAAATGGGGTTGTAAATAAAGGGTACAGATCTCTGCACATGGTTATGAGGGTGTTTAGGGGTGTTAAAAGGATGTAAAGGAGAGGGCATACAAGTCTCTAGTAAGACCCCAAATAGAGTATGGTTCCAGTGTAAGGGCCCTCATCAGGGTTATTTGATTCAAGAACTCAAACAAATCCAAAGTAAAAGCAGCTCGATGTTAATGATTTCCGACTAAATACACTGACTGACAGAGCAAATGCAACACCAAGAAGGAGTGGTCGGAACTTCATGCCAATTGCAGGGTAGACTGACGTCACTGAGGTATGCTCATGATGTGAAATGCGCCGCTGTGCTGCGCACGTAGCGAACGATAAATGGGACACGGCGTTGGCGAATGGCCCACTTCGTACCGTGATTTCTCAGCCGACAGTCATTGTAGAACGTGTTGTCGTGTGCCACAGGACACGTGTATAGCTAAGAATGCCAGGCCACCGTCAACGGAGGCATTTCCAGCAGACAGACGACTTTACGAGGGGTATGGTGATCGGGCTGAGAAGGGCAGGTTGGTCGCTTCGTCAAATCGCAGCCGATACCCATAGGGATGTGTCCACTGTGCAGCGCCTGTGGCGAAGATGGTTGGCGCAGGGACACGTGGCACGTGCGAGGGGTCCAGGCGCAGCCCGAGTGACGTCAGCACGCGAGGATCGGCGCATCCGCCGCCAAGCGGTGGCAGCCCCGCACGCCACGTCAACCGCCATTCTTCAGCATGTGAAAGACACCCTGGCTGTTCCAATATCGACCAGAACAATTTCCCGTCGATTGGTTGAAGGAGGCCTGCACTCCCGGCGTCCGCTCAGAAGACTACCATTGACTCCACAGCATAGACGTGCACGCCTGGCATAGTGCCGGGCTAGAGCGACTTGGATGAGGGAATGGCGGAACGTCGTGTTCTCCGATGAGTCACGCTTCTGTTCTGTCAGTGATAGTCACCGCAGACGAGTGTGGCGTCGGCGTGGAGAAAGGTCAAATCCGGCAGTAACTGTGGAGCGCCCTACCGCTAGACAACGCGGCATCATGGTTTGGGGCGCTATTGCGTATGATTCCACGTCACCTCTAGTGCGTATTCAAGGCACGTTAAATGCCCACCGCTACGTGCAGCATGTGCTGCGGCCGGTGGCACTCCCGTACCTTCAGGGGCTGCCCAATGCTCTGTTTCAGCAGGATAATGCCCGCCCACACACTGCTCGCATCTCCCAACAGGCTCTACGAGGTGTACAGATGCTTCCGTGGCCAGCGTACTCTCCGGATCTTTCACCAATCGAACACGTGTGGGATCTCATTGGACGCCGTTTGCAAACTCTGCCCCCAGCCTCGTACGGACGACCAACTGTGGCAAATGGTTGACAGAGAATGGAGAACCATCCCTCAGGACACCATCCGCACTCTTATTGACTCTGTACCTCGACGTGTTTCTGCGTGCATCGCCGCTCGCGGTGGTCCTACATCCTACTGAGTCGATGCCGTGCGCATTGTGTAACCTGCATATCGGTTTGAAATAAACATCAATTATTCGTCCGTGCCGTCTCTGTTTTTTCCCCAACTTTCATCCCTTTCGAACCACTCCTTCTTGGTGTTGCATTTGCTCTGTCAGTCAGTGTATTAGCGTTATAAAATGTTGCAAAGTTTGAGCTGGGACGACTTGGGAGAAAGAAGACGAGCTGTTCGAATGATTGGTATGTTTCAAGCTGTCAGTGAAGAGATGGCGTGGAATGGCATTAGTAGACGATTGAGTTTGAGTGGTGTCTTTAAATATAGGAAAGATCACAATATGAAGATATAGTTGGAATTCAAGGAAAGAAATTGGGCAAATATTCGTTTATTGGAAGGGGAGTTAGGGATTGGAATAACTTACCAAGGGAGATGTTCAGTAATTTTCCAATTTCTTTGAAATCATTCAAGAAAACAACAGATAGGGAATCTGCCTCCTGGGCGACTGCCCTAAATGTAGATCAGTAGTAACTGACATTTGTGAAGCAGCTACAGATAGATTTTTAGATTATAGCCCTCCTTCAATATAAAACAGTGATCAGGTGGTTCCGTCAACGAACTGAAAGCGAAAAGGACTCTTATCTTTTGTTGGCGAGAAACATACCGTGACAGTTTGTTTGAATATGTTGAGTGCCACACCCCTTACCAACCCTGTGTTTGTGTGGCCACGTACCCTACATCCGAAACGATCGAGTCGTGTGTATATTTTTAAACCTATTGTGGGAGAGATGATTAGCCTTAACCAGATCAAAGTTCGATAAAGCTCAACCATCAGACCAGCTGATACTCGGCTAAAACTCGAGTAGAAAAATGAAAGAAAGTTACGAAAATACGAGTATTGCCAGAAGGATTGCAGCCTCATCAAGGAATAGTTTATGTGTGATTAAAAATGTTAATGTGTGCTACAATGTGTTGTAGTTTCAGTGTGACGTAAAACATTGTAAAAAGAAGCATATTTGAGCCCCTTGGAATGTTAGGATGTGCCCTGGTTAAGTGCAAACTTATCCTGCAGTCTCTTTGGCAATTGAAAATCGATTGGGATGATCCGTTACAACATTTATCTGAAATTATTGAAATTTGGAATGCTATCTACAGTGAGTTTCCCCTGTTTAATGAATTCAGAGTGCAGAGAAACCTAAGATCCTTTACTAAGAATAGGGTTATTGAAATCCATGGCTTTTCTGACGCTTCAGAAGCTGCTATAATGTTTGTGTGTATGTTAGGACAGTATCTGATAATACTGAGGTATCAGCGATCCTGTTGGCTTTTAAGTCGAGAGTTGCTCCGTTGAAACAGCAAACTATTGCCCGCTTAGAGATTTTTGCTGCTCTAGTGCTTTCTCGTCTTATGAGTGAGGTCACTGAATCTCAGAAAATACACGTTTCTTTCTCCACATACTGTTGGACTGGCAGCACGATCGCCTTTTATTGGTTACAGAAACCCGCCAATTGTTGGGAAACTTTTGTTGCCAATAGAGTTGCTGAAATTCAGTCTCTTACTTCAGTCTCAGATTGTAGACATGTACTTACCCGCTTGTCACCAGGTGTTTTACCCTTACAAATGTTTTCTGTTGATGTATAGTGGCATGGTCCCTCCTGGTTGCACCAATTGTCCCCAGTGCATCCTAATTTTATTGCCAGTAGTACACCATCTGCTCTGAGTGCATAATCGAAACCCTCTTGAGAGTCCTGCTAGTTACCGTACACCCAACCGAGTTAGATACATTTTCTTCCTTTCTCAAACATAAGCGGTTTTGTAGCTATGTTCTGAGATTTATTATCAATGTCCGCTCCACTAAGTATAAAGGATACTCGTTTCATTTGTCCTCATACCCCTGAAGAATTGAGGATGAGTGAACTAAGAAATAATAAGTCTGATGTAAGCTAGTGAATATGGGAAGGAACTGCATGACTTGAGACCTATTAATGAAGTTGCCTCTTCGAGCGTATTAAAACCTTTGAATCCGTTTCTTGATGATTATGGGTAGTTGAGAGTCGGTGGTCGACTCATGAATTCTCAGTTGGAATATAATGAAGAACACTCTACCGTTTTTCTTCCGAAACCCTTTGTTACTAAACTGATTGTTAAACATGAGCAAGATATGCTATTGCATTCCGGACCTCAGGCTGTATTGTTTTCTTTGCGTAACAGATTCTGGATTCCACGTGGGAAGACAGTTATTCGTGGTGTGATCCATTCGTGTTACAAGTGCTTCAGAAGCACACCTCCACTCACCACTCACATAAAGGGTCAGATACCCTAGTATAGAGTTGAACCGTCTTTCTTTACCTTTTGTTAAGGTTGGTCTTGATTATGGTGGCCCAGTCATCATGAAAGGTGATAACCCGAGAAGTAAGGTAAAGTTTATTCCACCCTCCAGTTCTCATTTCGGTGGGCTTTGGGAAACTGGAATAAAGTCCGCAAAATCACTTTTGAAGAGGACCGCAGGAAATTATATTGTTAATTTTGAAGAGTTGAGTGCCATACTCTTTTGTATCGAACTGAGTCTGTGTTGAACTCCAGATCTCTCTGTTCAATGACTGACTACCCCAGTGATCAATGCTATTTGACACCCGGATATTTTCTAGTAGAGACGATTGACCTCTGCCCCTCTTTAGACATATCCAACAGCTCCCATTCCTGTCTAACTAAATGGAATTTGGTGCAACAGCTGTATCATTTTTTGGCAGAGGTGGTCAAAGGAATACATGCGATCAATCCAAAAAAACGTAAATGGTCTTCCATAGGAAAATGGACTCCGACTGTAGGAGACTTGGTTCTTCTAAGGGAGGATAACCTTCTTCCTCTGATTTGGAAGACTGGTATATTCCAGGAGCTCCAACCTGGTTGTGATTATGTTACTCCTGTCGTCACTGTGAAAACAAAAACTGGTCTCTTTCGCCGTGCCATAGTAAAATTTTGCACATTGGCCAAAGTTTCTGCATAATTTGTATACTTTGTACATATTGTATGTATCGATTTTCATTCATTTTTCCGTGATTGTGTGTAAGACACTTGTCATTAATCTTGAGCGTTGGGATCCCTCAAACGGGGGGAGTATGTTGCGGCTTTTGTGTTGGCAACTCGTTTGCCGCATATCATTTTATCATTTCACATTTGGCAACGCGCTACCACGTCTTCTATTATTGTCAGACAGAATATGGCGATCGGCAGCAGTAGACGCACATTGTTGTATGTTGGTGTGTATCGGTGTGTATGTGTAAATATGTGGTGTTTATTCATTTGTTCACGTGTAATAAATATTTAAAATCACCTTCTGAGTGATGTGTTGTGTCTTCACATGTAGGGCAGTCTGGCCCACCATCTACCTTGTATCAAAATTGTATTTGTGCGCCTATGGAAATGAACTTTGTTATGTGCATCCGATATGTTGATTCGTCGTTTGCAACACTGATGAAGGTTCTTATTTCGGCATTTCCTGCTGAAACGTTGGTTTTCATACGACAGATATTTATACTTGAAGTGATAAATTTTCCAAACCATGTGTTAGACATCAGTGGCAGAGTTAGATCCTGAAATGTGAATTCGTGCGATATCTTATTAAGTCATCATGTTATTAATATAATTATAATGAAGCTTCTGCGGAAATATATTCGTCTTCAAATGAGATTTAGATATTTTTTAGGAATATGTATGCCTCGTGGTGATAATATTCGAACTTCTTCGTAATATTAAATCATATGTTAAACACTGAGTAGATTTTTAAAAAATTGATATTCATTATTGCCCAGTGTGAACCGCATAGACTCTTCGTAATGATATCCATGAAATAGGGTTATACTAGTTCATATGAGACTTCGTATGTTTAATGCCACGTGTTAAGTGGTATGATAAAATGTATTATAGAGGAATACATATTCGTATCTTCGTTGGATGAATAATTGTTTTAATTCATCATGTGTTCCTAGTATTGGACATAATCTTCATAAAATGAATGTCCGACGTTTGAATTGAGATACTGCGATTATATTGTTGTTAGAGTCATCGATAATGCTGTGCAATGAAATATTTCGTATCTTCATAGACGATTTTAATGTGGCAACGATTACGAAGTGATTTAATATTTAATAAGCCCTGGTATTCTGCTTAACGTACACGATTCTTTATTACTGTGTGCGTGTGAAAATGATTCTGTCCAATCTGATCACATTACGAGTTACACGAACGAAACCTATTCTAACATTTCCGAGGATTATAAGTGTTACGGTGCAGATTCTTCAGATTAGAGAATTCTTTAAATATGGTACTTTTGTAAATTGACTGCAGTATTTATCGTCGCCGAAAATGTACAAACCACGTGTTATATTCAATAAATATCACCATGACACACTGA
Organism: Anabrus simplex; assembly: GCF_040414725.1. Taxonomy (NCBI): domain Eukaryota; kingdom Metazoa; phylum Arthropoda; class Insecta; order Orthoptera; family Tettigoniidae; genus Anabrus; species Anabrus simplex. The sequence continues at coordinate 1,001,395,883 of NC_090266.1, forward strand.
ATATGAATTTATTTTTATCGGTGAGTGTGACGAATTGTGAGTGTTATAACGTCATTTAAATAATTTTGTAGATTTCGTCTATATATATTTTCTTTATCTGATAGACTATAGAATTTCTCGTAGTGGAAAATATTTTGTAATATATTTTGTAATTGTACTCATTTTATGCCATTTCCTCCATCCATGTTTGTGCCATAATTTTGAGTTACGTGTTTATTTTAATGTTGTGGATTTATCTACGTTGTTCACGAAGTTTCAGCATTATTTACTTAGGTTTTTCATCGAACGAGAGAGAAGGAGTTAAATATTTTTCATTTTAATTGAATTAACCGCAAGCCATAAATTAATTAATTATGAACATATACAGAGTTCATTTGTCGATTTCATTCGAGTTAAAGTCAAAAGCACAATTAATATGATAGTCATGTGAACATATTCATTTAAAGTTTTAGCACTGTCTGAAATTTTATTAACGTATTTCAAGCCGATTTTATGACCAGATTTAACTTCAATAATTATTTTCGTTGTTTATTTCATCTGAATGTAATATTTAAATGTAATTTGCGAATGTTTAATCTCCGCTCAAGCCTTTCTTAAAATTTTAAAATTAAAGCTACAGAATTCAAAGAAACGAAATTAATGCTGTTGAATAATGCTGTTAGAACACATAGGCTATATTTTTCATGTACCACACCTTTTATTTGTGTTAATTATTTGTGTATTCAACAGAAATGTTTTTTTTTTTGCTAGTTGCTTTACGTCGCACCGACACGGATAGGTCTTATGGCGACGATGAGACAGGGAAGGGCTAGGAGTGGGAAGGAAGCGGCCGTGGCCTTAATTAAGATACAGCCCCAGCATTTGCCTGGTGTGAAAATGGGAAACCACGGAAAACCATCCTCAGGGCTGCCGACAGTGGGGTTCGAACCTACTATCTCCCGAATACTGGATACTGGCCGCACTTAAGCGACTGCAGCTATCGAGTTCGGTACAGAAATGTTTAGTTAAACAGTAACTAAATAATCATTTTCATCATCACAGCTCGTTAGAATGGCATATTTTTATTCTGAATAAATTGTTGTTTTAAACAAATAAATTCTCACTTTGCCTTCGCCGAATCCTTTGTTTTTATTCCTTAATACTCATATTAATTAAGCCTATAATTAACCCTTACTGAGCACCTCTGAGTTGTCTCGTCGCTCTATGCTAACCTCGTACGGGGACATTATTAAATGGCTTTCCCTAATTTGTTGCGACTCGATTTGATTATAAGGCATTCGGCATAATAAATTGCGTTGTTTTTATGCCATCCTTTTGGTTATGTAGCATTCCTACAGATTGCGCGGATTTTGCGACTTTTTATTAGGTATATGTGGGCACTATAAGAAAATAAAGAAAGGCTTGGAACAAATATTAATTGTAATTAATATGATGACTGTACACTCAGGGGGCTGTCTTCACATCTCGAGGTCTGTTGGCATAGGTTGATTGTGGTCGAATATATAATGGATATGGGGGGAAAGTAGGAGAATAATTGCTGAGATGGTTCAGCGCATATACTCTAAAGCTGCTGAGGGTAGGGCGGAATTTAAAGCAGCCCAAAGAGAAAATCGAAAGACCTTAGAGCAGATAGATCAAAGAATGAATACTAGGGGAAAATAAAATAGAAAAACTTACAGAAAATAGATAAAAGAATTAATAATGTGGTAAAAGGAAATAGAAAATCCTTAGAGCAGAGAGATCAAAGAATGAATACTAGGGGAGAAGGAAATATAAAACTTTTTTGCTAGTGGCTTTATGTCCCACCAACACAGATAGGTCTTATTGCGACTGGCGGCGATGGGATAGGAACGGCCTAGCAGTTGGAAGGAAGTGGCCGTGATGTTAATTAAGGTACAGCCCCAGCATGTTCTGGTGTTAAAATGAGAAACCACGGAAAACCATCTTCAGGGCTGCCGACATTGGTATTCGAACCCATTATCTCTCGGATGCAAGCTCACAGCCGCGCGCACCTAACCGCATGGTCAACTCGCCCGGTAGAAAACTCTTAGAGCAGTTGGAACAAATAATTAATTTTATGGAAACTGATATTCAGGAAGAAAATTGAAAATCGCAGGAAGAATCCAGAAAAGGTTGAGGAGAATTATTAGCCAAGTTTGAGGAAACATTTTGTCGTATTGATAATATTGCCCTGGAATGAGGAAAACGTTAGAGGAAGCTGTCCATTTAAATAATCAGTTACAATAGGACAATAAGTTAATAACTTGGAAAGTCACAGCGTTACAGAACGATCTGGCAGTAGTTAAATCTAGCATTGATTCCATTATGAATGAAGTAGATTTAGTGCAAAAGGAGGTATCTTAAGAGGGCTGTCACATTGGATCGATCGAACGACTGCGAACAACCGATTAAAGAAACAAACCTACAGAGGGCAGTCGAACCAATCACACAGCATCGATCGTCAGCAGTCAACTTCGAGCGATGAAGATCGACTGGTTTGTGAAAACAAGCGTGTCCGTTTTCAGTGGCAACAGTAACAACAGGAGAAGTAGTAATTATCATTCTTACGACGTAATTGAAGAAATGTATGGAAAACATAAGCAGTGCTTACTAGTACCTAACCTCCATCTCGAACCTAATGAAATGAACACTATTGCTCGCTTTATTGACAAATAAGTGTATGCCATAAGTACCGTACTACATATATAATTTCTTTGTCACAATATTGTAATTCATTGTTTCAGGAAAAAGGTGTGCCGAAAAATGGCTAATTCTGAGGACAGGTTATCGAATTTGGAGAGATAACATACCCCCCCCCCCCTCAGGTTCTGCTGTACAGAAAACAAGAAGTGGGCCTACCCAGTGCCCTCAACTTGCTGGAACACTTCATTGCTGGAAGAAGATAAATTTGTGTAATATTTATTTTTAATAGTAGGCCTACACTACAGGCCAGTGTTCTAGTTGGGAAAGAGTGAGGGGAAAGTGCACTCTGTAGACTGTTATACCCATCTGTTCATTAATGTATCAGATATAACTGAAACTAATATAATATAATCTAACCTAACAATCATCTTACTAAAGTAATTATTGAAACTAATAATTTCCTAAAAAGAAGGCTTGTGTTCAGACTAAAATTTAGCTCTAATTTAGAAGAATTGCAATAATAAGTTGTGCATTTTTTAGTTCTATAACACACACACCTGGTGTAGGAGAGCTTTCTCACCAAGCTGAATTGGAGGAGGAGGAAGAGGCAGAAATAGAGTTTGTTCTGGAATGGTCTAACTCCTGCAGTTCACATATTATTGAAGGGAATTCAACTCCCAAACTAGTGACTTCTGCTTGTACAAAAAGCTCTAACAGCAGTTCAAAAAAAGGTAATGTGAAAGTGACAGTGATGTATTAAGTAATTATTTTAGAAAAGATACTGAAAATAAAATAAATGTTATTTTTATTTTTTGCTAGGGGCTTTACGTCGCACCGACACAGATAGGTCTTATGGCGACGATGGGATAGGAAAGGCTTAGGAGTTGGAAGGAAGCGGCCGTGGCCTTAATTAAGGTACAGCCCCAGCATTTGCCTGGTGTGAAAATGGGAAAACACGGAAAACCATTTTCAGGGCTGCCGATAGTGGGATTCGAACCTACTATCTCCCGGATGCAAGCTCACATCCGCGCGCCTCTACGTGCACGGCCAACTCGTCCGGTAATGTTATTTTTAGTGTCTTCATGATGACATGTAAAGACTGAGTGAACTAGATCGAAGGGTTTTCAGAGCTAAAGTTCAGGAACTGTTGTATAGAATGTTAGATCAAGAAAGAATCTAATAAATTAAGTTACATGTTCTTGAGAAATGTTCTACTTTTATAATTAAGTCTGTCTTCCTTCTACTCTTCTATCAATATTTATTGGAATCCTCAGCGAGTTAGGCATATTATCACCTGATGGGAAAGTAACCTTAACTCCAATTTTTATTAATTATTAGGTAATAGCATTTCCATAAGCACAGGTGGTCTGAAACCAGACCGGTGTATAGATACGAGTAGTTTTGTCCAGGAGCTTACTGCCTTCTTACAGAATACTGTTTATTGCATATGCAAGCTCATTGCACTAGGTTTCCCTGCACCTATATTCAATGTTGCTTACTATACTGTCATCCTGGGAGAATACACATCCTAAATACCTACTTGAAATTATCTACCTGTTCCAGTTTTATATTCTCATCCTAATATTCTGTTCTCTTTTAGGTGTCTTCCCTACTGCCATCACTTTAGTCTTGAAAAGACTAATTTTTATGTCATACCGGTACTCATTGCATCAAGTTGCAAGATATTAGATTGCACGGATTCAGTAGACCAAGTTATCCACATAGGACAAATTACTTACTACAGTTCTACCTAACTGAATCCCTCCCTGCCACCTTATACCTCTGTAACTTAGCCCTTATCTCCTCATTCCAAGTACTCTCCTGCAATTGATCATACCTGTTTGCACCAGCAATCATTCTCACTACTTTCATGTCTGTTATTTATAACATATTAATAACATATAGGCCTACTACGGGCATGAAGGTTGACCCATTCCTTTATTTCTTGTGCTGTATATCCATGTAAAAATGAAAAACAAAGATGAAAAGTACATTTGTAACTATTTTGACAGGTGTTTCTAACAATGTTTTGTAGATTTTAATGTACAAAATAAAAAACTGCATTTTGTGTGATGCAATATTAAGGGTATATGATGGCAGAAAGTGTATTTATTAAAAATATATTAATTTGACAGTCACATGCTTGTAATGAAGGGTTGCGTAGATTAATTACCCTCCTAATCCAAGATCTTACAACAGCCATGTACCATACTCTGTCAAACATTATCTTATATAATCTGTATTTAGAAACAATTTTACAGGCTGATATAGATAGATAGACAGACAGATATAGCAAAAGAAATCATTTACCACCTAAGCAACAGCCCTAAATAACATTCTACTGTAGACGGCCATAGTATTTATTTGTTAAAAATACATACTCCTTACCTCTAAAAACAGAAGGCAAGGTGCTTGTTAATAGCATCTATTATTATTTTGCAGTGTTTGGTACCCATGTTTGGTGAAATTGATGGGAAATTACTTCAACTGATTCATAAGGAAAGTATTTCAGGATGGATAGATAGGCTTGGTAATGTTCACATCAGTAAAGAAAATATATATGAACAATATACAGAAAGGCAAAATCAACATTGAGGTAAGTGCTTTGTGGAAAAATTTGTCACTCTGTACCAAGGAGCTTACCAGTAACTTGGATGGAAGTGCAGAATGTAGATTAATAGGTTTATTATTGCCAAGTGTGCAATTAGATCAGCTTGCCAGTGCAAAGTTTCAGGAGACAGTAGTTTATGCATAGTTATGAGGGTAAAAAACAAGACCTTATGTACAATTTACATATAGTTCTGACAAGTAACAGTCAATTACACTGCCAACTTACTCATTAGAAAAATATTCCAGAAGATTTTCCTTTAGTTATTAAGCCAGTGTACAGAGCGCTAGCCTCACCTGAACTTCTCACGAAATGTACACATATGTGAATATACAGAACCCTAATGAGAATTTAAATTTTCTACTTTGGAAGAGATGTCCATAGACAACCTTTCTTTACAGCCATTTGGTAAAATTAGTAGGTTTTGAAGCTGCTGTAGTCTTCAGTGATGTAAATTAAGACAGGATTGTCATTCTTGCAAAGTTTGGATTTGGACCTGGATTTTTAGCACAGAACACAGCATGGAAATTCAGCAACATGCTTGTCATGAAAGTGATATGCTGCTTTTCTGAAAATGGCACAATAACAAGGAAGAGGACAGGCAACAAGAGATTTGCAGAGGATCATAAGGGAGAAAAAGAATACAGTTATGGGGTTTATTAGATAGTGAAAGGAACTCCGTTGCTTTTCCTTCTTTTTCTCATTTTCACAACATTCAGAATATATGTGCATTTTTCTTTCAAAGTTATTTGCAGGAGTGTAATGAAATTTGACACTCTATTTCTACGTTATGTAATGTAAATTTTGACTGGAAACATTTCTTGATATGTCTATTATTTTGGTAGGTGGGGTCTCACCAAGTGGTATGAAAAAAATTAAAATCTGTTATACTCCATCTAATAAGCCCCTCAAAATATAATTTGAAAAGGCAGTAATTATGTACCAAGAACCAGCATCGTTAAAAAATAGCATAAATGTAACAAAGTCTTAAAATTGAAGTACAATGAGCCACTGTTGCGAGGCTTTTGTTGCAATGTTCACCCAGTCATGAATTCTGGCTGTAATGTTCTATGAATGAAATCAGATATAATAGAAACAAATCCACTGATTGTACTGTGAGCAATCCTAAATCTGTAAGATGCAGACATGTATTACTCACATGTATTACTCCATCTTAACTGATTCATCTCACCACAAACCAAACACCGTAGAGGTAAAGATAAGCATAATTTTTAAATCGCCCGCGCTTATTAGTCACAGCTCTGTCACGACTCCAAGGGGGGAGACGACAAAGAACCTACGCGTGAGGTTAGGTTACCGTTCGTGGGCAGGGTCAGGTAAACACACGTTTCAACCACACCTAAAAGTCACCTCACTAGTTCGGCTCCTCCAAGGGGAACCGTCTGAGGTTAGGTTAGCGTTCCTCGTAGCGAGGTTCAGTTAACACGTCAAAACCTCAACTACCGATTGGACTCCTCAGGGGGTCCGTCCGATTCGGCTCCTCCAAAGTGGCCCGTAAGGTTAGCATTGCCCTCGTACGTAAGGGTATGACGTTATAACCTCACCTAGCAGTAACAAACTTTCCGACTCGGCTCCTCCAAGGGGCCCCGTCCGATTCGGCTCCTCCAAAGTCGCCCGTGAGGTTAGCATTGCTCTCCTATGCAAGGGTATGACGCCATAACCTCATCTAGTAGTCAAAACACTCCAGGTTGGCCAGTGAGGTTAGCATCGCCCTCGTATGTATTTGTATGACCTTACCTAGGGAGTCAAAAACACCCCAGATCATTCCTATGACCAATAAGGCCCCTCCAATGGAATTTATGGGGTTAGGCCTGCTTTAGTACGCAAAATCCGCGAACCATCATAGTCATACTACTCAACTAGGGTCAATGACGTCGCGGCAAAACCGTCATAGCCCTACTACTTAACTAGGGGTCAATGACCTCGTGGGGAAATTTTGACTCAGCACCCGCTTTCTTTAGAGCATACAATCTCCTGCTACTCAGACGTGAACATTTGCATGTGGAATCTCCTAAAAAAATTAACAGTATTTTTTTTTCTGAAAATCGACTTAAGGGGGGAGAAGAATTGAAAAAGCGGGTGAAATCTAAAATTAGTATATCCACAGTATATCTAAAAAATAACATGTTACAGACGTTAAAACTGGTATTTGGAATCTCCTTTATAAATAAAGAAAGATGCAGTTTTGGTTTTCGGAAAATCCACTTAATGAGAGTTAAAAGAAGTGAAAATGGTGTGAAATTTTGAATTAATATATCTCAAAAACTAAACATGAAATAGACGAAAAAATTGCTATTTGGAATCTCCTTCAAACACAATGAAACACTTTTTATGTTTGTTTTAGAGAAATCCACTTAAGGTGGGGGCGAGAAGAATAAAAAAGGGGTGAATTTTTAAAATGAGTGTATCTAAAGTATACGTCATAAACTTTACATGTTACAGACGTGAACATTTGTATGTGGAATCTCCTAAAAAGTAAAAGAGTATTGTTTCGGAAAATCGACTTAAGCGGGTGAGAGGAATTGGAATAGCGTGTGAAATATAAAACGAGTATATCTACAGCCTTTCTCAAAAATTAACATGTTACAGAAGTAAAACTTTGTATTTGGAACCTCCTTTAACATTAAAGAAAAACGTAGTTTTTGTTTTCGACAAAGCCACTTTACGGCGGTCAAATGACGTGAAAAATTTGTTGAATTATTTTCATGAGGATACTTACATCTCAAAACTGAAGATGTTACAAACGTGAAAACTTGTATCCGGAATCTCCTTTTAATATAAGGAAACACGTTTTAGGAATCTCCACATAAGGTAGGTGAAAAGGACTGAAAATAAGTTGAATCCTTTCCACTGGGATACTGATATCTCAAAAAATGAGTATGGCATAGTCGTGAACATTGGTATTTGGAATCTCCTTTAATAATACACACGTGTTCTTTATTTTCAGAAAATTCATTTGAGGAGGGTGAAGAAGACCAAAAAAGAGTTGAATAATTTTGACGATAGTTATGTCTCTAAAACTAAACATCTTATAGAAGACGAGGAAATTAATACTTGGTATCTCCTTTAGAAATAAAGAAACAACTATTTTTTCGTTTTTGGAAAATCGACTTAATGGAGCGGAGTGTAAATAAGTAAAAAGGAGTTGAATCCTGTTTATGAGGATACTTATATATCAAAAACTGAAGATGATACAGACGCGAAAATTGGTATTTTTAACCTCCTTTAAAATGAAGAGACACTTCTTTGATATCAGAAAATACACTTACAATGGTGAAAAATGGGAAAAGCCGGCGAATTTTTAAAATGAGTATAGCTACGGTATTTTTCACACACATAACATGTTACAGACGTGAAGACTGGTATTTGGAATCTCCTTTAAATATAAAGAAACATGCATTTTCGTTTTCGGAAAAGCCAATTGACGGAGTGGAGAGTAGGAAAGAAGTGAATTATTTTTATGAGAATACATATTTCTCAAAAACTGAAGATGTTATAGACGTGGAAATAGGTATTTGAAATCTGTTTTGAAAATAAAGATACATTTGGGCGTTCGGCGGCTTCCTGTATTCGGTGGCTCCTGGACGAGGCCTGATCCGGTGGGTGACGCCACAGCGCGGTGCGGACTGCTCTGATGGCGGGCGGCCTACATGCTGTCAGGGGAAGCGAGGAGCATGGGGCCGACCAATCCAGCACGACGCGAGAGGCCGTTAAGGGAGAGAGACAGAGGTCACTACTACAACGCTGCCAGGAGCGCCCGCGCGCGTTAAAGTTGTTTTGAAATCAAACAGAACAATGAAATAGAGAGCTTCGTATGTTATAGTTCGAGTATGGCCCGTGGATTAGTTTTATTATTTTTTATTTATTTATTTTATGTATTTCTATTATTTTCTTATATCTTCGATGTAGTATGATACGAGTTAATTGATAATGCATATAACAAGTGCCTTGACAACAGACCGAAAAACAATTCGTTCAAAAGTACAGAGTTACACAACACATTTTCTTACTTTATCTTACCTTTTTCCAGCTGAAGGGTACGTGTTACAGCACCCCGACACTCGCCATCGTCACCAGAGCTATCACCGGAAATATCCTCGTCACTCGACTCATCACTGTGGCTGTCGTCTCGCAGAATTATGATGATATCGTCCTCTTGAAATTTTTCAGCATATGACACACCAGTCTTTCACTCCCGTTCGGTTACTTTATCCAGCTCCTCTTCCATTAAAGATTGGACGTCAGTTAGTTTGAACGTTTTGTTCCTTTTCCCTACAGTAGTTTTAACGTTTCCCTAAACCAGCTCTATGGGGTTATATTGACAGTGATAGGGTGGCAGGCGAACAACGGTATGACCCTTTCTGTCAGCAAGTGAATCAATTTCGTACATTTTTGCCTTTGGCTTGAATTGTTTCACAAGGGACAACAGTTAGAGTCTGGTGTGATTGCTGTCATGATGAATATTCCTAGCAGATAACCACGATATAATATCAGCTTTTCGTGTGTTCGTTGTAGGAATTCGTTCTAGCTGTACTGAATTATAACTGGCATTGTCCATTACAATCACTGCGTCTTTGATGTTCCTTTCGTCAAGAGCGTCTAAAAACTTCAAAAACCACTATTTAAAAACCATAGCGTTCATATTAGTGTAGTAGTCATCATTGGTCGATTTCACCTTTGGCCTGAAAACCAATTTACATTTCTGCAGAAAACCAGTGTGAATTGAACCTACGTGACAAACAATAATTCATCCACCTTTCCCCACAGGAACTTTTAAACCCCCTGTACTCTCTTTATCTTGCCATGTTTTCGTTGGAGCGTAATTCTGATGAATGTAAGGCTCATCTAAATAAAATATATGGGGCGATGGGTCCTTATTCCTCAGGAGATGCATTTTTCCCCAAAACGTTACTCTGGCTGTTACTATATCAGCTCTCTCCATTAAAAAATCTTCTCCCGTCGTTGCTTTTTTTTTAAATACTTGAACCCCATACACTTTAGTATCCCCCACAATGAAGTAACTCCCCATTTAAATTGTATATCTCTTTCTAAATCACCACGTAATTTGTTCAGTGTCGGGAATTCACCCTTTACGTAATAACTGAGGAGAGTTCTTCTAATTACATCTTTATGGAATCCGTCGATTGTCTTTCCTATACAGATCCTTTTGATTCGTTTGCGCGGTGATTGAAATGAGATGGAACCAGATGACTGGGTACTGTCTTTGCCTTCCTTTACTATACGCTGAACGGTTCGCGTACTAATTTCACAAGCTTCCGACACTCTCTGCTGGACTTTATACACACTCAATAAAGGACCATTATTTTCTGTTTCCTTTTGAAAATATTCATGAACATTGCTGATCATTTTTCTACCCTGGCTCCTTATCTCCTTCCTCTTCGCCATTGTAAGATATACACTGACTGAGCAAATGTCATGGGATAGCGGAGCACTGATGCGCAGGTGTTGTCTGCGCACCACACGCCCCCTGTGCCAGCGGCAGTTGTATAGGAGACCTTGTGAGCAGTAGCTGTGCATGTGACAGGTGTAACATGGAACGTCGTCGTAAGCTGACACCGTTCGAACGGGGTATGGTGGTCGGTGCCCGATGGATGGGAAGTGCGATTTCGGAAGTGGTGCGGGAATACGGCTTCACACGATCAACCATGTCCAGGGTGTATCGTGGATGGTTGAATGTGGTTGTCATCGTCCACAACAGACGAACGACCGGCCGTCCAGCCACCCTCGATGACCGTGACCGGCGACATCCGAGAAGGATTATCAATAGTGACAAACGGGCAACCGTGCAACAAATCACGGCTCAATTCAACACAGGCCGTGCTAGACACGTCTCCCAGTGGACAATCCATAGGAACATGGGTTCTATGGGGTATGGGAGCCGGCGACGCACACGGGTGCCACTGTTAACCCAACGTCATCGGGCACAACGATGCGCATTTGTCGCCAGTCACCAGGGATGGACACTGGAACAATGGTGTAACGTGATATGGTCGGACGAATCACGATTTCAATTGCACCATGCCAATGGGAGGCACCGTGTATGGCGCAGGCCACATGAAGCGATGGATCCCGCCTGCCTCGAAGATGTGGTCCAGGGCGCTGGTGTCTCTGTTATGGTCTGGGGTGCATTTTCCTGGTATGGAATGGGCCCCATAGTTGTTCTGGAAGAGACTTTGAATGGTACGCGGTATGTTGAGCTGCTCAGGGGCCATCTCCACCCATTTTTGGCCTTCCAGCGCCCAGACGGTTCTGCGGTGTTTCAAGATGATAACGCGCCACCACATCGCTCCCACGTCGCCCGGGAATGGTTCCAGGAACATGCAGCGGAGGTCCAACGACTGCCATGGCCACACAGGCGCCATATCGAGCATATCTGGGATATCCTGGAACGCAGGCTCCGTGCCATGGATCCTGCACCCACGAACAGACCAGCACTGGAGGCCGCTCTGCAAACGATTTGGTGACAGCTGCGTCCAGAGGACTACCAGAGACTTGTCGACTCACTTCCATGGCGTCTCACTGCAGTTCGCAGGGCCAGAGGAGGCCCCACACGCTATAACTGACTATCCCATGGCATTTGCTAAGTCAGTGTATACTGCAGTTATTATATGCAAAGACAACACAGAGCAACGCAAATAGAAACAATAGAATAGAAACAAACTAACGTCACATCACATGCCACGAGAACGTTAATTGAAGAATGCAGCAAAGGACGCGGAAAGAATTACTCATAAAACAAGAATAATCCTAAAACAAACTCGTCAAACAAGCTCTTTGTAATACCCAACGCACACTGTAAGACTACTCGGCAACACAGCAGTTCATGGAGCGAAGTGAACGCGGCAAAATCTCCGGGCGACTGAACAGTTCTCAGCGCCACCGCTAGGCGATATTTTGTCTGATTGGGCAGTGACATACTGCCCGCACCCCACTTCCCCTGACAACATGTAGGCCGTCCGCCATCAGAGTAGAAAATACCTATAGTTAACAGCGCGCCCTTAACCTCACATGATGTTACACTGGCTACGTGTTCAAGCTTAACAAAACAGACCCAGAATTCGATCCTAGGCATAAGGGCGTTAACATTACAGACCAGCAAGAAGTTAGTAAAATAACCACCTAATCGATACTTTATTATTGCCTTTATTATATTCATCGATACGGTCATGAAAGGGACAACTTGTAATATTACAGACCAGAGTTCGATGCCCATAATGTGCAAGCTGAACCCAACTGCCAACGTGATTATGGTCAAGAATGCAAGCTTAACCTAACAGGTACGGATTCTACTCCAAGCTTAGCCTGACAGGCCCTGGATTCGACCATAGGGTTAACTATACAAGGGCGTTAGCTTTACAGTCCCAAGTCTGATACCCAAGAATGCCAGCTTAACCTAACTGCCAACGTGATTATGGTCAAGAGTGCTAGCTTAACCTAACAGGCACGCATTTGAGCATAGGCTTAACGCTACAAGGGCGTTACAGTCAAGGGTTTGAGATTCGATCCCAGACTTACCCTCACTAGACAAGATGAGACATAGTCCAGTGTAACTTTAGGTGGTTTTGATGCTTGACTGGTGAAAGCTGAAGTTGAAAGCAAGATGGCAGCTACACATTGAACCAGGGGGATGGTGTCAGTTTTAATGCATATTCTTTACTCACAGGGGCATAACGCTGAAAGGCGACCTTCTGTCTTGGAGCTGAGCGACCGCGTAAAGGACTAAAAGGCAAAAGACTAAAGGGCAGAATGGCTAAAGGGTAATAGGGTCAATGGGCTACAGGGAAAAGGAGTTAAAGGGAAGAATAGCTAAAGGGCAAAGTAGTAGGGCAACACCGGCTCTAAAACAATGGGTGCTGCATCAGCATATTCCCACGAGGCCATTGATCCCTAGTTGAGTGGGTAGACAAGGGGGTTTTGACCCGAGGTTATTGACCCCTAGTTGAGCAATATGGTTCTGGTGGTTCGCGAATTTTGCATACGAGAGCAAGCCTAACCTCACAGATGCCATTTTGGAGGGGCCTAACCTTACAGACGCCATTTTGATGTTGAGTAGTTAGCTTACGTGCATTCCATACCCGAGTAGTATGCCAATGCACGTTCTATGCGGAATAACGTCATATCCTTGCGTACGAGAGCAAGCCTAACCTCACACATGGCATTTTGAGGGGCCTAACCTCACATAGACCATTGGAGGGCACGAGTAGTATGGCTAGGTACATTCAATGGCGAGCTTGCGTACGTGAGCAAGTATAACGTCATAGGCGCCATTGGTGGGGCCTGGGGTACTTATTGACCCCCTGGTAACTACGCTGAGTGATTTTACCGCATGACGTCATGGGCCACTTTGGAGGAGCCGAGTCGGAAAGCTCAGTAAGAGAGCAATGCTAACCTCATGAACCCCTTTAGAGGAGCCGAAATGAACGGAACCCCCTTGGAGGAACCAAGTGGGAAAGATCATTACGAGAGCAATGCCAACCGCACGGACCCCTTTGGAGGAAACAAAACGATCGGGCGCCGCATGGAGGACGAACTGAACGTACATTGGCTTACTACTCGGGTATAGAACATACATTGCCATAATACTTGGTTTAGAACGTACCCTGGCTAACTACTTACCAATGGCGTCTTGAGGTTAGGCTTCCTCAGAACGTACATTGGCTTACTACTCGGGTTTAGAATATACATTGCCTTACTACTCGGTTTAGAAAGTACATTGCCTTACTACTCGGTTTAATCATCCCGTTTATCAGCAGAATTAGTTGTTGACTACAAGAAATATTCATTAAACTCGTGGACAAAAAAACAGGTACCATTCTTTGATTATATTTTTTAAACATTTTCAAGTCTGTTATACTTACGTTATTGATATGTCGTCAAACTGGAATATAAGCTCCAAACATACAAATGCGTGGTTAAATGAGGAGGAGGAGGGCAGGGTGAGGAGGGGGAGGCATTTTACCATCTGATAAGACGTGAGCGCTGGGTTCCATTACCTATTATGTGTGTGGCACGAATTTCTTTCGGTGTTGCATTTTCATTTACCTTTTTTCATTTTATCCTTTTGTCAGGTGAATAAGGAAGAGGAAGGTGCGGGTGAATGAGGAGGAGTGGTAAGGAGGAGACCTTTTACCCATCTAATAAGACGTGTGCCCTGGTGCAAGATGAATGAGGAAGAGGGAACGGGTGAAAGAGGAGAGCGCAGTGAGGAGGATGAGGGCACGGGTGAGAGAGGAGGGCGCGGTGTTCTGCATTTTTCCTTACCTTTTCCATTTTTCCCTTTTGTCAGGCGAATAAGGAGGAGGAGAAGGAGGGGCGCGGGGGTGAATGAGGAGGGACGTGGTGAGGAGGAGACTGCTTGCCCATCTGATAAGACGTGTGCCCTGGTGCAAGATGAATGAGGAGGAGGGCACGGGTAGAAATTGACACACAGGCAACCTAGATTGTGTAAAATAACTGCATATGGTAGCTGAGCCTATACGATTATTTTTATTATTATAATTTCCACCAGTGTGGTGTAGTTGGTTAATGTGATAATCAACAGTAATGCAAACGTTGAAACTGACATGCAGGAAACCTAGATTGAGCCGAAAAACTGCACATGATACTATAATATTATTATTTTTTGTTATTATTACTAGCTGATGTACCCGTTCTCCACTACGGAATTCTACATAGTATACAGAATTGTAGGTTAGGTAGAGCACGCGTTTTGAGGAAGATTGTATTAGGCCTACATTGCATAGCTCTTGACCCTAGAAATGCGACGGGGAAGTCACCAAACGTATTTTCTCATATGAAGACTGGGTTAGGGATTTTCATTGTAAGGGTAGGCTCTCTTGCCTATAATGGTGGGCCCTCTTGCCTATCATCAGTCAAAATCAGGTTGGGGAGTTTTCATCAAAAATGGCAGACACTCACTCTCCACCTGCCTTTTCACATCCTCAGAAAGTCTGTTTTAAGGCTTTCATTACAATGACATCAGTAGGAATGGTGCGATTAAAAGCAATGCTTTCATATGAAATACTCGATCAAATGAAAAACCACACATTTTCTCACTTTTAACGAACAGTACTACGCTGCCGATCTAACAGTCAAAAGTTCCAGAGCTGAAATGACCAAGCCGCAGACAGCCGTGGTCCGTGAACACTCTTCGTCCTTTTTCGGCGGGGTGGGGGATCGAATAGTGGAGAGTCCCAGGGAAAAATTTGCCCTTTTACTAATCTGTTTCCTAGGCGGCGGAAATATTTCATGTGACCTGGAGGCAAATTTTTCCTCCAATCCATAAGAGAAACCGCCACTTCACTGCTAATTTGGAATAAAATGAATGTAGAATTTAATAAATATGAATAGGAAGAAGCTTTTCTTAAGAAACACCTTTTCTCAGGATAAAATTTTGAGTCATTTAGTGAATTGTGATGCTATAATTTGGAATAGGCCTAAATTGTAATCCTAGACCAGGTAATACTACTACTACGGTACTACTACTACTAAATGAGCCTCTACCTTAGCGTGCACACTACTCATTCAAAACAGTGCGTCAGGGTAGGGATCGAATAGCTGGAATACTATAATGAACCATGTGTTACGAACCAACAGTATCAGAAAATGTATGAACCAGAGGAATGGCATTCTAAAGAAGAACGTTTTTTAACTCCCCAGCTATTTCCCGCCAATATTCATTCAGGCTGTTATACTCGGTACGCAGAATTAATCCCATCTACAGGAGATGAGTGGCAGCATAAGAGACAAAGAATATCACAACAAACAATGGTCAATGCAATGTTAGTGTTGATCAATCTTATACGCTTTCGATATTGAAGGCCTTCACATTTAGTTTTCTTCCGATTCTGAAATACCACTCATCATAGTCCGTACGGTAAAATGGAATAAAACATAAATGATCGGAAATTGTATTCTCCATAACTTTTGTTATGTAATACTTCTCGATAGGAGCAATAACTAAGTGTTTAAAAATTAAATTTTAGGCGCCTTCCCCTAAACTACAATTTTATCCACGGTGAATAACATTATTTATAGCTTAGACTGTAGTTCCTTATTCCCCTACTCTGTACACCGATTTTCATTAAATTCTGTCAACCCATTTTCTCGTGGCTCGGCGTTAATATGAACTTAGCAACAAAAATACAAATTCATGAATATCTTTGTTATCATAGACGGTATGGCAAAAATGTATGACATGAATGATCGGAAATTTAATTCTATGTAACTTTAGTTATGTAGTATTTATCGATAGGACCATTAAAAATATAAATATTTGATAATTAAATTTTAGGCTTTCTCCTAAACTACCATTTCACTCAGCGTAAATAAAATGGTATATAGCCTACATTGTAGTGGCTCATATCCCGACTTTATATACCGATTTTCATTAAATTCTGTTTATCCGTTTTCTCGTGATGCGTGAACACACACACAGGCAGACAGACAGAAATTACGAAAATGTAAAAAGTGCATTTCCTTGTTACTGTGTACATGACCGATAAAGAAATATCATTATTTTCAAATTCTGAGCAATGTGCAGACAAAACTCTTATTTCATATATATAGATTTCCGCCACTGCAGTGTAGTGGTAAATATGATTATCAACCGTAATGCAAACGTGAAACTGACACGCAAGCAATCTAAATTGTACCAAATAACTGCCCATGGTAGCTGAGGCTATTGACATGCAGGCAACCAAGATTGAACCAAATAACTGCACATGAGACTATAGGCCTACTATTATTTTTATTTTTATTATTTCCACCACTGCGGCAACGGATTCTCTGTTGAGCGATCTATAACTGAGATTATTAATGTTGTCGGGTAACATCATAGGACGAGTTGGCCTTGCGGTTAGGGGCGCGCAGCTGTTAGCTCGCATCCGGGAGATAGTGGGTTCGAATCCCACTGTCGGCAGCCCTGAAGATGGCTTTCCGTGGTTTACCATTTTCACAACAAGCAAATGTTGGGGCTGTACCTTAATTAAGACCACGGCCGCTTCCTTCCCATTCCTAGGCCGTTCCTGTCCCATCGTCGCCATAAGACCTATCTGTGCAGTACCTACTAATACTAGTATTAGTAGGTACTGATCTGTGTCGGTGCGATGTAAAGCAAATAGCAAAAAAAAAAAAAAAAAAAAAAAGCATCATACAATATGAAGTGTTCCATGAACTACCCCCCCCCCCCATCCTTTAACTGGTCGGTCCAGGATCGAACCTGCCATGTTGGGGACAAGAGGCCGGCACATCAACAGTCTGTGCCACACAGCCCGGCTCTATTCACCAAGTTGTGCGCCAAAAGTCTAGATTATATTACATATTGTTTAGATGGAACGAAGACATATATCACGAATAACAGTGATTTTTTCGATGAATGGAGACATTCTTGTGCTAACCACTTCATGTTATTCGACAGGAGTAGACTATGTACCAACACCGGGTTTCACCCTCTCCCTACCCCATCATCCCACATCTAGCCGCACAAGTTACTCATAGGCTATCAAATAGATCTGTATCCGATAAGCCGTACATACCCCTCAGACACACTTATATAAAGATTTTACAAGATTTCACAGTCTGTTAGATGGAGACATAAAGCCTTGAGCAGACCTGTTGAAGTTGTTCACCATGTGTAGGCTGTGTGTCGGCAGTGGGTTTTGCCCACTCTCTTCCTGTTAACATATAGGCGTACCACGTAATTTCATGTCATCTTATTAACTCCTCTGATGAGGTTGACGTCAGGAAGGGTATACGGTCATAAAATCTGCCTCGACAGATTCATCACACCACATACACAACACTATAGAGAAATGGGGTAAGGGTTCGACAAACAAACGTTTTAAATAGTAACGGTTAGCCTGCTGTTATTTCTTGATGGATACAGTACTTTTGCATCCATGTCTTGGCACAGGCCAGAGTAAAGTGTAGCTTCCACCGAAGTCCCAGTCAACATCCGTGGTTGTGACAATATGGAAGCTGCTGGGGTATGGGTAGTGCTGAGTAATGACATTCAGAGCACGACTAGTTCATCTGAGTGTTATGAAAGGTGCTGCTCATAGGATCAGTCGTGCTGCAATAGTACTTTCTGACCCAGTGAGGAAAACAATGGCAAACTACCTCACACCTCATCTTGCCTAGTACGCCCCATTTTGGTGCTGCCATTGGTTTTTGGGGTTTCCTTTTAGCCGCATAATCTTTGGTGGTGCTATTTGAGGATCCAACCAGCCTCTGGGCTGATGACCTAACAGACAGACAGACAGACAGAATTATTTATACAATTTAATTTAATTGACTTCATGCAGTATTGTAATGACTGTACTTCTCAGCCCGTAAGTGGCCACGGCTAATCCTTGGAGCGAGAGAGTGCTGCGCCGTGGAATGCTACCAGTGCGAAATTTAGTATCTTCGCTTCCAAATCTCGCTCTAACAGTGTGTTGTGTTGGAGAGACGTTCATTTCTTACATCAACAGCGTTGTGGTCTTCGGTTCAGTGGCTCCCCAGATTCGAATCCAAGCCGGGTCGAAGCCGTCTCCTCAGCTGAATGGTGAGCGTTGAGGCTTCAGAGGATCCAGGCGTTCGATTCGCCACCGTGTCGGGCATTTGAATTTTTCTGAGATAATTAATAATAATGCTATTGGCTTTTTTGTCTCACTAACCTCATTTGACGTTTTTTGGAGACGCCGAGTTGCCAGAATTCAGCCCCGCAGGAGTTCTCCTATATACTAGTAAATCTATCGACACAAGGCCACATAGCATACACATAGTGAATAGCATCAAGTGGTTAGCACAAGACTTAACGTCTCCATTCATCGAATGAATCGCTATTATTCGAGACATGTGTTTCGTTCCATCTAAACGATATGCAATTTAATATAGATTTTGGCACACACCTTTGTGAATAGATCCGGGCTGTGTAGCTCAGACTCCCTTATAAGGCTATCCCTCCGATGTGTATCCCTGACCTGGTTAGGAATCGAACTCGGGCCTCCGGGTAAGAGGCACCTCTACACCGCAGGGCCGGTCCAAAATTTTAATTAATATCTGTTAATTATTTTTTATTATTTAATTATGGTTCTGTTCTTTCAGTACTGTGGGGGCTGCCTGGCCGAGGCGGTAAAGGCGTGCTCGGTTCGCCCGGAAGGACGTAGGTTACGAATCCCCGTCAGGAAATTGTAAAATTTAAAAAACGAGATTTCCACTTCCGGAGGTGCACATAGCCCTGAGGTTCACTGAGCCTACACCAAAAATGAGTACCAGGTTAGTTTCTGGCGGTAAAGGCGGCCGGGTGTAGAGCTAACCACTCTACCGCATGAAGTGCCGAGGTTACGGATAGTCACAGCCAAGATAGTCTACGGTACGACATTGTGTGCAAGAACGCAGACTCAATGAAATTTGATACATCCTGTTCCGGTAGTGATGGGCGAATAGTATGGTGTGTTGCAGAGACCTTCATCTCTTATGACATCTGACTGCAGTCCACATGTAACATTTTATTCATGTTTAATACCCTTATTTTTCAATTGTAAGTATATATATTTTACCAGGAACCATTAATGGCCTGGAACATGATTTTGTAAAGTCAATTAGCTGCAACGACACGGCCTAGCGTGTGAGGCACTGAAACGACACGGCTCAGGCAGGCAAAAAGCGAGCTATCTACGTCAGAACTTCCACGTTGGAAACTGACGTACCGGTAATGATCACGTGAACAACGCATGATTGCTCTAGAACATACGAGAAGTATGTTTACTAACGTTATATCCCGTGGAGATATCAAATAATGACCTACACCATCTTGTAGCCCATGATTTAAACGTCAACATGTGTAAATTGTATTAAAATTGGCCCACGGAGTAAAAAGTTATTCCACAGTAAAGAAATGCAATTTTATCAGGAGAGGAAATCTAACACAGCTGCACGGTATAAAAGAGCAGGCATTTGTCCTGGTAAGTCACCCCAGTACTAGTCAGGTAGCTATAATTGTTGGTACACTTTCGAAAGAGCTTTTGTCTGAGCTGAAGCACTTCTCAGTGCTCACCTTCTCTTTCAGGAGATTTATTTCAGGAGGACTACGGCGGACAACGGCGAGGGCAGCCAGATGGAGACGAAGACGCCCGAAGAATGTGCGATGGAGTTCGGGCGCTTAGTCCGAAACCTCTTCAGCCGAGTGCCACCAGCGCCGGAGAACAATACGAAGCCGGAGACGCTGGCACCCATAGTCGGAGTTGGAGCTGCGAGGGGTACACGGAACCGGATTACGAGGCGCTGCTCCTCTACTACAGGCCGGGGCGCCCTGTAACTTCTGAACGGGGCCTAGTCCTGGTCAGAATGTGGCGCCTTCTCCACGGAGGCAAAAAGATCTCGACGACCATGTCCGTGGAGAGCTTTCTACCAGGAGGCCTCATCATCAGGCATCACGACCATGAGCAGATGCGGGACATGCAGAACGAGCTCTCTAGTCTGTTTCAGGTCGTCCGACTACCAGGGAGGGACGGCGTGCCAGGGGCGAACGCCGGCTCTCTCAGGAGGAGGGCCGAGACGCAGACCAGGGAGGCCATCACCCAGACGCCGAGGAGGCTAAGGCATAGGGCGGTTAACGCCTACGTAGTCAGAGCCACCCAGTCGGAGACCAACGACGCCACCACCCAGGTGGTGTGCGCCACCCCGCGGAGCCGCGACTGTGCAACCCAGGCCGAGCGGTTCGGCTCTGCCAGGTGGACGCAGACCGAGGTCCCGAGCCCGCCAGCGGTAATGTGGTCGAAGTGGATGCCGACCAAGGCCGACCAGGAAGGGCCTATCACCCGGGTCCAATCCAGGAAGGCGTCCCGGACAGCGGACGACAGCACAGCAGTGGAGAAGGACGCCCCCTGGCGTTCGGAGGCTGCTATCTAGGCCCGGCCCGCCAGCGTGTCATTCGAGATGCAGACATCGATGTGCGCCCCACGGGACAGGGAACGCAGTCGAGTGTTGGCACATACTGACGCCACCGCCACCATCCAGGAGGAGGAAGACGCCGTCTCTACAGCGGGATCACGAGGAAGCCCTGGGTCACCAGGCCGGGAGGAATGCCACCAGGACGAGGTCTCTTCCCTGCCGAGAAGAGACTCCAACCCCCGGGAAGAAGACGACACCCCCGCACCAGCAGGAAGAAGACGACGCCGGCCCACCAGGAGACGGCCGCCAAGCCGCAACCAAGGACTGCTCCCAGGACAGCAACCGACCGAGGAGCCAATCAGAAGAGGAGATCAGCGGGAAGCGGCAATCAGGTGAGACTGAAACGTCTTCCTCGGCAGCTCTTGTAGTGTTTCCGCTGCCGGAGCACAGTGCGTAATTTCAGGAATCTAGCCGGCCAAAAATCGTATCTCGGAAACTAATGGACCGATTTACATAAAACTTAGTATGTAACTGCTATTATTAGAGATAATTAAGTGTGTGGTCGATCAAGTACAAAGAACAAATTACTACGCCAGGAATAGAATTAGTAATCTTCGTAATTTTAATCATTTTTCGCTATAGCTTTAAGAAATTAAATAGATGTTAATAGTGAGACATGCTGTTTAGAATGTTTAAAAATAGATCCAGGAATACATGTACTTGCCAAACAATTTATTCATTAGATGCAGTTACATCAGAATCGCTAACGTCACTTTCATTATCTCCTTCGGCAGAACCAGATACAGGAGGCTCAGACAGTAAGTTGAGCACTTCGTGTGAAAGCGGAATCAACTTCCTCTTCCTTGATTTCCCTAAGCTGGTAAAATAAGGATCCGATGATAAAAGCAGCCTATGGGAAAGGACAGTATTTGTGTCTTTCTGGAAGGTTTCCTATTATCTTTCTTCCTGGTCTCCTTGACTTCCTCGGAGAGGTGTCCAATAGGTATAATACAGTGCCATGACCCAAGAGTTTATGCAGTTACAGGCATGTAGTACGATTTGTATTTTTGTAAGTACAATTGTATAGTTTCCTTTGCGTACATGCCAAATGTCACTTTATCAATGGCATACCCACACGAAAGAGTTCCTACGATGGCACGTAGATGGTTTATTAAATTTATATCTACTCCAGTAATATCCGCAGAAGTGGAAGCCTCTCTGAAGAATTTTCTAGCGGTTTCCATCATTGGTATTGCCAGCGCTTTGCTTCGGATATCAACCAATAGACGCGTTTCCTCCCTGAACTTCTGTAGTGAAGTCATCTACAGTATTTATTTATTTATTTATTTATTTATTTATTTATTTATTTATTTATTTATTTATTTATTTATTTATTTATTGCGTGTGTATTTTAGGCTTTAAATCAGTGCGTAAATGTATTGTGTTGAGTGAGAGTTATGCGATAAGCCTACGTGTGTGATTTATTTCTTTAACATTAATACTGTGATCTTTTGTAATCATATGCCGTATTTATTTACTGCGTCTGTTTTCTAGCTTTTATTGTCTGGATACATTTATTAAATGCAATTAAATACATCACCCGCCCCTCAAGTCCATAAAATTATTTGTCTATTTTTCCCGCAATTTGCCTTATATTTCAGTGTTGAGGTTTCTTATGTGCCGTAGTTTACCTCTGATTCTGTACAAACCAAAAGTGGCCCCTGTAAACCCCACGTCCCCTTCATAAAAGTAATTTGTAGCTTAGTTTCTTCAGCCTTTTGTCTTGAACTTAACATACTGAATTTCACAAATTTATGTGCCGCAGTTTTCCCGTGATGGCGTTGAGCGGAGCCGTTCGATATGGCAACCCTGTTGTCATAAGAGCAGTACTATTTTCTTAACATGGAATTAGCTACAGTAGGCTAATGGCGGGCTCATCCTCACATTGTTGTGATGCACATCCTTCTGCAAGGTCATTCTCTGCTCGAACCAACTTCCATTGTACTTCAGCAATTTGTCCCTTTTTCAACTATATTTTGTCCAGCGTGATCGAATTTTAGCACACAAAATACTGACAGATTTCCTTACTGACTTGGATATATCCTCGGAACAATCCTCAAAGCCTAAATGTTCAATTACAATATTCGCAATATCATCGTTCCGCTTATATTCCCTGCTGTTCCCCAACAGCTCGAAAACCGACCTCCGGGTTACAGAGTACATGGCTTCTGAAAAAAATTAATTAATCTCATGGTCGCGCCTGGTCGCAGCAAAAAGTCACAGTTTTCTATTCACTAAAGTATGGATAACTCATCCAAAAGACTTTCATTGTGGAAATCAAAGGCAATCCATTTTGAAAGTCAGCTCAAATTTGTAAAATTAGATAGCGCTTGGACACCGTGTACCTGAATTTTAAGTGCATATTTCGGACAACAATATAGTAATTTTCAGAAAATGCTACATACTGTATAAAAATACATACCTTCATCTAATATAACCACATTGCAAGCTAAATAAATATTTAGTTCTGACGTCTTTACTGAGCCCTCGCATAATAATAACTGCGCGCTCGCCTCGCCAGGATATGATGCCCTAATGGAGGAGAGCCACTTCAGGCCTTCGGTGAGATTAGATAATCAGACAGCGCGACTTTTCAACATTTAATTACTGTACGCAAGAGTCTTATAAACACGACTCACAGAAAATGCGCACCAAAGACAAGAGTTGAAAATATTATTTTTGGCCGGCTGGATGCTCGAAATTACCCACGGTGCGGAGGTGGGGTCACTGGCAGGAGAGGTGTGGTCTCCTAGTGAGGTGCAACCGTTGTAGGGTGATCACCATTACACGGCCTGCGTAGCACTTAAAGAGGCGCTGGTGTGCGCCAACTGCGCGGAGGGCCACCCGGCTTCTCATCGCAGTTGCCCTGTCTACCGGGTCATGGCGCGGGCAGAGAGGAAGGAGGCCCGGCGTCATGACCCACCCCACCCCACTCAGAAGGCCCCCGCCCAGGCGGACCTGGCCTCATTCTCCGGGATCGGAGACTGGGTACGAGGGACCCCAAGGAGGCGGCTCTGTGCGGCGGGCCCTAGTGGTACTTGACGCATGGCTCCTCAACCGGCAAGGCCCGCGCTAGTCACGGCAGTGCCCAGACGGACTGATCCCCTGATTACTGGACTGGGGAGACTACGTTTCTCAACTAACACAACCTCTGGCCTTTTCCAGCCCACATTCTTGCACGTGCTATCAAAAGATGTCAAGCTTTACATGTAGGCTCTTTCTTTTTCAGCCTATGTGGTTTTCCCCTGACCCTTAATGCCACACCATAACACCACCAACACAAACCTTGCCTGGTAACTTGCTTAACGTGCAAACAGGCAGGTACTCCTGTAGTATCTTTCCCACTCTTCCCTGCTATCTCCTTTCTTCTTAGAAATTAATAGCATGTCGGAGGCAATATAGATTGTGTCGACTGCCACGCGGGGGAAGCGGGCTTCAGGGTCCCCCCCAAAAAAATGGTCAGCCAGTTCTCAGCTCATAGCCCTCGCGTAAGGATACTGTCGAACGCTGATATACACGTCGAAAATCGAAATTGGTTATCGCGTAGCGGTAATATACACTGACTGACAGAGCAAATGCAACACCAAGAAGGAGTGGTTCGAAAGGGATGAAAGTTGGGGAAAAAACAGAAACGGCACGGACGAATAATTGATGTTTATTTCAAACCGATATGCAGGTTACACAATGCGCACGGCATCGACTCAGTAGGATGTAGGACCACCGCGAGCGGCGATGCACGCAGAAACACGTCGAGGTACAGAGTCAATAAGAGTGCGGATGGTGTCCTGAGGGATGATTCTCCATTCTCTGTCAACCATTTGCCACAGTTGGTCGTCCGTACGAGGCTGGGGCAGAGTTTGCAAACGGCGTCCAATGAGATCCCACACGTGTTCGATTGGTGAGAGATCCGGAGAGTACGCTGGCCACGGAAGCATCTGTACACGACGTAGAGCCTGTTGGGAGATGCGAGCAGTGTGTGGGCGGGCATTATCCTGCTGAAACAGAGCATTGGGCAGCCCCTGAAGGTACGGGAGTGTCACCGGCCGCAGCACATGCTGCACGTAGCGGTGGGCATTTAACGTGCCTTGAATACGCACTAGAGGTGACGTGGAATCATACGCAATAGCGCCCCAAACCATGATGCCGCGTTGTCTAGCGGTAGGGCGCTCCACAGTTACTGCCGGATTTGACCTTTCTCCACGCCGACGCCATACTCGTCTGCGGTGACTATCACTGACAGAACAGAAGCGTGACTCATCGGAGAACACGACGTTCCGCCATTCCCTCATCCAAGTCGCTCTAGCCCGGCACCATGCCAGGCGTGCACGTCTATGCTGTGGAGTCAATGGTAGTCTTCTGAGCGGACGCCGGGAGTGCAGGCCTCCTTCAACCAATCGACGGGAAATTGTTCTGGTCGATATTGGAACAGCCAGGGTGTCTTGCACATGCTGAAGAATTGCGGTTGACGTGGCGTGCGGGGCTGCCACCGCTTGGCGGCGGATGCGCCGATCCTCGCGTGCTGACGTCATTCGGGCTGCGCCTGGACCCCTCGCACGTGCCACATGTCCCTGCGCCAACCATCTTCGCCACAGGCGCTGCACCGTGGACACATCCCTATGGGTATCGGCTGCGATTTGACGAAGCGACCAACCTGCCCTTCTCAGCCCGATCACCATACCCCTCGTAAAGTCGTCTGTCTGCTGGAAATGCCTCCGTTGACGGCGGCCTGGCATTCTTAGCTATACACGTGTCCTGTGGCACACGACGACACGTTCTACAATGACTGTCGGCTGAGAAATCACGGTACGAAGTGGGCCATTCGCCAACGCCGTGTCCCATTTATCGTTCGCTACGTGCGCAGCACAGCGGCGCATTTCACATCATGAGCATACCTCAGTGACGTCAGTCTACCCTGCAATTGGCATAAAGTTCTGACCACTCCTTCTTGGTGTTGCATTTGCTCTGTCAGTCAGTGTTCTTCAGTTATCTTCACACTTGTAGTCCAGTGAACAGTGTAGGACATATAATATTTTTCAATTATTACTGCGAAGACTTGGTAAATCTTACCATTTTAAAAGTGTTTAACAGTGCTGGTGATCGTAATTTACTCTACATTTTGACTTTAACTGGAGTGAACCTGACTGAAACTTGCAATTTTCTTCGAGACAGAATAACTTAAAACATTAACAACCGATAAACGCGTGCAAGTTAAGGACATTTTCTTGTGAATATTTCGTTTACTGAAGTAGACTATTTCATAATAGTGCTTTAAAATTCACGTCTAATGACAGTTTTGAACTATCAGCATATTTAACCTTTCGTCGCGAGTGCGTGAAATTGTACCTCGTTCTAATCTACCGCAATCAATACTTGTAAACAATCACGAGATATAACATTTCGTCATTTTGAATAGACTGTGATCTCCGTGTGACAATACTTGTAAATATTCGCGAGATATAACATTTCATCATTTTTAAAAAACTGTGATTTACGTCTGAAGACACTGTCTTGTAAATACCCTAACAGTGCTTTTATAAATTGCGATTTCCAGAGCAGTGATCATTAACAATTTACTGCCAGACTTCGTACGTGTGCACTTAACACGATATTGTGTTCGTCATCTGATTCATAAATCTGAAATAGGTTACATAGGACACTCAATAATCATTACTAGTCAGTTGATCGGCTCCATGGCTAAATGGTTAGCGTGCTGACCTTTGGCCACAGGGGTCCCGGGTTCGATTCCCAGCAGGATCGGGAATTTTGACCTTAATTGGTTAATTTCGCCGGCACGGGGGCTGGGTGTATGTGTCGTCTTCATCATCATTTCATCCTCATCATGACGCGCAAGTCGCCTACGCGTGTCAAATCAAAAGACCTGCATCTGGCGAGCCGAACTTGTCCTCGGACACTCCCGGCACTAAAAGCCATACGCCATTTCATACTAGTCAGTTGAACTTTTTCGTGTTTTTAAATCCAACAAAAAACGCGTTAAAACCTGACGAGTGCCTATTATAATCATATCTACCTGTCGACGTGGGATTGGAGACGTGGTTTCAGCGAGGGACATGGGACGTGGTCTCGACGAGGGACACGAACGTGGTACCATGGGTGATGACATCACGACACCGGCTGCCAAGAACGTAAACATGCTGTTCGCTGAACCGCATATCTTTACAATCCAGTCTTGAGTACCAGATTACAGGTGATATGAGTGCTTTTCAAACTATTTTCTTTTAATTCCACAAGACTAACTTTTCATTGGTGGAATATTAGATTCAGTGACTCTTGATCGCAGTTCAACAAACAGTTTATTGACTCTTACTGAGAACCGTAATATTCTAACAGTATTATCACAATGTTGAAACTTCGATTCGTAAAGAAATAATAAGACCGAACTTTGCAAAAAGATTATTTTGCGATATTTTGTGAAGTGTTAAACATTTAAAGAAACTCTAGAAAAAACTTTCACAATTTCAAGTGTTAGACATTTAGAAGAGACTAAGAAAAATTTCCATATTTTCAAGTGAAAGAAACTGAATTTAAATATTTTTTCTCACATAATTCAAACGAGTTCAAGAAAGAACTTTAAGAACTTTTAAAGGAAGAAATTATACTTTGAAATGAAATTTATTGTGAAATGACAGACATTCATAACAATTAATTTCATAGTACCTTCAAGACGAAAGTGAAGACGTTTATAATTTTTTTTTTCTGATCAAGTAAATACTCAATGAAATGAATACATTCTGTCTTTAAAAAATCAACTATTATTTCGATCAGCGTTTACCTCTCTCTGTACCCGCTCCATAAAGACCTCTCACCCCTTTGTTGCCTCTCATGCCCTTATTTCTTATTGTTCGTTTTTTCCCGGTACAATATATTATGCTAATCTGAGGTAAACAATTAAATACTAGAAAAGTGAGTGAAGACTGTGCAGAATTAAACACGTTTAACGTGGGCTGTGTAAGCGTTATGTGTCTGCAAAATACACCGTTTTTCTTTGCTTTCTTCAGTAGGCAAGAAGTTCTGATGCATAGTCCAATGTGTGTGCAATGTCTATATGCGTAGAAGAAAAATACGAAGTAAGGAAGTTTTCCGTTGTGTATGTTTTACTGTGCGCAGTGATATTAAATATGTGCGTGGGGCCCATAGTTACCGTTGCTTTCTTTACTCAGCCAGAAGTTGCTATTACATATGTGAGTGTAGGCTATAGTTCTCAAAATTAACCAAGGAAAAACGTAAAAAACCTTCTTTTTATTTACGACTACGCCGCAGTGGCGGAAGTAATAAATAATAATCGTATAGTCCCATGTGCAGTTATTTGGCACAATCTAGGTTGCCTGCATGTCAGTTTCAACGCTTGCATTACTGCTTACAATCACAATTACCACTACACTGCAGTGGCTGAAATAATAATCGTAGTCTCGTGTGCAGTTATTTGGCACAATCTAGGTTGCCTGCGTGTCGATTTCAACGTTTGCATTACTGCTGACAATCACATTAACCACTACACTGCAGTGTTGGAAATAATAATAATAATAATAATAATAATAATAATAATAATAATAATAATAATAATAATAATAATAACAATCCTTTAGTAGTAAGCGTTCGTGGCTCAGACGCAACGCGCTGGCCTCTCACCGCTGGATACCGTGGTTGAAATTTCGGTCACTCCACGTGAGATTTGTGCTGGACATCGAAAAGGCGGGACAGGTTTTTCGCCGGGTACTCCGGTTTGCCTGTCATCTTTCATTCCAGTAACACTCTCCATCAACATTTCATGTCATCTGCCATTCATTTATCATTGAGCCAGAGGAGTGCGACAGGCTTCGGCAGCCAGCACATTTCCTACCCTCGCCACTCGATGTGGGCTTCATTCATTCCATTCCTGACCCGGACAAATGATGGAAACAGGCTGTGGATTTTCATTTTCAATAATCGTTTAGTATCATGTACAGTTATTTGGCACAATCTAGGTTGCCTACCTACGTGTTAATTTCAATGTTTGCATTATTGTTGATAATCACATTAACCACTACACTGCAGTGGCCGAAATAATAATAATTATTATTAATAATCATAATAATAACAATCGTATAGTCTCATGTGCAGTTACTTGGTTCAATTAGGATACCTGCATGTCAATTTTAACATTTGCATTACTGTTGATAATCATATTAACCACTAAACCGCAGTGGCGGAAATTATAAATAATAATGAAAATAATTGTATAGTTTCAGCTACCATATGCAGTTATTTGGCTCAATCTAGGTTGCCTGCGTGTCAATTTCAAAAATTTCAATTCAATCAATCACTCAATCAATCACTACTGATCTGCATTTAGAGCAGTCGCCCAGGTGACAGATTCCCTACCTGTTGTTTTCCTAGCTTTCCTTAAATGATTGCAAAGAAATTGGAAATTTATTGAACATCTCCCTTGGTAAGTTATTCCAATCCCTAACTCCCCTTCCTATAAACGAATATTTTCCCCAATTTGTCCTCTTGAATTCCAACTTTATCTTTATATTATGATCTTTCCTACTTTTAAAGACACCATCCAAACTTACTCGTCTACTGATGTCCTCCCACGCCATCTCTCCACTGACAGCTCGGAACATGCCACTTAGTCGAGCAGCTCGTCTCCTTTCTCCCAACTCTTCCCAGCAGAAACTTTGCAACACTTTTGTAACACTACTCTTTTGTCGGAAATCGCCCAGAACAAATCGACCTGCTTTTCCTTGGATTTTTTCCAGTTCCTGAATCAAGTAATCCAGGTAAGTGTCCCATACACTGGAATCATGCCCTAGTTGGGATCTTACCAGAGACTTATAAACCCTCTCCTTTACATCCTTACTACAACCCCTAAACACCCTCATAACCATGTGCAGCGATCTGTATTCTTTATTTACAATCCTATTAATGTGATTACCCCAATGAATATCTTTCCTTATATTAACACCCAGATACTTACAATGATCCCCAAAAGGAACTTTCACTGAGCTCGGTAGCTGCAGTCGCTTAAGCGCGGCCAGTATCCAGTATTTGGGAGATAGTAGGTTCGAACCCCACTGTCGGCAGCCCTGAAAATGGTTTTCCGTGGTTTCCAGTTTTCACTCCAGGCAAATGCTGGGGCTGTACCTTAATTAAGGCCACGGCCGCTTCCTTCCCACTCCTAGACCTTTCCTGTCCCATCGTCGCCATAAGATCTATCGGTGTCGGTGCGACGTAAAGCAACTAGCAAAAAAAAAAAAAAAAAAAAAAGGAACTTTCACCCCATCAACGCAGTAATTAAAACTGAGAGGACTTTTCCTATTTGTGAAACACACAACCTGACTTTAATCCTCGTTTATCATCATACCATTGCCTACTAACTATCTCACAAGGTCATTTTGCTCATTTTGCGGTTGCTCACAATCTTGTAACTTATTTATTACTCTGTACAGAATAACGTCATCTGCGAAAAGCCTTATCTCTGATTCCACTTCTTTACACTTATCACTGATATATATATATCAGAAAACATAAAAGTCCAATAATACTGCCTTGAGGAATTCCCCTCTTAATTTTTACAGGGACAGATAAAGCTTCCCCTACTCTAATTCTCCGAGTTCTATTTTCTAGAAACAGAGCCACCCATTCAGTCACTCTTTTGTCAAGTCCAATTGCACTCATTTTTGCCAATAGTCTCCCATGATCTACCCTATCAAATGCCTTAGACAGGTCAATCGCGATACAGTCCAATTGATCTTCTGAATCCAGGATATCTGCTATATCTTGCTGGAATCCTACAAGTTTGGCTGCAGTGGAATAACTTTTCCTAAACCCAAACTGCTTTCTATCAAACCAGTTATTAATTTTGGAAACATGTCTTATATCATCAGAAAGAATGCTTTCCCAAAGCTTACATACAATGCATGTCAAACTGACTGGCCTGTAATTTTCAGCTTTATGTCTATCATCCTTTCCTTTATATACAGGGGCTACTATAGCAGCTCTCCATTCATTTAGTAAAGTTCCTTCATGCAAACAATAATCAAACAAGTACTTCAGATATGGTACGATATCACAACCTATTGTCTTTAGAACTGGCGTAGCCAAGGAGGGGGGGGGGGGCAGTGGGGCCGGGCCCCCTCCCAAAATGTCTCCTGAAACTAGAGCGAGGATCAGCCGTTGTTTTACGTACGATACGAACAACTTAAAACTTACGCCGAAATGACGAATTAACGTAGCGACAAAGAATCTACTAGCAGGGCTCAATACGGCCATTCATAATTCTCCATATTTGTACTGCTTGAATGAAAGGAAGACACTTAGGATTGTGATGCGCGGGGATATTTCACTGTAGAGGCCTCAGTATTGGGAATGTGTTGACAAATGCCAAAAGATGAGGAAATGGGCAATTAGCCAGGGATTACTCAGTAGGGGGCCGGAACGTGGCCACCGAGATAACGGGGTCCACAGCCAGAAACAGTTGAACAACATCGTGTCAGCTTTTGCAGATCAGTTCCAGGAAACTGGGTTTGTACCGTGGTTGAAAGATGTGCTGTGTTTAAGTTGCAGCGTTCGGAATACTGTGACAGGATTGTGAGCTGCACGTTAGTTTCTCATTTTGTGCCATATAATAACTTTATTTGTCACTAAGGGCAAAATAATGTGCATCCTCGGTAAGTTATGATTTTTTTAAATTCTAGTAGCAAGACAGATCGCAGATGCGTACCTTAGTTCTATAGGTAGGTCTATATATTTTGTCAAATGCCCGGGGACTGATTGAAACTTCAAATGGCACCATCAAAAGTGCATGTAACTATCTTGTAATCAGCGGACGTGATAACTCAGTTCCAATGGTTCTATTTTCTCATCAAGACGGACGAGGCTTGAGTCGCAGTCGATGCATGAAAGATTTTTAAAATGGGAAGTCACGTTCTATTGATACAGATTCTACTTAAAACACTAGGTCGCGTGCCTTACCTTTCTTTAGTACTTTTGAGTAATAACCGCATCATTTATGATGGTGTATTTTGAGTATCAACCATTCTTCGGGCTTACCTTGTACCTTAAATGGCGAGTGGATGTAGTGGCGTACCCACGAAATAATTTCAGTGGCCAAGTCTAGGCCAGTAGCGTGGATACAACTTTTCCATGGAAGGGGTTGTGGAAAGATGTTTTATTTTGTATTTAGAATTTGCTTTACGTCGCACCGTAGGTCTTATGGCAACGATGGGAAAGTAAAGGGTTAGGAGTGGGAAGGAAGCGGCCGTAGCCTTAATTGTATGTTGTATGTTCAGTCTTCAGCACTAAGGCTGGATGAATCCTCAATAGCTCCACCATCAGCTGTCATTAAGGTGTGAAAATGGGAAACCACGGAAAACCATCTTTAGGGTTGCCGACAGTGGGGTTCGAAGTGGATGCAAGCACACAGCTGTGCGCCCTTAACCGCACGGCCAACTCGCCCGGTGGATATGAAAAGAAAGCCGGTCCTACCGAGTGCGGTGACGGATCTTCTGTAGATATTGATGGTTTTGATTGTTGCCATGCAATTATATCAAACAATCGAAATCATAGCTTCTGTACTCTAAACCGGCTGCATTATTGAAACTGTTCGTAAAATTGATATCGTTCTTCGTTTGTGGGGAAGTAGAATCTTCATTTATTTATTTTTTTCTAAAAAAAGAACCACTTTGGTACGACGCCCCGTGAAGGTGACTACCTGCCAGGTCATAGATATTTCGATCACGGGAGACTCATGGCCAACTCTATTGCACCCACAAACAAGGCCGTATCTTCCCGATCCCATGCTTTTCTTAACTCTGTCAGTGGCGGGCATCGAATGCAGGATGCCTTACGTCTAATTCTAAAATAAGATGACCTGAAAGTAACAAGCCGACCCCGCGGTGTAGGGGTAGCTTGCCTGCCTCTTACCGGAGGCCCCGGGTTCGATTCCCGGCCAGGTCAGTGTTTTTACCTGGATCTGAGGACTGGTTCGAGGTACACTCAGCCCACGAGCTTATAATTGAGGAGCTATCTGACGGTGAGATAACGGCCCCGGTCTAGAAAGCCTAGAATAACGGCCGAGAGGATTCGTCGTGCTGACCACAGGACACCTCATAATTTGCAGGACTTCGGGCTGAACAGCGGTCGCTTGGTAGGCGATGGCCCTTCGGGGCTGTTACGCCATGGAGTTTGGTTTGGAAAAGTGTACAGAGAAAGAAGCGACACC
This sequence comes from Anabrus simplex, assembly GCF_040414725.1. NCBI lineage: Eukaryota > Metazoa > Arthropoda > Insecta > Orthoptera > Tettigoniidae > Anabrus > Anabrus simplex. The sequence goes on from NC_090266.1 coordinate 1,001,429,335, forward strand.
CCTGCAAGGCTCTTTAGCTTCCAGCTAGTTCTTCCGTCCGGTCTCGTGCATTTAGGAGAGTTGGAAAACGTACGCCTTAATAAATGCTCTTCATGAAACCTGTGTAAACATACTAACTGAATCTATTTATAACAATAATCACAAACGCCTCCTTTTCATGTGGTTCAGTTGGTTGAGTCGCTGTCCTTCTGAGTCCGAGTTCGCAGGTTCAAATCCCGACTTTGGTCGGTGACCCTCAAAACGGTGTTGAAATGGCAACAGCTCCATGTAGTTGGTTTCTGGCACGTTAATAAAAATTATACATACGAATATTAGCGTCATCAAAACTGTAACTTAATGCTACTATATTCTGCACCCCAGGCTTGCGAGGGAAACGAATTAACAATTTGCTTTACGTCGCAACGACACTGATAGGCCTTATGGTGACGGTGGGATAGGAAAGGCGTAGGAGTGGGATGGAAGCGGCCGTTCCCTTAATTAAGGTACAGCCCCAGCATTTGCCTGGTGTGAAAATGGGAAACACGGGAAACCATTTTTAGGGCTGCCGACAGAACGGTTCGAATCCACTGGCTCCCGGATGCAAGCTCACAACTGCGCTGCCCTAACCGCTAGGGAAACTAATAGGACAAGGTAAACACTCCCTAGCATATGTTGTGACATATATTTTTCTTTACCAACTAACAAAATATCTATACCTATACCCCTTACATTCTATATTTATTTATTTATTAGTGCCTTTTTTACAGTGGCGAAGTTAGGGCTCGAGGCCCCCTCGTATACTTAACCACATACTAATCAAAATCTTAAATAAAATACTGAGATACGTAAAACAGTTAAAACTACAAACATTAATAGTTTTAAAAATAAATTTAAATACATTACTAACTAAATTAATATTAAAACTAATTCATATTGAAAAGTGCGGCTGCATGGCTAAATGGTTAGCGAGTTGGCCTTTGGTCACAGGGGTCCTGGATTCGATTCCCAGCAGGTTCGGGAATTTTAATCATCATTGGTTAATTTCGCTAGCACGGGGGCTGGGTGTATGTGTCGTCATCATCATCACATTCTCATCCCGACGCGCAGATCGCCTACAGGTGTCAAATAAAAATACCTGCACCTGGCGAGCCTAACATGTCCTCGGACACTCCCGGCACTAAAAGCCATACGCCATTTCATTTCAATATTAAAAACTCCTAAAAATGACATCCTCAGGCACGCACACATTCACACTTCAACCATTCAGTCAGCTGTCCTCAGCAGGTAGTCTCGGCAGGTTTAATTTAATTTCGTGTGGCTATTTCTAGCCGAGTGCAGCCCTTGTAAGGCAGACCCTACGATGAGGGTGGGCGGCATCTGCCGTGTGTAGGTAACTGCGTGTTATTGTGTTATGTGTGGTGTTTGAGTTGCAGGGATGTTGGGGACAGCACAAACACCCAGCCCCCGGGCCATTGGAATTAACCAATGAAGGTTAAAATCCCCGACCCGGCCGGGAATCGAACCCGGGACCCTCTATACCGAAGGCCAGTACGCTGACCATTCAGCCAACGAGTCGGACGTCTCGGCAGGTGACCTTAAATCTTAATAAAGAGCTAGTTTCTCTGACCTGAGCTGACAGGGAATTCCATAATGTGACGCCGATCACCACAAATAATCTATTAATTGTATTTGTGCGGTGCAGTGGAATAGAAAGATAGGATCTAGAACGTGTATTTAAGTTGTGAAATGATGATAAAAAGGTGAATTTAGAAGAAATATACAGTGGCTGACTTTCAGCTAACACTCCTAAACACCATCGTTAAAGTGTGTAGCTGCCGACGTTTATCAGGCTTCAGCCATGAGACAGCCTGATAGTATGGGGTGGTATGAACATCGTACCCGATGTTGTAAATAAATCTCAGGCAGGAATTCAGTGCTCGTTGAAGTTTGTGTTTCTTCTCTCGTCATATCAACTAATACAACGTAACAGTAATCAAGAATAGGGGGAATGAGTGTCTGTATTAGTTTTGCCTTTAGCTCAAATGGAAATATATCCCTCTGCCGTTTAAGAGGGTGAAGCACTCCAAAAGTCTTTTTTTTTTTACGTATTTCTTTCGTGTGACCAGAACAATCAAGTGTTTCATTCATAATTAAGCCAAATTTTTTAACCGGTGTACTGTGGGGAATAATGTTCCCATTCAGTAGGATAGGCGGGATTGCGACATTGTTTGAGCAGCTCAGTAATTTTCGTGGTCCAATTATGATTGCCTGAGATTTTGTGGAGTTTAGTATAAGAGAATTTCGTTGTGCATATATACTGAGTCATCAGAGGTCATTGTTAATATCTTGTCTTGCAGTGTCGATATGTTATTTCCTGTCACGGATGGTATGTCATTGATATAAATACAGAAAAGCAAGGGCCCTGGAATACTGCCCTGTGGGGCACCACTTTCATTTTCCATTTAGAGGCCTTATCGTTTACTGTTACACGCTGTTGATGGTTACTCAAATAACAACTAAGAAACTTAAGCGCAGCCAGGTCGAAATTTAGCAGTTCCATTTACTTTATCATAGTCGGAATTTCTATAGTGTCAAAGGTGCTACTGAAGTCAAGAATGATAAGTTTAGTGAGCAGTCGTTTGTCTATAGCGTTTCTTCTTATCTTCAAAAGTGCTGTCGCGGTACTGTCACCCTTCTTAAATCCAGATTGCAAAGGGTCCAAAGGAGCATTTTTATTTAGGTATTCCAGAACTTGCTCATATACTAAACATTCAAAGGCTTTAGAAAGCGCAGGGAGTATGAACACAGGACGAATGTCGGAGAGAAATTGTGGGTCTAAACTCTTTTTTTTTTTTTTTTTTTTTTTGCTTTACGTCGCACCGACACAGATATGTCTTACGGCGACGATGGAATAGGAAAGGCCTAAGAATTGGTGGGAAGCGGCCGTGGCGTTAATTAAGGTACAGCCCCGGCATTTGCCTGGTGTGAAAATGAGTAGTATAATAGGCGGGTTCGGGCGCCACCGCCACCGCAGGCTCCCAGAGGCCACCTCCACCGCCACCACAGCCAGAGGCCTCCCAGATGCCTCCTCCACCACCATCACAGCCAGAGGCCTCCTCCACCACCACCACAGCCAGAGGCCTCCCAGAGGTCTCCTCCACCACCCGCGGGAAATTTGAATTTGTAAACAAAGCCACGTGCTTTTTGACAGCTATCATCAACAACAACGCATCGCTAACCTCAGTACTGCCATCTTGACGGGCCTAAACCTCAGTAGTACCAACTTAACCTAACTAGCGCGAGATTTGAATTGGTAAACAAATCCACGTGTTTTTGACAGCCATGTGCTTTTTGACAGGCAACAACGCATCGCTAACCTCAGTACTGCCATCTTGACAGGCCTAAACCTCAGTAGTACCAACTTAACCTAACTAGCGTGAGATAAACAAAGCCACGTGCTTTTTTGACAGCTGTCATCCGCCATCTTTAAACTACAGACCACCGTGCTGCCCTCTTTATCGCAGTAGCTGCAAATTCGTCACCTGTCATCCGCAGTGCTGCCATCATGGCGAGCCTAAACCTTAGTGCTACCAACTTAACCTCACTAGCGCGAGATAAACAAATCCACGTGCTTTTTTGACAGCTACCATCCGCCATCTTTAATCTATAGAGCACAGCGCTGCCCTCTTTAGCTACTTACCTTTGAAATGTGGTGGCGGATAATTTGAAAACTGCTTTTTGACAGCAGCCATCTTTGAGGACCGTGCTGCCCTCTTTAGCTAGATACCTCTGAAATGTGGTGGCAGGCAATTCCACATGACAGCAGCCATCTTTAATCAAGAGAGCACCGTGCTGCCCTCTATTTGGTGGCGGCAATTTGAAAAATTCTACATGCTCTTGTTTGGAAACAAACTCACGCGCTTTTTGACAGCCGTCATCCGCCATCTTTAATCAACAGAGCACAGTGCTGCCCTCTTTAGCTAGATACCTTTGAAATGTGGTGGCGGCAAATTCCACGTGCCCATGTTTGGAAACAAAGCCATGTGCTTTTTTTGACAGCTGTCATCCGCCATCTTTAATCAACAGAGCACCGTGCTGCACTCTCTAGTTGAAATGTGGTGGCGGCAAATTCTACATTCTCTTGTTTGGATACAAACCTATGCGCTTTTTTGACAGCTATCATCCGCCATTTTTAATCCAGAGAGCACCGTGCTGCAGCTACCATCCGCCATCTTTAATCCAGAGAGCACCGTGCTGCACTCTCTAGTTAAAATGTGGTGGCGGCAAATTCTACATTCTCTTGTTTGGAAACAAACCTATACGCTTTATTGACAGCTATCATCCACCATCTTTAATCGAGAGAGAACAGTGCTGCACTCTATGTGGTGGTGGCAAATTCTACGCGCTCTACAAACCCATGTGCTTTTCTGACAGCTGTCATCCGCCATCTTTAATCCAGAGAGAACAGTGCTGCACTCTATGTGGTGGCGGCAAATTCCACGTGCTCTTGTTTGGAAACAAATTCTACGTGCTCTTCAGCTGTCATCCACCACCTTTAATCAAGAGAGCACCGTGCTGCCCTCTTTGTGGTGGCGGATAATTTGAAAAATTCTTTTTTTGATAAGCAGCCATCTTTAATCCAGAGAGAACAGTGCTGCCCTCTTTAGCTACTTACCTTTGAGGCGGTTAATTTGAAAAATTCTATTTGACAAGCTGCCATCTTTAATGAAAAGAGCATCGTGCTGCTGTCTTGCGGGTAATTTTTACGTCACAGCTGTCATCCACCATCTTGCATTGCTAACCTTAGTGCTGCCCTCTTTAGCTACTTACCTTTGAAAAAAAATCTATTTGACAAGCTGTCACCCGCCATCTTGCATCGCAAACCCCAGTGCTGCACTCTTTAGTTGAAATGTGGTGGCGGATAATCTGAAAAATCTTTATGACAAGCAGCCATCTTTAATCCAGAGAGAACAGTGCTGCCATCTTTAGCTACTGCCATCTTACATCGCTTACCTCGGTGCTGCACTCTTTAGTTGAAATGTGGTGGCGGTAAATTCGAACAAGTTTAATCACGCATCGGGAAAGCTAGAGTGAGCACGTTCTGCAGTGATGACGTCATCATGCATGTTTAGACTTGTCCGTTTTCTTAAGAGTAAGTCGGTGTAAAGGAATGCAATAAGTATGCATCATAAAACAAGAGTTTGCATGTGCTGCAGTGATGACGTTATTTCTTTTGCTAGGGGCTTTACGTCGCACCGACACAGATAGGTCTTATGGCGACGATGGGATAGGAAAGGCCTAGGAGTTGGAAGGAAGCGGCCGTGGCCTTAATTAAGGTACAGTCCCAGCATTTGCCTGGTGTGAAAATGGGAAACCACGGAAAACCATCTTCAGGGCTGCCGATAGTGGGATTCGAACCTACTATCTCCCGGACGCAAGCTCACAGCCGCGCGCCTCTACGCGCACGGCCAACTCGCCCGGTGATGACGTTATTGTGCATGTTTAAACCCGTTCGTTGACTAAAAGCTTTAGTCTTCGAGAAACAGTGATAGAGAGTGGAGTGCAAACATGACGAAAACATTAATAGTTGATGTGCAAGGCTTTAAAGTAAACGGAAACAAATTTGTGTTTAAAGAGGTGGCTGTGTTAGATTGCAGTTCGTTGTGGGCACCAAAACTTGTTAGTTTAGTATTTAGTCCACTGTTCCCTTACTGTTTGCAAACAGATGAAGATAAAAAGCAGACTCAGTGGATTGAAAACAATTTAGGTTTGAAGTGGGAAGAAAAAGGAATACCTTATCGTTTTCTACTTTTAATGATGAATGCACATTTGTCAAGAGCAGATCTTGTTCTTTTAAAGGGTTGTAAAAAGAAAGAATGGTTGCGTGATTTTCTACCATCATCGTGTGAAGTTATCGACATACATGAATTGGGGTGCCCATCATTTAAAACTCTTCCGAAAGAGCATAGTAGAGAAACAAGTAAACAGTCTTTACAACATGTATGCATGCTCTTTGATTGGTTGTGTTGCAGTGCATGCCGGGAAGTGAACAACATATGGAAACTGCAATGTCGAAATAATCTTAGTGTAAAAGAAACATTTGTAGAGTAAATACATCATGTCATTTCTAACAGATACTAAGTGTAACGCAGTTGAAAAGGCGATCGTAAAGTTTTATGCATGCAAAAAGAAACTAAACACTTTTACTGAAGAAGAGTTAAATGCATTATCAAAGGCATTTTTGGTTAATGTAGCTGCGAATGCTGTAAAGAAGATTTGGGATAAGGTGCCTCGTGAGTGGACTCAAGATCCTGTTTTGTCAGAGCTTCAAACGTGTATTTTACATCATGAACACGTGAGTTTAGGTAGAAGACCTTCTGTGAGACAGTGCCGTACATGTCAACTAATTAAACTGTATCACGGACCTAAAACTAACGAGTTGTCTTCGCTTATAAACACTTATCATGGCTGTGGGGAGAGTAAACAAGGAAAAGGTGAAGAAAAGTGCTGGGAGAAAGATGAGGAAGCATGTTGGGCGTGGACTCATCAATAGAGTGATTGATCTTATTTTCTTCGTGCTTCATCTCCCCTGCGGCCCTAGAACACGTTCGCCTGACACGTAGTTACATGCTGCCTGCATAGAGTATGTCGTGTAGCTGTTAAAATCTGCTTCGTAAAGTTATGCCGTGTGTTTGTTATTACCTAGTGCTTTAGCTGCTCAGAAGAATATAGCAGCACTTGTCGTTGTTGGTGTAATAAAACGAAAACTGAGTGACAAAGACCGTAAAATAAACAAAGGATAAAAATGTATATATATATATTCTAAAATAAATATGAATTGTCAAAACATATTACAGGTGTTGTTTAATCCTACAGCATATCCTAGTGACTTAGAAGAAAGGAAACGTAGAGGATTAAAAGAAAACACACATAAGATTTAAAGTACATCCTCTTTATTAATCCATGAATTAAAGCTGTTACTGAAACCAAGCCATTTAACATACAGTTTATTGCCACGACGTCGAATAACACGTTCAGCTAAATAGTGGTCAGGATATTTTGTTTTCTGCAGTTCTTCGATGTAGAATCCTCCTTCAATAGGCTGTCCTCTGAGATCGCGAAGTAAATACGTAACTGGATTAGTAAGCTTAACACTTCTGATTTGAAAAATTTCAGTGCTCCAGTTAGGTGTGTATCCTTTTGCAAAGATAGACTTGTGTTTGCTGATGCGAAAAAAATCACCTTCTTTAAAGCGATGGCGACGTAGATCAGCTGTTTTAATTACAAGATGAATAGCATTTATACGAGGTGTATTCTTTGTAACAAGACGTGGCTTTGTTCCGATAGTGCGATGAAGTGTATCATTGTAGGTAGATAAAAGCCTAGGTAGCAGATCAATCCAACGATATGAACCTTGTGCTGTAAATTCTCGCCACATCATTGTTTTGAGTGTACGATTAAAGCGTTCTACAACACTTGCCTTGAGATTGCTGAACGTAGAGTAGTGTTGAATGCCAAGTAACCTGAGGTAAGAAGAAAAATCCTTGTTGTAAAACTCTTTACCTTGATCAGTTTGAAGAAGCCTTGGGCAGCGTTTCGATTCTTCAACAATATGTTTAAATGCTTCTTTAACTTGAGCTGCTGTTTTAGAACGCACGGGTTGTGGAAAAGCAAACTTCGAGTACACATCGATAACAGTAAGTAGATACTTATACCCCTTATTACTAGAGGCATATGGAATCATTTCTACTAAGTCTGCTTGCCAGAGATCATCTTTTCCTCGTGTAATAACGCGTCTGCGACAGTAGGTGCGACGTGCTGATTTATGTAACTCATGTGCGATGTTTACCTTTACAGGTGAGATCTTCTCTTGACGAACCATTACAAAGTAATACCGGCATAACGTAGTTCTCTTTCTATTTCTAGAATTTATGATCCGTGACCAGTGTGACCAGCCTTTTGCGGTGCTCTTAAAAGTTGTAATCGTTCAACGAGTAAGTTTGGGTCATTCCAGTATCTTACATCCACATACGGCAACAAAGGCTTGTAGATAACATCAAGACGACGTGCAGGAGGAAACAGCTTAGAAATAAACTCATGATACTTGTAACTCTTATTCGCATTTACAGCTTCTGTTCTCTTGTAATTACGTCGTGTTGCATCAGTAGCAAAAAGTATTGCTTTGTATTTTTTTAGATCATCTTGTAAAATTATATCCTTGTCAGGTATTCGTGAGAAAAGAAGTTCTAAGAGTCCTTTCGTAGGTTTATAGGTAACACCTTTTACAATGAGTTTGTTGTTATTAATCTTAACATTTGAATTTCCTATCCGGAAACAGTCATCTTCGTAGCGAATACCGTAGGTAGTGTCAGTTTGTCCTGTAAAAAGTTTTTCTATATAAGGTGCAAAGAGAGATCCATAGGTATCTTGAATAAAAGTTCTAAACTGATTGCGATACTCTGGTGTAATCATAACCTCAGACAAAGATGGTAGATTTTGCGTCGATGTAGTAGGTGTTTCAGCAATAACATCTGTAGTTAAAAACTCAACACGCTTAGATGGTGATGTATCATTAAGTTCTTCTTCTTCTTCTTCCTTATCCTCCTCTTCTTGATCTACATCCTGCTTCTTCTCTTCCTTATCTTGTTCATGCTTTTCTTCTTCATGCTTCTCTTTATGATATGATGTTTGCATAGAAGCAAAACTTGAAGTAGACTGCGGTAATGAAGTAGAATTAAAAATTTCTTTGAGTGGTGTACTTAGTTGTGTTTTTAAAAATAAATCCGTGTCTGCTTGAATACGTTTAAGCTCCTTAAATTTCCGTCGAATATTGTTTCGAGCTTGGATGATATGTTCTGTGATCTCCTTGCTAGATGTTAACATGATGATGGTTTTTAATCAAGTAGTTACTGTAATTCTGTCTTAATGCATATAAAATGATCGAAACCCATGCGATATCGTCCATGCTGTACATCACTTTCTTTATCAATAACTAAGAAGCTGTAACGGTGTAATGACCAACATTTAGCACACATACGTTTAAAGTCATCGAATGTCATATCAGTGTTAACATGATCGTTATACACATGTCGCATGTTGCGCTCATCTTGCCGAAAAAGCACAATAACATTTGCGTTGTCGCGTATCAACTGCTTAGGCACACGAGAATAGGTTTGGCACAAATAGATGCAATCAACATATTTATGCCGACCCATACTAAAGAATGCACGAATAACGTTTTGCTGTTCTGTTGCGACATCATCAAAGATCATAAGAGAATTAGGAAGCACATCGTCTGGTGATGGTACTTGCTCATGCGAATTAAATTTAAAATATCTTATTCCATCTTTAACTAGATCGTGCATTACAGTTTGTAGAATAGTATATAGCGCCTGATAGAGTGACTTTGCGAAAACGTAAATATTCTCGAAGCGTACACCATTTACAGAAGTAATAAGTGTGAGTAAAAGATTTGTTTTCCCGCATCCCGACGGGCCTGATATAATACATCGAACAGTAAAAGGAAACAACGTCCCATGACGTTTTCCTGTAGTTGTACTAGAACTAGGTAAGAGATGTAGTACAATGTCGGTAACAGGTAGCGTGTCTTGCTGCTTTATAATCTTCATGATAACTGAATCATAAAGTACGTAATAGTAATATATATATTAAACGAAACAAGAGGTAACGGTTAGTTTATGATTTGCTCTTAACTAGTAAAGTCATGTCCAGCATGGTGAAACAACGATATCCAAACGACGTGAAGAAGAAGAAGAAATGAAAAACTGTTGGATGGAAGGATGTTATAAAGGCTGCGCAAAAAGCTATTCGAGGAGAATACAATCCTCGTGTAGGTATTACTAAGGCGTTACGCGCAGCAAGAGCGAGAATTTCTCCAAAGTGCAGAGCAATATTTAGTAAACGTGCACGAATTATTCCTGTACCAAAACGAGGAGGATTTCTTCCTGCGCTGTTTGCTGGCTTAGCAGCTTTAGGGTCATTGCTAGGTGGTGCTAGTGCTGTAGCGAGAACTGTCAAAGCTGTAGAAGAAGCGAAACAACAGTTGAAAGAGAGTGAACGTTATAACAAGACGATGGAGGCAATTGCGTTACGAGGCAAAGGTATGAACATGAAGCTAGCGCCATACAAGAAAGGGCTTGGTATCTACATTTCTCCAAAAAACGTCTACTGAATGCACTGCCATATCGAGCTCTAACGCATGATGAAGTTTTTATGTTTGCTAAACAACTAGGAATTCATTATTTTCGAGGAGTGTATATGCGTGATCAACTACCAGCGCGCCCACGTGAACGTGAAAGTGCCGTAATTAACTTGGACGACAGTCGTGGACCTGGAACTCATTACGTTGCTTATGTAAAACGTAAATCTAAAGTATGGTATTTTGATAGCTATGGAGACTTACCTCCTCCTTTTGAGCTCATACGTTATTTCCGAAGCAGTGCAGACATTGTTTACAATAAAAACCGTGTGCAAAACTTTAATACACGCATGTGCGGACGATTATGTCTTATGTTCTTATATCAAACCCAGACAGTAGAGAAAGTGCATTAGTGTCTACGTGATGACGAACAGTGAAAGAACGTTTGCTGTACGTGGAGAAGGACCTGAAACAACCGTCTATTTTAATCCACCAATCTAACTTAGCTATCAGCCGCATAGTCTTGGACTAGTATCGTTTGAAAGCTACAATAAAATCTATAATGTGCGTGATGGTGTAAACAAGTTGTATTACGATGAGTATGTGCTAACACTACCCTCAGGTAGTTATACAGTAGACGATATTCACGACTATATTGAAAGTACGTTAATTGATCAGATTGGGAAAGATAGTTTTAGTAATCATAATTACAAGTTCTCAATCACTATAAGCAACATTACACATAAATGTGTTATTGAATCATCATTTAAGATTGACTTCAAATCACAACCTGATTCGATTGGACCACTGCTTGGATTTTCATCGAGGGAGCTCCTACCGAACGTACGTTACGAGTCTGATCAACCTATAAAACTCTTCGATGATTATAATGTGAACATTACTTGTAATGTTATTACAGACTTGAATAGTAATCTACAACCTTCGCACGTCCTGCACGACTTTATTGTTACAGAGGAACGTGGATATACTATTTGTGAGAAACCAGCAGTAGTTCTTTATCATCCTGTGTCTGTAAAACACATTAGCAACATTACTCTTAGACTTGTAAATAAACATAATCAGCTTATTCATTTAGATCAGCACGCGTACGTAGCTTACAAACTACATCTTAAACCAGTATGAAAACCATCTATAAAACACGGTGTACATTCCGAAGACATACTACATGTGTGCAGAGACTCATCGAGTTAACAGATACCCATAAGCAGATACTCCAAGATTTAGGGTATACACTACTACAACAGAATGGAAGAAATGCTAGACATTACGAATACAGTAGAAAGTCGTGAAGGTGTAGTACGAAGTGAGCTTCATTCCTATCAACCTTTTACGTTTGGATTAAATAACAATGATGAAATTCATTTTATTATTAATCAGCAAGATGTTTACACCTTACCACACGAATGCTACCTCTATATTGAAGGACGACTAGAAAAGTCTGATGGAAGTGGACCAAGCACTTCACAACTAAACAACCATGCTCTAGCTTTTCTCTTTTCTGAAGCGCGATATGAAGTAAATAATGTTGAAATAGATCGAACGAAGAATGTTGGTATTACAAGTGCAATGAAACTCTACCCTTCATTCTGTGATGAAGAAAGTAATCTTTTGCGGATGTCTGGATGGTGTCCAAAAGCTACTAACAACTGGATGATTAATGAGGATGGAACTTTTACGGGTATGTTATCACTGAAACATATTTTTGGATTCGCAGAAGACTTTACACGTATTATAATCAACGCAAAACAAGAGCTTATTCTAATCCGTGATCGAAGTGATTACAATTCTCTTAAAGCAGTAGAAACACCAGTAGAATCGAAAATAACACTGCATCGTATACTGTGGCGGATTCCACATGTAACCTTATCTGATCGTGAAAAACGTCGATTGCTCAAGATTGTAGAAAATGATGCACCATTACCTATACGTTTTAGAAGTTGGGAGCTGCAAGAATATCCTGTGTTACCACCTACAAACAAGCATAGCTGGGCTGTTAAAACATCACGTTTTACTGAGAAGCCCTTGTACATTATTTTTGGATTTCAAACTAATCGTAAATTCAATCACGAAAAAGATAGCTCACTGTTTGATCACTGTAAATTAAGACACGTTAGACTATATCTCAACGGAATTACGTATCCCTACGAAAACATAGACATTAACTCTGAGAAAAATAAGTTTGGGATGCTCTATGACATGTTTTGTAAATTTCAATCATCGTATTATCAGAAAGAAGATCGTCCGCTATATACACCTCAAGAATTTAAAAATAAAGCACCGATTGTAGTTATAGACTGCTCTTATCACGAAGAATCTATAAAAGAATCTCCAGTTGATATTCTTTTAGAATTTGAAACATCTGAAAACATTCCTGCTAACACAGCAGCCTATTGTCTTATTATTCATATGAGTGATGTTACTTACCATCCGCTAACGAATATTGTTACGAGACTATAAATAAGAATAGATCTTTATCATTTTCATTAGTGTGTGCTTCGACATCGTACGCTATGGAACAAAACTGTAAATGTGCATGCTGTTTGCATGCTCATACGCAACATCTTATTTATCTTACACGAGTGAGTGAGGCTATTAAGATGTTCTATAAACATAGATCGTCGATGCCGAAACATTTTATTCAATACTTACCACCAGGATTTTTATATACGTACGCTGCCTCTTACGTACATAATTTTTGGGACATCCTTCCTCTACACAGTAAGATGTCGATCGAAGTAGCTTTATGCAGAACTTGTGAACGACATTACAAGCATCGAGGAGAAAATGGTGATGATGATTGGGATGGACCAAATCCGAGGATTGAACACTGTACACAGTGTATGAATGAACTTTCTCTAGTACCTCATGATGATGATGATGATTCCGAAAAGGAATAACAACAAGGTAAGAAGTATATGATCTTCTCTGTAAAGCATAACATACTTAGTATAATATATTTCTAAATGTTTTGTTTAATTTGAATGTTGCAGGAGGCATTTCAGAAGCATACGTTGTTAAGAAGCACACCAACCTTGTCAGTAGCAAAAACGAACACTGTTGTAGTACATTTGTAAATAAATATTTGATCACATTCAAAAATGTTGTACTTATTGCATTGCTTTACACTGACTTACTCTTACGAAAAAGGACAAGTCTAAACATGCGTGATGACGTCATCACTGCAGCACGTGCTCACTCTAGCTTTCCCGATGCATACTTATTGCATTACTTTACACCGACTTACTCTTAAGAAAACGGACAAGTCTAAACATGCATGATGACGACATCACTGCAGAACGTGCTCACTCTAGCTTTCCCGATGCGTGATTAAACTTGTTCGAATTTACCGCCACCACATTTCAACTAAAGAGTGCAGCACCGAGGTAAGCGATATAAGATGGCAGTAGCTAAAGATGGCAGCACTGTTCTCTCTGGATTAAAGATGGCTGCTTGTCATAAAGATTTTTCAAATTATCCGCCGCCACATTTCAACTAAAGAGTGCAGCACTGAGGTTTGCGATGCAAGATGGCGGGTGACAGCTTGTCAAATAGATTTTTTTCAAAGGTATGTAGCTAAAGAGGGCAGCACTAAGGTTAGCAATGCAAGATGGTGGATGACAGCTGTGACGTAAAAATTACCCGCAAGATAGCAGCACGATGCTCTTTTCATTAAAGATGGCAGCTTGTCAAATAGAATTTTTCAAATTAACCGCCTCAAAGGTAAGTAGCTAAAGAGGGCAGCACTGCTCTCTCTGGATTAAAGATGGCTGCTTATCAAAAAAGAATTTTTCAAATTATCCGCCACCACAAAGAGGGCAGCACGGTGCTCTCTTGATTAAAGATGGTGGATGACAGCTGAAGAGCACGTAGAATTTGTTTCCAAACAAGAGCACGTGGAATTTGCCGCCACCACATAGAGTGCAGCACTGTTCTCTCTGGATTAAAGATGGCGGATGACAGCTGTCAGAAAAGCACATGGGTTTGTAGAGCGCGTAGAATTTGCCACCACCACATAGAGTGCAGCACTGTTCTCTCTCGATTAAAGATGGTGGATGATAGCTGTCAAAAAAGCGTATAGGTTTGTTTCCAAACAAGAGAATGTAGAATTTGCCGCCACCACATTTTAACTAGAGAGTGCAGCACGGTGCTCTCTGGATTAAAGATGGCGGATGGTAGCTGCAGCACGGTGCTCTCTGGATTAAAGATGGCGGATGATAGCTGTAAAAAAAGCGCATAGGTTTGTTTCCAAACAAGAGAATGTAGAATTTGCCGCCACCACATTTCAACTAGAGTGTGCAGCACGGTGCTCTGTTGTTTAAAGATGGCGGATGACAGCTGTCAATAAAAAGCACATGGCTTTGTTTCCAAACAAGGGCACGTGGAATTTGCCGCCACCACATTTCAAAGGTATCTAGCTAAAGAGGGCAGCACTGTGCTCTGTTGATTAAAGATGGCGGATGACGGCTGTTAAAAAAGCGCGTGAGTTTGTTTCCAAACAAGAGCATGTAGAATTTTTCAAATTGCCGCCACCACATAGAGGGCAGCACGGTGCTCTCTTGATTAAAGATGGCTGCTGTCATGTGGAATTGCCTGCCACCACATCTCAAAGGTATCTAGCTAAAGAGGGCAGCACGGTGCTCAAAGATGGCTGCTGTCAGAAAGCAGTTTTCAAATTATCCGCCACCACATTTCAAAGGTAAGTAGCTAAAGAGGGCAGCACTGTGCTCTATAGATTAAAGATGGCGGATGATAGCTGTCAAAAAGCACGTGGATTTGTTTATCTCGCGCTAGTGAGGTTAAGTTGGTAGCACTAAGGTTTATGCCGGCCAAGATGGCAGCACTGCGGATGACAGGTGACGAATTTGCAGCTACTGCGATAAAGAGGGCAGCACGGTGCTCTGTAGTTTAAAGATGGCGGATGACAGCTGTCAAAAAAGCACGTGGCTTTGTTTATCTCACGCTAGTTATGTTAAGTTGGTACTACTGAGGTTTAGGCCTGTCAAGATGGCAGTACTGAGGTTAGCGATGCGTTGTTGTCTGTCAAAAAGCACGTGGCTGTCAAAAACACGTGGATTTGTTTACCAATTCAAATCTCGCGCTAGTTAGGTTAAGTTGGTACTACTGAGATTTAGGCCCGTCAAGATGGCAGTACTGAGGTTAGCGATGCGTTGTTGTCGATGATAGCTGTCAAAAAGCACGTGGCTTTGTTTACAAATTCAAATTTCCCGCGGGTGGTGGAGGAGACCCCTGGGAGGCCTCTGGCTGTGGTGGTGGTGGAGGAGGCATCTGGGAGGCCTCTGGCTGTGGTGGCCTCTGGGAGCCTGCGGTGGCGGTGGCGCCCGAACCCGCCTATTATACTACTAAAATGGGAAACCACGGAAAACCATTTTCAGGGCTGCCGACAGTGGGGCTCGAACCCACTATCTCCCGAATACTGGATACTGGCCGCACTTGAGCGACTACAGCTATCGAGCTCGGTGGTCTAACCTCTTAGGTACCAGTATAATATTCATTATTGTCTGTTTTCCGGACAGTAGGGAAAATTCCGTTTAGTAAACAGTAGTTCAGTATGTGCGACAGTATAGGCAGGACAGCACCAATAATGTTATGTATAAAAGTAATAGGATTATCATCTACACGCGTGGCCTTTGATTTAATCGAGTACAAAGCCTTTTTAACCTGATTTTCTGTGACACTGTGAAATGTGAATGGTGGATTTGCTGGAGGGGAGGGCGGTGATTCGGTGCAGTTAATTGGGGTAGGTTGAATATTTATTCTACTAGAGTAATCGTTCAGTTCGTCAAGTAGAATGTCAGGAGTTGTCTAGCTCTGTTGATGTTTTCCTATTCCCAGACCTCTAAATTGGTCCCATGCGCGATTGGAATTAAAGTTGTTAGCTAAATTCCGGAAATATGCACATTTTATATTTCTGATTAACTGCTTTGTGCGATTTCTTAAGATGCGGTAAGATTCGAAGTCTGTGTCATCTAAGGTTTGTTTATAATATCGAAATAACGAGTCACGGTGGGCCATCATTCTCTTGGTTTCAACATCTAGCCATGGAGAAGGGCGAGAAACCTTTATTCGATGTGTATGTGTGTGTTTCATTGCCGCATTAATCGTATAAAATGTCAGTTCTTTATAGCTTATCACATGACCATTATTATAATAAAATTACCGTATTTTTATTCTGGCTTGGGGACACTTGGTGTTTGTCCCCACATTTTCCTCTGCATATTCAGACAACATACTACACTACCAGGTACCAAAGAAACACCAACAGTGATTACATCCCTCCATATAGGGTTGCGTCGGGAAGAGCATCCGGCCGTAAAACAGGGCCAAATTCACATGTGCGACACAGTTCGCACCCGTGACCCCACAGATGTAGGAAAAACGGAAGAAGAAGAAGAGGAATAATAAGATGATGATGATTACTATTAGCTTCCGGAATCCGCACGAATCCACCACTCTTACTTGGATCCAAGGACACTAATTTCCTTTTTAGGTATTCTATACCACCTAAACTCGGAAATTTGGTCACCTATCAAAATAAATGCCCCCCTCCCAAACTGAAATCCTGGCTACGCTACTGGTCTTTAGTATATCCCCCGAAACCATATCAATTCCAGCTGCTTTTCTAGTTTTCAACTTTTGTATCTTACTGTAAATGCCATTGCTGTCATAGGTAAATGTTAATACTTAGTTTGTATCAGTCACCTCCTCTATCTGGACATTATCCTTGTAACCAACAATCTTTACTTTACATTTACAGTTTGCATTACTGTTGATAATCATTAACCACTACACTGCAGTGGCAGAAGTAATAATAATAATCGAGTATCCTCAGCCACCATGTGCAGTTACTTGGCACAGTCTAGGTTGTCTGCATGTCAATTTCAACGTTTGCATTACTGTTGATAATCACATTAACCACTACACTGCAGTGGCTGAAATAGTAATAATAATAAAAAAAGAATAATTGTATAGTCTTATGTTCAGTTATTTGGCTCAATCTAGGTTGCCTGCATGTTGATTTTAACGTTTGCATTATTGCTGATAATCACATTAACCACTACACCGCAATGGAGGAAATAATAATAATAATAATAATAATAATAATGATAATAATAATAATAATAATAACAATAATAATAATAATAATAATAATCGTATAGTCTCAGCTACCATCTGCAGTTATTTGGCACCACTGCCTGCTCGATCTGCATCCGATGGCTGCTTATACTGCCTGCTCATTCCACATTCAAACGTGTAACACGACTTACAAACAATCTGCCGCTAGATGGCAGCACCAGACGCACCCAGTTATTGCGTGAATACAACTAGATAAAATCTGAAAGTAACAGAAAAATTAAAGAATTTTACGTATAAAGTGGTGCTCTAGAGGGTTATAGCCCCAGGACTTTTCGATAAAGAGATTTCGACGAACAAGAAAACCTGGAAACTTTGTCTGTATGGCACTTCCCTACATTACTAAGTAGAGCAATCCGCCAACAAATACAATGCCGTCCTATAGTTTTTCAGACCATACTGGGCGCACTTTCTGAAAGTTATTCACTTGATCTTGAAGATAAATGGCCTTTTCAACACCCTCACCATCAACAATTTCTTTATAATATTCAATGGTTTGAGTTGAGTATTACAATTCAAACTGTTTACTTGATCGGTGTAATTTTTCTTCCAGATCTACTATTTTCTTCTTCATTCTGAATAGCACATCACGAAGCCTTTTATTTGTTCTCTTCTGACTTTCCATGCTGCTGTCATGCAACATATCAACTTGACAACCAACGTCATACGGTTCGTTGTTACTAGTATTTAAGCCTACCTCTGCATCCGTAAACAGAGTGTCGAATGGAAAGAGAAAGATAGAGAACCTGACATTAGTTTTGATATAACTGTAAAACCGACACAACTAAAGAGGCCCTACTTGCGTAATGAATAATAATAATAATAATAATAATAATAATAATAATAATAATAATAATAATAATAATAACAGTATATTGACACAATTTTATAGTACTAACAAACGTTTCGTAATGGAATCTATGACAGCATATTATTCTGTGTTGTACCTTCAAATTAACAGTACAATTGTCCCCAGAAATTATATTACTTAGTATCTAATACTTCAAACCTTATTATAACGCTTACCATTTTCTGCAATTATGTTTGAAGAGATCTTTTTAGACGTCTCTGTGCTTGAATCCCTTCTCTTCCTCTTCGCAGAAATTAGCGGTTGTTTATAAGCTGGATAATCAGGGAAAAGGCTGGGTACAGATCCTGTTTTTTTTAATTTTCGCGTTTTGCTGGTCACTTTGAAATCGTCACTTACGAAATGTAGACTGCAAACTACGGAATAGTCAGAAGGAATACATTTTCTTCCCCTGCTGTTTCCTTCCCTGGATATAATACTCAACCTCTTTCGACGCAATTCTGTACTTGAAGGTATTTTCACGGCATTCTGGTTTCCCTTTCTTTGATTTGCAGAAAAGCACGCAGCAGTACACCATTTTCACTGAAAATAAGTACAGTACTACCCTATTTCCCGCTATTTCATTCCGACAGGACTGGAGCCGGTTGGTGCTGCCACCTGCTGGGGTTGTTTGTAAACGGAGTATTTCATTTAGTGCCAAGTTAAAATGTAATGAGCAGGCAGTATAAGCAGCCATCGGAAGCAGATCGAGCAGGCAGTGTTTGGCACAATCTAGATTGCCTGCGTGTTAATTTCAACGTTTGCATTACTGTTGATAATCAAATTAACCACTACAATGCAGTGGCGGAAATAATAATAATAATAATAATAATAATAATAATAATAATAATAATAATATAATAATAATAGTACAATCATACAGTCTCATGTGCAGTTATTTGGCTCAATGTAGGTTGCCTGCACATCAATGTCAATGTTTGCATTACTGTTGATAATCATATTATCCACTATCACTTTAACAACTACACCGCAGTGATGGAAATAATAATAATAATAATAATAATAATAATAATAATAATAATAATAATAATAATAATAATAATAATAATAATAATAATTCAAGTTTTATAAAACCTTTGATAAAACTTTTCATAAAATAGGACATGTTCTATTCCGTAAAATTACTTTTACGGAAAGAACCAATCAGCGAAGCTGACATCACGTTGTGAGAAGATTGTGAAACTCGATTGTAAATAAACACTTCATTCTAAAACAGCAGGATCCGGGTGGACTAAGGAAGCTGTTAGTGTTTTATTGGACGAATACCAGAAATATCCATGATTGAACGAGGTTAAAACGCCACTTTACCTCAAGAGAAATGCAAGAAGAGAGGCAAAAAACACAATCGCTGAAATTGTGTCAAGTTCGGCCGAACACAAGCCAGTCTGATGTAAAGGCTAAGATAAACGGGCTTCGAACTCAATACACTAGTGAGATGTTAGTACTGAATTTGATCAATAGGCTAATAATTATTTGACATTGAATGAATGATTTTTCTTTAAATCTGATATGAAGTTTATAATATGGCACATAGTAAAGCTAGTTCTATTCATGCATTCGGTGTTAACTTTGTAACCTGTCAAAAATTTGAATGCAGTAAATTATTCATGTACAGCATACTGTGTGTACCAATAAACAGGTTTATTGTTCTTCAATATATATTAAAACAACTGACTTATTTAAATGTGCAAGTTTATTGTAGTAAATTACATTCAATTGTTTGTTTTCAGGATTAAGGTTATGAAATGTTTACACAGTGGAATGGGTGGCAATGAAGTATACAAACCAACATTTGCTTGGTATGACCGTATGCTGTTCCTTATTCCACATATTGCTTCCAAGAGCAGCAAATCAAATTTGGATTTGAATCCAACTTATAGCAGTGATGACAGTCAGGTAAAGTTTATATCTGAATCTAGATTTCATAGGCTACAAGACAGTCATGTCAGATGTGACCCGTGCAATAACCAGAATTAAATATGAAAGTTAAATTATTTTTTTTTTGTGTGTGAATAGGAGAGCGATTTTCCTTGAATGTGAACCTCCACCTTTTGTTTTGCTGTCTGTCTTCCTGACCCTCAAATTTTCCACCATGGTATGGCTGACTCTTATTGTAGGTGGTGGGATAAATGTATTCAATTCAATGGAGGATATTGACAATCAGTGTTAAATCTTGCCACTACCTCCTACCAAACATCAATGATTCTAATCAATGGGGTATGTAAGGATATGTCTAAATATTTCTGAGACATGGAATACACCCCTTGCATCCATGCATATGTAAAATTCAGAGTTAGCCAAACCGTGTTCCTTAATAAGCTGTGAAGGAAGAGAGTATATGTGCATGGAATAAGAGGAATATTCATGTATCAAAAGAACTATGTGTCCACCTATCCAATACTTCTATAATTTAATGATCTCTGTAGATTATTTACATGGTAAAAATGGAATGGCATATGGCTTTTAGTGCCGGGAGTGTCCGAGGACAAGTTTGGCTCTCCAGATGCAGGTCCTTTGATTTGACGCCCATAGACGACCAGCGCGTTGTGATGAGGATGAAATGATGATGAAGATGACACATACACGCAGCCCCGTGCCAGCAAAATTAACCAATTAAGGTTAAAATTCCTGACCCTGCTAGGAATCGAACCCAGGACCCCTGTGACCAAAGACCAGCACGCTAACCGTTTAGCCATGGAGCCGGACATTTACATGGTAGGAGGTAACCATGGATCATAATTTAATACTCTTTAAATTATTTTACGCGGTAACCAGTAACCACAGACCATGGGAAAAAATCTAAAGATACTATTAAATTATAAAAGTATTGAACAGGTGGACATATAGATACTTCTTTTGATCATAATAGTCAATACAGAAACTGTACACAAACTTAATTACTGAATATTCATGTAGGCTCTAATGCAGTAAAGACAACTAGTCCAGGTGGATTACTTTAAATCATAAGTTAATGATAGACAGCACCATAATTTAAAATACCTGTAAACACTCAATAACTTCAGTTAATGTATAAATTCCTGCACTAATTCAATTTAATTCCATAGCACTTTTATTATGTCATGTACTACTTGAAAGCAGAGTGATGGCTATGCAAAGTACAGGGTGTGGAAACATTCTACAAGGGCTAATACTGGTATACTACACATTACGTTAATCTACAAGAATGGTAGCTAAATATTTGGCCAACTTTAAGTGGAACAACTGTGATAAACATAAATCAAAACATACTTGTCTAATTAAAACTACACCTTTAGAAATTAAAATTAACTCATAATTTGAAAAGCAGAAAGAAAGTTGAATTTAAACTTTCATCTCAAAGAGTGGTAAAGTATCTATTCACTATACTATTATGGGCTTAAATTATTTTTTAAAAATGCAAAACTCTACTCTACACCTACATTTATAAGAAGGGTCCACTTTAACACAATATTGTAAATGAAAGTCACAGAAATACAATTACATGTTTGCTATAAATAACTAGAATCAAAATTTGTCCACACAGTGATCTTGCCATGATACTTTGCCTACACCATTAAAGTAGTCTTTTAGTGCGTTCCTGGGCCGATGACCTGCGATGTTAGTCCCCTTAAAATTACAGGCATCATCATCAATGTGGTCTTGATACTTATTGGTGTTTGCCAAACTCTGTTTCCACCCTGCCTCTGGATTCCTCCCATGATGAGATTCCTCCTCCACTCCCCTAATTACACACTGCCTTCTTGTAAATTTTCTTCATCCACACTGTGTGGTGGCATATAAACTCCCCTGTTCTCTTCCAAAAGGAAGTAGTGTAATACACAGGTAGCAAGGACAATGGATTCCACTTTGTCAAAAGAGTGTGTCACTTTACTCAATAATACTCTGAAAACATTTGCCACGATGCCAAATGCTTTTTCAACTACACATCTGGCCCTACTTAATCTGTACTTTCTGCTCTCTTGTCAGCCCTCTGTACCCAAAAGGCTTCATTCGGTTGGTAGAGAGGGGAAAAGCATCATCAGCAAGTATTACATACGGCACTTCGCACTCAGTTTCAGGAAGTTTGCAAGGGGGAGGAATGTTCAATGTTTGATTATGGACTGATGGAAACAAGGTGCTGTTTTGGTAGACAGCTCCATCACTTGCTCGTCCATTGGTCCCAACAACAATATATATGAATTTATAATGGGTATCCACTAGACCAAGCAAAACAATGCTTATAATTATAATAGTGAGAACTACTTGATCTAGAAGCTGCAAACTGTATGTGCTTCCCATCCAATGCACCCAAAAAACTGGAGAAATTCCATTTCTCTCCAAATTTTTTTTCTAGTGGCTTTACATCGCACCGACACAGATAGGTCTTATGGCGACGATGGGATAGGAAAGGCCTAGGAGTTGGAAGGAAGTGGCCGTGGCCTTAATTAGGGTACAGCCCCAGCATTTGCCTGGTGTAAAAATGGGAAACCACGGAAAACCATCTTCAGGGCTGCCGACAGTGGGATTTGAACCCACTATCTACCAGATGCAAGCTCAAAGCCGCGCGCCCCTAACCGCACGGCCAACTCGCCCAATTCTCTCCAAATTCATGTGCGATTTCAAGCCATCCAGTCACATTATCTGGAACCTGAAATTTTTTTTGTTTGTTTTAAAGGTTACTCTGCCTGATGACTGTAAAATTTGATGACAATGGGATGCTGACTGTATATGAAGAAGAAAATACTGACGATCAGTCATTTAGATCACAGCCTGCAGCAAGTACATCAGGTAGTTTACATATGTTTATGGAAATATCAAAAAATATTTTAAGCAATTTGTTGTGGCAACTAAAATACTCTGTAGCTAATTGAGTTCAAAAAGAAATTTCTTATGTACGCATGCTCGGTATAGAATGTACCTAGCCATACTACTTGTGCCCTCCAATGGCGTCTGTGAGGTTAGGCTTGCTCTCATACGCAAGGATATGACCTTATTCCGCATAGAACGTGCATTGGCATACTACTCGGGGATAGAATGCACGTAGGCTAACTACTCAATATCAAAATGGCGTCTGTAAGGTTAGGCCCCTGCAAAATGGCGTCTGTGAGGTTAGGCTTGCTCTCGTACGCAAAACCCATACTACTCAACTAGGGGTCAATGATCTCGTGGGAAAATGCTGATGCAGCACCCATTATTTTAGAACCGGTTTTGCCCTACTACTGGGCAAAAAAGCAGAACTGTTAAACAGCAAAAGCGCTAAAGTGAAGAATGGCCAAAGGGCTAAAAGGCGGAATGGTTAAAGGGCTAAAGGGCAGAATGTCCATAGGGCAATACGTCAAAAGGGCTATAAGGGTAAAAGGACGCTAGAAAGCTAAATGATACAAGGGCTGTAGCGGAAAAGGGAACTAAAGGACCTAAAGAGCATTAATTGGCTAAAGGGCCAAAGGATTCTACAGTATGGAACACTCAATGTTTTTAACTCTAGAGACAAAGAGTAACTTACTCTATTATTTATATTACTCAGAGACTAAACCCTTAAATTCAGATCCGAAAACTCTTTGCACTACTTGCATGATAAAAGAAGTTAAGACTTACCTAACATATACTAACAACATTTGTCAGACATGTAACTAGAACATAATAATACTCACCTGTAGCACAGTGCAAAAAGTTTTCTGGATAGCTGTACATATGTTCGTTGATGAAACTAGAAATTAGATTAAGGTACTAGGAGTGGTGATTAAAGGAATAGGCTTATTGGAATAAAGAAATAAATCTACAATGATTTTAGTTTATTATATATATATATACTCAAAACTGAGATACAGCTTTAAAAAAGTGTTTACTACAAAGTATTTTAGCGCTTGCTTAATATCTTCACAGATCTTTTATACAATATATACAGTAACATAGCTTAAAATTAGTGTTTACTATGAAGTGCGCACGCATGCGCGCGCGCGCACACACACACACACACACACACCAAATGCCTTATGTGAAGTAGTAGCTATCAATACTACTAGGCCCCCCCAGGTTAGAGTGTTGGTAGAATTTGGAATGACAGAACATTTACAATCCCCATGCCCGAGTGCTACTTTACTACTTAAATGAGTGTACAACTGATGCTTCTTACTTCTAATAACAGCCATTTCCTTAAGTAAAATAAGTGGATTATTACGTATACAATTTTCATAATTTTGTAAACTTATCTCATTCTGAACTACATTCTTTTTAATACATTTTAATTTCCTTATTTGTTGCTTATTTAAAGGCATCATGCAATATGATTAAGATTTAGTACCTACAAATGAATCCATGATATTTCCAGCACATTCGTCTTTCATTTTATCTAGAACTTTTTTGTTAACTAGTGGTAGATTATAGACATTATACTGAGGATAGTTACTAGTATCAAACCTACCTAAATCTGGCTTTATATCATTGTAATAGTCATTAATTTTGATCTGGTAAATAAATGAATCGGTATATGTGTAAAGTAATTTTAAATTAACAGTGTACTTCATCATCTATATATATAATAACTTGTCCTGACTGACTGACTGATTCATCATCGACGAGCCAAAACTACTGGACATAAGGAAATGAAATTTTGGGGATATATTCATATTAACATGTAGGTGCTCGCTAAGAGAGGATTTTTGGATATTTCGTCGCTAAGGGGGTGAAAAGGGGGGTGAAATTTTACAATGAGTGTATCTATATCTCAAAACTTTAAATGTTTACAGATGTAAAAATTGGTATTTAGAATCTTCTTTAAAAATAAGGAAACACGTATTTTTTTGTTTTCAGAAAATCCCAATAGGAGAAGTGAAAGAGGGCGAAAAAGGGGTTGAACGCCTTTAATCAGGATACCGGTACATATATCTCAGAAACTGAAGATATTACAGACCTAAAAATTAGTGTTTGGAATCTCCTTTAAAAGTAAAGAAACACGTATTTTTTTTGTTTTTGGAAAATCCAATTAATTGGGGGTGGAAAGGGGGTGAATTTTTAAAATGAGTGTATCTATATCTCAAAACATTTAAAGTTTATTGATGTAAAATTGGTATTTAGAATCTCCTTTAAAAATAAAGAAACACGTATTTTTTGTTTTTGGAAAATCCCAATAGGAAGGGTGGGAAAGGGTGAAAAAGGGGTTGAATGCTTTTAATGAGGCTACTTATTTTTCAGAACCTGAAGATATTACAGACCTGAAAGTTGCTGTTTGGGATCTCCTTTAAGAATAAAGAAACACGTACTTTTTTGTTTCCGGAATATCCAATTAATGGGGGGTGAATTTTTAAAATGAGTGTATCTAATTCTCAAAACTTTTAAAGTTTTTAGATGTAAAAATTGGTATTCAGAATCTCCTTTAAGAATAAAGAAACACGTATCTTTTTGTTTTCGGAAAATCCCAATAGGAAGGCAGGAAAAGGGTGAAAAATGGGTTGAATGCCTTTAATGAGGCTACTTATATTTCAGAACCTGAAGATATTACAGACCTGAAAATTGATATTTGGGATCTACTTTAAAAATAAAGAAACAAGTATGTTTTCGTTTTGGAAAATACAAATAATGGGGGGTGAAAAGGGGGATGAATTTTTAAAATGAGTGTGTCTACATCTTAAAACTTTAAAAGTTTACAGATGTAAAATTTGGTATTCAGAATCTCCTTTAAAACTAAAGGAACACGTATTTTTTGTTTTCTGTAAATCCCAATAGGAGGGGTGTAAATGGGTGAAAAATGGGTTGAATGCCTTTAATGAGGATACATATATCTCAGAAACTGAAGATATTACAGAACTGAAAATTTGTATATGGGATCTCATTTAACAATAAAGAAACACGTATTTTTTTGTTTTTGGAAAATCCAATTAATGGCGGTTGAACAGGAGTGACAAATTAGGGTGAATTTTTTCAAAGACTATATCTACAGAATGGGTTGAATGCCTTTAATGAGGATACATATATCTCAGAAACTGAAGATATTACAGAACTGAAAATTTGTATATGGGATCTCATTTAACAATAAAGAAACACGTATTTTTTTTTGTTTTTGGAAAATCCAATTAATGGCGGTTGAACAGGAGTGACAAATTAGGGTGAATTTTTTCAAAGACTATATCTACAGAATATCTGAGAAACGTAAAATGTTACAGACGTAAAAAGTGGGTATTTGGAATCTCCTGTAAATGTAAAGAAATATAGGTGATTTGTTTTTGGAAACTCCACTTAAGGGGAACTAAAAAGGGGTGAAATTTTAAAATGAGAATTTCTACAGTATATCTCAAAAAACATAACATGTTACAGAAGTGAAAAATGGTATTTTTATCTCTATTAAAAATAAAGAAAAGTGTATTTTTAGTTTTCGGAAATACCACTTGGGTGGAGCGGGGGGTGGGGGTAATAGTGACTGAAAATGGTGTTGAATTATTTTAATTAGGCTACTGATATCTCAAAAATGAAGATGTTACAGACGTGAAATTTGATATTTGGAATCTGCTTTAAAAGTAAACAAATGAAGGGGGTGGGGGTGAAAGAATTGAAAAATTAATTGACTTAATTGTATGAGAATACATACATCTAATAGAAACTAAAGTTGTTACGGACGTGAAAATTGGTATTTGGATCTCAAATAAAAACAAAGAAAAGCGAGTTTTGGGGGGGAAACCATCTTGGGGGCGGGAGTGAAAAGGAATTGAATTCCTTTCATGAGGACACATAAATCAAAAACTGAATAAGTTAGAGTCGTGATAATTGGTATTTAGAAGATCCTTTACTATTAAAGAAACAAGTATATTTGCCGGAAAGTTCACTTAGGTGGGGGGGAGAGTGTGAAAGGAAGTGAAAAAAAGTGAATTATTTTTATGGGGACACTTATATCTCAAAACTGAAGGTAATAGACGTGAACATTGGTGTTTGGAATCTTCTTTAAACATAAAGAAACACGCCTTCTTTTAACTTTTTTGGGGGGGGGGAGTTAAATAAACTTAACGGCGATGGGGTGTAAAAGGGAGTGAGACCAATTAATTTTTACTGTTCATAATGTACTTTAAGGAGCCTCCGTTGCTCAGGCGGCAGCACACCGGCCTCTCACAGCTGGGTTCCGTGGTTCAAATCACGGTCACTCCATCTGACATTCATGCTGGACAAAACGGAGGCGGGACAGGTTTTTCTCTGGATACTCCGGTTTTCCCTGTCATCATTCATTCCAGCAACACTGTCCAATATTTCATTTCATTTGTCATTCATCGATCATTGCTCCAGAGGAGTGCTCCGGCAGCCGGCAAAATTCCTATTTTCGCCGCTAGATGGGGCTTTATTCATTCAATTCCCGACCCTGTCGAATGACTGGAAACAGGCTGTAGATTTTCGATGTACTTATTCTGATTATAAACCGATCATTTTTAATCTTTCCTGGGTTCGCTTTTTCAACAGCCATCTTGTCCTTTGGAGAACGTTCTTAGATTACAGTAGACTCGCCTGGCATATAAATAAAAGTTTAATCACATTTGAAATAAACGATAGGAATGAGATTGACCGTCAAATTGTTCACCTCTATAATAAGGTAGAGTATGTCTTCGTATCGCCAGAAATCCCGCACACTTGCCTACGCGCGACAATGGTGCTGGTCACATTGTCAACAATGACAATGGCAGCAGATGTAATTTACCGCCAAGTAGCGGTCTTGCATATTGCTGTGGGGTTCAGAACATCTAATAATAATAATAATAATAATAATAATAATAATAATAATAATAATAATAATAATAATAATAATAATAATAATAATAATAATCTGGTCCGTCGTCAAATTGTGCGGACCGTGCTGGAAACGGGTCCTGGCCTGGTAATGACTACGAATACAGTCCGGCCGCGGATTCAGTACCGCCAAGGCACCCAAGACGACACCACGCCGGATTTCCTTCAGGATTTGACCCATACATTAAAAAAACTTATAGGAAAACATGGCAAAGATTTAGTGACCCAACTGACCGCGTGGAATACTTGGACCTAGCCCGGGAAGTACGAAATCGATTTCTGGAAAGAAAGATTTAAAAATGTGAGGAACTTTGCCGTAATCTCTCAGAAAACGAATCAGATCGCGTATTTTGGCGGATTCTCTCAGAAAACGAGTCAGATCGCGAGTTTCGGAGGATTATATATAAAACGTTAAGCATTTAATTATAC
This sequence comes from Anabrus simplex, assembly GCF_040414725.1. Lineage (NCBI taxonomy): Eukaryota > Metazoa > Arthropoda > Insecta > Orthoptera > Tettigoniidae > Anabrus > Anabrus simplex. The sequence continues at coordinate 1,001,457,684 of NC_090266.1, forward strand.
ATTTCAGTGTAATACCGTAGCGAAGCACGGGTATCTTGCTAGTATAATCATAATGGAATTAATACATCAGTGTTCTAGCTAATTCAAGCACAGCAAAGCCACCGTAGGTAGGTTTGTTGTACTTGACTTTAACACGATTCACCTGTATAATGACTAAATTGTCATGTATAAGAGTACAGCTACGGAAATTAGGTGAACTTATTAAACTGTTAGCACCCTATTTCTTCTGAATATTTTCCCAGTTAATCAATTTCACATCAATGTGTTTGTCAAAATTTTCTATTGTCTTACCAAACACACTGTTATTCATAAGCTTATAAAAATCTTCCTCAAACTTGTTAACTGCATTTGTTCTTAAATCAGTGTTAAGATCGATATATGGTTTTAGCCACGGGTGACTAATGAAATTCTAGTACACGATGAATTTGTGTCAAGTTCAAATGATGCTGCAAACACTGTTTTAAATTCCGATAATGAATGACGTACTTAAATTTGTCATACAAATTGGCGATTAGCATGTTTGCTGTTGATGTAATGTATGGAGACTTCATATGTTCAGGGCAGAACGGTAAGTCATTATGAGAAGCGTGAAACTCCTTATGAAAATGTAAGTCTACTTCAAGGATATACCCCTTATTAGCTCAGGGTGTGGTACTGTAAATCATCAACCTCGTACTGCAGTAGCCAGCGGAAGTTTTTTAATGGTAGATGCTGGCTCATTGCCCACCCATACTGATTGTTAGCATCAAGATAAACAATGTATTGAGATTGTTGACTGGACACAAAACTGGGCATGTACTTATTATTTGCCTTAGAATTCCGTCCACTATACTGACTTAAGCCACCTTGAATAGATGATTTTATGAAGTGCACCATATCAATATCTGTTAGCAGTTCCAAATTCACTTGGGTGTATTTTAGCATGGCATCCCAACTTAACCCAGGCACTGTAAAATACTGGCATGGATCAAGGCTGTACGTTTTCTTGCAAAAACAGTGAAAATTTTCAAAAACATCAGCTAACAAAAGTACATCTGTCTTTAAATATAAGACAGAGTATTCACCTAGCGTTTGAATGCGGAACTGCTCCCAGATACATTGTGCATGTAAATAGCCTTCATCACTAATTGCAGCTGAATTCAGCAAGCTGTAAAATAATTGTTTTAATTGTAAGGAGCATTCTTCGAGACGTTTTAAGCAGTCTATGTATTCATAACAGAATACACTTTAACATCGAATTAAACTGTTTTTCTTCAGGAAAAACACGCCAAATTTCTCTCAATTGTAATGGTTGAAAATTAGCTGAACGTTTATGAGGATTACTCGCCAAAAGCCGAAACAAGTCAAGAAATCTAAATTTTATAGCGCACTTATCTCCTTTTATGAATTTTGTGAATGGAATATACCGCTCTTTCTTCTGAGGGATTAGTTCAATGTTTTCATCAGACACTAAATTCTCTAATAATAAAATATGAATCATAGCCAGATAAGTTAAGTAGAATTACAGGAACGAATTCAGAAACTCTGTACTTAAGATTGCACCTATTATGTGCTGGACATCTATACAAGCTAGTTAAGTGGTCATGATCAAAAACTTCAGGGTCATATTCTGAGAATTCACAATCATAAGTACTAAATTTAATGACATGTTCATGTTCTTATAACTGAATTTCAGTCAGTGGTTTCATAGGAATGTTAGCATTTAGAATAGGCTAAGACGTAGTGCATCACTTTCAAGCCTTTCAGGACCTCTATACAGCTCTAACTTCAAAATCAAATCAAAATCTCTTTATTTGCAAATGAGGTGTCTACCTCAGTGGCAAATGGTACATTAAAATACATTATTGTCAAGCACTAAATTTTAAATTAACAAGAGACGAAGAAAATTTTCCTAGAATACAATATTATATAATTTACGCTAATAATTTGTTCTATTAAACACATACATCATCCTTAATAAATTTATATTGTTTACAAAATTCTACTTATAATATCTTACAAACATAGTCAACTCATATACAGTATGTGAAATTACTTCTAATAATAATATACAACTGGTATATGATTAAAATTAACATTGAATTTATTTACATATTTATATTTTACCCATTTTGGAACATAAGTAGCATAACGACCTGCTGCGTCTTAACCAGAGCCCCTTTTGCCACCACTTTTCAGAGTTCCTGAAGGGCCTTCACAGCTACCGTAGCGGTCCCAGGGCCCTCAAAGTCCCCACTGTACTTCACCCCTACAGGCAGTCCCCTACTTGGGCTGTCCAAACTCCATAGACCAGGGGATGGAATTAATTTAATCACACACATTTTTTATTTACAATATCCTGCACTGGTCGAATGCCCTCTAACATTTCATTTATTTTCTCTGTTGTTGTTTATTCTCTTCTTGAATATCTGTACAGATTTTGGAAAAGGATCAAACACTACCCCTGATAAACTGTTCCACTCCTTCACTCCCTTCCCAATGAATGAAAATTTACCCCAATCGCTTCTGCTAAAATTCCTTCTAATTTTGTACTTGTGGTCAGTTCTACCAATATAATTATTTTCCAACTGAAGCCTCTCACGGATATCTCTCCATGCTTCTTCTCCTGTATAGGCTCTATATAATCCTATAAGTCTAGTTTTCTCCCTTCTCTCACTTAAAGGTTCCCAACCAAGTTCCTTTAGCATTTCTGATACACTACTCTTTCTCCTGAAATCCCCTGTTACAAACCTTGCTGCTTTCCTCTGCACACCATCTAGTTCTTTTATTAGGTATTCTTGGTGAGGATCCCAAACACTGTTTGCATATTCCAATAATGGACGAACCATACTTTTTTTCTTTTAATTCTTTGTTACATCCTTTAAGTAGCCTCATTATGACATGTAACGATCTGTATGCTTTCCCAACAATTTTATCAACATGACCCTTCCAGTGCAAATTACTTTCAAATCTCACATCTAAGTATTTGCACTTGCCATCTTTAGGGATAACTACCTCATCCAAAGTATATTCAAATTCAGTTTTAAAGCTCCTGTTTGTAAATGTTGTAACAGTTGATTTGCCTCCATTAATCTTCATATTATTTTCTTCAACCCATTCTTGGATATTCTCAAGGTCCCTTTGTAATTCTGAGCAATCCTCAATGTTATTTATTTCCCTATAAACAATCATGTCATCTGCATACAATCTTATTTTTGATGTTATATTGTTCCCTAAATCATTTGCGTATATTAAGAAAAGTAACGGACCGATTATACTACCCTGTGCAATTCCCTTCCAAACTTTCTCTTCCTGTGATATATAATTTCCTACTTTGACTTTCTGAACCCTTGAATTTAGAAATGTTCTTATCCAACGTATAACCCTTACGTCCAGTCCTATTCCCTCCAATTTCTTTAATAATATTCCGGCGTCTCCGAAGACCTTAAAAAGTAGTTAGTGGGACGTAAAACAAATAACATTATTATTATTAATAATATTCCATGTTCCACTCTATCAAAGGCTTTGGAAAGATCTATGGCTATGCAATCTAACTGGCTTCCTGAATCCAACTGATCTGATATGTCCTGCTGAAATCCCACCAGTTGTGCCTCGCAAGAAAATTTCTTTCTAAATCCATACTGGCTCCTCATGAACCAATTTTTATCATCACATATCCCTCTGATGTACTTTGCTATTAAACTCTCCAGTATTTTACGAACTATACTGGTCAGGCTGATTGGTCTGTAGTTCTCTGGTTTCCTTTTATCACCCTTTCCTTTATAAATTGGTATTATTATAGATTCCTTCCATTCCTTTGGTATTACACCATTATTTATGACATAGTCAAAGAGAAATTTTAAATAAGGCACTATATACCACCCCATCGTCTTTAATACCTCCCCAGTAATTTGATCACTTCCTGCTGCTTTTCCTTGCTGAAGCAGTTGGATTTCTCTGAAAATATCTTCATTTGTGAATGAGAAGCTTCTTGTTTCCCTATGTGTCTCTCCCTCTCTATCTTCTGTTATGGTTTCCAAGTCCTGACAATCTTCTACTGAATCTCTGAATTCCCTACTGAAGAGCTTTCTCAGTATCTATTAAATAGTGTTCACCCCCTTCTCCCACCATTGTAGGAATTTGGATTCCTTTTCCTTTTTGATTCCTAATATATGAATACAGCTTTTTCCACTTCCCTTTGTGGTCATTACCCTCTTGAAGTATGCCATTCATATAATTCTCTTTTGCTTCCTTTTTCACTCTATTCAGTTCCCTCATTAGCTGTTTTCTAGTTTCTCTATTCTCCCTACCCCTTTGATTTTCCTGTTTACTATTCTACATTTTCTTTTTAATTTTCTTATTTCCCTTGTATAATAAACAGGGTCTGAGGTCATTTTACCCTTCTTAACAGGTACAAATCTCTTCTCTCCTTCCCAAATGATTCCTTTAAATTTAGCCCAAAGTGTATCCACATTACTCCCTTCACTTATCCAACAACTGAATTGTGATTTAAGGTAAGTCCCAAATTCATCAACTTTAGTTTTTCTGTATAATTTCTTGTCTTGTGTGACCCTCTTATTAAGCCTTTTTGGTACCAGTCCTACATCCATTATTACAGCCTTATGGTCACCTATTCCTTCAATTACCTCAGTTTTATCAACAATTTCCCATGGTTTAACCAAGAATACATCTAGTAAGTTATTGAGACGAGTCGGTTCTTGTACTACCTGTGTAAATCCTCCCTCCCAAATTAACTTATTTGCCAGTTTCTGTTCATGGGCTTCACTTGCAGCTCCATTCCATTCAACTTCAGGCAAGTTTAGATCTCCCCCAATTATTACCATATCATTATTATTGTTTTTATGAGTATAATCTATTATTTTCTCAAATATTTCCATGTCTCTTTCCTCTCTTCCAGGCCTGTATGTTCCTATAATTCCCACCTCCTTCATATTATGACAAACTAATTTTATCCCTAATATTTCATCCCTTTCATCGGTAAACCATTCATGTGAACAATAAGTTTCCTTCACCAGAATAAACACCCCCCCCTTTTTATTTCCTCGGTCTCTACGATAGACTGTGTACCCTTCTGGAAATACTTCTCTATTACCCACCCCTTCTCTCAACCATGATTCTACTCCTATCACCACATCAGTCTCATAAGATTCCATCAATGTACCGAATTTTAATTGTTTATTTACTACACTCTGACAGTTTACCAAGAGCAATCTCAGACCTCCTTCCTCCCTAAAACTTGACTGTTGCAATTGGGTAACGTTTGACTCATGAGTTGAGAACGTCCCTGGAACCCAGATCCTTGTACATAGATCTTGATTTAAGGGTCTGGGTTTTCTGGCAAGTTTCCCTGTATGTGCCAGTTTAGTGGTATGGGTTTTCTTAAGTACAGATTAGTTTGCAAATCTCTGTTGATAATTGTAGCAATTTGTCTACAGAGATTTGCTTTTCCATTACCATTCATATGTAACCCATGCCTAGTAAACATTTGCCTGCCAAGACCTAAAGTATCTACTACATAGACATTTCTAAAACTCTTACATAATCTCTTGATTTTTATATTTACATCATGTACAGCTTTGTTTACACATGAGTCCTCTAAAAGGTCATACCTAGGTGGCACATTAACTACAATTACTTTTGAGTCAGGTAGTTCGGAAAGCTTACCTCTGAGAGTCATAATTAGTTCCTCACCTTCATTTGCAGCAATGTCATTTGTACCACTCACAATTACCACATAATTGTCCTTCTCTAACACAGGATCACAACTTGAAAGGACGTCTTCAGTTATGGCACCTGGTTTTATTAGTCCTAAAACCTCAGTTTCTGGATTCTGCAGCTCATCCTTGATGCCTTCTGCCCTTGACTGTCTGCGTAGAGATGAATCTTTGGCGATCTTGACTTTCGGTTGGTTTTCTTCTTCTGTAGGTTACCTCCACTGGATTTAAATTTATTTGGAAAACTTGGTATGTCTTCTTCTGGAACTTGCTGAAGTAACTGAAATCTATTTTGGCACTGCAAAGAGTTTTTTCCCGGTTTTGAGTTGTACGTAGTTTCTCCCATATGTTTAACATTAGGCCTAAAATGGCTACGCGTCACTTCCATCCACGGCGATCTTTCTTCTCCAATGTCTTCTTTATCTTCCAGTTTCTTTATTCTGTCCTTTAAGCTTTCATTTTCATGTTTCAGAGCGCATAAATCTTCTTGTAGCACTCCTAAAATCTTAATTATAGTTTCGTATGTCTCTCTTTCTTGTTGTTCTGCCTCACTATCGGTTTGTTTACACTCGGGGGGACAGCCACTCACTTTCTTCAATATCAGTCCTATTTACAATATTTGCACAACGAAAATGGTACCATTCATCACACTTACGACATAGAATCCCATTTTTAACTACTCTTCTGCATTTGCCACATTTTTCACTGCAACTTACACCATTATCTACTACGGATATCACAGACTCACACACAGTAGTCGCCATCGTAGCTTAGAACTTACTAAGCACACTTTCGTAACTATTATAAGCAAAGCTATAAGAGACATGCATGTGTGTAGCATTAGTAAAAGAGATGTCTGGATTGGGCATGCATGTGTTAAGTGGTTCGAGGATTGCTTCAAAGTCTACCTAGATAACAAAAACCTTATAGAAGGTGCGCAGTTTAACTGGCTGGAGAAGGTGTACCCACGGTACAATTATTATTATTATTATTATTGTGTTGTTGTTTGAGTCATCAGTCCATAGACTGGTTTGATGCAGCTCTCCATGCTACCCTATCCTGTGCTAACCATTTCATTTTTACGTAACTACCGCATCCTACATCTGCTCTAATCTGCTTGTCATATTCATACCTTGACCTACCCCTACCGTTCTTACCACCTACATTTCCTTCAAAAACCAACTGAACAAGTCCTGGGTGTCTTAAGATGTGTCCCATCATTCTATCTCTTCTTCTCGTCAAATTTAACCAAATCGATCTCCTCTCACCAATTCGATTCAGTATCTCTTCATTTGTGATTTGATCTATCCATCTCACCTTCAGCATTCTTCTGTAACACCACATTTCGAAAGCTTCTATTCTCTTTCTTTCTGAGCTAGTTATCGTCCATGTTTCACTTCCATACAATGCCACGCTCTACTCGAAAGTCTTCAAAAACATCTTTCTAATTCCTATATCAATGTTTGAAGTAAGCAAATTTCTTTTCTTAAGAAAGCTCTTCCTTGCTTGAGCTAATCTGCATTTTATGTCCTCCTTACTTTTGCCATCGTTAGTTATTTTACTACCCAAGTAACAATATTCATCTACTTCCTTTAAGCATTTCCTAATTTAGGATTTCCTCCATCACCTGCCTTCGTACGACTGCACTCCATCACTTTTGTTTTTGACTTCGTCAATACCAATACCATTCAGCAGCTTCTTGAGATCTTCTGCAGTCTCAGATAAAATAACAATATCATCAGCAAATCTCAAGGTTTTGATTTCCTCTCCTTGGACTGTGATTCCCTTTCTAATTTCCTCTTTGATTTCCTTTACTGCCTGTTCTATGTAAACATTTAAAAGGATGGGGGACAAACTGCAGCCTTGCCTCACTCCTTTCTGGATTGCTGCTTCTTTTTCAAAGCCCTCAATTCTTATCACTGCAGACTGATTTTTATACAGATTGTAGATAATTCTTCATTCTCGGTATCTGATCCCAATCACCTTCAGAATCTTAAATAGCTTGGTCCAATCAACATTATCGAATGCCTTTTCTAGATCTACGAATGCCATGTATGTGGGCTTGTCCTTCTTGACTCGATCCTCTAAGATCAGACGTAAAGTCAGGATTGCTTCACGTGTTCCTACATTTCTTCTGAAGCCAAACTGATCTTCTCCCAACTCAGCTTCCACTTGTTTTTCCATTCTTCTGTAAACAATACATGTTAAAGTTTTGCAGGCATGAGATACTAAACTAATGGTGCAATAGTTTTCTCACCTGTCAGCACCGGCTTTTTTGGAAATAGGTATAACAACATTCTGCCAAAAATCGGATGGGACTTCTCCTGTCTCATACATCTTACATAATAAATGGAATAACCTTGCCATGCTGGTTTTTCCTAAGGCAGTCAGTAATTCAGAGGGAATGTCATCAATTCCAGGTGCCTTGTTCCTATTTAGGTCGTTTACAGCTCTGTCAAACTCTGACCTCAAAATTGGGTCTCCCATTTCATCAGCATCAACAGCCTCTTCTTGTTCCAGAACCAAATTCTCTACATCTTCACCTTGATACAACTGCTGGATATGTTCCTGCCATCTTTCTGCTTTGTCTTCTTTCCCTAGAAGTGGCTTTCCATCTGAGCTCTTAATATTCATATACCTAGATTTCCTTTCTCCAAAGGTTTCTTTGCTTTTCCTGTATGCAGCATCTGCCTTTCCTAGGACCATACAACCTTCGACATCCTTGCACTTCTCCTTCAGCCAGTCTTCCTTAGCTACCTTGCACTTTCTATCCACTTCATTCTTTAATCGCCTGTATTCTATTCTGCCCTCTTCATTTCTAACATTCTTGTATTTTCGTCGTTCATCAATCAGGTCTAATATCTGCTGAGTTATCCACTGATTCTTAGTTGATCTTTTCTTCCTTCCTACCATTTCTTCAGCAGCCCTGCGGACTTCATTTTTCATGACTATCCACTCTTTCTCTATTTTGTTTCCTTCAGCCTTTTCAATTAGTCCTTTTGCAACATGTTCCTTGAAACAACCCCTCACACTCTTTTCTTTCAACTTGTCTAGATACCATCTTTTTGTATTCTTTCCTTTCTTCAATTTCTTCAGCTTCAGATGGCATTTCATGACCAACAAGTTATGGTCAGAGTCCACGTCTGCTCCTGGGAAAGTTTTGCAATCTAACACCTGGTTTCTGAATCTATGCCTAATCATAATGAAGTCTATTTGATACTTTCAAGTTTCTCCATGTCTCGTCCACGTATAAAGCCATCGTTTGTGGTGTTTGAACCAAGTATTGGCAAGGACTAAATTATGATCAGTGCAGAATTCAACCAGTCGACTTCCTCTTTCGTTTCTTTGTCCCTATCCAAATTCTCCTACTGTTTTACCTTCTCTTCCTTGGCCTACCACTGCATTCCAGTCTCCCTTCACAATTAGATTCTCATCACCTTTTACATATGGTATTAAATCTTCTCTCTCTTCATATATTCTTTCGATTTCCTTGTCATCCGCTGGGCTAGTAGGCATATACACCTGCACTATTGTGGAGGGCATTGGTTTAGTGTCTATCTTGACAATAATTCTTTCACTATGCTGGTCGTAGTAGCTTACCCACTGTCCTATTTTCTTATTCATTATTAAACCAACTCCTGCATTTCCTCTGTTTGATTTTGTGTTGATAATTCGGTAGTCGCCTGACCAAAAATCCTGTTCTTCCTGGCAACGTACTTCACTTATACCAACTACATCTAACTTTAGTCTATCCATCTCCCTTTTCAGATTCTCTAATCTACCACAACGATTCAAACTTCTCATGTTCCACATTCCGACTTGCAGAATGTCAGTATCCATCTTCCCGATGATCGCCCCCTCTCGTGTAGTCCCCACCCGGAGATCCGAAATGGGGACTAGATTACCTCCGGAATATTTTACCCGGGAGGAAGCCATCGTCAGTACATCTTCATACAAAGAGAGCTGCACGTCCTCCGGAGTTAGTTACGGCTGTAGTTTCCCGTTGCTTTCAGCCGTATAGCGGTATCAACACAGCTAAGCCATGTTGAGTATTATTACAAGGCCACATCAATCATCTAGACTGTCGCCCTTGCAACTTCCGAAAGGCTGCTACCCCCCTCTTGGTGAACCATTCGTTAGTCTTGTCTCTCAACAGATACCCATCTGATTTGGTTGCACCTGCAGCTCGGCTATCTGCTTCATTGGGACATGCAAACCTTCCCACCGCGGTAAGGTCACATGGTTCGCAGGGAAGGTTATTATTATTATTATTATTATTATTATTATTATTAAACTCGTGGAGGCTTGTAGACTGAACGCTGAAGGGCATAACCGTCTATAAAGATGTATGTAGCTGTGCATTATTTAATATTAATTTTCTCTATTAAAGCAGTAAAGGGCAGTTAAAACTTGTATACACAAGAACAATTTTCTGTAACTTCATAACTTACCCTTGACTCTACAGCCGAGGATTCCTAAAATCTGTGGATTGGAAGTGATCTGAACATATCCTGTATGTGCTATTTAAGTAGGCAAGTCCTTCTTTCTTGTAAATGTTATCTAAATCACTTCTCAAACATTTCATAACCCACTGATCACACCTACAATGAAAGAAAATAACAAATTAAAATCTAACCTACGAGTGCAAATTTTAGGCCATTGTTTACTTTCAGTTTATGTAATTAATCTAAGATAAGAATACCTAATGTGATGTGTACACTAATATTTTACAACATTGGAATTTACTTACACTATTTTGTCTCGAGGAAAGCAAAAGAAAGATTTCGATAGCTGAACAAGTTCGACGTTACTGCAGTCCAAAACAGCACAACCAAACAAAGGTAGCCTTTGGAATTAATCATTTTAACAGTATCAGTCAATGTAACGTACTCCTTCGTTCCTCTAAATCAGGGCCTCTCAGGGTGCATGCACCAGTGCATTGCGCTGTAAACGATGCAAAAGACTACTTTGCTTGGTTGACCAGAGTGCAGACCCCCACTCCTCGATCTGGAGCAATAGCACTGTCTCTCTCTTTCCCCACGCCTGTCTCCCTCTTCCTCACTTGCTCCGTAGCGCTCTAAATCCGAGTCGAGTAGCCCAGAGATGAAGCGTTGGTCCGAGTCGAGCAGAGTGGGACCGATGCACTGTGCACAGGAACTCTGCGCCTCAGTTTGCAAGCATGAGATTTTGGGCGTTTGAGAGGCCCTGCTCTAAATTAAGACAAATCGGCAATCAAAGTCAATATCAGAACGTCGGCTGGACTACACCACCTCTCCGCAGTTTCATTTCACAACATTATTTTGGCGAATATCAATGAAAGTAGTCTTTAGGATTAATCATTTCAACAGTATTAACCTATGTAACATTCCCCATACCTCTAAATCACGATAAATCGGCAATCATAGTCAATATCTTTTCCACAGAGGAGTATGCATTTCCACCACAAAAACTTAGGTCACCAGCTCCACGTGTCGAGCTATGAAACTACTCCGATGACAGTGCGTAGACCCAATTGTCAAGACCGGTAAGGAGCTTGTATCACAGTTGTCTACACATCTCTTGCTTCCTTCAAGAGCTATCAGCCGATCACAAATTTGTAAATATTTTTGCTTGCCAATTAAAATTGGGGGTGTGTACTGAAATCCAGCCTATCTGTAAAGAGTTCTGGAAACTTCCCCTCGAAATACTAGAAAAGCTGGGCGCTTTAAGGCCGTATTGTCATCTTCATTGCTCCAGTTTTGTGAGTGTGGCACGTTCTTCGGGGACAGGGGCCGTGGTCGGCGTTCGGAAAGCCCAGCAACTCAAGGTAATGGCAGAATTTTCATAATATGTGGTAGCTCCGGCAGATAGCTTGAGGGGAAGGTTTCAAACCTCTTTTATTTTATGTACCTCTCTAAATCTGGTTGTTTAAATGTAGAATTCTTGGCCGGTCTGAGGGCTCTGTTCTATTCCCTTCTGGGAAATATGTAATGTAAGGGAAGAAAGAGTGATTACCCTCTGCTGATTCCCATTCAACTTGGTATGGGGTGACTAATATTTCTAATCATCTAAAATCCCTAACATTCTTTTGGAATTTGTTTTCCATTTATTCACCCCAGCATACAATAGGCTTGGCCTGTGTATCACTGGGCCATGAGCCCACTTACAGTTTTAAAAATTCCTAGAAGGAGTGCAAGTGTATTGCCTCCTACCCTTTTGTTCATGGCCAATCATGTTCAACCCTTTTCCTTTTATGTTAAGGCCATTTAGTATGGGCACTCATTGCCCTTCTTTATGTTTCTGGAACAGAAAGTGAAAAACTGTTGAGCAGAAAATAAGCCCAACCAGGGCTACGTGACTGTTAATACCTTGTTTGAAAATTGTCAGGTATAACCTTGTGCGCTGTAAGAAATTTATGCCTCTGAGAGGCTGGACTATATTAACATTTTGAGCTCAGACTCCTAGGCTGTGTAAGTTAGTGGAGCAAACATGCTCTTATAAAATAGTGTACCTGTTCTGAGCTATAATGCTCATCCCTTTGTATATTACTGTGTTGATAATTCTTTCTAGTTTTTGTACCTGATTTTCGGACTTACAGTCCGCTGTTGTTATCGGAGCTCATCAGCTCATTGTTATTCTATTTAACTCTTTTTTCAAAATCTTCTGTGTATCCAATTTTAACCCCCCTTCCCAAAAAAGAAGAAAGAATTACAATTTCAAATTTTGTTGTGTTAAATTCTACTCTTAGTTTATTCCTTGTCCATCCATTCACCCTAGCTTTTTTCTTACACCTCTCTCATCCACGATATTTCCTTGATGATGATGATAATAATAATAATAATAATAATAATAATAATAATAACAATTCAGTATTTTATTGCAGTCAGTGGTCATAAGATTCAATTAAATTGCAGTTCATAAATCCTTTATATTACACTAGAGTCACCTGAGCATAATTTCAACAAGAATATTTTGTACATTACAGCATAGTATCTTTCAATTATTATTATTATTATTATTATAGGCCTATATAATAAAGGAAGCCGGCCCCGTGGTGTAGGGGTAGCGTACCTGCCTCTTACCCGGAGGCCCCGGGTTCGATTCCCGGCCAGGTCAGGGATTTTTACCTAGACCTGAGGGCTGGTTCGAGGTCCACTCAGCCTACGTGATTAGAATTGAGGAGCTATCTGACGGCGAGATGGCGGCCCGGGCTTTAAGCCAAGAATAACGGCCGAGGGGATTCGTCGTGCTGACCACATGACACCTCGCAATCTGCAGGCCTTCGGGCTGAGCAGCGGTTGCTTGGTAGGCCAAGGCCCTTCAAGGGCTGTAGTGCGATGGGTTTTTTTTAATTTTTATATATAATAAATGCACCAAACTTAACATTTCCCTACTCACAATGGGAAGTAAATATTAGTCGCAGCAGAAATATGTCAGCGATACTTTTCTCTGAGGACAGATAAGAATGCGGTACCTATCACAAGCTCTACCACATGGAGCGCATACACACTGGGAACTTGGCCGGTGGTAACGAAACGCTAAAACCAGCCCTCACTTTGTCATTCCAAACAAGATTTTGCTTTTTACTATCTTTGGAGAGAGTTGTTCCTAGACATTTCCTTGCTGCTTTTACTACATCACTGCACCTATTCTTTTTCTATATCTTATGCCTGTATCCTGGACTCTGTTACTTCCACAGATCTGAGACTTGCTTACAGTGTTCCAAGCTCAGTCGATTCTGTAGGCAGGATGCTACCTTACTTACACATAGTCCTAGTGGGGACCCCTCCCCCAATGGGTCCTAGTTGCCTGAGCGGAAAACAGGCCATGACTGGGAAAATGTTAGAGATGCCCACTCCTTGGTATCCCGAGTCTCAGGACCACGTAATAGGCCACTTAGCCGTTGCCCGTGGTTTTTGAACTAGGAGCTGACTACAGTAATCCACACCATGAAGCACAAAAATTAATAATATAATAATATATCTTGGGCTGTTATACAACTAGTATGACATTGAATGGTATTTCACAACAGTTCCAATTCATGTCTGTCTGTTAGGTCATCAGCCCAGAGGCTGGTTGGATCCTCAAATAGCACCACCAAAGGTTATGCAGTTATAAGGAAACCCCAAAAACCAATGGCAGCACCAAAATGAGATGTAGTAGGCAAGATGAGGAATGAGGTAGTTTGCCATTGCTTTCCTCACTGGGTCAGAAAGTACTATTGCAGCACGACTGACCCTATGAGCAGCACCTTTCATAACACTCAGATGCACTAGTCATGCTCTGAATGTCATTACTCAGCATTACCCATGCCCCAGAAACTTCCATATTGTCACAGCCATGGATAATGAATGGAACTTCGGTGGAAGCTACACTTTACTCTGGCCTGTGCCAAGAGATAGACGCAAAAGTACTGTATCCATCAAGAAATGACAGCAGACAGGTTCCAATTCATATGTTGAATTATTATGGCCTACCAATTTTGCATTTCATAGTACTAGAATATGGGCTTATTCAAAAAGCAATGTGTATAATTAATACGAATATTAACTTTATTTCAATAAACTCTTTTTTAGGCTAAAACCCAATTCTGTGCCAACACAAAATCTTCCCAGCAGCAGCCTGAAAGGTGTTTTGGCATTTAAAAAAAAGAGGGAGTCCATGCAAGAGGAAGAAGAAGAACTAGTGAAACAATGGAACATCTCCATCCACCAGTACTGCTCAGGTGCAGCCAACAGACTGTCTTCCTGATGCAAGGTGTCCTAAAAGTGTTAATAACAACGTTAAACTTAATTAGGCAAAGGTTGTGTTAAGGCTCTAAAAACTATCTGCAGAAAGAATGCACTTTTTCACCAAATTGAAGGGTGAAGTGTGAAGGTTAGAGAAAAGTAAAGTGGAAACAAAGTCTGATATAATAAAGTACTTTGGTAATTCCAGCTTATACTCAAATGATTTTTTTAAGGGTCAAGTGGAAAAACTTTGGTCGTAAGAGCACAGGAAGGCGATTCACTGACAGCGATAAAACTCTTGCTCTTGCAATACATTACTGTTCTTCTAAAGCATACCAATTCTTGCAGAAACTTGTGTGTCTGCCGTCAGATCCCTTCAGAGGTGGCTTGAGAATTTACGTGTTTCACCCGGTCTTAATGAAAATATATTATCATTAATGAAGGTAAAGGCTGAGCAGGTAAGTATTTCAAAGCACGTGGTCTCCATCGTACGTGATGAAATGCCACTGGAAGGCAATATTACTTACAATGCTAGGTCGGATGAGTTTGATGTTTTGTAAATCATGGTGGTCACAAAGAAAATAATGCCCTTACACATGCAAATCAGGCCAAGGTTATTTTATTCAAGTTAATGTTAAACAAGTAATTGGTTATAACATTACTAGAGATGATATATCAGATGAGTGCATTAAGGATATTGTCCTAGAGGTTGTGAAAAAGGTGACGGAAACAAGATTTATTCCTAACGTTATTGTGTGTAATCAGGGAAGCAATAACCTGAAAATGACATCGTTGCTCAATATCTCGGAGGAAAAACCGTTTCTCGAAATGTGTAACAATAAGGTATACTTCCATGATGCTCCCCACCTATTAAAATCTGTCAGGAACAATTTGAAAAGGCATGATTTAATGTGTGAAGATGGAAGAGTTTCTTGAAACCATATTGTAGAATTTTATAACAAAGATTGTGCCTTGAAACCTCGATTAGCTCGAAGGCTAACCGGGAAATGTATTGATCTCCCTCCATTTAGTTCGATGAGGGTATGTTCGGCTGTTTGTGTTTTGAGTCATTCTGTTAGTTGTGGAATTACAACACATGTTGCTTTTAATTCTATGCCTGACAAAACGTTAGCTACTGCTAATTTCATTGAAAAATGGACTCGCTATTTGACATTTTCAACTCATCACACAACCATTCTGGAAAGGATTTATGCTGCGCTATACATGATGAACGCAAAGATTTTGAATATTTAAATAAATTATCACAATTCTTGAAAAGTATCAAGTAATTAATAGACAGCGTAAGAAGCCTCCTTGTATTAAGGGATGGGTTGAAAACACTTCAGCATTAAAATTATTGTGGCAAAAGCTCAAAACTTAGTATGCTTTTTTGCCATTTGCTTTACGTCGCACTGACACAGATATGTCTTATGGCGACGATGGGATAGGAAAGGCCCAGGAAGTGGAAGGAAGCGGCCATGGCCTTAATTAAGGTACAGCCCCGGCATTTGCCTGGTGTGAAAATGGGAAACCACGGAAAACCATCTTCAGGGCTGCCGACAGTGGGGCTCGAACCCACTATCTTCCGATTAGTGGATACTGGCCGCACTTAAGCTACTGCAGCTATCGAGCTTGGTAAAAACTTAGTATGGTTTTGGATATTTACTTACGAGGAGACTCACACAAGATTGTTTGAAAAATTTGTTTTCTGTTGTAAGAAGTAATGGTGGAAACAATGTAATCCCTGATTCCTCAAAATTCAGACAAAGTCTTAGACTTGGCCCTTACAAATCAGTTACTGCAACCTTCTGAGGAGAGCAACTGCGCCATGGATCCAAGTAAGTTTTTAGTTGTACGATCTAATTTACAGAAAATATTTAAAATAATTTGCTATTCAATATTCAGTAATTAATCCAGTAAAGGGAAGTGATAATATCCCTGTAAATATTGTTCAACAATGTGCAGATTCATATGTATGCAGCTGGATATGTGCAGAATAGCCTCATGAGGATGCAGAAATAGATTGGGAGACTTAAATTGGAAAGAATGATAAACTGGATGCTGTACATGTTGTTCTGAAGCAATATGAAAATACTACATTACTTTTTCACAGTGAATCTGCACATATAATGTATAACAGAATTCTTAATTTGTTTAAAGAAAAGTTTATTTGCTATCTTTCTGAAAGTAGACTTAGTGTGATGTTAAGATTAAGGAATTCTGTAAATTGTGATGTGTTACTCCTTGTATGTAAAAATTGTAGAGATGTGTTTATTGACAAAGAATTAAATGTTTTAATAAAATGTTATCTGAATGAAGAAAATGAAAAAAGGAATGGGAATCGAGGTAGAAACATGAACACTAGAACCGCGGCTGGATCATTTGTGACCCAGCTGTTAGTTCTTTCTTCCCTATCTTCTTTGTCTCTACCTGGAGAGCTAGATTTTTATGACTTTCCATAAATAAATAAGGGACTTTAACAACCACATATAATTTTAGTTTTCAGGGGGCAACCCCCTGTTTAAAAAATCCAGATTTACCTAGAACTGTGGCTGCGTCAGATTTGACCAGTCATTGATAATTATGTGTTAGCATCTGTTCTTCCATTTAGCCTCTTATACTTTTAGTCCATGTGTCACCGGGATTCTCCAAGCATTTATACTGTGCCCAAGGTGCAACATCGCATTGGCTGTGGAGGAAGGGAGAGGTACGAAACTGTTTAATCACATCTGAACAATCGTGCAGTAAGGACACTACTCACGCTTTGTTGTGTAATAGGTTGTTAGTTTTGCAGTATCAGTGTGTAGATAGTGTGTGAATAGTTCACAGTGGCCACACATCAACGACTTACTACTGAACAAAATATTATTGATGCCATAAATGGCATTTCCGATGAGGAATGTGAAGGGGAACCCATGGATTTTTCATCTGATGAAGGATCACATCTCAGACCTTCAGATTCGTCATCAGAAGATGATGTCATGCCATTTGAAGCTGTAGCAATTCCTGATAGAGTGGAGGCCTGTTCCACGAACGAACTTTGCAACTTTTCACTTTGCACTTTTCAGTTCAGATTTTGTTCCACCATTACTTTTCACTTTTCATTTTGCAAGCTAAATCTGAAAAGTTAGAAATATTTTCAATTTTCAAGCCTGTTATGTTCCTCCATTGGTACAGAAATGCAAAGTGCAAAGAAATGCAAGTGAAAAGTTTTCATAAATCTTGCAGAGAGACGATTCCCTTTTCATCACAAGTATGTACACTAGTTTCTCGGAGTAGAATTTGGTTTAGTGAGATAAATACGTTACGACGTGAGCTTTTGTTAGCATCAAGTGAGGAGAGTGATGAAGAATCCAATAAGAGAACATACAAAGACAGGATTAATTTTCATAACCTCACTTCGACGGAATTTCGCGAGTATTTCGTATTACTCCAACACAGGCTGACTATATTCTTGAAATGAAGGGTCGGGGGAAAAAAGCAGGGGAGTCAAAATTTTTTAAACTTGAGAAAAAGCAATTTTAATGTTCAAATTGTTGTGACATCAGTGTATCAGCACATTAAGTTATTTTAATTTCCAGAAAAAAACAACTAGGGTTCAGAAAATATGGAATCAGAGCTCTAGGGATTGTGTTTGTCCCCACAAAACCCTATCAAAGTATATGTTTGAAGTGGAAAAAAACAGGTAAGTCAAGTGGAACAGACTCGCATCATCTAGTTGTGAGGAAGCTGACTGAAGAACTTGCAAGCATGAGGACTGCAAAACTTCATCAGACTTTGTATATCTTAGAATTTTTCTTTGGAAATCGGGAGAAGACCTAGAATAAAGAACGGAAATATCTCAGTAGACTGCGACAAATTGATGTTTTAGGAGACAAGTGATTTTTTAAAAGTTAAACTTACCATTATAAGCTGGAGTGGGAAGTTCAAACAGCCCATCCTTCAATGGTAGACCTTGTCGTGGTGCCCTTATAATCCCCGTTTGCATTCCTCCGTAGTAAGTCGTGCGATATTGCAGCATACAGCTGTGGCTGGATGCAGAAGCTATTACCTTCATAGGCTGAATTTTGAAAGGGCATTTTGTAGCATATTTTGAGTCCAACATCGTCTTCCAGTCTAGCACCATTTGTTGGGTAACGCTGACCACAGTGAAAGGGGATGGTTTACATCTGGACGCTTTCACCATTTCTTTGAAATCCTCAGGTGTTTCCATCAACGCTTTTAGATTCCATAAGCCGACATTTTTATCGCACTCCAAGTACGAATGGCCACGCACGGGGAATGTGAGTTTGATGTCCTTCAGGCCAGCAATTTGATTGTGTGTTACATAATGAATGAAGCGGAAGACAGTATGGTTTTTATTCTGACCACCTGCGGAATGGCAGAAAATTGAGAGTTCTTCAGTGCCTTCATCCATGATATGTGTGATGAAGTGAAACAAGAATGAGGTCACTTCATTCGGGCCTTTTTTTGCAATATATTCTGGATAGATATAAAAAATTGATTGGCCTGTTGCAAGAACATGGATATTGAACGAATACATAGACAGTTGTCGTTTATAATAAACGTCATTGGTTGCTATATGTGGCAGGGATACATTTTTAGCAAAGTCTATGCAGATAGCCACCTTCTTTTTATTTTTCCTTGCCGAGAGCTTACTTTTCCTTTTGCGGTCGTAAAATGCTTGAGCCTTTTTCTTATGAAGAATGTTCATCTTCGTTAAACGATCAATCTGTGTTTTATCATTCGCCGTCTTCAGAGTTTTGACTTTTGCAGTGAATTCATCGCACTCTGCACAAGTGTCTGTTCGAGGATGGCCAAACGAAATATTAAATTTCCTGTTGAAAATCATTTGATATGTGTCATAAGACACAGCCATGGTAGGATGAAGTTCTTTAAAAAGATTGAACATTTTCTTAATGTTTAAATCTTCCGGCAAGTATGTTTTATTGGAGTCCTTGAGGCTGTAGTGACTCTGATGGCCTCTGAAACTTTTAATGTGATTCTCGATCATAGTCGCAATTGCCTTATCTAGTTGTCTGTGTTTTGTAGAATGCTTACCCCTTTTATCAACTGGTGCACATCCATGTGATTTCAGACCTTTCTGCAGACAGTGGAGCTTATTTTTGCTTATGCCATGAATTGCACAAAATGCTTTCGCACATACCTGAACGTCCTGAACTGCCAACGCCTCTCGACCAATACGCAGTCTGTAAGCATAGCTAGCTTCGCGAAACTGAGCAACTTCTTCATCCTTCCGCGGCCTTCTTTGCGCCATGGGCATAACCGTAATCAACCCTCCCAAATACCTATTGTGTTCATTGTGAGACTGTAGACTGTTGAACTGGCGTAATATTTCTTTCCTGTCCGCTTCACTCATGATGTTGTAACAGTCAAATCGTTTACAATGACAAGGGGGGCCAGGTTCGTGGGTAGAAAGTTTCAGTTTCTTGTTCACCTCTGACATCCGTCCAGTAATCTTTCGTTTTTTTGCTTCATGTTTTACAAGTTCATCAGCACTGGAAGCCATAACCGCTAACACACACTCGCGACACACAGCTCACAATACAACCATAACCTCGTGGATGAACAAAAACAACACATCAAGTAAATGGAGGGAAGCACAGAGAACAAAGTCAAGACAGATAGCGCCGCGATATTTGCTCTGCCCTCTCGTGGCCAGCTGAGGCATCATTGACTTGCCTGCTTCTTTCCTCTTTGCGCTTGACTTCCCTAGTTCTTTCCCCTTACAGCAAAACTTTGAGTGCTTATTTCTCCTAACTCGCCTGCTTTTTTTCCATTTCCGACCTCTCAATAGATGCGCATGATCACTCTGAAGCGTACTGTAACAATATCTCAATTTCGAGAAAAAAGTGATTTACCTGGTTTTTTCCCCTGACCCTTCAAATGATCGATCATTTATTGAAACATGCAACAAAAAGAAGTCAATTCCTATCCGAAAAAGAACAAATTCTTATATGCTTACATTGGTTAGTAAATGGTGCCCAGCTGCACGGTGTAGCAGCAATGCATGGGACATCAACATCAATATTATTTGAAGAACTGTTACCAAAGTCGTAGATGTTATAGTAAATGTAATATTTCGTAACAGAACGTTGGCCTGACAATCCACTTAATATAGCGACGGGATTTCTAATGAAGGGTGAATTGTCCACCGAATATAAAAACCGGGCTAAGTGCCAAAATCTAAGTTCTGAGATAAACAGAATAAAACATTGTCATTTTCACAGTTTTTTATTTTTTCTTCTGAAAAAGCATAAAAAAGTCAGGACTTACATTATAAACACTCATGAAATCTTAATGTTACCCAAGGAATATTATTGCTGTAATTACCTCTTGTCCGACTCGTTGGCTGAATGGTCAGCATACTGGCCGTTCAGAGGGTCCCGGGTTCGATTCCCGGCCGGGTCGGGGATTTTAACCTTCATTGGTTAATTCCAATGGCCCGGGGGCTGGGTGTTTGTACTGTCCCCAACATCCCTGCAACTCACACACCACACATAACACTATCCTCCACCACAATAACACGCAGTTACCTCCAAATGGCAGATGCCGCCCACCCTCATCGGAGGGTCTGCCTTACAAGGGCTGCACTCGGCTAGAAATAGCCACACAAAATTATTATTATTATTATTATTATTAATTACCTCTTTTGTCCGAACATTTTATGAAATAAGGTATGTGCCAACCCCTGTTCCTTTAAAACCGGGCTAAGTGCTGTTAACGTATCACAATAATGAAAGGCAAAATTTACAAGAGCAGAGTGAGAAAACGACAGGTATGGATAACATTTCAATAAAGAAATTAGAAAATCTTTTTTCAATGAATTTTATTCATAAAACAAAAAACTAAGTACTCAAGTCATAATAATAGTAGGCCCTGAGTAAAAAGTAGTGTTCTTGAAAACTTTGTTGTAGAAAAAATTGATAATTTGAAAACAATGTAGTGTACAGTACTTTTCTTTAGGCTATAATAATTGTTATACAAATATTAAAAGTTTTAATACATAAACGGTGTTCTTCAAACCATGGCGACTCTGTTGGTTCAGGTAAGGAATCATCTTTTTCAGATCTTCCTTCTTTTCAGGCTTCAATCTTGATGTCATTCCCAACCGTGGCAGTTCAAAGTTTTTTACAGTTTCATTCGTTACCCCTTTTTAAACACATTTGTTTTTGCCCAGAGTTCAAAATCACTATTCGTTTTTTTGTGTATATGGTTCCTGGATTTTTCTTGGTGACTTTGACACGAACAACCTTAGAAATTTCTAAAGTTGTCATATTAAGGCAACATTTTATGCTGCGCATAAGTCATAACAATCTTCTTCATCCATCAAGGTTATAAATTTTTTTTTTGTGCGTGTGCAAGCTGTACAGAGAAGTGTGACAACATCCAAGGGAAACTCACATTTCTCAACACTTTTTCCTTTTTCAACGAGACTAAAGTTGCAGTCGCAGCTTAAGTAGGAGTAGCCTGGACAACGTACTTATGTCAAACCTCATCAACATAGTTATTAGAAACCAAATATATCCAAAGAAACAATAGCATCTTATTATTTTGGCCCCCCACAGTTGTCGCACCATACGATCACTTTTTTATTGTTTGTTATGTTACTATTAATGCCTCTGAATATGCAACAGGCAATTTCATTACCTCCCCGGCCACTCAAAACCTCATGCCAAACAAACACAAATCCCTGATTGTTGTCAGCCATGTGCAAACCCAGATTAAAACAAGACAATTGTTGTAAGTAATACATTTGGCAGTGGGTTTGTGTTGGTAAAGAAAACACTTGCTGCAAATCGACTGAAATTGTACAGGTATCACTTACGGGAGCAGCTGATTCTTTGTGATCTAGTTTCATCATTTCTCTGGCTCGCTCTGCTTTCTGTGGTGAATTTCCTGTGAGGTTTGGTGTAGTTTGTTGATCCTCTGGTCATTTTGTATTTTGTTGTGCAACAAATCATGAGTATTACATGTGTCTTTTCACGGTTTCCGAAATCTTAGGTTTGGAAAGTATTTTCTCACTGTTTCTACGTAAAACTGGTACTGAACTGCAGTATCATGTAACTACAAAACCAGTCACATGGTGCTTGGCACATAGCCCGGATTTTGATACATGGTAAGTGGCACTCAGACCCAGGCGAATTCTTGTGGCTAAAGTTTGAACTACTTGCAGACTGAATATCACATAGCCCGGTTTTTACTGCACAAGTATAGGCACATAGCCTGGTTTTTATATTTGGTCGACAATTTCCTTCTGTATGAGGATGTCTTGACGGTACTCTTCTTAACATTGATATGTGTCATCATTTGAGAGGTTATTTTTAAAGTTGGCAAAAAGGATGTCACGGTCTACTTTCTTCGTCGTGGTGTGGGCTTCTGTATTCATGTCTTAGTTCGTGAACCATGGGCAATGGCTGAGTTGCATAGTAAGCGGTCCTGAGATTTGGAATGCCAGTTGCTGTGGTATGGGAGTGGGCATCTTGGACATATTCTGAGTCATGGCTCTCCTTGTCCTCAGGCAGCTAGGCCTATACAATCAACCGGTGGTCTCTACCCCATTAGAGGAGAGATCTTCATTGGGACTATGCGTAAGTAGGGTAGCATCCTGCTTGACAGAATTTTCACAGAGCATGCTCAGAACTCTTTAAGCAAGATTCAGATCTATGGGAGTAACGGAGTGCCACTTCCATTTAACAGGTAACAGACGCTTTGGAAACAATTTGGCGAACGAAACGGAATTCCATGGGGAGCTATCAATATTTATAGGGTTCTGTTATTTTAAAAAATGAAGAAAGATTACACACCGAGGGAACAGACTCAGTTGCAAATGTATCCTGAAGTAGACACAAATTCACTCTACAGAGGTATGGTTAACCGGTAGACTTTCCTTTTTAACTATAAATTTTAAAGTAAGAGGTACAGAGAGAGACTGTCAGATACATAAATGGGACTATACTAACACTACTCTAACTGTAAATACAGGTAGGGAATCATGGATGCCTTCAATTAATTTACGCCATGTTGCTGATTGAACAACGAAGACATAATCTATAATGATTATGTGTGTACTCTTTACCACGTAATTCTCACCATCGCATAAATTTAAGCTCACTCATTCCAAAAAAATTTTGGGCATATTTGACGCACTTGTTCTCTGCAGCATTTACCATGCAGTTCTGTGAGTGTTGCGAAATGTAGGTGGGAAGCAGCAGCCTTTCTATTTCAACATCTTATATTTTAAAATTGCAGCACCTGACTAGTTCAGCAAGCGAGTCAGTGCTGACCATTGTGCAGTATGTTATGAACATTATCATGGGTTTACAAGCAAGAAACGTCAAGTGAGTTTCTGACATTTTCGTTAAGCTACACAGCACTATTATATATACTTGAACAAACTCGCTGCATAATTTTAAAGAGAAATATTCTTACTAATCTTATTCTGAAAAAAGATAGCAATAAAAGCCTGAAAACTTTCAAATATCTTTTTCTGAGAAGTAAGATTTTTGAGTTAACATATTTTGCTTGTAAACCCACGACATATTCTATATGAGTGCTCTGCGTGTTCTGTAATCTTGCAACTGTTTGTTACTAAATCCACAGTGAGCGAGTAGCTATGCAAGTAATACTGTGATCGCATAAACTCGTGGTGGTCAATTACACCAAGATTTACAGGAATAGGTCAGTGGATCATATGTTTTCCGTGTCCAAGTGCAATGTGCAGTACCGGCAGAAACACAAATACACACTTCAAATTAATGACAAGTGTCAAAGTAGTTTGCAGTCTGAAAACTGTTAAGTTTCTGCAAGTAGAAGAGGACCTTCTGGAATATGTGATATCGTTGTGTAACAATGGGTTTGCCATTTCTCATGAAATGCTACATTTTAAAAACATGAAATATCTGCAACACATGAGATTAGCATCTTGGATTTTAAGGTCAGCTGAGGCTGGATGTCAAGTTTATGAGGAAATATAATCTTCTGCGGTGAAGAAAGTCACTGTGCCAAAGAATGTTGAATTATTTCAACCAAGAGTATATCAACTTTCATTTTGTGATAAAGAATGTGAACAATGATCTCCTTTTTCAAATTGGAAGCTCAGACCAGGCTCCTATCAGCTTCGATATGCCACAAAGTTGAACGATCTATAAGAGATTCAAAATGAGTGCTAGTGTATAAACTACTGGAAGCGATAAAGATGCACAGTAATACTTGCAGTAACAGCTGATGCCTGAAAACTTCTGCAGTACGTAATTCTAAAATGAAAAATCATGTCAAAAGGTAAATTTCTATGAGGGACCCCGTTTGTGTACAAGAGAAAGGATGAACACACATCACTTGTGAACAACTGAATATAAATGGTTTGGAGAAATCAACCTGGATCTCTTGTTCAATGCCTGGCTCGTCTCTTGATGGTCGCCTTTTGTGGCCGTTTGATGGATGATCCCAAAAAGTTGCTGGAAACAACGAAAACCAATTTGGTAGTGATTCTTGGTAGGCTGACCTCCGTACTTCAACTCTTGGACGTATCAGTAAATAAGCCTTTCAAAGACTATATATGAAGAATCTACCAGGGTTGGATGGCAGAAACTGTGCACAAACTTACTCCAGCAGGCAAGATATGGAACTTCTGCATGCTTAGGACATAATTAGAAAACAATTTCAAGAAAACAGGAATCTTGAACATATTACACAGGAAAGATGCAAGTGGTGACGGAAACAGCAGCTCTTCCTGCAGCAGTGATGACAAATGGCATCTAAAGGTAAGGATTTTCTACTGTTTGGATGTGAATGGTACTTTAGTTAATTCACATTTATTTTGCTTCAGATGCTGTTGTCAGCTCTTAACAGGAAGAACATCTTCCCAGTACCCAAACGCTACTTCAAAACTGTCCGACACGTTGGCTGAATGGTCAGCATACTGGCCTTCGGTTCAGAGGGTACCGGGTTTGATTCCCGGCCGGGTCGGGGATTTTAACCTTCATTGGTTAATTCCAATGGCCCGGGGGCTGGGTGTTTGCGCTGTCCGCAACATCCCTGCAACTCACACACAACACATAACGCTATCTCTCACCACAATAACATGCAGTTACCTACACGTGGTAGATGCCGCCCACCCTCATCGGAGGATCTGCCTTAACCCTAGAACTGCCAAACTTTGCACATGCGACTCAATAGAGTGTCACTAGAATGCCAAAATCGCATGCGCGACACATAGTACATGCATTCGCTTAACCAGTCATAACATCATTTATCGTTCACTTACGCTATTTTAATACGTAAGACATTGAAGATGAATTCATCACACATTCCTTACGAGCCGGAAATGACTCAGTCAAGGACAGGGCAGGTATAAATTCAGCAACTCCTTCCTCATCTCCCTGCCATCTCAGTTGCTATGTAACTTCGCGCTCGCTCGCTGTTCCTGTGAGTTTCTGTGAATATCTTTCGTTATCTTTCAACAGATTGAGTTTATTCTAAAATTGTTTCTTTTGGAGTGTAAACTTTCATCATGGATGATGAGCTACGTGATTCAAGTGGTATTCACAAAGTTCTTGAAGATGATTGGGATGCTTCCCCTTCCAGCGATATACTTTCTTTAGCTGATGATTCTTCTGAGAGCGGAGAAGAATATATTCCAGAATCTGAAGTTGAAAGTGATTCTGTTGAAGAGAGCAGGCCTGCCGACGTTTCATTGGATGAAACTGTTTCCGTAACACCGAAGTGGTGCAGGGTTTATCCAC
This sequence comes from Anabrus simplex, assembly GCF_040414725.1. NCBI lineage: Eukaryota > Metazoa > Arthropoda > Insecta > Orthoptera > Tettigoniidae > Anabrus > Anabrus simplex. The sequence continues at coordinate 1,001,483,871 of NC_090266.1, forward strand.
CCGAACCGGAGTTCGATGTTTCCGGGAAGTTTCGCGTAAGGGATCCTGGCATTTTGATATGTCCGCCCCGAAACAGTCCACCTATTACGTATTTGTACTTGTTCTTTACAGATTTGATTTGAAAGGTCTTGTAAAAGAAAGTAATGACTATGCGGCGAAAGAAAACCTAAAAGACATTCTGTAGGCCTTTTCTCGTATGCGAACCTGGTTTGATGTAACTGTCTCCGAAATGAAAAAGTAAATTGCCATTCTAATAAATATGGGGTGCACCGTGAATGCTATCATAAAATGAAGCATTTCTGGAGGCCTATGAGGCACGGCAGCAAAAGAAAACTCTCTGAGAATGACTCCAAGTAGTGCTCGGCGGCTGACGGAAATGTGTGCAGCTCGGAAATGTTAACTCTTTTGCGATTTTATTTTGTTTTTAGTTTTGGGCACTTAATATTTTTAAAAACTAGAAGAAATTTCGCGTGTTTTGTATATAGAGATTTTTAAAATTTATTACTAATGGTGAACTTGAAAATATGAAAAAAACTTTCTTTTTCCTTCAAATTTTTGATCGCCTGATACGTACCAGATAAACAAGTAAATGATCTAATACTTATACAAGCATCTTAAATAAAGCTTTCTGAGTAATATGGTGCGCTGCATGCCGAACTTTTCTTCACTAAACTTGTGTAAATTTGTTAGAAACATAAATGTGTAATACATGCAAAAATGGCCTGGCATTTAGGGAAAAACACTTCACACTTCTAGGGTTGCACTCGGCTAGAAATAGCCACACAAAATTATTATTACTTCAAAACTATGAGTTCAACATGCCAGATATAAGCTAACCTTTTTGATCATTCAGAAGAAAACTGATGCAATAATTTGAACAATTTGTGTGTTTTTTAATGGTTATGAATATATTTAATGTATCTTCCTTTCTTTGTAAATATATATTTTTTTGCATGTCAGAATCACATGAATAATTTACAGAGTCAGATTTTCTGTCTATATTTCTAGCCAAAAATGTGCGTCAATTTTGCAAGTAAATATGGTATAACCGTTTTATCGCTCATTGTTGCTTTGATGTGTTTAAATCTCCAATTTGGTTCACGCATGCTGGGATGTGGATAGCAGGTAGAAAGACAATGCACAAAATGAATGCATCCCATGCATATGTTAGGAGTGCAGCAAGTAAGGGGCTAAGATAAGGAAGAATTGTATTCGTCTAATACACCCATAAGGGTTCTCTAACATACAGAAGTACTAAACTAGGGTTCCTACAGGCCCAGGAAGTAAAAGAAATTGACTGTGTAATGGAACATCAAGGGACTTTGAAAATAGGCAAATAGTAAGTGGAACCAACAAAGAATACTTGAGTCCGGGAAAACATGCACATATCACTTCCCTCGATACCTTTCTCTGATTTGGTGTATCCACTGTTCACTAGACAGTGAATTACAATACTGGTATTTCCTTACTATCTGTTTAACACTAAGTGGCCAAACGTTACGGGAAGGAGTGTCCAATTAGAAAATGGGCCGAGTATAACCCCTGAGCTTTGCAGCCAGCTGCAGCGTAGCTGTGCAGTCTGTCACAGACACCAGTGTCGTAGAGATAGCAACACGTCGCCAGTTAACAGACTTTGAACGTGGGATGATCACCAGCGAACGGTGCATGGGTCATAGCTAGAGTTTGTGATTTTTAGCATTTGCAATAAATGCAAAATACAGTTCAACAATGATAAAGGTGTCCATTAGCATCTTTTTATTTTATCATTTTTCACAATTTTATTGTTCCTAATTTTAATAACAGACTAAACTTTTAACTTCCACTTTTTATTTTAGTTGTATTTTTGATGATTGTATTTAACTTCCACTTTTAATTTAGTTGTATTTTTGATTATTGTATTTAGGCTGAAGATGCCCTTAATTGAGGGTGAAACATGTCCCATGTAACTAAGAATTTAATTATGTAACAACTATACGTGAAAATATAAGTATTGAATAGGTGGAATAAATTAAAACACCTTTATCATTGTTGAACTGTTAAATTTTCAATACGGACCTAAAATGAGGTTTATAACATGTAAAATGCAAAATACGTCGAAATTTTGTAAGTGTATGTGCCTTCATCTTATATGACCCATACGATTGGTTTTCAGCGATTATGAATTAGCGATAAAATGCAAAATTGGTTCAAAATGCGAAATTATGCAATTTATTATTTATAAATCTATTTACAATAAATTCAGTATTGATTGGTGGAAAAACACATTTCTTGTCTATACATTATGCAATTTATGCAAAATAGACGCAAACCTCTCTGTTTTATACGAAATATACCTATATCTTTTTAAAATGACGCATTTTTCTCAAAAATAAGATATATGTTGTTATTTATTTCAACAGAAAGAATTATTACGGTGGCTATTGCGATTATGAGGCGGTAAAATACTTTGACGGACACTTCCGTCCTGGTGCATGGAATATTTATAAGTTCATTATCGCGGTTAGCGGGTCAGAGAGTTTTATTCTGTTTGTTTTGCAGCCTACCCGATTGATGTCTGATGATTAGAGACGGGAATTTGCCTATTGGCCTATTTTATTCCTGTGTTCAGAAATGTAGGCTTTTGAGATATAAATCCGTTTTAGGGTCTTTCTAGCTATATTTCGTTAGTTTTATTGTGCCTATAAATGCCTATTTCAGGGGTTTGTGACTATTTGGAGTATAATTGCCTATTTCATGCATTTTGACTGTATTTTTAAAAAGCCGATTTTCTTCCAGTGCATTATGTTGTAGCTAGTGCGCTCGATAGAATTATCTTCTCTTTTCTCAATACCCGTTTACCCCACGAACGAAAATGGGAATTCTCAGAAGTCACCAGAAAAAGTTCTAGGGAAATTTCCATAAGGAGAAACGAGGAACAATTTGACCTTGAAGCCTTCAACCCGTCCAATCTCCTAAAACATATGCGAGAACCAGTCAACGTCAACTATGTTGCACAACCCTTATATGCCCTGTACCTCCTTTTCAATGCGAACTGTTGTACGTGTACGCTTTACGTTCAGAACGTGTTGTGATTTATTGTGAAGTGGAAGAAGAAGAAGAAGAAGAAGTGCATTTGCGGCAATGCCCAAAGAAAAATAGTTAAGTTCTACTGGCTGAAGCAGTGGATCACAGGGGAACCCAATTTCACTACGGATGGAACGGTAGTCTGTCAAGCTTGCTGTAAGGAGGTAAGTTCGTTTGTTCCTTTTATCTTTTTTTTTTTTGTGATTGACAACTATGGTCGCATTTCACTGTAGCATACATAGGCCTATTCATTTCTGTATTGTGGCAAGTTTTTTGTTGCAATGCTGTATTAGTCGTGAACTTTCAATAATTTATATTGCTAAAATGTAAATAATCATTAAATTACTGAACGAGGAGTTAGAACGCTGGTGGTGTCCTGTCACAGAATGGATGAAAATTAAATCGGCATTTTGAACTGTGATTCATTTCCTATGAAAATAGAGATTTACAACTGAAACGCAATTTTTAAAACTCCCTTTAAAAAATCGTGAATTGTATTACACTTCCGCTTCCGCTAAGCCTTCACGAAACACAGGTTGCAGATCCAATGTAGTCTGACTAGGACGATGCCACAGCATGTTTTACAAGGTTGTCAAGACTATCTTTACAAGACCAGGCAAGCGAAAAGACCGTTGGTCTGGATTCGTGAGGTCTGGTTAGTAACCGTTGTGCTTGGGAGGGGGGAGCAAAGAGAGTCTGAGGGGCGTAAACTCCCAGGTTAACAAGCCTCTAGGATCCCCTCTAGAGTCTTGTTAAATTGTGACAAAAATAAGGTTATTATTTATAAGTTTCATATTCCGTATTGATTGGATTCAATGTAATAGACAAGAAAAATGTTCCACCGATCAATACATTTATTGTGAATGAATTATTGCACTAGTACTGGTTTCGGCCTATCTTGGCCATCATCAGCTAGCACACAAATTTACAGTCATAGGACAAAATTACAAAGATGTTACGTAAGAGCATCCGGATGTCTAATGAAAAATGGAAGTAAAATATATTGCAGTATGTTGCGTTAAAATATCTCTGATTAAAAGTGGTGATGGTTAGAATAAACTAAAACCTATTGATTGAGCATGGACATGAGTACATAAACACATTAAAATATATATGCCACATCATAAGACACTAAAAAATATAGCACATTAAACACATTAAAACATGGTATATTTTAAAAACGTCTATTAAAATTTGAGTTCATGTTGCGTTGCATTCATTCTTCAATCCTCTTGTAGTTCTTGTGTTGATTAATTTGTATAGGTGAATATCGAGAATGTTCTATGGCTGATATACTTTGAGCCCCAGACGTACTCGTAGCAGAACACAACAAATCTCCAAACATATCGGTACACAACCTCCACAGCAACAACATTAAGTACTATTTTCATTTCACACATACATCCAGGCATTCCTTCATACATACACTATACTCATATTAGCTTTTCTTTACAGATAACAACCATATAACGTGCATAGACGAGAGAAGTGTCACCACCAACTGCTCTAAAATTAAACCCTATCTTGCTGTATATATAAATCTTACCTGACTACATCAACAGTTGAATTGCACAGTACTCATTTTCAAATTTTAATGACAAGAGTTCTTATAACATACCAATACAAAGTATATCAGCCATAGAACATTCTTGATATTCATCTATACAACTTAATCAACACATGAACTACAAGAGGATTGAAGAATGAATGCAACGCAACATGAACTCAAATTTTAATAGACGTTTTTAAAATATACCATGTTTTAATGTGTTTAATGTGCTAATTTTTTAGTGTCTTATGATGTGGCATATATATTTTAATGTGTTTATGTACTCATGTCCACGCTCAATCAATAGGTTTTAGTTTATTCCAACCATCACCACTTTTAATCAGAGATATTTTAACGCAACATACTGCAGTATATTTTACTTCCATTTTTTATTAGACATCTGGATGCTCTTACGTAACATCTTTGTAATTTTGTCCTATGACTGTAAATTTGTGTGCTAGCTGATGATGGCCAAGATAGGCCGAAACCGGTAATAGTGCAATAATTCATTCACAATAAATGTATTGATCGGTGGAACATTTTTCTTGTCTATTACATCAAAAAATAAGTTTACGCGCGCATGTCACCACAATTCAAATTACGCAGTTTTTTAAATTTTCAACAAGGATGGCAGCCTTATCGGCACACATGTTGCAGGATCTATCGCAGGCAACAGAAAAATAGTCTTCATGACAGCTGACCCGGCGAATAGAAACAAATAAAATGTACACAAATCTGAGATTTATAGTGCCTCCGTTTTCACTCTTCTATATAAGTAAGAATACTGCTAGGGCCAGCTTGGTGGGTCCTTGGCAAGCATAAAGGACGGATCCCTCCTCTACGCTACTCCGGTATCGTTTCACACCTTTTTTAATTATATTTTTCACCCGGTGGACTCAACACGATGCTGCCAAATTATAACTGAAAATCCTTGAGGACATATTTCCACGTAAATTACTAATTCCCTTGTTCCTACTTTAAATTTTTGTACTTCTACAAACATCATCTCTAATAGTCTTTTTTTTTTATGAAACAAATTCGTGATATATACTAAGCATTGTTGCCAATTAGCCCAACTGTAGAAGTTTAAGATGTAAGGACAAAGCAATTCATGTCAATTTTATTATTTTTCAGATCAAATGTGAGAAAAATTCCACATAGATAAACTTAGGAATACTGCGATGCATCTGATACGAGTATAGAAATCTGTATCAACGCAGCCTTTCTACCAATCCACTTTGGGCAGTGACCAACAACCATTTTCTTCAGACCTATGCACTGCAATGTTGGGAGCTAATATGCCCCTGCATAAACTGGACCATCTTCAAATTTCAACAAGCTGCCGGGAGCAAGCACCAAGTTGGAGAAGAGTGGCATGCCCCTGGTGGAGACAATTAGGATTGTGGAAGAAGTCAGGGGAAGTTTTGACCGAACCTCTGGGAAGGCAGCCGCTGTCAGCGAAATACAACCAGATGACGTGACTTCATCTGATGTTGAGAGATTTTTCTCTCTAACATTATGCACAAAAGGAGAACAAGATTGTTACCGGAAAACATTGAAACGTTGCTTGTAAATTCATTTTATAGTAATTGAGTGTGTTATTAAATTGTAATTTTTTCATGCCTATTTTACACGTTAGTGCCTATTTAAATGCCTATTTTGGCTAATTTAAGAGCCTACATGCCTGCCTATTTTAAATGTTTTTAGTGCCTATAATTCTCATCTCTACTGATGATACCTGAAGCTATTTTCTCTGTGTACAAAGTAACTCTGAGCTGAAGTACGGAAAATAAAAAGCACCTCAGATTGCCGCTCGTTGTAAACAATCATGGCGGAATCCAAGCGCGGCATGGATAAGGTTATTCGTAACTAGCTTGAAAATAGTGATGTTGAAAGTAGAAATGATTCTCAGGAGAGTGAAAATACTTCTTCTTCTACTTCTTCATCATCATCATCATCATCTGACAATGATGAAAGCGATTCTGATTTCAGTTCCGAGATGATAGTGCCAATTGAAACTATGTGACAAAACCAGAATGCAACAAGAGCGGATGAAAAGTCTAGTAAAATGATACTTGGAATTATGATCTTGTTGACAACAAGCCTGTTTCTGTAACATGCAAATCAGTTTCTGAAATTCACTTTATAGTGAAAAGGAGTTGGGAAATAATCCGAAAGAAATGGACGTAGGGAATAAATTTCTAACCCCACAGCTCTGGGATCACGTGAAACCAATGCTTATGCCCCTATATTTCTTGCTAATTTAACTGCTTTCCTTGAAACCAGTAATACTTACGAACAAAAACATTGGTTTCCTGTTACTATAGACGAGCTAAAAGCTCACTTTGCTCTGTGTATTCTTATGTATGTAATTAGTCAAATTTATGTTAAAGTGACGAAAAAATACATAAATGGTATGTAAGGGAATATTTCCTTTCAAAAGTAATGGTGGGCCAAAGGGTTATATCATTCAATGTGTGAAATATCTTTCACTGGTCAAAGAGCACTGCAAAGAACAATCAAACAGCAAATACACTTTCAAGCACACACGTTCATTCTGTTTGTGTTGACCCTTGATCATAGTCGGTTATTCTCGACATTGGTGTTGAGCAGTAGTTCCTGTTTTAAAGTACGGTAGTGATTTATTTTATTGTCTGGTAGCCATGGGTAGAAGCAAAGTGACGATCAAACAGCATGCCTAGAGTCACACATCGGAACATTTTTATGTAAGCGATACAGATAGGCCTATATTGATGTGCTGACTTTGCAATCAAAGACTTGAAGAAAAAAAATGTTTTGCAGTCCTTCCTTTGCCTCGGCAGCATGCTGTACATTTGGGCCTCCACGAACAGTGTCGATGTAGAGTTTTTTTTAGGAAGTGCAAGATAATTGTAACTGATAGGCGGTCTCAAATGAAGGAGGACACCGTTTGAACAATTGGCATGTTGTACTTCAATCATCATTGAAATTCCTGTTCCTTGTAGGCGTGTTGTACTGTGATAAATACGTTCAGAATGGTATTTTTCACTTTGAAATTGTGTTTGTAAATTTGTACATAGGCATATTTGTGTGTGTACGTTAATACTTCTTGCAGTCTTATGTTGATGTTTGTCTTATTTTCTACAGTGAATTCAAAGGTTGTGGGCTCGGATCCCACTGGTGTCCGGTTGGCCATTTTTGTTCTGTACTTAACATCTCTTCAACACGTACTAAATGTACGTGACACGACCTAATAGGTTGAAAGTCGGTTTTGATTAGCAAATTATGCCTATTTTTAACCAATTTGCTACAAAATGCTAAATTTGAAAATCAAAACGCTAAATCTCTGATTTTTAAATGCTATAAACCACGAACTCTAGTCATAGCATTGCAGAGATTGCACACGAATTTGGGTTCCCAAGATCAACAGTGTTGAGGATGGATCTTCAATATCGCAGAGAGAATGTTACTACCCGCGTAAACCGCCACATGGGAAGACCACAGGTGTTTAAGGAACGGACATCACGTCGCCTCCGCAGGACCATACCGGGCACTTACCAGGCTACTGTGAGTCAGATTACCGCCCAGCTGAATGTTGGGAGTCATGAACCCATTTCTACCAGGACTGTAAGGAGGCAACTGCACCGCATAGGCTTCATCAGCCGATGACAAACTCATGTGACAACGCGACACAGAGCTCAACGACGTGCATGGCCCATGAATATCAGCAATGGACCACGGAACAGTGGTGGCATGTAGTATGGTCCGATGAATCCCGGCTCCAGTTGTATCGAGCTGATGGGCGTGTGAGAGTGTGGTGTATGCATCCTGAAGCCATGGATCCTGTGTGTCAACAAGCCTGTGTCCAGAAGGGAGGTGGCCCAATTCTGGTCTCGGCAGTGTTCTCATGGTCACAATTAGGTCCCATTGTCCAGCTGCAGGGAGAGCTGAGAAGTGCACATTATGCAGATATTCTTTCAGACCATCTGCATCCCTTTCTGGCCCTAGAGTACCCTGATAGACATGCCATGTTTCAACAGGACAAAGTGCCATGTCACCGCTCTGTGGTGGCACGCAGGTGGTTGGAGGAGCACTTCAGTGAAGTTATGACCATGGATTGACCCTCCAGATCCCTGATCTTAATCTAATCAAGCATTTATGGGTTGCTATCGATGCTGGTGTACGCTCCATGAACACCGCACCAACTACATAAGACCAATTGTGGGCAGCAGTGCAAGATGCGTGGGTCCAGATCCCTCCAGAACAATTCCAACACCTTGTAGATGCCTCACCGTATTGCTGCCGTTTTGAAGGCTTGCAGAGGAGCAACTCGTTATTAAGATCGCATTCAGTGTCTTCCCATAACTCTTTTTTTTTTTTTTTTTTTTTACAACTTGCTTTACGTCTCAACGAAACAGATAGGTCTTATGGCGATGACGGGATAGGAAATGCTTAGGATTAGGAAGGAATCGGCCGTGGCCTTAATTAGGCCACTCAGTGTACACTGCACTGACACAAACAGGTCTTATGGCAACAACTGGATTGGACAGGGCTAAGAGTGGGAAGGAAGTGACTGTGACTATAAATAAACTGATGACGATGATGATGCTTGTTTTAAGGGGCCTAACACCAAGGTCATCGGCCCCTGATGGTACGAAATGAGATGAAATGCAATGATAAAATAAAAATACAAAATCCTCCACTGACCAGAATTCAAAACGTGAGGACGAAAAATGAACGGATGGATATGAAGTTAAAACAATCAGTGGAGACGACCCGCAATGCCTCAGTCTCAGAAACTGACGGAAAACAATAGTAATACTGACCAAGGGGCTGCTACTATAGCTCAATATTAAATCTATGATGCTTGCAAGCTAAAGGGGTCAAACATATAGGTCATCGCACTCTCATAATGGTACCTAGCGCTTGGAAAGTAGAACCATGGTATTTGACATGGTGCGGTACTAATCAACAGTATCGTAGACTCGCGGTATTCCACACATTATGGTACTACTCACAGGTAATGAAATTCGCACAGGTAATACAGACCTATGGTATTTCACACATAGCGGCGCCATTTACAGGCAACGCAAACCTATGGTTTTCATTACATATGTGTACTAACCACAGGGACTCGTACTATCCCGTGGTGTTCCTTATATAGTGGGTACTAATCATAGGAAAGCCAGAACCCTGGTGTCGCTCATATAGTGCTACTAATCACAGGTACCGTAAAAGCCTGACCGCACGGTGCTCCTGATTGCTACTAATCACAAACCTATTTGGTACCTAACATAGTGGTACTACGCGCAAGTAATAACGACCCATGGTGTTCCCCGCGTGGTGATACTAATCACAAGTAGTTTCACGGTTCTAATCCAATCATCCCTTGGTCGCCCCTTTTAGTCGCCTCTCACGACAGGCAGGGGATACCGTGGGTGTATTATTCGTCTGCCTCCCCCACCTACAGGGGGTGTGTGTTTGGTCCGCGAGAGGTATTTTATTTCCCTCAAGTCCGCCGACAAACCGGTTAGGAACCCCCTATCCGCCATCTGGGACGCGCCACGTGGGAGTATCACCTCTCCCCCTGCTATGCCTGCGTAGCAGGTTCGTGGTATAAATAAACTAACCATGGAAAAATCATCTTCAGAGCAGCTGACAGTGGGGCTTGAACATACTATCTCTCAAATGTAAACTCAGAGATGTGCTGAATTATAACTCAGCAGCAAAACTAACCAATTCTGATGGTGGTAAGCACACTGAGTTGTCTTTAGAGGTATGTAGATCAGGCAAGTATTAAAGAGAGACCATATGTTTCTATCCAAAACAGTTCCAAGTTAAAAAAAGGCACAACAGAACTGAAACAATTCAGACAATCCCAATACCATATGATATAGTCAGCGTAAAGCAAGGGCTCTCAAGGGTTCATAGTTACCAGTGTCTATTAGGAGGGACACTAAGTGTGGAAGGAAATGGTAAGAGCAATAATATGTCTATCAAACAATATGAAAAAAAAAAAAAAAAAGAAAAAAAAAAAAAAGAACGCAGTACAGTGCTGAGGATATATTACCACAATTAAAAGAAGAACATATACAAGTTCTGAATAAAAGCAATTGCTGTTCTGCCCAACGGTGACGATAATCCATGGAAACAGTTCCGTATTTGATGTATAGTTAACAGCTCTTGCGATAGTGGGACACGATATATGTAATACATGAGCTAGTGGTGTGAATTTACCAATTCTGTGAGAGATAACTGATGCAAGTGTGTAATGGATTAGTATAACTTGGAAACAATTCTCTAAACCCATGGGTAAATAGTGAAAATATCAAGCTCGATTAGTAGGCATTATTATTATTATTATTATTATTATTATTATTATGACTTGTGAGGTGTGGCTATGAAGTTGTTTACGTGTATTATTATCTACGTAGTTATGTACGACAGGTTGTCAGTACAGACTTTATTTAGTATACATCGTAGTCGTATCATTTATTATTTGTGTGTTGTATGATCTGTCTTGTGTAACAAAACATGTGAGGTTATGTTACGATACGTCTGCTGTATGTATATTAATAAGATTTTATTTAATGTAATTAATAGTATATAATTTATTATTACCTGTAAATATGATGTATAAATCCAATGTAATGTTGTGACAAAGGGTAATAGTCTAGAACAACGCACCTCTGTCACCCGAGTTTTATAGAATGTTCTATCCATTTGTACATGGTTATTGGAGACTCGAGAAGATACGAAAAAGCATGTTGTGTCATACTTTTCTAGAAGCCTGCCGAGGCAAGGTATATAAAGGACTGGCTTGGGAGTTGAGGAGAGTTGTTAGCGAGTTGTTGTGAGGAGTTGTTAGTAAGTGTGTGAACTCATGTTGTGAGTTTGTTGTGTTGGTAGTTGGATGACATGCTAATGTGGCAGTCTTCTTCTTCTTCTTCTTCTTCTTCTTCTTCTTATTATTATTATTATTATTATTATTTGTCTTCTTCTTCTTTTTCTCCTTCTAGTCAGTTCAAGAGTGTGTGTGTATAAAATGTGTGCATAATTTGTAAATAAAATAGTGTATACAACTGACAGCATCTCATCTGTGCATCTTTGTGATATAATAGAAGAGACTTGAATAAACTCTGTAATACATATATACCGGATTCATGTGGCCCCTCTCCTTTACAGCATGAAAATGAGACCATCTTGCCTGAGCTGTGCTATCTTGCTGCAGAGACAACCTCCTCCCAGCAAAAGAAACTGAAGTATAGAAGAATGTTTCCTCAGGTCTCCACTGGCAATGGATAATGAAATAGGTAGCAGCCTACTATCATCTTTAAGAATAATGAAGAAAATTATTCTCCACCCTCCTCCTGCAGCCCATACAGCTCATTAAGGGCCATATTCTGTCAAGATGACTGCTGCCCAGCCAGATGACATGCAAATATTGCATTGCCAAGTGGTCAGCATGACGGCATCCTCAACCAAATCGCATTGACTTCTTGACCACATACTCCACTTTTTATGTCAATCTGCTTCTCAGCTGAACTCATAAGGCTGAGGTTGAGTGAACACCATTCCAGCCCTAATACCAGGTTTATAATCCTTGGACTGACCAGGATTAAAACCTGTAACTTCCAGGTAAAAGATAGGCACCCTACTCCATGGAGTTGTCTAAAGAACACTTCACATTGTATAATTTACAATCAATAATTCAATAAAATTCACAGTATCATCACCCAATCAGATCCCTGTCATGTTCTTTATTGTTTTTAGTAACTTGTACACATTACAGGCATTCATAACAGTCAATAGAAAACAGGAACCTGTTTCAAGGTAACCAAGGAACCAAATGCTCCCAGTAATGAACTAGATAAGGCACTCAAGTACATGCAACAATAAACGAGGAGCAGAAATCTGAGGAGTATTAACTCACCTTACGTAACATTTCAGCACTGGCAAAGTTTCACGTGTGTGTCGCACAGAAATTAGTCACAATAAAGTAGTATTACTTTTTTTTTTGCTAGTTGCTTTACGTCGCACTGAGACAGATAGGTCTTATTGCGACGAAGTAGTATTATTATAATTATTGTTGTTGTTTAGTGCAATCACTTTTAACAATGAAACAAGAGAGCTCTGGATGAAACACCGAAACTCAGTGTGATCAATGCCATATGGCTGCAGCTAAACGTGGAGTTAATAAGCCCATAACAACACTTGAAATGAGATTCACACTGTGATTATCAAGCAGCTGTATTCCAGAGATGTGCTTTATGCCTCTTCCTGCATGTTCAACGATACACCCAGTCCGCTCATCAACACCTGGAACAAGGTAAATAAACATTCCCCTTTAAAATAGTAATATGTTATGGACATCAAAGTAAACCTGAGGTTTTGAGAAAATCTGAAAGTCAGTTCCCAATTACAATTCTACAGCTGAAGCACTTACTTAAAAAAAAAAAAATCTTTCCGAATTTGCTTTTTGTTGCACATTTTCAGGAGGTGCGTCTGGTGTGTTGTGTCGCTGATCAGGCACTCCCGCATTTCATAATTCGTGAGCGAGCAGTTCGAAAATAAATTCGAACCGCGACCTCACAATGCAGGAGTAAAGTAAATATAAGAAAATTCAAGTCAGAAAATGAAATAGAACTTCAAGGTATCAAGGTAAAATAATTATATGTGTAAGAAAATGAAACTGTTAAGGAGATGCAGTTCTGAGCAGTAGAAGCCGTTCAGGCAGTGGTGAAATAGTTGAACAAACACAGGATATTTGTCATTTCTTATCACAGTATGTACATGGTCAAAAGGATGACAGGGCATAGCTTGAAGCGCACGTAGTCCAAGGAAATTTCCGATGTCCGTCCTTCTAGAACAATTGAGAAGGTTTCGAATTTCCTCAGGGAAGGGATGCTGCTAGTCAATGAGAACAAGACAAATCAGAAGTACACAGGGTTCAAAGTACGGCAGGGCATAGCAACAGCGAAATACAAAAATTAACTTAAGGGAGAACACAGAGAGGTAGTCAGTCAGTTCATAGCTCACAGTCAGAAGAGGTAGTTGGGAAGTTAGGCTGGAAGTTTGGTGGGACAATACGGCGGTCAGGTCGCGAACAGATCTTGAGTAAAGTTCTAAGTCAGAATTACCAGCATCGGTAATAGGAATTCTAGGCATTGTGCCAGGAAGTCTAAACACTAAATTAATAGAGTGTTAGAGTAAAAGAGAATGCATCAGCGGACTTGTAATTCAACTAGAATAAACGGGAAGTCCTTAAGAATATTACGCGACCAGGGAAACGTACAGGTATCTTGATCAGCAGTTGGAACATATAATCTCTACTGCTAGCAAGGACTTAAATTACAGGGAGAGCGGTAAAAGACTTTGACTGTTCAGTATTATGAGTGAAGGTCTCAGGAGGGGCCCATTTAATAGTCGCTCAACTACACGGAGGAAATTAAGGGAAGTCATCATGTAAAGGCTCGGAGTATCCTACCATAAAGTTGAGCAGGGATAAGAACTGTACGAGAGTTGGACCGGATAGTTGGGAAGAGGTAACCACGGAGCGGCAGTTTCCAGTATATACCGAGAAGTCAACACTAAGGGAGTCACACGGACAGTAACACAAAGAAATATCAGAACTGCATCTCTTGGGTATTTGTGAAGGGAACCAGTGAACCAGCGTGTGTTAACCTGTGAAAGTGAAATTAGGCTTCAAGAAAGAAGACGTCGTGGAAGACTTCATCCTCTCGGAAGATAAGTATTATCTAGTAATAACTGGACTAACTAGGGAACCAAGGACTCAATAGCTAGACAAGATATTGTGTAGAATAGGAAGTTCCCTAACTCAAGATCAAATTAACATTCTAGAGTTGTATATAAATGTATATACTTGTACAGTGAAATAATTTGGGCAATTCAATGTAGTGATTCTTGGCATGAAGCCACCTTAACTTGGTGTTTTTATTACAGAGTTCGAGTGCATTTTAGAACCCTTTCCAGTCCCCAGCTTGCCATATCCTTAGGATATGACAGATGAGCAGAACAGGGGCCCAGCCATGCTTATATTTGACAGAGAAGTCACACTTTAAAGTACATCGTTGGTAGAAGAAGGGCCAATTATTCCACTTGGGACTTGGTTATAACTCTAATGTTTTATATTTGTAGACAACGGGCCCAAGGTTTAAAATTAAGCCCTTACTCTGCCAGCTAGGATGCTTTATACTGAGAACTAGCTGTTATCTGCGCCTTCGCTCCCATGGATTTCGTAATTTGATGAAAGTAATCGTTCCTCGGTACTGCCCTAAGACATTATCTGAAAATTCCGAAGGTATAAAAACTTACAAAAAAACTGAGTTTCATTTACCCCAGTACATTTTGCGGCTAAGATGACCAGGTTAGTGGCAGAGCTAACTCTGGGACATCCGACATAGAACTGTCCATGTGAGATACAGTCCTCTCTCAAGTCAAAAACAAAAACAAAGAGTGTTTCTTTATTTTTAAAGGAGATGCCAAATACCAATTTCCACGCCTGTGTTTTTTAGATATAAATATCCCCATAAAAAGAATTTAGCACGCCCCCCCCCCCCCCCCAGCAATGGAGTTTTCCAAAAACAACAAAATATGTTTTTCTTTACTTTTAGAGGAGATTCCAAATACCAATTTTCATGTCTGTAACATGTTAATATTTTGAGATATACTGTAGATATACTCATTTTAAAAATTAATCTGCTTTTGCAGTTCTTTTGACCCTCTTAAGTGTGTTTTACGAAAACAAGAAGAAATATGTGTTTCATTATTTTTAAAGGAGATTCCATGTACCAATTTTCACGCCTCTAACATCTTCAGTTTTTCAGATGTAAGTCATCACATCATCATTTTCCCTTATCCAGCTCTTGCCAGGTCGGGGTATTTATGGCACTTCTCCATCTTCTTTCCTTCCACCATTCCTCTTCCATGATCTTGTCCCAGTCTAAATATTGTCTTCTTATGCCGCTCTTCACTGATTCAATCCACCTTGTTCTAGGTCTTTTGCTTGCTCTCTTGCCCTTGCACTTTGCCTCCAGCATCTGTCTTGAAATTCTATTCTCCTCCATCCTCTTAACATGTCCAAAACACCTTAGTATATTCTTTTCAACTCTCTCATTTAGCTTTCCTAACCCAACTTCCTTCCTAACATCTTCATTTCTCACTCAGTCTTTCCGTGCCTTTCCTATCATACTTCTTAGGAATTTTATCTCACTGGCTTGAATTCTACTCTCTTGCCTGCTATACAAAGTCCAAGTCTCAGCTGCATAAGTCAGTATGGGTATAGGACATTTTGTACATTACCTCTTTACTTTTCCTTGGTACCTCTTTTGCTCCAAACAAGTTTTCTTACACTTTGGTAGAATGCATTACTCTGCTGTACCCTCCCGCTAATCTCCATGTCCACCCTAGCATTTTGCATTAATTCACTTCCTAGGTATTTAAAGCTGTCCACAATTTCCAGACTCTGACTTCCAATTTTCAGAGTGCCCTTTTCTTGCCTTTCACCTTTCGACATCACCATAGTCTTGCTTTTCTCTGTACTGATTTTCACGCCATACTTCTCAATTTTTTCGTTCAGTACATCTAGTTGTTTAGGGGCTGCCTGGCCGAGGCGGTAAAGGCGTGCTCGGTTCGCCAGGAAGGACGTGGGTTTGAATCCCTGCCAGGAAGTCGTAAAATTTAAGAAACAAGATTTCCACTTCTGGAGGTGCATATGGCCCTGAGGTTCTCTCAGCCTACACCAGAAATGAGTATCAGGTTAATTCCTGGGGGCAAAAGCGGCCGGGCGTAGAGCTAACCACTCTACCCCATCACGTGCCGAGGTTAACAATGGTGGAAGCCTTTACCTTCCACTCGTCCAAGGGCCTTCATGGCCTGTACGGAGGTGACTTTGCTTTGCTACATCTAGTTGTTGCACTTCTTTGCTGTTCTTTCCCCAGATCACATCATCATCTGCAAATAGCAGTATCTTCATCTTTTTTTTATCTCCATAGCTTTCTTTGTTTCCTTTACAATTTCGTCCATGACCATAATAAACAAAAGAGGTGACAGCACATTCCCGTCTTAGTCCGGTCTTATTTCTAAACCATTCTGTCTTCCAACTGGGGTCAGTACTCTGGTAAGACAGTTGTTGTACATTGCTTGTACCATTTCTACCATTTCTCTTCTGAGTCTTTTTAAACATGGTTTCCCAAACCCTCTCTCTGGGGACACTATCATATGCCTTTTCTATATCTATGAAAGTCATGACCAGATTCTTTCCATATTCCCAGTTCTTTTCCATCAGCTGTCTCATGCTAAAGATTGGATCCACTGTAGATCCTCCACTCCTGAAGCCATATTGTTCCACTTGTAAGTCTCCTTCAATCTTTCTTCTCATTCTTCTTCCTAATATCCTTTCCAATATTTTAACTACCTGCGAGATAAGTGTGATTCCTCTATAGTTATCACAAACTTTCTTGTCCCCTTTCTTAAACGCTGGTATTATTATCCCTTTTTCCCAGTCTTCTGTACACATCTGTATTTCCACATACACTTTAGTAGTCAGTGCAACCACTGCATAACAACAGGTCCAGCAGCCTTTATCATTTCCACACTGATTTCATCCATCCCTGCTGCTTCCCCATCTTCATCTCTTGTACAGCTAACTCCACCTCCCGCATTGTTATATCATCCTCTGTTGTTGAGTCCTCACACTGCATTGCTTCTATCTCCCCCGTACAGTTGTTCACATTCAATAGCTTATCAAAATACTCCTTCCATCTTCTCTTTATCTCTTCTGGGTGTGTTAACAATTCCCCATCTTCCTTTTTCACTAGTTTTGTGGTAACTCTTTCTGTCCTCTTACTTCTTATAAGTCCATACAGCATCCTTTTACTGCCACTTACATCCGCTTCCATTTTTTGTGTAAATTCTTCCCAACTCTTCTTCTTTTCTTCTCCTACCACCTTCTTACATCTCTGTATGTTGTTGAGATACTTCCTTTTGCTTTCTTCTGTTTGATCTCGGTTCCATTCTTGCCAGGCTGTATTCTTTTCTTTCACCACTTTCCTCACTTCCTCATTCCACCACGGTGTCTCCTTTTCTTTCACTCGTGTAAATGTCCTGCCACAAGCACTCTCTGCTGCATTAATATATGCCTTTTTAAAATTGGCCCACTTCTCTTCTACATTTTCCACTTCAGTAACTGGGATTTGTTGCTTCAATCTCTCCTGAAAATCTTCCTGTACATTTTGTCTTTCAATTCCCATACTTTTATTTTGTTTCTCTTATCTTCTTCATCTCTTTTGATATAAGTATCCTCATAAAAAGAATTTAACCCTTATTTTTTTACTTCTTCACCCCACCTTAACTCTTTCACTGCTGCAGTCGAGTATACTCGTTCTCCGTGAAGTAAACCGCCAGTGCTGCAGTCGAGTATACTCGATTTGAACTTTGCACCGTCAGTGCTACGATAGAATATATTTGATCTGTCTTGAAACATTGGTATATGTTCTTGCCATCTATTGGCTAACCTTAGAACAACTTAGTTACCTTTCTATTCGCATACAGTGTGCAGTATAAACGTTTTTCTTTTGTCACCTCACGTAAACAAATACTCTAGTGTTTCAATCATGGCTGCCGCTTATGATCATAACATGCGCCCAGAGAATATTCTTACTCTTTTAGAGGAGACAGAGTCTGAAGTGGATTTCGACAGTGACGGTATTGATATCGAGGATATCAGTGAAGTGATAGGGAGTGATAATAATGTTGATAGAGGTGATGATTTGCTGCCAGAGAGAGGAAGAAGTGACACTGACCTGGGGCTGACCATGTAGTCGGATGATGAATTTACACAGAAGGCGCATGCACTTCAAGCGCCAAACCTAGCTATGTCAAATAATAATTTGATCCTTGTATGACCTGAAATGGATTATTTCAGAGAATTTAGGAATGAAAAGAAGTCTGCGAGGGTAGCGGACAAAGCAAACAGATTTCATAAACGGACAGTTGATGCTAAGCTTATGACAAGTTCTGCCCTACCTTTATTAATATTGTATGTTTAATTTAATCTTTCTGCTGTTAATCATGTGTATGGCTTGGCATTGTGTGTAAATATAATACGCATAGCCCATAATGCAAATAAAAATTTCTAAGCATCTTCTTAATGGACAAAATTTTGGCCACCTCGTGTGGAATCGAACCCTGGATCCCAAACATGAACTGTCTCCAACACTGTAGGAACAAACTGGTGAGTTAAAATATCGTCTCAAAATGTTATTCTGCAGTTAATGCTTGTATTTTATGTTTAAATTAGCGATAATATTTGACGAGTTGTTGACTGAAGAAATTCAGCACTGGGGTCGCACCAGCCTGTCCGAGAATTCAGCAGCGAAAAGGTTAAATAGATTTTCCAAAAACAAAAATTATGCGTTTCTTCATTTTTAAAGAAGATTCCAAATACTAACATTCACATCTGTAACACGTTAAGGTTTTTTTTCAAATTGCCTTTACGTTGCACCAACACAGATAGGTCTCGTGCCGGCGATGGGACTGGCTAGGGCTAGGAGTGGGAAGGAAGTGGCCGTGGCTTTAGTTAAGGTACAGCCCCAGCATTTACCTGGTATGAAAATGGGAACCACAGAAAACCATCTTCAGGGCTGCCGACAGTGGGGTTCGAACCAACTATCTTATGGATGCAAACTTACAGCTGCGCACCCCTAGCTGCAC
Source organism: Anabrus simplex (assembly GCF_040414725.1). Classification (NCBI taxonomy): domain Eukaryota; kingdom Metazoa; phylum Arthropoda; class Insecta; order Orthoptera; family Tettigoniidae; genus Anabrus; species Anabrus simplex. The sequence continues at coordinate 1,001,503,195 of NC_090266.1, forward strand.
AGCCGACTCGCCCAATCGTTAAGTTTTTAGATATGCTGTATATATACTTATTTTTTAAAATTCACCTGATTTTTCAATTCTTTTGACCCCCTTCAGTGGATTTTCCAAAAAAAAAAAAAAAAAAAAAAAAATGGTGTTCCTTTATTTTTAAAGGAGATTCCAAATACCAATTTTCACATCTGTAAGATCTTCAGTTTTTTATATATAAGTATCCCCATAAAAGGGACTTAACCACTTTTTCAGTCCCCCCCTCCAAAGTGAATTTTTCAATAACAAAAAAATATGCATTCCTTAAATATACTCATTTTAAAAATTCATCCACATTTCACTTCTTTTCACCCCCACCCCCTCCCCTGAAGTCCCCAAGTAGATTTACCGAAAATTAAAAAAAATATGTGCTTCTTTGTTTTTACAGGAGATTTCATGTAACAATTTTTACATCTGTAAACTGTTAAGTTTTGAGATACAGATACACTAATTTTAACAATTTTGCTAGTTGCTTTACGTCACACCGACTCAGATAGGTCTTATTGCGACGATGGAACAGGGAAGGGCTAGGAGTGGGAAGGAAGCGGCCGTGGCCTTAATGAAGGTACAGCCCCAGCATTTGCCTGGTGTGAAAATGGAAAACCACGGAAAACCATTTTCAGGGCTGCCGACAGTGGGGTTCGAACCTACTATCGCCCGAATACTGGAAACTGGCCGCACTTAAGCGACTGCAGCTATCGAGCTCGGTCATTTTAACAATTCACTGCCCTTTTCACCCCCTTAGTGATGAAATACCCAAAAAATCCTCCTTTAATGAGCACTGTCACTACAGTATTCATGTATCCCAAAAATTTAATTTCTTTATGTCTAGCAGTTCTGGCTCGGCGATGATGAGTCAGTCGGTCTGATGATGATGATGATGATGCTTCTTGTTTTAAGGGGCCTAACATCGAAGGTCATCGGCCCCTAATGGAACGAGATGGATGACATGATATATGGAGTTAAAATTTTAAAACGTATCCACTGACTAGAGTTAAAAAAATTATGATGAAGAAAAATAAGTATGAAATTAAAACAATCAGTGGATCTAATTCGCAATGCCTTATTTTCTAATAAAATAAGATAAAATACAGGAGACAATATATTTATAATTTACGTTAGACGTTAAAATAACACATTAAAATACGCAACACAAACTAAAATGAAGTCAACAGGATAAAAGTGCAAGTGACACAAATACACTAGCACAAAGGACATCATTACACACGATAAAAAAGACCACTATCCCTCATAAAGCGGATGACGAGGTCTGCTGACTGCTCGTCATCTCGCAAGATAAGGGAGATGGTACGCGGGAGTTTTAGACTACGGCGCAGATCGACCAGGTCCACGCACTCCGTAAGGATGTGTACCGCAGTAAGAAGATCGCCACACCTACGCACAAGAGGGGGTTCTCCTTTCAATAAATGGAAGTGGATCAGGATACCGTGGCCGATCCGAAGACGACATAATACCACTGCTTCCCTCCGAGAAGCCTGAAGGGAAGTCCTCCATACCTTCGTTGTACCTTTTATCGCTCTCAGCTTATTTCGAAGAGGAGTGGCCTGCCACTCCATCTCCCAATGGGACATAACCAGATGTCTCAGCTGAGAGCGAATATCAGTTGCTGGAACCTTGAAAAACCATTGGGGCCAGTGTAACTGCCTCCTTGGCAGCCTTATCTACTAACTCATTTCCCTCTATACCCATGTGGCTTGGGAGCCACAGAAACGTGATTCTGGTGCCGGCATCCGAACACCCAGCCAACAGGTCCTGGATCCGCTGCACCAGAGGGTGCCGAGGGAAACAGGTATCAATAGACTGTAGCGAACTCAAGGAGTCAGTACACACAAGAAAGTGTCGGCGCTCATTGGACAGGGCATACCGCAGAGCTTCACGGATAGCACAGAGCTCTGCTGTGTACACACTACAGGTTTCCGGGAGAGCAAATAGAAACCTATCAGTGTCGACAATGAACGCACAGCCCACTTTAGTGCTGTTCTAGAGCCATCCATGTAAACAACGTCTGAGCCTGAATATCGGCCAGCAACGGACAGAAAGAGCCTCCGATAAATCGAAGGGTCCATGTTTTCCTTCGGGCCAGTGTGCAGATCCAGGATTATTTCAGAACTTCGTACTACCCACGGAGGAACCCCACTTGGTTGTCTGACAAAGCATATTCCAACCGGCCGTGTTCCTCGAGGACAAGCAGCGTACAGCAAACGGTTGCCATTGTTGAATACGCAAGGATAGCTTGGATGAAATGGCATCTGTCGCAAATCTGCAGCTTTTGAAAAAACCATTTGCTGGCGCCTCAGGTGTAAAGGCGGCACACCAGACTCAGCAAGCAGGCTAGCTATGGGACTTGTACAAAAAGCTCCCGTCGTCAACCTAACCCCGTTGTGGTGAATGCTGTTCAGCTTTGCAACACACTTGGTCTTGCTGAGCCATATGCTGCACTGCCATATCTAGCCGTGATAAAATATGTGCCCTATAGAATAGTAGGAGCACTGTGCGGTCAGCACCTCAATTAGTGTTGCTAAGAAACTTCATGATATTCAGCTTCTTAGTGGATTGCACTTTTAACTGCCGCATGTGTGGCTCCCACGACAATTTGCTATCAAAAAAGAGCCCAAGAAATCAGCAAGCGTCAACAACGGGATGAACGACATTTCCTTAGTATAGCTCAGGTTGTGGGTGAAGAGTACAGAGCCGACAAAAGTGGACACCAGAGGACTTTGCGGTGGAAAACCGAAAGCCATGATCTAATGCCCACTGCTCCACTCTCTTAATAGTTTGCTGTAATTGTCGCTCTGCGACTGCCACATTACGCGAGCTAAAAGAATACAAAGGGAGGGTTGTACAGTGTCGAGAAAAGAGGACACTCGAGGCATCTACCGGAAGAAACAGAAACTTCTAGGTAGAACTCTTCTGGTTTCCGAAAACACAAGCATATCAGAGCATGCTACACTGAAAGAGCGCTAAATGACTTTACCCCTCTATGGGCCACAGAAGACGGCGTGCTTAATGACCACACTCCTCTATGGGAGCAAAGGTGTTAAAGGCAGCAGAGATGTCATGAAGCTCTCAAAATATTTCACAAATAAACAAGCTTTGAACTTCTGCAGAAGCAGACGTCTTGCGAAGGTAATGGTGTGGAGAGTGAGAATAATGAAAAGTAAGATTTGCAATCATGTGGCATACCAATATAGAGAAAATGAATGTGTTCTATATGTTTAAAAAGTAATATTAATGAAGATCATAGAACTTAAAAGATCGAGCTCGATAGCTGCAGTCGCTTAAGTGTGGCCAGTATTTAGTATTGGAATAATAACAGTAAGTTATTTGTTAAATAGACCACCTAATCAATACAAAGTCTAGTCTTGGATGATTTACATAGATCTGTTAAGTAATGATGGTACATGTTTCGCCTTGAATGAAGGCATCATCAGCCATTGTCTTAACAGATTGAAAATAAGCATCTAATTAACATGTAATAATGAAATGAATTTTCTAAATCTTGAAGAGATTTGAAGTAAAATAACATTAAAAATAACAATGATGGTTTAAAACTATACAATGTGATGAGTTACAATGGTGGAAGTATTAACAAAATTAACATTAGAAGACTGCTATAATAAGTACAATGGATAAAACATCAGACTGTTATACAACAAGTAGTAAGATTGCTATAAAAATAAAGTTGACTGTCTGGCGGTTACAATTAGACGATGGCGAAAAATCGTATATATTCAAAAATAAAGAAGAGAGAATAAAAGTCGAAGGTTGGTCGAGAGATCCGAAATTAATCATAATCAGGAAGATAAAAGACGAAAGTCAGAGGCATATGGTGAAGTTGTAGAACACATTGAAGATATGAAGTTGTAGAAGTTGAAGAACAGTTTTAAATTGGATCTCTATGGACCATCTCAATTTGAAGCAATGCTCAAATGTTGCAAAAATGTGAATTTGTTGATATTCTAGTTGAAAAGGCATATAACAGTGGAATCTGTAAAAGGAAACAAGAAACGTAGAGTAAATTGTGTGAAAAGATGTTTTAAAATTATTGAAGTAAAATCGTGTACACTTACCATTTGACGATGACTTGTAACGTTTTGAGTTAGAAGTATTTGCAACAGTAGACTTCTTACTACGTGTGTTATAGCTGAAGTTTTGTGTTGGAGGGTGATCTGTTTGCGGTGACATAACTATTGGCTTGTTTGTGGTACTTGGAGGGGGGTTGCTATTATTGGGAGGGAAGGAGGAGAGTGTATTACTGCGCGTGTTGTATCCGTGTAAGGCCATTGGAGGGAGCGATGTTACAGTGGGTGTGGCTATGGGTTTATTGGTTGCATTTGAATTAGAGGTACTGGCGGTGAGGGGAAGGGAGGGGAGTGTATTAGCTGTAGAGGTGGGAACGCTAATTGATGTGAGGTTGAAGATTTTTAAGAATATATTGGCGAGGGGAGTTGATTCTCGTAATAGAATAAGAATCTGTTCATACAAGGGGCTTTTTTATCAATAGTGTCATTTAGGTTCTTATCTTTATTAAAATGCTGGTTGAGGAAAATGAATAAATTTTCATGTTCTGTCATAAGTTTACTTTTATCGACTCTTTTGAGGATATGGAGATCTTGTTCTATTGTGGTGAATTTATGCCCTGTGTCCCTCACGTGGTTGGCCATTGCGGAGAATTTATTGTGTCTTTGAGCACTGTAATGCTCAGCGTATATGGTGGAGAAGCTGCGGCCAGTTTGGCCAACATAAGAAAAATTACATGTAGAGCATTTCAATCTGTATATTCTTGATCCAGAGTAACTATTGTCTGTGATGTTAATAGAGTTGTGATTAAAGAATAAATCACAATTAGTGTTTTTTGTTGTGTAGGCTATTTTTACTTCATACTTCATTAATGAATTGGTTATCGGATAAATACTATGGTTAGTGAACATGAATTTAGTGTATTTTGGTTTGACGGGTTTCAATGGAGTTAAATTTGTAGCTAGTTTTAGTTTGGTTTTATTAATGATTTTATCAATCATATCTGTGTTAAATCCATTGAATTTAGCTATTTCCTTAATGAATAGTAATTCTTTCTTAAAATTAATAGAGGACATAGGGATTTTTAATGCTCTATATATTAAACTGTGATAAGTGGCTTTTTTATGTGAGTTGGGATGTAAAGAATAATTTTTTATGGTTGTTGGAGAAAAGGTGGGTTTTCTGTATATTTGGAAGTCGAATTTGTTCGATACTCGCGTGATTTTGATGTCTAAGAAGTTCAAAGAGCTATTGAACTCATCTTCTTTAGTGAATTTAATATAATTATCTAAAATGTTGAGAAATGATAGTATGTTATCGCTGTTGTTGTTCCACCATTGTAACTCATCACATTGTATATTTTTAAACCATCATTGTTATTTTTAATGTTATTTTACTTCAAATCTCTTCAAGATTTTTAAAATTCATTTCATTATTACACGTTAATTAGATGCTTATTTTCAGTCTAAGGTTAAGACAATGGCTGATGATGCCTTCATACAAGGTGAAACATGTACCACTATTAGTTAACAGATCTATGTAAATCATCCAAGACTAGACTTTGTATTGATTAGGTGGTCTATTTAACAAATAACTTACTGTTATTATTCCAATCAAATATCATCAATACGGACCAAAAATGATATTTATTACAGTATCCAGTAATCGGTAGATAGTGGGTTCGAGCCCCACTGTCGGCAGTCCTGAAGATGGCTTTCCGTGGTTTCCCATTTTCACACCAGGCAAATGCCGGCGCTGTACCTTAATTAAGGCCACGGCTGCATCCTTCCACTTCCTAGGCCTTTCCTATCCCATCGTCACCATAAGACATACATATGTTGGTGCGACGTAAAGCAAAAAAAAAAAAAAAAAACTTAAAAGATTATTTTGAACATCATTGCAGGGGGAAAAAATTCAATGTTTTTTATTACTACTGTAAATTAGAACTGTAATTTGTTGTGTACTATTTCACTTTTCTTAACATGATGTTCCAGAAGTATCAGTTTATTAATTAACTATGCTAGGATTCTTGCTTATTGTTTTAAGGCGCCTAACATCGAAGGTAATCGGCCCATGCTAGGATTCAATTTACATCCAAAATATATTCTGAATAGATTATTTTAATAAGGATTTCACTTATTTGAAAAGTTATGTTCTAGAAAAAACGGCCCATTGTAAGTTTTCAAAATGTCATAACTCCTCTCTGAAAAATGTTATAAATATGAAAATAGGTTTATATCATTGTGAAAGTCCATATATCTAACTATAGGCAATGTTTGTATCAGTGTTTGGTAATGATATACTGTACTTAGATTCGTCTCTCCTATAAAATTACAAAATATCGACTTGGGCCTTTCTTCTAATAAGTGCTTCAATTATTTTCATCTATTCACAAGTGACAGAAGGAAATTGTAGTTGTTGATTTATTTTAAGGTTTGAAATAGTACCATTTGGTAGTTTGTGAACCAGTTATTTTTAAAGTGATGAAAGAAATATGTCAGTAACAATAACGACAACAACATTACGTGAGAGTGGATGCAAGTTATTGGCCACCAGTCTTAACATGCTTAGAATGGTAAAATATTACTGATTTAGAATTCTGCTAAGTGCTTCACATTCTATCAACAATGATGCATCAGGTTTTCATGTCAACAAGTTACAAAGTTCCCAATTACTTTGAATGGGTGATCAAAAGAAAGAAAGTAAAGGCAATTTTGTGTAAGTAACTTTATGAAACTAAAATGACAGATATTAAAGTGTAAGAGATGAAATAAATACTGTAACGTAAAAATGATGAATATCTGAGAGATATATATTTAAATTAGAAGATGTACACTACAATCTTATGCTACGGAGCAAGATTAACAAGTCATTTTTACCATCATCCATATTTCACCTATTAATAGGGAACGTATTAAACACTGTTGAAATTTCACCTTGAACAACAGTTGATTAGAGCGTGCGCATATCTCTCTCCCCCTCCCCCCCCTTCTCTCTCTCTCTCCCTCCGCATCTTGATACTGAAAAATCACATAAAATGAAAACTACTTTGGTAACAAAGCAGTAAACGTCCATCTAAACAAGTAGGATGCAAGTAAAATAAATTAATACAAGAGTAATCTCTAACAGCATAAGTTCAAATAAAGCTCCTCTGTTACAACAAATAAAGAACATGAACTACCCCGCACTTAAATTATTATGAATTTCAGCAAAGGCCATATTCACAGGACACGACATCAAATTTGACGGCGCAGAGGCTGTTACGATTGAAAACAACTACAATAGAGTTAAACTAATGTATAATTAAGGTCCACTTTTCAATACAAAATATACAGAGTTTAAATTACATAAATGATTAGGGACTAGTTTCGAACTAATATTAGGTCGTCATCAGCCTAAAGCAAAATTAAAACATAAATATGAAAGAAATCAAACAATGTAATTCACTGCAGTTCGTTCGACAGAGATGATAGGCATCAACTGAGAGACAATGGTGTCCCATCCTGACACCTGCAGAACGGAACCAATGAAAACAGAGCACAATGCCAATATTGTCTCGTAATATTGCAAAGAACCAACAAGTGTCAGGCAGTGTTAGTGACCACAACACTGATGTTACAAGACCATGAAGAAGTCAATGTCCAGCAACTGGTCATCGTTCTTTGTCTGAAGATGCAGGTACAAAGCCGAGAAACTAGTCACTAACAAAACTTGCCACAAAGGTAAATTTTTATTATTTCCATATGCTATTGTTTACTCAAAATTTTAGTATACAGAGGTCTTATTTCATACTTCCTCTTATGTGAACCGTGTCAACTCATTAAGATATGTTAATATTACCACATCTGCATACCATTAACAATGGTAACAATGTGGTCCATATCAGGAGTTTTAAAAAGGAAGAACGAGTGAATATGTCTATCAATCAAAATTACATGATTCTTGTTTTTGCGGTATAGCACTCAGTGGTGTATTTATACTATTGTACTACCCTTGGTAAGTAACTCTAGATAATACTACCTCTACTGGGTCTACCTGAATATTGGAGAGTAGCCCCAAGAAGGGAGTCCACCAGACTGCCAACAATTCCAGCAAATGCTCCAGCTAGCACTAACGGCCATTGTGGTGGGCTTTCAGCCAATATTGTTGAATCCACACAATACAACACCGTAATATAATATGCCAGTCCAATCACAGCACCACCTAGAAGGCTAAATATCAGACCAGGAATTGTCACACCCCCGTTCGTCCCTGGAAGAAAAATAAAAAAAATAACAAGTCTGCTTTCAATGGGAAAGGAGATGCATGTTAACAATAAAAAATTCCAAATAGTTCAAATTATAAAAGTGGAATTTAACCATTTCAATTTGATGGGAACAAAAGCCAAGAACGAAAACAAAGAGGGACTTTAATAATCTAACGTATCCACAAAGATGCACACGAGATGCCGTCAGTTGGTACAATTATTTTATTCACATATATTTACAAATTAACACACACACATAACCTTAATCGCTGTTGGCACAGACAAAACACCCGCATCACAAACCACCATTTAAAACAAACAACTGCCAATCTCTTAAAAATGGTGACTGCTTAAATAATAATAATACCAATACTTTCATGACATAACCTCACACACAATACGATCATTTGACTACGTAAATAATAATAATAATAATAATAATAATAATAATAATAATAATAATAATAATAATAATAATAATAATAATAATAATAATAGTTTCATGACATAACTGCCCACACAATACGATCATTCAACTATGTAAATAATAATAATAATACTACTAATACTAAATGGATGTAAACACTTCACAGCCACACATACAAGTAATAATAATAATAATAATAATAATAATAATAATAATAATAATAATAATAATAATAATAATAATAATAATAATAATAATTCGAGCTCGATATCTGCATTAGTTACCCATGGGTGAGAAAATATTGTTTTCAAGTTATATCTGTTATCACACTTGCGTCAATATCCCTCCTATAATTTGAAACCATTTCCACACTTTGTCACACGACGTTGCCTTAGACATAGATAGTATCTCCTTTCTTCCTTGATGTTGCTGGATGTGCTCTCCTCCTCTTGACTAGCATGTGCTGTGTCAGGGATCGGGGTTGCTTTGCTGCCATCCTCTTCCTCGATGATAGTCGATGTGTTCTCCTCATGATGACCAGATGGTGCTGTATCATTAGTAGCCTCTCCTCCAGGCTTATTCTGTATGCGCAGCGGTTGGGTGACTTGCTGTAACTCCGATGCGTGGACCTTGACAGGAGGGTTGGTCTTCAGTAACTAGACCCCATGGCCCAACTATTTATCCACCTTGATGGGACCAACTCACTTAGGTGCGAAACCTGCGTGAGACCCTCCAATCTTATTACTGGTTACGTCGCTGTACTTGTTGGCCTGGTAGGAAGATCTGGGTCTCTTCGACATCTTGAGCCTTGGCCTGGGTAAGGGTTCTCTTCTCGGCCAAAGCATGCTTCTCCTTAAGGTTCTGCTGCTGTTGCTGCTGCCACTCTGCCAGGGAAAGAGCTGCATCATCTTGACCAGAAGTGGGTGGTGGACGAATCTCCCAATCCCCGGTGCAGTATAGCTGTTGACCAAGAAACAGCTCTGCTGGGGAATAGCCGGTGACACAGTTGATGCGTCATCGCAGGGCAAAGAGTGACTGCGGTATTTGACAGTCCCACAGTCAATGTTTTTTGTCTTTCAGGTGGACCCGTAGCATTATTTTCAGCTCCTGGTTCCGTCGTTCCGTTGGATTTGCCCTTGGGTTGTAGATAGGGTTGGTCCAGTGCTCCACACACCATTCTGTCATCATTTGCTGCCACTTCCTCGACGCGAACCGACTCCTGTTGTTTGACAGAATGCACCGTGGATAACCATAGCGGCTGAATACCTCGTCTTGTAGCAGGCTGGTGATGTGTCCTGTCATGTCTTCAGGTATCGGAAAGGCCTCAATCCATCTTGTGATGAGGTCAGTGATTACTAGGAGTCCTGTTTTACCCCGTGGTGTTCTAGGGTAAAGACCCATCAAGTCCAGGGCTATGACCTCACAGGGGCATTCTGGCCGTCTTCCTTGTTGGCTGGAATCTGCCTTCCTGTTGCTCGCCTTGGTGCAGGCAGAGATGAAGCACCCCTTCATGTAGTCCAGGATGTCTTTCTGCATGTTGACCCAGAAGAATCTTCATCGAATAGACTGATATGTCTCCTCGCCTCCTGGATGTCTGGCTTCCGTGCTGTCATGGAACTTCTCGAGGATGTCCATCATGTGCTGTCTAGGGATCACCACTACTGCAGGCGTGTCTAAGAGGTGCGACCTGTATATAAAGAGTCCTCCACAAACCCGGAAGTTCTTGTAGTACATCTTGTATTCCCTCGGGACAAGTCGACCATCAGTGTTCTGTCTCCTAATCCACTGTGTCGTGGTCCTACAGGGCTTGTCTTGTTCTTGCCACTGTTTGATCACTCCCAGATCAAGTTCTTTCTTGATGGTCATAAGGACAGGTTCCTTAGGCTCACACTGATGTTTTTGTGGGAACTCCCTCTTGACAATGGTGCTCCTAGCTTTAGGTTCCATCGCTGGGTGCCTGGATAAGCTGTCTGCTCCTATGTTTGTCAGTCCCGGGACGTGACACACATCGAAATCAAATTCTACAATTAGCAAGGCCCATCGCATCAATTTAGATTTTGAGCCAGAGACAGAGTTCAACCATTTGAGAGCAGCGTTATCGGTGTAGAGCTGGAACTTCCCTCCAAGTAGCCTCTGAATTTGCTGATGGCCCACACCACAGTAAGGCTCCCTTCTCGGCAGTGCAGTAGCGTTGTTCGGTGGGAGATAGCTTCCTGCTGGCATACTCGATGTCCCTTCCGCCATCACTCCTCTCCTGGAATAACACTGCTCTTAAGCCAGAGTCACTGGCGTCCGCCTGCAGGCACATCTTCCATTGAGGGTCGGGATGTACTAGTCCGGGAGCGTTGCATATCGCAGCCTTAATGCCTTGAAATGCTGCCTCTTCCTTGCTGGACCATCGGAACGGGCGGTTGCTATGGAGTAGATCGGTGAATGGTATTGCCTTCTCTTCAAAGTGTGGCACGAAGCTGCTACACCATCCACACAAGCCAAGGAACTGACATACTTGCCGCTTGGTCTGCGGGCGTTCAGCTTCTTCGATACCTCGATTCTTCTCCGGTTCCCTTTCTAAGCCTTCAGAGGTTAGGACATGGCCAAGATATTCTAAACGGGACTGGGCGAAGTGGCACTTCTCTAGTTGGCAGGTCAGTCCATGAATATTTAGCCGTTCCAGCATTTACCTCAGATGTACAAGGTGTTCTTGAAAGTTCTCGCTGTGAATTAAAATGTTGTCGAGATACACTTGGCAGAAATCTCCAACATATCCCGATAATACCTTATCCATCAGTCGCATGAAGGTGGCAGGAGCATTCTTCAATCCAAAGGGCATTAATGCAAACCGGTACAATCCTCTCAGTGTCATGAAAGCAGTCAGTGGTCTAGAACTTTCCTTGACCTCCACTTGCCAGTATCCGGAGTTGAGATCCATAATGCTGAAAATCCTAGACCTACTTACTTGTTTCAGCGAGTCTTTCAGGTCAGGCATGGGGTAGGCATCACTAACGGTCTTCTCGTTCAACCTGCGAAAGTCCACACATAGTCGATACGCCCCATTCTTCTTCTTCTTTTTCTTCGGTAGAATGATAGGAGAAGCCCAACAGGATGTAGATGGTTCCATCTCTTGAATCTTCTGGATGACGAAGTTGCGTTTATCAGGATTGATCGGATATGGACGTTGTTTGATAGGTGAGGAAGCGCTGCATTCAATGGTGTACGTTACCGTGGTAGTCTGTCCTATTTTATTGGTGATGACTTCCAGAAAGTCCTTTAAGGTGTGTCTCAGCTCCTCTTTTTCACTCGGTCGAAGATGTGTTAACTGGATATCTCCCAGGTTTATGTCTACTTCCGTATCCTTGCGAGTCCGGAGATTTCCATCGTGCCAGGCGACCCTCAGACGTCTGTCTTTTCCCAAAAAGACTTCATGAGCTGCATAGTCTAGGATCACCTTGTATTCCACCAGAAAGTCATGACCTAATATGATGTCAGGTATCAGGTTCTGAATCACACTGCAACGTCAATTACAATAGGCAAGTTCATGCATTAAGCGGTTAGGTTAGTCTGTCCTTGGATGGAATAGATTACCCCGTACGCTCCTCCCACTACCCTTCCGAGATGGTGTGGCTTTATAGGCGGTAGTAATCTGGCGACAGTTCCGTTGACAAATGAATGGCTTGCTTGGCTGTCGAGAATGGCTGAAAAATTCTCGTTGCCAATCCTTAAGATGATAGCTGGGTCGGGTTGGCCTATTCTACTCACTATCTGACCAATCCCTCTCCTACTTGATCAGGGTTGTTCATCTGTCAGGTCTTGAGGCACCTTCCCGTTCCCGGTCTCATCCCCCCTTAATCCAGAATGGGCCGGACATAGTTTCTCCGACGTCACGGCTGGGCAATTCTTCCTCAGGTGTCCCGCTCTTCCACACTGGTAGCACGTCCTAACTGCGCTGGGCTCTTCCGTAGCTTTCCTCCTCCAGCTGGGCGACGATTCTGCGTAGATCATCAAAGGATCTGGGTTGTGATACTTTCACTAGGGGTCGAATCTTATCGTGGAGTAGCTCTGTGATGTCTGGTAAGATCTCTTTTTCGCTTCCTTCAGGGTGCAGACGCTTGAAGAGTTGGTACTTCTGTAGGACGAAGGCAATAGCTCTCATGCCAGTGGGTTGTGCCTCAGTCAGTAGCTTCCTTTTCACGCAGCTCTTCACCCCTCCAGAATTAAACCTATCAAGGAATTCCCTCTTGAAGTTGGTCCAGTTTAGATTTAACCCCTTCAAGTTGTTCCACCAATTCGCGGTTTGCCCCTTTAATTGCGGTGTGATGAGTTGCACGATGATGTCCTCTGGTAAATTAGTCCTTCCCAATAGGTTGACTGATCCCTCGACGAAGCTATTAGGGTTCTCCTCCAATCGCCCGTCGTATCCTGGAAGTCTCTCTATAATCACCTCCAGGTCTAGGTGTGCTGTATTGCTGGTTAGGTTTGAGGGGGTTAGAGGTGTGGCAGTATGTCCTGATTGAGTCAATCTATTTTCTACTGCATGAAGGATGCTTTCCCTTATATTCTGCACATCTCCCTCAATGGTCGAAATCAGTTTTCTATCCTACCTTCAACAGCAGAAATACGGCTTTCAAAATTTTCCTCGATGTTAGATATCCCCCCCTCAACCTGTTGTTTTATGCCGGAAACCTGGGTTTCCACCCCCTCCTTGAGGTCCAAGATATCCCCTTCCAGCTGGCTTACTCTACTATTGATTTGGTCAACCTGACCCAGTTTTGACCTGATGTCCGATATCTGCTGCATTAATCGATCAGTGACGTCGCTAATTTGCGATGAAATTTTGTCATTTACGGTTGAAATTTTCCATTCTAGGCCCTGTTCTACATTGTAGACCTGTGTGTACACTTGTGCTATCTGTCTGGTTAAAACCAAGTTAGCTTGAGAAATTTCTTCTGAAATTTTGCCTGAAAGTTTGTCATTTACGTCTGAAATTTGGTCTGAAAGTTTATATGAAAGTTTGTCATTTAGTGCCTGCATCATGGTCATTAAGTTAGAACACATTTTAGGGATATTTACCTCTTCTTCTGTCACGGAATCTTCATCGACTTCGATGAAAAACTTTGCAGGATCTCCTTTTCCCATGGGATCTTCCCGTAGTCGCACCTGTAGCACTTTTTCCTTCCCGTTTGTAGGGAGATTCCTCTTGGTAAGTTCATCTTTGAGCTGTTTGAGTGACATTCTCTAGTATGACTTGCATTATGATCTACTACACTCGTAAATTTTTATGTCCTCGTCACGGTCGCCAGTTAACGTATCCACAAAAACGCACACGAGGTGCTGTCAGTTAGTACAGTTATTTTATTCCCATATATTTACAAATTAACACACACTCCAAACCCCATGGCACTACAGCCCTTGAAGGGCCTTGGCCTACCAAGCGACCGCTGCTCAGCCCGAAGGCCTGCAGATTATTAGGTGTCATGTGGTCAGCACGACGAATCCACTCAGCCATTATTTTTGGCTTTCTAGACCGGGGCCGCCATCTCACCGTCAGATAGCTCTTCAATTGTAATCACGTAGGCTGACTGGAACTCAAACCAGCCCTCACATGCAGGTAAAATCCCTGACCTGGCCGGGAATCCAACTCACAGCCTCCGGTGTAAGAGGAATTAAAAATTTCAAAAACAATTTTTTTGGAAAAACTTAATTGTTTATGAATGAAATTTTTGTGATATCTCTACTTTTATGTAAGTAACATTCGCACAAAGTTTCATGAAAATCCATGCATTAGGTAAAAATATATTTTTATCCCCGGAGTGTCACCGTAAGTGGATTTTCAGAAAACAAACTATGCGTGTTCCCTTACTTTTACAGGAGATTCCATATACCAATTTTCACGTCTGTGACATGTTACTTTTTTGAGATATACTCATTTTAAAAATTCACCCCGTTTTTCAATCCTGTTCACCACCCCTTAAGTAGATTTTGCATAACAAAAAAATATGTGTCTATTTTTAAAGGAGACTCCAGATACCATTTTTCGTGACTAACATTTTCAGTTTTTGAGATATATGTATACACATAAAAGGTATTCAAACCCCTTTTTCACCTTTTTTCATTCCCCTTAACAGGATTTTTTTTTTTGGGGGGGGGGGGAGTGTTCCTTTATTTTTGAAGCAGATTCCTGGTACCATTTTTCATGTCTTTAACCTATTCAGTTTTCGAGATATAGATACCCTCATTTTAAATTTTCACCCCCTTGGCAATGGAATATCCGAAAATCCTCCCTTAGTGAACACCTACATTGTAATATGAATGTATCCCCAAAATATCATTTCTTGATGTCCATTAGTTTTGGCTCGGTGATGAATCAGTCAGTCAGTCAGTCAGTCAGTCAGGACAAGTTATTTTGGTGTATATATATTAGCAACTTAGGCTCCTAGTGAGGAGCATGTTATTGAACAGATTTCTTGTATCATAAGTAACTGAATTCTACATTTTTTTTTTTTTTTTTTGCTAGTTGTTTTACGTCGCACCGACACAGATAGGTCTTACGGCAATGATGGGACAGGAAAGGGCTAGGAGTGGGAAGGAACCAGCTGTGGCCTTAATTAAGTTACAGCCCCAGCATTTGCCTGGTGTGAAAATGGGAAACCACGGAAAACCATTTTCAGGGCTGCCGACAGTGGGGTTCGAATCTACTATCTCCTGAATACTGGATACTGGCCGCACTTAAGCGACTGCAGCTATCGAGCTCAGTACTGAATTCTACAACAGAGATCATGTCATTCTAAGAATGTTACTACCATACAAATCACAGAATGTCAAGTGATTAACGAACCTGGTGGCACTCTCTGTCTGTTAGTAATTAGGTAAGGCCAGCTCTGGCCAATAACAGAGCCAAACTCAGAGGCCCAAGTGTCACCATTACAACAAGCGAAGGCACCTGAAACAGAATACAAAATTATTCAAGTTTTATTCATGACCAAAAATATGGCTTCTGACTGAGATAGTTAAATAAAATCCAGGAAACTCAATAGTAAAAAGATTAGCAATGTTTCACCCCAGTGCAGCATGGGCTCATCAGTTGGATACTGCTCCTTCCGAAGACACTGGCTGGCTAGCACGTAGCTAGCAATACCATTACAAGCTATTCACGGATAAGCACAATGCAGAGCCTACATACTAGGGAAGAATTACATCTCCACTTGTTACATATGCTTCTCATCACCCTTACAACTGCCTTTATTTACATCTAATTTATTACCGCATACAAGACATTTTAGTTTTGTGATACAATTTGCAGTTCTATCTCCAACCTTCAGACATAAAAAACAAGCCCCATTTTCAGACAGCCTTTTACGTTTATCCCTTAATTTCAGTTCTCGAGCAATATGACACACCTTGCTGTCATGCAGTTTTTTACAGAAGACACACTCCAAACTGTTTCCTTAACCTTTACCAGTGAACAGAACACTAGCAGCAAGCTAAACTATGCTCCTCCCATTCTGTAACTTTAGCACCCCTTGATTTTGTAGTGTGTCCAAAACCAGCTTGAGTAAATGTAATTCTCTCTTCACTCTCTACTTCACCCTTCAGAAAACCAAGTAATGCAGCCAGTTTGTCAGCATGTCCATTATCCTGATCCCTCATAGTTGTTGATGGACACCTCACCCAAACACGTAACACTTCCTCAGGCAAGCAAGATTCTACTTGTGGGAAAAGCATTGAAGAAATTGCGAGCTCCCTGACACAAAATTCAGTCAACAAATCCACCCTTCCAAATCTACCCTTAAGGGATTCCACAGCCTAGAAGAAATTTTCAGCAGTGGGGAGGAAAACTGATTAATTCTCTAGCATGGCTATCAACCTTTGTGGACTGAATCAAGTATTGGAACTTGTCCTCAACCTTAGAATCCTCATGAATGCAACGAAATTGTCCCAAAATTCTAACCAGGTTTTAACCTCCCCATCGTGTATCAGGAGTTCTATTTTAGATCATTTCAACTGCCTTTTGTTTTTTATTCTCAGCTAATGTAAACGATCTAGCAAATACCATTTTCAACACATTGGCATTAGCCTGCAGCCGCAGAGAACATTTCTGTCTTGCATCATCCAATTTATCCCTGAAACTGTCTACATACTCACATTCTTACTTGTCTCCTTTCTCCAGCAAAAAAATTTAAAACCTTCTCGTCCAATGGCACCAGCTTTGTTTCTAATCTATCCAACTTGGTTAGCAAGGACTGCAAGGTATCGTCATCCAAACAGTCTTGGATTTGATTTAAATTTTGCATGAGAGAGTTGTACGTCTTCATAAAAACCGCTCTTACTGGCTTCCGGGCTTTCACTAACCCCTCCATTTTCAATACAAGCATGGACATGCAGATATGCCAACTATTAAAATTAAAAAACAAGGAGAAATTTGGCAGTGAATCGTGATGTATCACGACACATCACTGATGGCAGAACATGAACTAATTCATTATAATTCAGTACATTAACAACTCTATTTGGTCTTCATCTGTATATTTTTAATTATTTATATGTGAATACTAAATACTGGACATACCTGAACTTTAGGAACTTGTGACTTCTCATCCTTCAACACGCTGAACATATTACGACTAATTGTTGTTCTACATACCCGCAGCTGACTTAGCCCTCTTCAGAAACTCGGAACTAAATTTTTGCTCAAAGCACTTGCTTTGCTGAACTGATTTTAAGGTTAAAAGTTTCTCCAAAATTTGTTCAGACAGCAAGGATCTGAACTGTGTTTTTGTCTTTGTGACTCTGCTAAAAATCCTTTCACATTTTGCATTGCTGTGTGGAACTGATAAAATAGCAAGCATCACCTTAGAGATTCTGTCATATTTAAGTACACCATCAGCTGATTTCACCTGACCAACCAATGCCCACTGAACATCAATTCTTCCTTTTGCCAGGCCTGTTTCTTTGAGCTGAAAGTTACAGAACTGGGAGTGCAGAATATCAGTTTCTTTGTCTAACTGTTCAGTTTCACTAGTCAGAATGTTCGGAAACTTGTTAATGAAAAATCTAAGGCTAGAAAATGATGCCTTGTTATAGCAGAAATATCTGCATCTTCTGCATTAATTTAAAACTTCATCTTTGAACGGAAATTTGTGTAGCATGTAGTCACATGATGAAGAGAAACGCTTCCTAACAGACTTAAAGAAAATGTACTTTTCCTCAGACTTCAGTGTTCACCAAAACAAACACAGAGTTCCCTATCATCAGATCACAATCAGCTTTTGCTGGAGTATGATAATCTACATCAAGGAAAGAGGAGGAGCTTTTAATAACGTGTGGTTTCACAAACCTTGCCATCACATTCTTCAATAGTTCCTCCACAACTAACTTCAATAAGTGGATGTGCGGCATACATGAATGAAGGGCTACGCTTGGATTCTCAAGGATATCCATAAAACTTGAGAGAAAAAGGCAAAAGGATTTAAGTAAATTTGATAAAAGGAACACGAACAGTCGTTTTTCACGTGACAAAAGCATGCCTCTTAGTGTCATCAGTAGTTTCATTTTTTCTTTTTTTGAGTGAAACTGATGACTGGGATTTCCTTTTAACTGAGGAGTGTGGTGGAATGTTATGACAATGCTTCACCTTTCCAGACAAACAAGACATCTGCACTTAGGAATTTTGTAAGCCTTCAAAGTTCCCATCTGAGAATCCTTACTCACAATTTTGCTCCTGAATAAAGTAACCAAAGGGTCCCACTGCAGCAAAAGCCTATCTAAACACCTTCTTAGTGATAACCATCGAGTAGGCACATGCTTCAGAATTTTCCTAATCTCTGTGTTGTGTTAAGTCTGAAATTCTCTGAACTTTTCTTTCCTGTTTGCACTCCTTTTCAGATACTAAAATATATCAATTATACTTTCATCTAGATTTACGGGCAAGCACGCCGCACCCTTCTCTGCAGCAAGATTAATTAGGTGAAGGGCAGCCTACCATTACTGGAGCATTAACAGCATCAAGAGCTGGGCAGTTTTTTAATGGAATGGAGAATTCCTAAAAAGTTGAGAGCAAAATATTGGCAATGTTAGCTCCAATAGCATCCCCTTCTAAATTAGGCACAGAGAGTAGACAACTCTGAATTTCATTGAGTTCAGGCCTCAAAAATGTTGCAACAATAGGATATATTTTCAAGTCGCTTTTTACTGCTACCATCAGTAGCAACAGAAAATGCATTCACCTGCAAATGTGATACAATTTTCGCCTTTCTTCCATGCACATTTCTGTAATGATAGCTGCTGATTTCACGCTAGCACAACCATATCGTTTAGAGATTTCTGAATCAGGAAACATTTTGCAAAATAATGGCCCCGCATGGTCGGCACAATTTACAGGCAGGTTATGTTCTACGATAAATGACGTAAATAAAGCCTCAGCATTTGTCAACGGATTTACATCTTGATTTTTACATGAAAAGTTCAGTTTCTGGTTTCTTTCTACACACTGGACACTCTCCTTATGTTTTTTCATTTGCATCTGTTTGAGTATATTGCACTTCCCACCATGCGCAACTGAAAAATCACACCTACATATAGTACAGAATGTGAACATTGGTCCCTTACTGGATTCACTGAAACATGGAAACTCTTTCCTATAAACGCTTTTAAACACTGCATCATATTTCTTTTTTTTTTCTTTCTTTCTTTTTTTTTTTACTTTTCAGCCAAAACAAATAGTAAGACACAGAACTGAGAAGCACTACTACGTGATGTAACATGAGCACTTATGCAGGTCCTGCCCCGGACAGACGTCTATGGCGTGCTACTTCTGAGGTTAGGTTACTCAGTTGCAACTTCCACTTCCTATTATTAAGCTATTTGAGTATTTGACTGTATTATATAGTCCAAAGAGGAGCACATGGCTGGCCACCGTGCCTCGTACTGCCATCTAGTTGTGATTATTAGAACCACTATCGACCAGCCATACTCAGCCATATATCGATAGAATAAGGAAACGCGCGGGAGTTTAAAATAATGTGAAAATTACTGAAACTGCTCCGAAAATCAGGCGATTGGTCCCGGCGATTGGGAGATTTGGCACGTCTGGACATGTATTCTTTAGATCCACGCAATCTGCAAGTTGCTTGAATTAATACAAATCCTGGCATGGTTGCCACAATTTGTTAGGGACCTACGGCTCCCTGGTATAGGTATAACCAGTTAAACACATTAAATAAAATGCTCACAACTTCTGCTAGAGTAACACTGTATTATAGTAGCTGAAATTTTAAACACTAAGTCTGCCATTTTTATTTTCAATACCCGCAATAACAAAACAGAAAAGTAACAAATGCAATAAATGTGACACATGGTGTTCCTTGCATGGTGGTAGTAATCACAGGTAATGTAGACCCAGGGTATGTCACACATAACAGCACTACTATTAGTTATTAAAACAGAATTGCTTTTTTTCAAATAATGATCAGAGTACGTTGTCCATCACAAAAATTTTCATTTGAGTACATATCTGAAGACCAAACTAAGGAGACCAACTCTGCTTCTTGTCTTCATTTAGCAGAAAAATCTGACTTGTGCAGAAAAGCACCTAAAGTCAGATTTTTCATTTTTAAGATATTTGTGGTTCTAAAATTGGCATAAGATCCTGCGCATATAAAAAGAAATACTCATGCTCTAGGTGCAATGGCATAAGATCCTGAGCACTTAAAAAAAAAAAATTCATGCTTCTAGGTGCAATCATTCAGAAGATATTAATTATTGACTGTTGCTATTAAGAAAACTGTATTTTGAGAAAAATACAATTACAGTTTTCACTAATTTTCTTTCCAACTGTACAAAGTTTTCATGACATCGAGTTGTGAAGACTCAAAATACTGTGTAACTTAGTTTGTTAGGAAGACTCATAGGCAGCGCAAGAAGTCAAAACATAGAAATGCAATTTTTACACCCCAGACACTTCTGTTCAGCTTTGCAGTAAAATTTCCACTGCCAATTTTGGGTCCCTTTTCAAGCAACAGGACTTCTGGTTTTAGACTTCTGGTTTTCCTTGCAACATATACACATTATACACTAATGTTCATAAAAACCAGAACACCTCAAAAGACCAGAGATAGGAAGTTCATATTCACAGGTGATGTGCATTAGTATGTTCTGAAGAAATCATTAGCATTTGAACCATGTCGACCCTCAGGTTCAAGGTCCATATCGATATCTCGACACACTACCACCGACTGGTAAAATGTGCCTCTGGCTCTCATTGCTATAAACCGAAGGTAATGGATGGTAAGAATGGGAGACTGGAATGCAGTGGTAGGCCAAGGAAGAGAAGGTAATGCAGTAGGACAATTTGGATTGGGACAAAGGAAAGAAAGAGGAAGTCAGCTAGTTGAATTCTGCACCAATCACAATTTAGTCCTTGCTAATACAGTAGAAGTCCGTTATAGCGAGAATTCACAACAGCGAAAAATCCACTCGCTATAACGGATTGTCGTTATATCCGATTTTTGTATAAAAGTCTGAAAACCCTTCATGCACATTAAAATCGGTATGAAACGGCAATCAGTTTGTTGAAAACTTGTGTTTCCGCAGATGATATCCACACTACGGCTTACGTGTTTGTTATTTTTCGTAATCCGATACTAGGTGAAAGTGTATATTTAATTTATTTCTGAAAAAAATATAGTACCGTATTTCTCCGAATCTAAGATTAACCCCACTTTTCCTTTCAAAAAATTTAAATCAGGCTCAAAAAGAAGTGTGTAAAATCATATGAATGCCTTGTTGTAGAGTAGGCCTACGCATTTTAGACCATTTTTAAATGCCGAACATCG
The DNA here is from genome assembly GCF_040414725.1 of Anabrus simplex. Lineage (NCBI taxonomy): Eukaryota > Metazoa > Arthropoda > Insecta > Orthoptera > Tettigoniidae > Anabrus > Anabrus simplex. Next base: position 1,001,524,763 of record NC_090266.1, read on the forward strand.
ACTTTCATCACGCCGTTTTTCTTTTGTTTTTTTGTTTTTGTTTTTTTTGCGGCTGGTAAAATTATTCTTTATTTCCGCGGGTTTAAGGGCCATTAACTTAACATTGGCATCATAATACCGAAGAGAACTCGTTGAAAATTTTCCGGCAATACTTATTCCATGCGTCTCTACAATACAACGATCCATCAGGAAATTATTCTTGCTATCTATAAAACTGTTACTTTTACGCAGCGTCAGATATAACCGGCTACCGCTACACGCACGTCTCGCTAGTCGGGTTCGGCCAAATTCAGCGGCTAGCGATGTATAGGCCTAATCGCGAACGTTGAAAGTCAACGAACGAGTTTATTGCGCCACGGTACGGCCAATCCGCCCTTGCGTTTTTCGTGCACATTCCACACAATTTCACCTTCGACTTCTTTAAAGCGTCCTTGTTGCGGACCACTGAATGCATTTTTTTGTGCAGTACGCATCTTTTTAGCTCTTTGTCTTCACGCTAACATCAAATATTGGCTTTAGTTAGGCCTATGCCGTATTTTCTTGCGGCTGCACAATTATTCTACATTTCCGAGTGTTTAATAAACATTAACTAAAATTGGCATCATAATATCGACTAGAACCCGTTGAAAATTTGCCGGCAATACCTTTAACACGTATCTTTACAATACGACTATCCATCACGAAAATATTCCTGCTGTGTATAAACCCTAATTTTACTAAGCGTCAAGTACAATAGACGCGTTATGACTGCCACTGAGTAGCCATGGCTTTTCTAAGAATTCGAAGGGTCGCATGTTTTGATGCCATTCTGCAGATTTGAGAAACACACAGGCTCTGTACAACAGGTTGTCGCGGCTAGCGATGTATAGTAAAGAGGCGGTCGTTTATTGTCAACGAGTTATGCGCGTGTGAAAAGAAGCAGCGTGGTTACCGTGGTAGTTGCTAGTGGTATCCATTAACTTACAGTTAGGCCGCGAATGCAACAACCCTTGAGTTTTCGCATGAGATTCTGAGAAAAAAAGTCTTGGATTCGGAAAAATACGGTATCACTCCAGAGATTTATGTGGCAAACACCTCAGCTTTCTTCTTCAAACAGCGTCACTTAACATAATTGTATATGTAGCCTATCATAAAAACATAACTTATTTGAAATGCATGTAGAGAAATAACCTCCTCGCGAAAAATTTACATGTAAATAGCCGTAACTAAACGGAAGAAGATATGAAATATCCTCTGAAATCAGTTATGTACTCTGCCATATCTTGAGGTGTATCACATTCTTACTTAATTTCCGTATATAACATTAAAATTAAGATATCGTTTACTTCAGTCATTTTTAACGAGTCAACAACTGCTATCGGCCACGTTATTTACGCATTTATTACGAAAACATGTTATCCTCTTTCATTTCGAGTTTTCTTTAGAGAACAGCAGTCGATGGGTATTAGTAATCAACTCCAACATCGCCTTTGAATGTCAACGAGAGAGCTCGCAAATGCACAAAGTGAAAAATCTATACCGTACCGAAGATGATCGATCGCATTTTGTTGCAAACGTTTCAGTTTTCTTATTCAAACAGCGTCACGTATCCTAACTTAATCGTACTATACGTATGATGAAAACACACTTCAAGCGCCAGTAGAGAAATGATAATTTTCTCGCTATAAATTTTCATAATAGCCTTTCCGTAATTTAACCAGACGCGACAAAATATAAACTAACCTCTGAAATCAATTACGCACTCTGCCATATCTCGAGGTGTATCCCATTCTTACTTAAGTGCAGTATTTAGCCTCAAAATTAAGCGGTCGTTTAGTCAGCCTTAATTTTTAACGATTTAACAACCGTTATCGGACACGTTATTTACGCACTTATTACGAAAATATGTTCTCTTTCATTTCGAATTTTCTTTACGGAACAGCTGTCGACGGGTATTACTAATCGACTCCGACATCGCCTACGAATGTCGACGAGGGAAATCGCTAGTGCACATAGCGAGGAAACGATGCCGAAGGTAATCGATCGCATGGAATATCATCGCTGTGGTGCATAATTATCGGTAACGGAAAACGCGCGCACGCTTAATCGCTCGTAATAACGGATGCGCCAGTGATAGGGTTCTCGCTGTAACCGAAGGACGATACACAGTTTAATATAGGAATTTTGAAGGGACAGAAAAAAAGTCGTTGCTATAACGGAGTTCTCGTTATATGCCGTACTCGCTATAGCGGACTTCTATTGTACTTGGTTCAAACACCACAAACAACGGCTGTACACATGGACAAGACCTGGAGACACTAGAAGGTATCAAATAGACTTCATTACGATTAAGCAGAGATTCAGAAACTAGGTGTTGGATTGCAAAACTTTCCTAGGAGAAGACGTGGACTCTGATCACAACTTGTTGGTCATGAAATCCCATCTGAACTTGGAGAAATTGAAGAAGGGAAGGAATCCAGTGAGATGGGATCTACACAAAGTGAAAGGAAGGAGTGTGAATGATTGTTTCAGGGACATGTTGTACAAGGACTAAATATAAAGGCTGAAGGCAACACAGTAGAAGAAGAATGGACAGTCATGAGGAGTGAGGTCAGTAGGGTTGCTGAAGAGATGTTAGGAAGAAAGGAAAGATGAACAAAGAAACAATGGATAACTCGAGAGATACTAGACCTGATCGGTGAACGACGAAAATACAAGAATGCAAAAAATTAAGAGCGCAGAATAGAATACAGGCGATTAAAGAATGAAGTGGTTAGGAAGTGCAGGGCAGCTAAGGAAGAATGGCTGAAGGAGAAGTGCAAGGATGTTGAAGGTTGTATGGCCCCAGGAAAGGTAGATGCTTCAAACAGGAAAATCAAAAAAACCTTTGGAGAAAGGAAAACTAGGTGTATGAATATTAAGAGCTCAGATGGAAAACCACTTCTAGGGAAAGAAGGCAAGGCAGAAAGATGACTATCAAAGGGTAGAGAAGGGTCCACCTAATTCAATACCATTAGCTTGTATATTGTCTTATAAAACCGGGACTAGTTTCGGCCCCATATATATTCGGTCATCTTCAGCCATGCTCCAATTGGAAGACACATGCATACATATAACCAATAATAGATTAAACAATCTGGTATGTCATAATTTGCAATCTTAATTTAAAACACTGATGAAGCCTGAACAACACATCCAAACTTGAAACCAAATGACACATCAAAACTGCTGTGGTTGATGCCCAAACTATGCTGTCTCTCCTACAGCATCCCGAGTTGATCTCGGAGTTGGCATCCCTTGATTTATAATTTATAATTTATGTTTGTTCAATAGTAATATGGGTAATGACTTGTATGTAGATTGAAGGAGAACATTCATAACTTGAATAGGTATTCCTTTTCATTAGATGTAGTGATCTATTGTTTAATTTTGTTTGAAGTGAATAACTGAAAAATAAAATTATTTGAAGAAAAGAAGGTAAGCACTGAGCTCGATAGCTGCAGTCGCTTAAGAGTAGCCAGTATCCAGTATTCGGGTTCGAACCCCACTGTCAGCACCCCTGAAGATGGTTTTCCGTGGTTTCCCATTTTCACACTGTGCTACTTGCAACCAATCTCCAGGATATACAGGAACTACTGTACTTAATGCTGTCGCTGAAGCCAGCAGCACAATGGGTTTGAGGCTTAATGTAAAGAAGACCAGGTGGATGGTTATAAGTAGGAAAGAAGATGGCATTCGAGGTAATCTCACAGCAGCAAAGGAACAGATCGCGAGAATGGCAACATTTAAATACCTGGAATGTCACATCAATAATGACTGGGACCTTACTCACGAGATCCGATGCAGAATTGAGCAGGCCAGAACTTCTTTTCAGAGACTTGGAAAACTTTTGACAAGCCGTGACCTTTCCATTTCACTACAGACACGGCTACTCCGGTGCTACGTTTTCAGCATTCTGTTATACGGCGTTAATGCATGGACACTAACCGAAAACCATGTGCAAGAAGTTGCAAGCATTTGAAATGTGGACGTACCGAAGGATGCTGAAGATACCTCGGACAGCTAAAATGACCAAAATAGATTTTTTGCACTGTATGAACAAAGAACCAGAAATTCTCACTACCATCAAGAGAAGGAAGCTAGAATACTTTGGTCATATGATGAGGAACTGTAAACACCACCTTCTGCAAGTAATACTCCAAGGGAGAGTTAATGGAAAACGTGGTCCGGGGAGAAGTAGGACATCATGGCTCGGCAACTTGGGCCAGTGGTTTGGGGTGACTACGCTTACTCTGTTCAGAACAGCTATGAACAAACAGATCATGCTACTGATCGCCAACGTTCTGCGAGGATATGGCACATGAAGAAGAAGGAAATGCTGGGGCTGTACCTTAATTATGGCCGCGGGCGCTTCCTTCCCACTCCTAGCCCTTTCTTATCCCATCGTCGCCATAAGACCTATCTGTGTCGGTGTGACGTAAAGCAGCTTGCAAAAAAAAGAAGGTAAGCTAGAAGAGCGAGATTAGTATATAGCTATATGAGACTCACCCCTATGTTTTACACAAGTTGTGTGCACCTGGTATAGACACAAACACCAGGCTGACTGTTGAGAGGGAGCAGGAGTATAGCTTATGACGGCAAGGGTTGGAGAAGGGATGTGTGAGGAGGGGCAGGCGGAGGGCGGGTAGGTAGGTTTGAACTAATAATAATAATTTTGTGTGGCTATTTCTAGCTGAGGGCAGCCCTTATAAGGCAGAACCTCCGATGAGGGTGGGCGGCATCTGCCATGTATAGGTACCTGCGTGTTATTGTGGTGGAGGATAGTGTTGTGTGTGGTTTGTGAGTTGCAGGGATGTTGGGGACAGCACAAACACCCAGCCCCTGGGCCACTGGAATTAACCAATGAAGATTAAAATCCCCGACCCGGCCGGGAATCAAACCCGGGACCCTCTGAACCAAAGGCCAGTATGCTGACCAATCAACAAGTTGAACAGGTTTGAACTGAATGGTGGAATTAACGTGTCTTTTTTCATGTTTTTCTTTTTGTGTATATACGAATGATTATATCAAAGAGAATATTAGATTTTTCATTTATTTCATTAATATTATGAATAGGGTTGAAGTACTGTTATAAATAAATGTAACAGTTCTCAAATATGTTGAGCATGGTGCTCTTCTTATCCACTTTTAATATGCATAGATCTTGGTCAACTGATGTAAAATTATGGTTCAAGTGTGTCATGTTGTGCCATGGCAGAGAAACGATTGTATCTTGAAGCATTGAAATGTTCCATGTATCTTATTGAGATATAACATCCTGTTCGGCCTATATATGTAATTTCACAGCTATTGCACTGCAGATTGTAGACATCTGATTGAGAAAACTTATTAGTTTGATTGATAGTACATGTATTAAACAAATTGGAAAAATTGTTATTTGTTTTAAAAGCTATTTGTTGGTTATGTTTCTTGAAAATATTAGTAATTTGGTAATGTTTATATTATTGAACACGAAGGAGGAATATATTATTCTGTCTACTGATTCTCTGTTTAAAGTAGAAATTTGACGTCCTTTAGTTGTGTTGATGATTTTATTGATAAATTGTACATTATATCCATTTGATTTAGCTAGTGATCGTATAACATTTAGTTCATTTTGAAGGACTCTCTTGGATAAGGAGATGGTGAATGCTCTATTTACCATACTATAGTACGCTGCTTTTTTATGGGATTGCGAATGGAGAGAAGCATTTTGGTTGTACAACTGTTTTGGTTGTTTTTCTAAAGATACGATAAGATAGTCAGTTGGGATGTCTAGTAATACTTAAATCTATATAATTTATATTCTGTTGGGATTCAGATTCGAGTGTAAAATTGATATGCGGATCTAGAGCGTTTAAACTGGATAGGGTATTGGCCACATTTCCAAGGTCTTGGTTTAATATAGCCAAAACATCATCCACATAGCGAGCCCAGTAGCAGATATTACTGAATACGGGTTTAAGTTCTTTGTGTATTCTAAATTATCTGAGTAAATTTCTGCCAATATCCCTGAGACTGGCGATCCTATGGCCAGACCATTCTGTTGGTAAATGACGTTATTAAAATTGAAGTAGTTGTTATTTAGAACCAATTTCAGAATTGACATAAATTCCTGAATTGATTTTATGGATAATTTGCTATACTATCTAAAATTATTGTATATTATATCTATGGTTTCTTTTATAGGGATACTTGGATATAAGTTTTTAATACTGAAAGAGTGGATTGTATGGTTAGGGTGAAATTCAAAACTTTTAAGATTTTCAACTGATTCTATTGCGTTTTTAATGGACTTGTTGGCTAGAAACCCGTAATATTTCTTTAAAAACTGTTGTATGTACTGTGAAATTTTATATAAATGGCTCCATCTATAATTAATGATATGTCTCATGGGGACGTCAGCTTTGTGGATCTTGGATTGTGCTCTAGCTTTGGGGAGTCCTGGATTCATATTGAATAGTTCAGTGGTTTTGTTGTCATTTAAGAGGAAAGTTAGCCATTTAAGCAATTGTTTTAAGTTCTTTTAAATTTTAGTTGTAGGATCTTTTTTGATAATGGTAAAAGTTTTGCTGGGAAAAAAGTTGTTTGTTTTATTAATGTATTCCTCTTTACTCATGATGACGGTTACGTTACCTTTGTTAGCTTCTGTTACAATTAAGTTGTTTTCTTTGATTTTCTTCTTAAGTTTCAAAACTGAATTAATAGTGTTGACCTGATTTGTTCGAGAATTGGTATTATGTAGCTTAAAAATATCATTTAATTTCTTTTTCTTCAAACCTAACCTCATCTTGTTGATCAGTAGGAAATTTGGTAATTGCTAATTCTGATTCTGTTACCGTTGTAATGACATTGTTAAGATGGGACGCATTTGGCCAGTTGTGTTTTGGGTTCCTACTCAACATTGTGGATTCTTCTTCATTCAGTGTTATGTCAGTCAAGTTAATGACAGGTAGGTGGAAATTATGTATGGTGTCGGAGTTTGAATGTTGTACTTCGACACTATGCCTTCGAGTGTGGGCTTGTTTTTCAGTCTATGCAATTTATTATCTAAAATTTGTTGCTTATGTTTCAGAATAATTTCTAGTTTTTGGTTGACCACTGTTTGAAAGAAATCCCATTGGGGTTTGGAAAGGTTTTTAGCTAGTTCTAAGCGAGTCTGATACAGCTTTTCATTAAGGTGTAGTTTCTTTCTGTATAGGGGCTGAGCCAGTGAGTCAGTGTCATCACTGATGCAGCCCCTAATTCACTGGAAGCTAAAATGACAGGCTCGTTGTCATACAATTTAACAATGTGCTCTGTGGTTGCAGGCTAATGCCAATGTGTTGGAATTGGTATTTGCTAGATCGGTTACATCAGCTCATCAGTCAGTATCCTGGATTTTTTTTTTTTTGCTAAGTTCCTATGCCTTGTACTTCACATTCAGAATGGAGAATATCCAACAGATGAACTGAAGTGAAAAATCTGTCCATGTATACTGCCGAGCCAGGTGGTAGAGATCTACATAATCGAATTACCACTTTTGCACCGATATCCAAACTGTGAAATGCAGCATCATTCAGAATTCTATCTCCCTTTCCTTCATACAAAAAAAAAGTCAACTGGTAGCCCATCTGGAGCAGCACAGACAAAATTCTTCAGGCCACATGGATTTGGCTTTCCTCTGACATACTGACACATAACTACCTACCTTCCCCAAAATGGTACTATTTTTTCATCAATGGAATGTTTGTCACTTAGTGGGTTATCTAGGCAAGCCTGCTGAATGTTTCTGATCAGTGGTTTCAACTTCCAATCCTTGTCACTCAATTTTTCATTTGCATCCACTTCTGTGTCATCTACAAGTTTCAGGTTGCTCTTTATCTTGAAATATCATTCTCTTGATATTTTGTCCACAATCTGTGGGACCCGGGTCTTCCTGGCCCAATACATTCGTACACGGGGATATTTCAAATAAGACATAATAATGGTGGCAGCAAAAAAGTTCCTTATCTCTTCTACTGTGGCATCCAAACAAATCCCTTTATCACGTAGGTATCTGCGGTTTCTGAACTCTGTCAGTGTGGCAAATATGTTGCTTCCAATGCATCTGTAGATTCTTGAGAGAGAAGGGAGTATTTTCGGCTCTTGTACAGGTTCTGGTGGAGGTGCTGGAGGAAATGGTTCAAATACATCAGACCTCTTCCAGATACCCTCGTACTGGACACTTTCTTGATCATCTTCCCCTTCGCCATCTTTTTCATCCTCCTCCTGAACATGTGTCCCGCCGGGGGGGTACAGGAAGTACAGTGACGAAAGTTCTTTCATCCTCGTCGTCAGAATGGTCTGACATATCGGACACGTCCCCATTGACAATTTCCAGAATCGCATTGGAATCAAGGCCTAAAAGAAAAAAAGAAACAAACATTGTATAAAATATTACTTCAAGTGAGACCCACTGTAACCTATAGGTTACATCATTATAAGATATGCCACTGTTCATTAGAATTTGCCGATTCCTATAAAATTATTCATGAATTACGTATTAGTGAACTTGTAGAATCATTACTACTCTTTTTCAGAATACTAGAACTCTTATTATTACTGGAAAAGTGTACTTACTTTCACTGTGATGCGATTTCCGCCAATAACTTGCGGACTCCATTTTATAAACATTTATTGTGACCAACTGTGGTGAGATAAGTGTCTGAAAATTAGCATAGCCGATGCCGCACTCTCTGGGATGATATTGGAATCATTAGTATGGTCTGCACTGCTTGACGACCGGGAACCTATGAAACCTATAGGTTACGCGGGGCCCAAGGTGGTTAAAGAATGAACTAATCTATTTTTCATTAATTAACATTATATATTAAAAAGAGTTTAAAGAACTGATGTATTATTTACATGAATTTTATTTATTGTATAGAAAATATTGAGACTATGTTGACCTATCAATAGACTCCATCTTCCAACGATGATGTACTACCTCAATAAAGCATACTGAATATGCAAGTACACCTTCTAATACACATTTCAAAATAGCACAGTTAATAATGTCCATGCAAGCGTTGCCAAGAACAATGTATGGATGACAAATTCGTCATACTAGAGTACATGAGTTAAAATATGTTAATCTCTACAGCTCTATCTAATTTTTATCCAGATCATGAAATGGACAAAATTAAGCCAATTCAAAAATGTATCATTTCACTAGCAGGGTGAAAAACATATCAGTCTTCATGGATAATGCAATGACTTCTTACCTAATACACCAAGACCCAGCCAGGAAGAACGGTAATTCTGTGAGAAGTCTATTGGACGTTCTTCACAACCAGCATCCAGCAAGTACAGTAAAGCTAACTGTGTTGCCATTCCTCCATTACATAAAACCTGGATCCAATTCCGCTGGCCACCTGCATGAAGATTATTTTCCTTAGAGCCTTTCTATCTATCTATCTATTTATCTATCACTAAAATTGTTCAGAACATCACAGTTATTCCATTCACAGATATCCAAAAATTAACAAGAAAAAGACAAATCCCAAAGCTACTGAGAGAACCACAAAGGGATGATGATGATGATGATGATGATGGTTTTATGTCCCACTAGCTACGTGCTGGCCTTCGGTCACAGGACTCCCGGGTTCGATTCCTGGCAGGGTCAGGAATTTTCACCATCAATAGTTAATTTTGCTGGTGCGGGACTGGGTGTATGTGTTGTCTTCATCATCACTTCACCCTCATCACGACGCACAGATCGCCTATGAGCATCAAATCGAAAGACCTACACCTGGCGAACCAAACATGTCCTTGGACACTCCCGGCACTAAAAGCCATACACCATTTCATTTCATTTTTACTGATCTCCATGTAAAAGACCCATCAATTTAGATATGAACTATGTCCTAAATAATTTAGTTGAACATGATAAACCTCCCAGATGCCGAGGTGCTGAAATTTTGTCCCACAGTTCTTCAATGTACCAGTAAATCTACCAAATGAGGCTGACGTATTTGAACTCCATCATGTACCACCAGACTGGGCCAGGATTAACCCCCCCACCAACCTGAGTTCAGAAGGCCAGCGCTCTACCGTCTGAGCTACCCAGCCCAGCATACAAAGGGCTAAAAAGCTGTCATCTTGCAATGAGAAAGAAATTACTCTCTGGCTGAATTAACATCAGCAGGAATGATGTAATGATGTCTGATAAATGTGTCTATAAACAATTCCTTTAATTTATTCCCACTGATGAATTAATGCTAGAATACATATTTCTCTTTTGTTAGCTGTTTGACGACACACTAATACTGGTACATTTTCGGCAATGCTAGGATAGAAAAGGGCAAGGTACAGCCTCAGCATTTACCTGGAGTGAAAATTAAAAAAACTACTTTCCAGGCAACTGATAATTAGGTTTTAACCCATCATCATTAACGAAAAAATATTAATGATGGACTTCTTACCCTATCTAATAAAGATCTATAGAAAATATGCCTAAGAATACAATTATAACAGTTGTAAAGAAAAGAAGGATGGCTAACCTTCAGGTAAGCAGATAAAAAATACTAGGAAAGATGAAGATATTTATTGAACAGTTGACAAATGCAAATAAAATTCAGGAGGAAAACTATTCAGTGCCATGTGTATGACTACTGCAAACAAAAGGCATTTTCAACAACAAAGAAACATTTAGTTTCTCTTATAATTAGATATATCTTCCTCGATTTCTCCTTCTCTGAGAAGCATAATGAAGTACCTGGTCTGACTGAAAGGCCTAACCAAATCAAAAACGATTACTGTTCAGAACCAGTTTTGTTGCTCACTAATGCAGATTTTTAAGAGGTCTCAAACAGGTGAATTTCTATCAAGTTATCTAAACAGATGATACTTTCCCAAATAAAAAGAGAAGGAATGGACAGATCAGTCTATTGAAAGATTAATGTGAAGGTGACAGGTTCACTGTGTGCCATGCCAGGGGTTCCCAACTGCTTATTGTTATTTAGGTCAAAAAGCTGGTGACAAAACTGAAGCAATGGACTGAATAAACTACCAGGAATCACTGATTTCCACATCGGGTTAGCATGCTGGCCTTTGGTCACAGGAATTCCGGGTTCAATTCCTAGCAGGGTCAGAAATTTTAACCATCATTAGTTAGTTTCGCTGGCGCAGGACTGCGTGCATGTGTCGTCTTCATCATCATTTCATCCTCATCACGACGCGCAGGTCGCCTACGAGCATCAAATCAAAAGACCTACACCTGGTGAGCCGAATATGTCCTTGGACATTCCCGGCACTAAAATCCATACGCCATTTCATTTCATTTCTACTGATTTCCATGTAAAAGCAGCCATGGACTATGTCCTAAATAATTTAGTTGAACATGATAAATCTCTGGCCATACGTTAGATATATTTGACTGTCTGAAGAACCACATTGGGTTCCACACCATTACAAAATATTAGAATCATTCCGTATTGACGGTTTTCACTTTACAAAGGTGAAAAAATGAGTGTATCCTCCTAATTCAATACATCATATACAAAGAGACCTAAAGAGACCTAAAAACCATCATAAAGAAAGTTTCATTTCTGTTTAATGACCTTGAAAAATACAAAATGATTATCATGAATCCGAAGCTTCCCACAGCCAAAGCGCTACCCAAGATCCATAAAGCACACATCCCCATAAGACCCATTATCAATTTCAGAAACAGTCCGACCTACGAGGTATCTCGGTTCATTCACAAGTTTCTCAAGTCACACTATCGTTTTCAAGCCAATTCATCAGTAAAGAACTCCATAGAATTGTGCAACACGATTAAACACTTTAATTTATCCAAACACCACACTCTTCATTCTTTTGATATTACTAACATGTATGCTAATGTTCCCATTAACAGCACCCTACAATTGATCAAGAACAATCTTTCCAAATTCAGCAATTTAAGTATAGGTGAAATAGATGAATTTATTCGGATTCTGGAGTTTACTTTGAATCACAATTTCTTCACTTTCAATAATGCCATTTACCAACAGATAGGTCTTCCCATGGGGTCACCAGCTTCAGGAATCCTTGCGGATACCTACATCGATCATTTAGAGCATTCTCACATCATTGGGAAGATTAACGGCATTCAACACTGGACACACTTTGTAGATGACACGTTTGTTATTATAGACTCCTGCGTTACTAACAACAACACAGTACTTGAATTTCTCAACTCCACTGACCCACATATAAAATTCACCATAGAGTCAGAAAACAATAATGCCCTTAATTACCTGGACTTAACCATCATACACAACAGCAACAACACTTTATCCTTCAAAATATAGACTACAGGAAATTCACACATACCATCAATACCATCCATCAGACCTCTGTGCACCCAGACATACATAAAAAAGCAGCTTACAATAGCATGGTCCTCAGAGCATTAACTGTTCCTTTATCTCGTAAGAATTACAAAAAATAAATTAATACTATTTACAATATTGCAGAACACAATGGTTTCAGTAGAACCTTCATCAGCAAAATCATCAATAGGTATAAGAGCAGGCCCAAGACTACCCTAGAAGAAGATTCTGCTCCTACAGAAAAGTTTTCCACATTCACTTTCCATAACAGTAGCATTTACCAAATTTTTAATATTAAAAAAAAAAAACAGCATCAAAATAGCATATAGAACTTCCCACACCAACCCCAAACTCAATTTCAATCCACACACTGTCACCAACAACAATAACAACATTAATAACAAATATTTGAACTCCAGAGTTTACAAATTAGAATGCCAATCCTGTAATTCCAGCTATATTGGTCAAACAGGCCGTAATTTTGTCATAAGATACGCCGAACATCGCAACGCTCTCAAATATAATCATTTTTCAGCTATGAGTGAATATCATAAAGCATCCAGCCACAAACACACTTCAATAGATAAAGATCTTAAGATCTTGCATTATGAGCAAAAAGGCACCTTGCTCAACATTCTCGAGAGCATCCATATCGATTTAGATCAGTTTATGAACCCCTCTCACAATTTAAATGAAGTCAACGAGAAAAAGAACATTCTACTTAAAACATTCATTCCATATATTTGTCAGAACTTCCATAAGATAAACAAACCCCGCCTCCATCTCTCCAACTCACCACCACTCCCCCCCTCCCCACACCAGCCCTGCACCACCCCTTCCTCCTCCGCTCCTTCCATCCTTGCAAATACAGCTGAACCAACAATAGACTCGATCGTGCGAACAAGACCGTTACTTTGAGAAGGCCAGGCCGTTTGAAAGGACATACACCTTCTAAACACCGTAAGTTTTAAGCTTTCTATACACCCATTCCACACTTTTTACTTATCAGCCCCCCATCCTCACACCACCTCATTTTTTTTTCCATTACAGACTGGAACTTCACTGATGATTTCCATTAAGTCACTTACAGTCTACCATGCATCTGTCATCTCTCTAACACAGCTTCTCAATTTTATGTCGCGGCCCTTCCGACCCTTTATAATAAGGCAAATCAACCAGCCAACATTATGAAACGATAATCAAGAATGGGACCGCTAGATTGAGAAGATATTGAGAATGGTGCTGTTCTAAAGCTTTAAATTTCATCAATGTTTTTCTTTGTCACAGGCTTTTCGCCTGCACGTTATGTCGGGCTTGCTTTCTCAAACTTTTTCGCTCCCGCTCCCCTCATAGTCAATTCGATGTGATGGGTTTCTACAAAGATAGATTTTCTGCCTGAATTTTCGACAGTGATTTCATCCTGTTTTGTATTGTTACAGAACCAATATTTTGTAAACTAACAGGTCCGCAACCTCACTATGTGCACTTATTGTTCATTTCCATCTGTATCATTGTTTTCATTTCTTTTCTTCTAAGGTTAACACAGTTTTTATTTTCAATTATTTTTTGTATTAACCCCTGTTTCACTGAATTTTATCGCAGTGAGTTGTTTTTTGCTCCACATGATGATATAAATATTGTATATTGTGCTAATTTTGTTTCCATCTAAGCTCTCTTGTTTTTTCATTTGTTTCTTCATTATGTTTTTTGGCATTTTTTAGCTTGTATTATGTAAATTATTTCAACCCCCCCCCTCCTCCCTTTTTCACTGAAGATGGCTCAAACGAGCCAAAACATGTTTGAATTTGATTACTCCGTCTAATGATGTATTGATGTATTGAATTAGGAGTATACACCCATTTTATCACATTTGTAAAGTTCCACACCATTACAATAGAGTTAAACTAATGTATTATTAAGTTCCACCTTTTCAATACAAAATATACAGAGTTTAAATTACGTAAATGATTAGGGACTAGTTTCAACCTAATATTAGGTCATCATTAGCCTAAAGCAAAATTAAAACAAATACCGAAGAAATCAAACAACATAGACACATAAGGTGTCGTAAATGTAAATTAGGTGTCAAATTATACGTAATACATTGTTTGAAGTAAAGACCGAAGATTCGGAACTTCAATAACAAGGATGTTGGGTCCAATTTAATGTTAGTTGTGAATAAAGTAGTTTTTATGCAGAAATTAAAATAGGTTTTGTTATAAATAGGCAAGTATAAATGAAAATGTAGAAGAGAATGCTTGTAACACCCCCCTGATATTATTAAATAAATAAATAAATAAATAAATAAATAAATAAATAAATAATAATAATATGACCATAGTATGGCCTCTCCCTAACTGATGAACTCCCACTTCATCGACTGTCAGCAGAGTAATGTAAGGAAGACTGCTTTAACTCAACCATACCAACTAAGTTTTACAAGACTGACCAATGTTGATTCTAAATGAAGGTTTGATTCCGCTTTCTGAAATTGGTTTCGGAAACTCTGTCTTCTTTCTTTTGTAACTATTGTAGATCCACGGATCAATATTAATTCGGTATCCTTCAATCATACAATCCTATTTGTAAAAACTAATGACTCTGTCGTTCTATTCAAAGAACTGGGATGACCTTCTGGCCCAATGAAAACTTAGGAGTTTTGTCTAGTGAAAAATGGGATCCAGTCTCCCCAGTTGTGCATTTAAATAAGTTTCAAGTTTGTCTGTAAAATATTTTGTTATTTTTTTCAGAATTTATATATTGTTATCTTGTTATTTCAAGTGTTGTTACCCTTGTTATCATTGGAACAGATGATCACTTACCGAAGAAAAGAAAAGATTTCCAGCAAATATACTTTTCAAAATTTAATGTTTTGTGTATGCTTTGTCCATTGTCCTGGCCCTGCCATTTTTGCCTCTACCATGTTCGCCCCATAACAAGTGGTAGTAAAGCATGGTAAAGGGGCCTGGATAAAGCCCCTTTTGACTATTTTTCGTAAAATATTTGACCTGAACTCTGAAAATATTGATTTTATATTTTTCTAAACTTTTAATTTTTCTTAACATTTCATCATGTCAAACCCTTGAAATGTTGTAGCTCCTTGGTACCTCTGTAAAGAGCAGCACATTGATGAACTTTTTTTTTTGTTTTTTTTTTTGTTTGCTATTGGCTTTACGTCGCACCGACACAGATGTGTCTTATGGCGACGATGGGACAGGAAAGGGCTAGGACTGGGAAGGAAGTGGCCGTGGCCTTAATTAAGGTACAGCCCCAGCATTTGCCTGTTGTGAAAATGGGAAACCACTGAAAACCATCTTCAGGGCTACCGATAGTGAGGTTCGAACCTACTATCTCCCGAATCCATTGATGAACTTTTAATTAGGAAACTGAAGTCTGTGACATTGTCAGTACCGATGTGTCACGCCTCAAAGAATCCTTGGAACTACGTATTTGTATTCTGATCTATGGAGAGAAAGAAGATGGAGAGTCCTTGTCCATAATCGAGTCTAATATTGCAGAGGTCACTTCAGTGACTAGCTTATTTGAAGGTGATGAGCCATCAGCTAATCAACTTAAGTGTGTACAGACATGAATGTTTCATTTCTATAATAGAACTGGTGATCTATTGTCTCTACAACTTAATGACAATCATAACAGTATTGCTGAATTCTTGTGCCAACGGGTCTCTAGCTCATTAGATAAGATTAATCAAAGGTTAATTGGATCTGCCAGTGAGAGGAATGACAGTGTGATTCCGGTTGTGGAGGAGGAACAAAACATGTAGTAGTAGTCCGGGCCCGCGGTGTAGGGGGCAATGCGTCCGCCTGTCATCAGGCGGGTTTGATTCCCGCCGGATCAGGGGTTTTTAATTGTAAATGATTAATATCCCTGGCCTGGGGACTAGGTGTTTGTGTCATCCTTAATGTTCCTTTCCTCACATTCAACACTTTACACTTCCGCCATTTCCAAATACACGCAGGTTCACAACATATGGTGTAAAGTAGGGGCAAAAACATCTTCTTAGGTCGACGGCCCGAATAAAGAGCATTTTAAAAGAGGTAGTAGTAGTAGTAGTAGTAGTAGTAGTAGTAGTAGTAGTAGTAGTAGTAGCAGCAGCAGCAGCAGTAGAGTAGTAGTGGTAGTAGATGATGTCAAAACAACAACAAAGAGGCTATATTTCATTGGTTTACTAAACTTTATTTAGTTTAAAAGTTAAATTAAGTTGTACAGAATATATTACATCAAATTCAACTTACATTAATATTTTGTGTGTCCACCTCGTGCCTTTTTAAGCACCTGAACTCGATGTGTCATTGACTCAACAAGTTTTTCACATGTAGCAGGTGGAATCTCGGTACCAGACTTGAACAATTTTCTCAATTAACTCTACTCTACTTGTACAAAAATATTTACTTAGTTTTTGAGACATAATTGCCCACAAATTCTCAATAAGGTTCATAACCGCTCAATACCCAGATCTGTGCAACACTTACCACATTGGCTAGCATTGCCATCTTGGAAAATGAAAGGCCTAAGATTTTCTCGATTGAAATGAAATGATCCCTTGCTGTATTTAATACCTCATTTTTAAGGATATCACAGTATTTTAACCCTGTAATTGAACCTGCGCAAACCTTAATTCTTCCCACTCCTTTAGCAGCAATTGCTCCCAACAGCATTACACTTTCACTGATCTTTTTCGTTTCCACTACACAATCTTTCATTAATTCCTCTCCTGGCCCCATCCACAGTTTCAAACCACTGTCATTGTCATACACATTAAATTTCTTCTCATCCGAAAAAATCACTCTCTTCCAGTCCTCGGATGTCCACTGTTGATAAGAGATCGACAAACCTTTATCTGAATGGAAAATTCTAAAATTCTAAATTCTAAAATTCTAAATTCTAATTCCCATGCTTTTGTGTTAGGAGGGCTTTCTTTGCAGGTTTTTTCTTTTTCAGTCTGAGTTCAGAAAGGCGTCTTAGCACTGTTTGATGGGAAGTTGGGGCCCCAAACTCCTAGTCAATCTTAAAAGCAATCTGCCTTGAACTCTGTTTTCTGTCTTGCTTTGCCATCATTTTCATTGCCCTGCACAATCTGGGAATGGAGATTTTCTTCTGACCACATTTGTAACTCAAACTTGACTTTCAGTTCCAGATTGTTTCTTCAATATATTTCCCACAGTTTTGTGGTCAACTGACAATTTCCTAGCAATTTCCCTACTCAAGAATCCTTCCTTCTGTTTGAGTCCCAAAACCATCCCTTGCTTCCTTGGAGAAAGGTCTTTTCTCTTTCACATAACCTGTGAAACCGAATATTTGTATGAATAACCATGGAAACACAAACTCATTGTTATTTATGCTTTAAATAGCACAATACATAAATATAAAAACTGTCTGGATACTTACGGAAGTAGGTTTTCACACAATTCTTCTTAAAATGCACACAATTCAGCTTAACAACCAACAGCTGACAGAAAATTGGAGGGAAGACAAACTAGAGACAACTGGTGGAGTGAAATGAAACTTCCAAGTATGTAAGTGCCATCTAATATCAATTTTTGTAACTAATGTATATTTCATTTTAAAAAACTTGTCGAGTCAATGACCCATCAAGTTTAAGCACTTAAAAAGGCACGAGGTGGACACAGAAAATATTAATGCACACTGATTTTGATGCAGTATGTTCTGTACAACTTAATTTAACTTCCAAACCAAAAAACTTTAGTAAACCAATGAAAAATAGCCACTTTGTTGTAGTTTTGATATGCATGAAGTAAAATTTGTAGGCAAGGATTTCTTTCCTTTTTTTTTTTTTGCTAGTGGCTTTACGTCGCACCGACACAGATAGGTCTTATAGCGACGACGGGATAGGAAAGGCCTAGGAGTTGGAAGGAAGCAGCCATGGCCTTAATTAATGTACAGCCACGGCATTTGCCTGGTGTGAAAATGGGAAACTATGGAAAACCATCTTCAGGGCTGCCAACAGTGGGATTCGAACGCACTATCTCCCGGATGCAAGCTCACAGCCGCGCGCCTCTAACCGCACGGCCAACTTGCCCGGTGGATATTATTTTGGA
This sequence comes from Anabrus simplex, assembly GCF_040414725.1. Taxonomy (NCBI): domain Eukaryota; kingdom Metazoa; phylum Arthropoda; class Insecta; order Orthoptera; family Tettigoniidae; genus Anabrus; species Anabrus simplex. Next base: position 1,001,543,199 of record NC_090266.1, read on the forward strand.
CCAAACTGTAGTAGTAGTAGTAGTAGTAGTAGTAGTAGTAGTAGTGGTAGTAGTAGTGTCTCACTAAGAAATTTTATGGTTTTTTAAAGATTCCAAGATGCCAGAATTTCTTCCCGCAATTATTTTACGTGCCAGTAAATCTACCAAGATGACCTTATGTATTTGAGCACCTTCAAATACCACCAGACTGAGCTGGACTCAAACCCACCAACTTGAGCTCAGAAGGCCAGCATTCTACCACCTCAGCTACTCAACCCAGCTTGCTACTGGTGAGAGTGATAAGAATTTCACCCTAAAAGAGGTTCTTTAACATGGCAGTAAATCTACTAACAAGGGTCATTTACAGTGGAGTACTCCTAACGGCCGTTCCATGATTCAGTATCTCAATCTCAAACACAGATGGGAGAATCTAATCATTTGCACTACATAGCCCCTTCCCATTTAACGATTAAGCATTAACTCAGGGGCACAAACTAGAACAGAAAACGAACCAAATAGTTTTATTACCTGTTAACATTTACCATAAATGGAAATTAATTCTAATGAAGATATGCTGAATCCCACATGCATGAACTACTGAAGCAGACAATACGTACTCTAAAGCTATACAATGATGGAAAAGTCAAAAAATTTATATAAAGAAATGTCTCACCAATCAACCATTCATTTCTGTGTCCAGATCAAACACGATTCTTCAAGAACTAAGCAGCAACAACAACTCTCATACTGACAGCCCATTGATCATCTTGGGAGTTTGATTGAATCATGTTTGGGCAGACTAGTAGATGTTCCTGGTTCTGAATGTCTCCACAATCATATTCTGGCTATTTTGTTGAGGGCAGTACCTACTTATGGGATGACAAGATGCATTCCACACAGGCGCTGCATATTCTCCCACTGAAAAGCATAGCCTCAGAGCAGATGTTCTGAGCGTAGATGGCTGAGCACCCCATCACTATCTGTCAGCTTACGAATAATATTATTATGAGTGCACACACTTTGCTTTACCTTGAAACAGTGGCATTTGAAAGATAGTGTATAATCTAATGTGACACCAAGATAGGCTACTGCTGAACTCTGCAGAAGCTTTTGATTGCACCATGACACATCCAGCTTTCTTGTTAGCCTCCCTGCTGCACAAATGAAAGGCACACTCGTGAGTTTTGGACGCACTTGGTTTTAGATGGTTTCTGTCGTAGTACAGCACAAGCTATTTCAGACCATTTTCAAGATTCTTTCCCACTTTCTTGAAACTCTTACCCTGCACTGCTAGAGCAGTGTCATCAACGTAGATGAAGTGCAGCGCATATTCCAAGAATAGCTGGTCATTGGTGAAAATGAGCTACAATATAGGTGCTAACACACTTCCTTGTGGAAGGTCATTCTGTGTCCATTCTTGCCTCTAAGAGTAACAAAGAAATATCTGTTCTGAACAAAGATATGAATAAGGGACATAAGGTGGAAGTCCTTATTGGTTGATAAAACTGTTTTCTTTTTTTAGTTGCTTTACGCCCCACCGACAGATAGGTTTTATGGTGACGATGGGATAGGAAAGGTCTAGGAGTGGGAAGGAAGGAGCCGTGGCCTTAAGGTAAAGACCCAGCATTTGCCTGGTGTGGAAATGGGAAACCATGGAAAACCATCTTCAGAGCTGCCAACGATGGGGTTCAAACCCACTATCTCCCGAACGCTAGCTCACAGTTCCGCGCGCCTAACCACACAGCCAACTCGCCCGGTGATAAAAATTCTGCAAAAGCAAATGACATTCTACAGTGCCATAAGCTGCAGACAAATCAACAAATGCTACTCTAGTTATCATTTTATTCTTTGAAGTGCTGTGTTAGAAGAATTTCGCAGCAGTAAGAATTTCCAGCTATGAGATCTGCTTGTTCTTTTATTAATTTCTCCTCAAAGACAGGGCTGATACTATTTAGAAACTTTCTTCCAGCAGTTTTGAATGTATGACGTCGCAATTACATTGGCCTGGAGTTCTTAGGATTGTTAACTTCCTTTCCTGGTCACTTTCTTTTTCTTTTTTTCAGTAGATTTTCCATTCTTCAGATATTGCATTCATTAATATTCCTCCAGCCTCAATAGTATACTCCACGAAAGGATCATTGTGATACAGTTCCTGTTCATGATCTGGAAGTCCTTTAGTGTCTACTGTCAGACCAGAGATGTAGTTTATTCCGCATCCTCTTTGAATATGTTTTCTTGAGATCTTCTGTACCAGGTTTACAAAGGAATTGTAAATTTCTGGTGTAGGTGGAATTTGGTAAATTTTATTATCAAGCTTCTGTTAAAATGTTTCAAACTGAATTTCTTGAAACTGAACCTTCTCTTGAAAAGGACATTTTCTGGTGTTACTACCACCTCAACTTTGCATATGACAGGTCTGTGTTGTGATCGTGGAAATGTTTTTTCTATAATCTTTATGCATTGGGAAGAGATTCTTCTAACAGTGAAGTTGTTTTCAGGATTGCAGCCTCTCCTCCAGCGACCACTACTATTGAATGATGATGGTTGCTATTGGTAATGAACAAGCTGTATATCATCTCTCTTTGCCCTTGTTTCAAACAAATCCATTTTCATCAGTGTCAGAACATCCCTCTGAAGTGCTCCTGCATTTCAAAACACCTATCATAAACCTAGAGGAATGATATCTAATTTCTGAGGTGCAACAAATGTAAATGTTGCACCTGGGGGTTTATAGATGAAGGTCGCACTGAAATTTGATATTCCTACAGTAAAAATTTTCATGTCATTCTCCTCCTTAAGGGATGCAAATGAAATGATCAAATCAGGTTTTATAAATATAGCACTTCCATACCTATTGTGACATCTTTCAATAATCGATTGCATGCCTATAACATTTGGTCTGTTTTGTTGGCCATCTGTGTGTTTCCCGGAGCATCAAAACATCACAGCTTGCATGCTTACACACATCTTCCAATAATACTTCCTTATCTTGAGAAAAAAACATCGACATTCAATCACCCCTGTCTGATATGAAATGATATAACGTATGAGATAGGTAGCAGGTAGGGATGCTCTTCGGATGCAGCCCTGCCCAGGGAGTGGTGCCCCTTCCTGTGTGAGTCCCAGAGCACACTGACCCAGTGTGTAGCATCTGGTAGAGAGTCCCAGCTCAGGGTTATGAGTGAAGACCTCAATGGAATCTACCGGGGAAAAGATGGACTTTGGAACGGTGGAGAATGTGGAAGAGGCAGCCCAGCACTCGAGGAGTACCCTATTCAACAGCAGCATTTGTTTCCCATGTTAGGGGCAGCCTTAATAATTGCTGACTGTAGCTTTAAAATGCCTTTGGGAGTGGCGAATCCATCGTAAGAATAGCATAAAATGAGTGGTGGTAATTATCAGCCTCAGAAAAGGTTAGGGTGTACCCTGCTAAAAGCAATACGCAGTTCTTGTGCTGGTGGAGCTGTAATAAATGGGCAACCAGCAATTAATATTATGAAGGTGGGAATAACAAATCTTACGACCCTGACAAGAAAATCAGAAGAGTTGAGTGATTTTATGCAGAAGTAGAATTTTGCAATGATGGGACTGTGCGAGGTCAAGTGGAGGGGAAAGGGGGTGAAGAGGATGAGTAAAGGATACACCCTATACTGGAGTGGAGGAGGTGAGGCAAAGAATAGAGTAGGAGTGATTGTTAACAAAATCGTGGATGAAAATGTGGATAAGGTAGACTAAGATAGTGATAGAATAATCAGACTGAGGATGGAAGAAGGAGTGAAATATTTCATCGGAGTTTATGCACCCCAAACTGAAAACAGTGAGGAAAATATAGAACAACTTTTGGAGACACTCGAGGAAATAATCACTAATGTGGAAGTGATAGTCATGGGAAAACTCAATGCGCAGGTTGGAAATGGTAAAATTGGTAAAGAAGAAGCGAGTGGTCCATCTGGATATGGAGAAAGAAACAGTGAGGGAGATAAGTTGATTTTTGTGAGAGAGATGGAATGATTGTGGGTAACGCTTTGTTTGGAAAGAAGAATAGTAAAATGATCACTAGATAGCTGGGGTGAAAGGACAAAAACAGGCATTGACTATTTTGTGGTTGAGAAAATAAATCATAAACAGTCAATGGATGTAACAGCACTACCAGGTGAGGCGTTTGATGGAGACCATAGAATAGTGGTAGCAAAATTGAAAATGGGTAAAATTGTGAGAGTAAAAGAAATAAGACAGAAAAAAATAAAAGTATGGAAATTAAAAGATAAAAGAAATCAGGAGAAATTTTAGGAAGAATTAAAACAGAACATCACTATATCAAAAATAGAAAGTGTAGAAGAAGAATGAACCAAATTTAAAAACATGTTTGTAAGCTGTGCAGAGAAGATTTGTGGCAGAAATTCAGCTAGAGTGAAGGAGGAGACACTTTGGTGGAATGAAAAGGTGAAGGAGGTTGTTAAACAAAAGAAGAAAGCATGGCAAGAATGGAATAGAGATAGGGAAGAAGGAAGTAAGATTAAGTATCAGGAAATTAAAAGTAAGTGTAAAAAAGCAGTAAATTAGGAAAAGAGAAAATGTTGGGAGAGATTCACACAAGAGTTGGAAAAGGATGTAAATGGTGGGAAAAGGATGTTGTATGGATTGATAACAAATAAAAGAAAAGAAAAATATACACAAAAGAAGTGAAGGAAGAGAGTGGAAATTTAATGACAGACCCAGAGAAAATAAAGAATAGATGCAAAGATTATTTTGATGAACTCGTGAATGTGAGCAATGATGCAGAAGAGAGTGTAGTGGTAAATCAGGGAAATCCAGAAATGGAGAGTGATATTGCAATGGCAAAGGTGGAAATAGCTGATAAACAAATGAAAATAAGAAAAGCAGCAGCAATGGATGATATATGTGTGGAAGTGATAAAGGCAGCAGGACCTATTGGTCTACATTGGTTATATAGGCTGCTAAAGTGTTCAGAGTCTCTCATAAAAACTAAGACAGCTGAAGCAGCGTTTTTACTCTCCGATCCGTAAGCTGAACTATGGAAGGTGTGTGCATAGTTCTTGACCTTGCAAGGAGCCTGCACATGTTCAATCTGGCAAACATCAGTCACCAGTCTGAATCACAGCTGTTAACATGGTGAGAGAGTTAACATTGCAACACCGTATTTTCATACGTAAAAGTTCTGGTTTCATCTTAATGGTCATGTGAACAGTCATAACTCTCGCTACTGGTGCGCAGAAATTCCTAATGGTGTTTATGGAGTCCCTCATTATGATAGGAAGATTGGTGTTTGGTGTGCTGTTAGTGCAAAACGAATAATTGGGCCTTATTTTTTCGAGGCGACAATAAATGCAGACGTACCAAGATGGCATTTTTGACGCCATTCTTCCATCAGTTAATGGAAGAATAAAAATTGCATCAGTGGTTTCAACAAGATTCAGCCCCTACTTATACAGAAGTGTTTTCAGACAGAGTGATCAGTGGTGGTCTATTTCCCCCTCATTCTCCAGATTTAATAGAGTGTGACTTTTACTTGTGGGGTAAACTGAAAGAAAATGAATGAAATCAGAAACATTGAGTGGCAGAACTCACTCATATCAGCCAGAATGTGGTTACCAGACACAATGCCTGTATAACCCACGAAGGACGACACTTGTAGCATCTTTTATAGGTAAAATTTCATATAAGATAGTATACACGTTTAAAGCAGGACGGCCGCATGCAACATAAGTTCAGCTGAGGCAGCTGCCATAGCACAGACTACAAACACTGTGCGTTCTGTCTTAAGTTTATATGACATACCCTGTATATGGAGGAAAAAGCAAGAACCTGACAACTGGGATAAAGGTGTAATAATACCAGTATTTAAGAACGGTGACAGGAAGGTATGTGACAATTATCGAGGAATTACACTGCTGTCACAAGTAGCCAAAATACTAGAGAGAATAATAGAAAAGGAGATGAGAGGAAGGGTGGAAAGAAATTTAGAAGAGCAGTATGGATTTTGACAGAGCAAGTCAGCAATAGACCCTATATTTACCATGAGAACACTGATGGAAAAACAGTGGGAATAGGAAAAAGATCTGTCGATGGTATTCCTTGATCTAGAGAAGCATACAATAATGTTAATACATACATATATTCTTTATTTTTTTCTCCAGATCTACATTATATGTATATGATCCATTAATGTAGAGAAAAATAACAAGTCTGACCTAAACCAGCTCACAAAAAGAAAAGGAAAAGAATGCCAACAGATAGGCAGACACATGAACAAAACCATAATAATAATAATAATAATAATAATAATAATAATAATAATAATAATAATATAAACAATAATAAAAAAAGGGCAATGCGGCAGGATAAACACTGTCACCTGGCCCAAGATCAACCCTTAATGGTGGTCTGTTGGCCATTGCAGAAGGCAGTATGGCAGTATGATAATAAGAAACTAAAATAATAACATGTTACTGTGTAGAGTACAATAGTGTCAGCAGACGGCATCTACAATTTAAACAAGCTTCATATCACTTCCGGCCGGGTTCGCAACTCAGCGCAATCCTTCCTGAACACTGACCTCTCTATTGCTCTACTTAAGTTGCAAACCCAGCTTTTGTGTTACATCCACTGTCGTACCGATGTGCAATTATTCTTCTTACGTTTCATTACTATTGTCCACTGTTAAACTCTATTATCTTGCTACACTTATTATCTTTTAAAAATTCAGACAACTCTCCACATTAAAATAATGAAACCATCTCACTTGTCATTCCATACATCACCAACCAAACATCACTATCTCCCTATTCATCCATCAGCCTTAACTCATCACAATTTTTACATCCACTCCACTACTTCATTCACTAACACCTGACTTAGACCATACGCTCATATACCATCCTTCTCCAAACATTAATTTATCACGAAGCCTCGTGATTATTTACAAAGTCACCACATATGCCTTCGCAACTTTGAATCACCATCATCCTGCAACCACTTGTCTTCACCAGCCAAAACATCTCAACAATAGCCACACAAGCCTTTCCCCATATTAAATTATGCCACTACATTTTACCATCTCACTATATTAAATTATGCCATCACATTTTACCATTAGCTTTTACCCTTATCGCCTACCCATTTTTTACAATCACTCTCTTCCTTACTCACTAACCAAATACCCACCTCATCTTAATTACAGCCTTCCAATACCATCTAATGACAGTAATCAATATACACACTTCACCCCCTACTAAATTAATTACTTAATCACTCTTATCTCAGTTACAAATAACACATTCACTCCACTGTTCTCATGTGCTTAAACAATTTACTTACTGCTGCCGTTTTTTTTTTTTACTTCTTGACACTATGCCTTCGTCCAATTTGCTCTCTCTTTTAGGCTCAAGCTTCTCCCTTTCGCCAAGGCACTTCTTGCTTCTGCTTCCTCCCTCCAAGCCGTATTGTCACTGCGTTTATGTACACTTGTCACATCTCTCACACTGGCCTCCGTCCTCAGCTCCTTAACTATTGCTCTGGTCTCCTTCCTCATCTCAATTGCTGCTTCCCTGGCTCCTTCTATGATCGATTTGAAGATAGCATGTCTCCCTGTGCCCTGCTAATTTCTTCTTGCTGCAAGCTCTGTTCCAATGCCCTATTTTCCTTGGTCGTTTCTTTATCCCCATGCCCGTCTTCACCAACTTTACTGCCTCTAACTTGCCTTTCTTCCACTCTCTTCCCCATTACCACTTCGTTCATATTCTCTTCCATTTCCTGTAATTTCGTCACTGTCCAAAATCTGGTCCATTGTCCATTGGTTACCACTAATTGTTGACCCTTAATGTAGGCTCTTAACCCTTGAATTCTAGCCCTGACCAAATGTTTCTTCAGAGTGTTCATATTCTTAATCCCTTCTCTTCCCATGTCTCTTTTAATCCGAATTTTTGTACTCCGTATATTATCCGCGCCTCTTATCACTATTTCTGCCATCAGGGTGGAAAACAACTTCACTTTTATCGGCCTAGTACCCTGTGCTTTACCTATCCTTTCCACATCATCAATATCAACTTCACTAAAGTTAATTTTCATAATTTTCATAATAACTAAGCATTTCTTCCTGCGTTCTAGGCTACCGTCCTGCCTTCAGCTTCACCATCTCCCTTATTTTCACCTTGAGTAATATAATTTTTCTCTCGTTGGTTTCCACTTTGGTCATTGTTTCATCTGTTTTTCCCTGTATCCATCGCCTCATATTTTCAAATTCTTTCACTTGTTCCTTCATCATATTTTTAATCTGCTCAAACGGGCATACTTCTTCCACAACTTCTTTAACCACTCTTCTTATGACCTCCATGTCTTCCCAGTTCATGTTGCCACTGGAAGTCGGACCAGGGTTTACTTCCACACCCCCTATAGCTAGCAGTACCATAATCACCGCTGCCACCAGTATCATCTCACCCATCATTCTTGTTTCCATTTTGCCTCCTTCATTCCTGGCTATTTCCTTCTTCCATCTCCCCTGCCATCTTCCAATAACTAGCCGATATTGATCCACACCAATCATCTTTCTCTTCCCTCCCGTCTTACTTTTTCCACTCACCGCTCAAACTCCACTCCCGCTCTATCGGCACACTCAACTCAGCACGTCCGTTCCTGACCGCTGACTAGGTTAGACTGATAATGTTAATAAAGAAAAGGTGTGGGAAACCCTGGAAAAAAAAAAGGATGTGGAAAGCAATCAAGGGAACTAGTGAAAGCAATGTATAAGAATTGTTCCAGTTGTGTCCAGACTCCAGGGGAGAACAGGTTGGTTTAGAAACCAAACTGGACTAAGACGGAGAAGTGTATTGTCTCCATTTATGTTTATAATGGTTATGGGTGAACTTATAAAGGAAACAATGGCAAGATATGGAGGGGATATGAAAATATTCTTGTTTGCAGATGACATAGTGATCTGGGGATTCAACAATACAGAAGTGGAAATCCAACTAGAGGCTTTAAATGACAATATTGAGAAATATGATATGAAAATCAGTGTGGAGAAGAGCAAAACAGTGGTGATGACAAGGGGAGAAAGAGAAGGCAAAGGAATTGTTAGTATCAGAGGCAAAACCTTGAGGTTGTTGAATACTTAAAATATTTGGAAAATGAAATAATGCAGGATGCTAGGTTGGATAAGGGGATCAGCAGAAGTGTACAAACGGGAAATACATTCTAACAAAATGTAAGGAACCTGGTATGGAACAGAGAAGTTCCTATGAAATGTAAAATGATAATGTACAATATATACTATATCCCTTAATTAACGTAAGCATCAGAGACTTGGACTTTGACAACAAGAAATGAGAGTAAAATTCATGCCAGTGAGATGAAGTTCCTGCGGAGTATGGTAGAGAAGACAAGGAGAGACAGAATAAGAAATGTTGAGGTCAGAAAGGAGATATGGGTAGAAAAACGAAGTGATAGTGTGCTGTTGTGCCTCGAACTTACCTTATGAATGGAAAATTCTAAATTCCCATGGAGGGAATTAGATATTCTTCACCAATAGAGCATGTCAAAAACATATCAGGTGTAAGATTTTTCAGGCGTTTGCTCTATTAACCAGCGTTTCGTCTTGGGTCTGACACATCCCACTGACACTGGGGTGTATGCAGGTGAACTTATCAGAAGCCTCTTATGAGGCACAGTCTGATAACAGCATACGGCAGATAAATCTCCACAATGGAATTATTGCCCGCCTAGCAATTCCGAATGGAAAATTCTAAATTCCCATGGAGGGAATTAGATATTTTTCACCAATAGAGCATGTAATACGCCTGATATGTTTTTGATAGTGTGCTGCACATGACTTATTCTTAGTTTCTGCGCTCTCAACAGGTTATTTGCACTGTTATTTAGTGTTGTTTAATATGTGTGGTGATTGTTGTGGATAAAAGTGATATTTATTTCGAAGTGAATCACTTTGGAGGATTTCTGTTTCTATTTCTTAAATGGATATGATTCCCAGGAAGCGTAATGCGATTATAATATTATCTCCAAATACTTCTAGGAAACAAAGAGAATTAGGTACTAAATTTGGTGTCTGTCTAGCCACTATAAATAGAATTATTCAGCAGAACAAACAAACTGGATCAATTTCACCAAAGAAAATGGGGAACTGTGGCAAGAAACAGAAAGTAACGCCAACTGACCACTTTCTCCTCAGCAGAAGTAAATTAAACCCTAGGCTAACTGCTGTGGACTTGGCATGTATATTGGGGGAAAGGGGAGTGAATCTGCACATTTCTAATGTTCGCCTTAGACTTCTGTTAGCTGGAAGGAAAGCCTGCAAACCAGTAAGAAACACCACCTAACAGGAGAAATGCACAAGAAACTTCTTTTGTGGGCACCTAGTCATCAGGACTGGACAATGGAACACTTGAAAATAGTTCTTTTCTCTAATGATAGTTATTTTTACGTGCAGAGGCAGAGGGTTCAATATGTGCACCAAGCAAATAATGAGGTAATAACCACATCATTAGCAACAGACAATAAAACACCCTGCGCAGAAGATATTTTGGGGGTGTTTCACACATGAAGAATTGGGACTCTTAGTACCAGTTGAAGCGATGATAAAATCTGACCAGTACATCCAAATACTGCAAAGAAGAATTGTTCCTGAGTTGCAGAACAGGTTTCCAGACAGTAACGGAATTTTTCAGCAAGATCTGGCTCCTTGCCATACTTCTAAGAAAGTGAAAAAAAATTTCAGTGAGAACAATATTCGTGTTTTAGAGTGGCCAGGGAAGTCTTCTGACATAAATCCCCTGGAAAACTTGTGGGCTATTTGCAAAAGGAGACTTGAAAAACTTGACTGTTCTACCAAAGTATGCATGATAGAGTCTTTATTTAAGTGTGGTTTTGTGATGATGAATTGAAAAATATGTGCTCAAACTTGTGAAAGCAATGCCAAATCATGTGAAAGTACTTATAAAACACAAAGAAGGACATATCAGCTATTAGAAGGTATTCAAGGTATGTATTATGTAAATAAATGGAAAAAACATTAAAAATGTCTAATTTAACACCGTGTTCTGATTAATTCGAATAGGACAGTAACAGAGATGAGTAGCAGCAGAAGAGACGGAGAACACCTTGACCAATAACAAGCCAGTGTAATGTTACTGTAGGTAAGTTTAAAAGGGCTTAGGACATTGTAGACCATCACATTTAACTTTTTTTTCTAGCTCAGTGATATTAGGGCATTCAAGGCCTAGGCGATTAAACAACCCCCACACCCCCTGATTCCTTTTCCCCCCTCATTCTTCTGATACTCATAGTTGATGGACTTCATTAATACCTTCATTATTGTAGCCTGTACAATAAAGTGTATCGGATACAGGGTTTTCAGTCACAGTCTACATTTGTATGCAAAGATGGGAAGATAACTACTTTTCAAGCAACATATTTTTGTATGTAAATATTATTATAAAGATGAACTGACTTGTTGCATTCAATCAGAGTTTTGCAGAAGGTTTTCTGGACAACTGAGTCCTTCCAGAACTTCAATTCATGATCTTGTGAATAAGTCTGAGACTACTGTTTAGTGTTAAACTACAAACACACACAAAGACATACAGTGTTAGCAGAAGAAAAATTAGATCAAACTGGCACAAAACTTCAACGTTCGCCACAAAATTCACTACCGAAATCAGCACAGCAAGTTGAAGTTTGAGTGACTTCTGCACACACACAGCAACAAAATTATTACAACTCAAACCTTAGAAATGCACACGGGTTCATAGTTCAAAACCAGCTGATCTCGTGACACGTGCAATAAGAACATTATAGCGGTCAGGATAAATAGTGTTTACCCGGCACAATGCCTGTTTAGCTTCAGAATGATGAAATTTCCAGCATTTGTTATGAGGGTAGAATTAAGTTTAGTTTCTAATACTGTATATGCAGATTTACAGATTTAGGAAGCAAAGAGACTACAGGCCGGCTGTGGCCAGGTGAGCTGCAGATGTCGGGGGAAGCCAACCAGTTGCATGCGAGCGATCAGGTTTAATATAGAAAACCCTGAATAAAAGATTGGAAACTGGACTTTCCATAATCTTTGTTATGTAAACTTTCTAGACAGAAAGAAAGTAACAATTTCATATATGCAGCATTTGTTCATTCAAGACAAAGCAATACAATAAATAGCAATTAATAGAGAAACTCTCAATATTTTGTTATTGTGATATCCCTATAAGTGCTCAATGTGGGCTCCGGTTGTGACGCGTGTTGTTTTCATCCTCATCGATAAGCTCATGGAAAGCACAACAAAATTCTTCGCGGCACACACAGTCGTTCGGCACGAAGGCTTACTTTGGTTGATATTTTTATGGTTATGTCTCCAGACATTTTCGTGGAATCCTCCACACGGTCAGCTGAGGAATGCATAGCTTCCTGCTGACCCAACTGGTTAATTTCTGGCGGCTTCGTTAGTACACTTGGTACACTGCTCCACTGTCTCCGCCGATGACCCGGGCCGCCCACTGCTCTTCCCCTTACAGTGACAGCTTGTACTCTCGTACCTCCGTGATCCTTATTAATCTTCCTACAAAAACTGCGCTGCACTAACCTCACTGAATTTCTTAGAGCATACTCTGTCACAATGGTTCAGGCTTGTGGGTTACTGTAGTCATGTCCTAGTTCGTGAACCATGGGCAACGGCTGAGTGGCCTAGTAAGTGGTCCTGAGAGTCGGGATACCAGTTGCTATGGAATGGGAGTGGGCATCTCGGACATATTCTGAGTCGTGGCCCTCCTTGTGCTCAGGCGGCTAGGACTATACAATTCACCGGTGGTCCATAACCCGTTAGAGGAGAGATCCTCACTTGGACTATGTGCAAGTAGGGCAGCATTCTGCTTCATGAATTAACCGAGCTCAGAACACTTTAAGCAAGCCTCGGACCTATGGGAGTAATGGAGACCCACTCCCATTTGACAGGCGAGGGACTCCTTGGAAACAACTTGGCGAACAAAATGGAATTTGATGGGGAGCTATCAATATTAATGGGGCTTATGCAAGAAAGAAGGTAGAACTGGCTGAGTCAGCAAAGAGGATGCATCTGGATGTGCTAGGAGTAAGTGATATTCGGGTAAGGGGAGATAATGAGGAAGAGATAGGAGATTATAAAGTGTACTTGACGGGTGTTAGAAAGGGAAGGGCAGAGTCTGGGGTAGGGCTCTTTATCAGGAATACCATTGCACGCAACATAGTTTCCGTAAATGAGCGAATGATGTGGGTAGATTTGTCAGTGGGAGGAATTAGGACTAGAATTGTGTCCGTGTATTCACCAAGTGAGGGTGCAGATGGGGATGAAGTTGACAAGTTTTATGAAGCATTGAGTGACATCGTGGTCAGGGTGAACAGCAAGGATAGAATAGTGCTAATGGGCGATTTCAATGCGAGGGTTGGGAATAGAACTGAAGGATACGAAAGGGTGATTGGTAAATGTGGGGAAGATATGGAAGCTAATGGGAATGGGAAGCGTTTGCTGGACTTCTGTGCTAGTATGGGTTTAGCTGTTACGAATAAGGCTATTCACCACTACACATGGGAGGCTAGGGGTACCAGATCCATAACAGACTATATCTTAACCGACTTCGAATTCAGGAAATCTGTTAGGAATGTACGAGTTTTCCGGGGATTTTTCGATGATACAGACCACTATCTGATCTGTAGTGAACTAAGTATCTCTAGGCCTAGGGTAGAGAAAGTGAAATCTGTCTGCAAACGAATAAGGGTAGAAAATCTCCAGGACGAGGAAATTAGACAGAAGTACATGGATATGATTAGTGAGAAGTTTCGAACAGTAGACAGTAAGCAGGTTCAGGATATAGAAAGTGAATGGGTGGCATACAGGGATGCTGTGGTAGAAACAGCAAGGGAATGCTTAGGAACAACGGTGTGTAAAGATGGGAAAAGGCGAACATCTTGGTGGAATGATGAAGTGAGAGCAGCTTGTAAACGTAAAAAGAAGGCTTATCAGAAATTGCTCCAAACAAGGGCTGAGGGAGACAGGGATTTGTATGTAGATGAAAGAAACAAGAGCGAAACTAATAGTTGTTGAATCCAAAAAGAAGTCGTGGGAAGATTTTGGTAACAACCTGGAAAGGCTAGGTCAAGCAGCAGGGAAACCTTTCTGGACAATAATAAAGAATCTTAGGAAGGGAGGGAAAAAGGTAATGAACAGTGTTTTGAGTAATTCAGGTGAACTCATAATAGATCCCAGGGAATCACTGGAGAGGTGGAGGGAATATTTTGAACATCTTCTCAATGTAAAAGGAAATCATCCTGGTGGTGTTGTGGACAGCCAATCTCATCGGGAGGAGGAAAATGATGTTGGTGAAAATATGCTTGAGGAAGTGGAAAGGATGGTAAATAAACTCCATTGTCATAAGGCAGCAGGAATAGATGAAATTAAACCTGAAATGTTGAAGTATAGTGGGAAGGCAGGGATGAAATGGCTTCATAGAGTAGTAAGATTAGCGTGGAGTGTTGGTAAGGTACCTTCGGATTGGACAAAAGCAGTAATTGCACCTATCTATAAGCAAGGGAACAGGAAGGATTGCAACAACTATCGAGGTATCTCATTGATTAGTATACCAGGCAAAGTATTCACTGGCATCTTGGAAGGGAGGGTGCGATCAGTCGTTGAGAGGAAGTTGGATGAAAATCAGTGTGGTTTCAGACCACCGAGAGGCTGTCAGGATCATATTTTCAGTATGCACCAAGTAACTGAAAAATGCTACGAGAGGAATAGGCAGTTGTGTTTATGTTTCGTAGATCTAGAGAAAGCATATGACAGGGTACCGAGGGAAAAGATGTTCGCCATACTGGGGGACTATGGAATTAAAGGTAGATTATTAAAAGCAATCAAAGGCATTTATGTTGATAATTGGGCTTCAGTGAGAATTGATGGTAGAATGAGTTCTTGGTTCAGGGTACTTACAGGGGTTAGACAAGGTTGTAATCTTTAACCTTTGCTGTTTGTAGTTTACATGGATCATCTGCTGAAAGGTATAAAATGGCAGGGAGGGATTCAGTTAGGTGAAAATGTAGTAAGCAGTTTGGCCTATGCTGACGACTTGGTCTTAATGGCAGATTGTCCCGAAAGCCTGCAGTCTAATATCTTGGAACTTGAAAATAGGTGCAATGAGTATGGTATGAAAATTAGCCTCTCGAAGACTAAACTGATGTCAGTAGGTAAGAAATTCAACAGAATTGAATGTCATATTGGTGATACAAAGCTAGAACAGGTCGATAATTTCAAGTATTTAGGTTGTGTGTTCTCCCAGGATGGAAATATAGTAAGTGAGATTGAATCAAGGTGTCGTAAAGCTAATACAGTGAGCTCGCAGTTGCGATCAACAGTATTCTGTAAGAAGGAAGTGAGCTCCCAGATGAAACTATCTTTACATCGGTCTGTTTTCAGACCAACTTTGCTTTACGGGAGTGAAAGCTGGGTGGACTCAGGATATCTTATTCATAAGTTGGAAGTAACAGACATTAAAGTAGCAAGAATGATTGCTGGTACAAACAAGGTGGGAACAATGGCAGGAGGGTACTTGGAATGAGGAGATAAAGGCTAATTTAGGAATGAACTCGATGGATGAAGCTGTACGCATAAACCGGCTTCGGTGGTGGGGTCATGTGAGGCGAATGGAGGAGGATAGGTTACCTAGGAGAATAATGGACTCTGTTATGAAGGGTAAGAGAAGTAGAGGTAGACCAAGAAGACGATGGTTAGACTCGGTTTCTAACGATTTAAAGATAAGAGGTATAGAACTAAATGAGGCCACAGCACTAGTTGCAAATCGAGGATTGTGGCGACGTTTAGTAAATTCTCAGAGGCTTGCAGACTGAACGCTGAAAGGCATAACAGTCTATAATGATAATGTATGTATGTATGTATCTTAAATATTTATGTCCTCACATTTCCATAATATCAATCAAGGATATCAATCACATCAGTAATATCAGTAATATAGGTGATATCAAGTAGTATTAAGTAACATCGAGCATATCGAATCTCAAGTACATCGAGGATAAAGATCATTTATCATTCTGCAACAGCTTTTTATGGATACGTCAGGAAAAGATAAGTGATAAGTCATTTACTACATGTACACTCTTCAAAATTATCATTTATCATCATTACCAATAGCTCATGTGAATATCATCCCTCTCATAAATTCTGTAAGTTACATCAACTGTATAAATGTGTCACATGAAACATGTGAACAAGTCATTAATAAATTACAACACCTCACTCATCGCTATTTATGAAAATAGGTATTGTATATCATTTAAGAAGACTCTAGCAACCATTACCTTCAGCAATTATATGTGAGTAACCTTACCAATAGCATGAATGTGATAAAATAACTACGATGTGGTTCTATTTATCAAGTAATCATGACTATGGTTGAAATCCGGGTTAATGTAGGTTAATATTCTACTCAACTTTCCTTGTATGGATTTATCTCGATGACTTACACATGCCTACATTCTATATGTGAGCTATACAAATCATATTCAATGTTGGATATGGAATATCTAAGAATTATCACTCATCATGGAATTAAATATATTATTAACCTTAAATTGCATCAATCCTCTTATTATAACCACTGCAATAAATCATCCTCTTCTTTATCGACAAAATAATAACTACCATCATCGTTATTCTTCTTCACATTCAATTATTCTTCATATATATATCATCTCCATCATATCTCATTATCATATTTCTTCTTTCATATCAACTACCTTCAGGTACACGTTGACGCATAGAATACCATGACCACCATCTATTTGCCTGCATATTCCATTTCTTCTTAATTCACTTCTGTTTCATTTCATATCATTCATATATCTTCTCATAATCCAACTATAACCTACATATGGCACTGTACTCCATTAAAAAAAAAAAAATACCAACCCTAACATACTCATTACATTAACCATTACATCAACATAACTCTTACAATTGACATATGCTAACCTCTTCTCTGTGTCAGAAAACATTACGAACGCATTTACAGGTTATATATACCTCATTCACATCCTAGCCAAGGATTTGTTATATTGTTAAGATGACTACCTATCATCCCTTTACATTGTCACATGTAAATGCTATCACATGAAAATCCACTATTTATGAGCTAATTTGAAGATTTCACTGCCTCACTATTTATTCACCACATGAGCAAAACAACATTTTATTCAAAGGAATTTACTTACTGCATTGACATATATGACTTATCTTTTTCCCTCTGCTCCAATGACGTTGGAATTAGATGTACTGGTACATCTATGATTTAGATTCGGTTGCTACATCCTCCTGGTCTCTGGGATGCTGTGGGACAGGTCATGCTTCCCTCTCCGTCATCTCAGGCAAGCCTTCTCTGGACATCGGGCCATGCGCAAATGTAACAAAAATACATACAGACAGAGTCAGTTTCATCATCTTAGGAATTTCACTGCCCTCTAACATTAATATTTGTGTCAAATGTGACATTTCTTTAAGTTTCAACTCTGATTTTTCTTGTAGATTATCAATATGTCTGCCTAAAATTCAATTATCTGTTATGATTTCAATTTGATACATTGATACTACTAATTGCTGTGACTTAAATAGTTCTTTCTGGTCAGCTAAGAATGTTATCTGGTACTGTTCGGGATTCGTGACGTAATCCTTCCCGCAATCTCCTTATCAATATGCCACTTTAATTTATTTGCCTTTATTTTGCATGTTTCGGTGTAGTATTCTGTATCTTAGGTCTTCTTTTCCCAAATATTGTATTGATTTTCTTCAAATCTCAATATGTTGCTCGTATTATATGATTATTTTACCACGACGGTATGTTGCTTCTTTCAGTTTGCAGTCTTTTTATGACAAGTAGTAGTAATAATGACTAGGGCTTGGAAGTTCATGCATTTGCATGTTTTTTCTAGGGGTTAAAAATGTATGCTTATACATTATGTGCACAAATTACAGTATTTTCAGTCATTTGAACATGCTTTTATGGTGCACATAACTGCATATTTTCGTGATTTTGATAAGTGCATCATATTTTGATATTTTAGCATCTATATGGCATATTTTAATCAGTCCTATGGTTGTCACAGTATTTTTAATCAGTTTTTTTA
Organism: Anabrus simplex; assembly: GCF_040414725.1. Lineage (NCBI taxonomy): Eukaryota > Metazoa > Arthropoda > Insecta > Orthoptera > Tettigoniidae > Anabrus > Anabrus simplex. The sequence continues at coordinate 1,001,561,364 of NC_090266.1, forward strand.
AATCTGGTTAATGTTGGCAGTAACATTGCGCACGATGACGCAATTTGTCATGTGGTGAGGAGTTACGATGTCACGCAGTGAATCCTGTTTCATCATCTACCCTCACGTTTTGTGCTTAGCTGTCGACTGGCTGTCTATTGAGTCGTGTAACAGTGTTGTGAACTGGTTGTGACCAAACTATGTTTTGCGTGTAAAGTGTCCGTTAAAAAGTTCTTTAAATGCTGAAAATAAGAGCAACTTCGAGTTTTAGATGAACTAATTTACAGGAGTTTTCAGGTGACTTAATATCTACAGATAATAGGGCACTATTCTGTGGAGCATGTGAGAAAACTATAGGGAGTGAGAAAAGATTTCAAATAGTTCAACACATAAACACAACAAAACATAAGGAGAATTTAACTAGCAAACTCACAAATAAAGAGCCTATTCAAAAACAACTATTAGAGTGTTTAGGAAGTAGGTTAGTGAATTTTCTTTCGACTTGTGCAAAGCACTTTTAGCTGCTAATATTCCCTTGTATAAAATTAGTAACCCCACATTAAAACATTTTCTTGCCAAATACACTCGACAACATGTGCCTGAAGTAAGTACATTGCATAAGATTTACGTAGAACGTTGTTACAATAACGCATTGTCAAATTTACAAACTGAATTACCGGGTCAGTTTGTGTGGTTGTCTATTGATGAAACCACTGATTCTGATGGCTGATTTATTGCTAATGTAATTGTGGGCGCCTTAAATAAGGAACAAAAGACGATACCATACCTTATTAATGTGTGTGAATTGCCGGCCACTAACAATGTAACCGTAATGCAGTGTGTGATGGACTCATTGAAATTAGTATGGCCATCTGGAATCAAATACGACCGGCTACTTTTATTTGTTACCGATGCAGGTACTTATATGGTAAAATCAGGACAAACACTGAAAGGCATTTTTCCTAACTTAATTCATATAACTTGTGGCACATGCTCTTAATCGCATTACTGAGACAATACGCAATTTTTTCCCATTGGTAGATAGATTTGTGGCCTGTTCAAAGAAATGTTTTGTTAAATCTCCTTCAAGAGTCAAATTGTTTAGATCAACAGCACCCCATATCCCACTTTCTCCAGCAGTAGTGTTAACACGATGGGGAACATGGCTGGATGCAGCTTTGTATTATGCTCAGCACATAGAAGTATTCAAAGAGGTTGTTAATTCATTGGACTCGAATGAAGCTGAATCAATACAAACAGGGCAAAATATTCTGTCAGGCATTGAGTTAGAAGAGGATCTTGTTTTTATAAATGCCCATTTTTTTCTTTTTTGCCAACCGCCATAATGTCATGGAAGCTGTAGGATCTCCCTCAAAGGAAATACTTACTGTTTTCTAAAAAGCTATATCCAATCTAAATTCTGCTTCTGGTAGTATAGGACAAAGAATGAAAGAAAAATAAATTATGTAACTTCAAAAAAATCCTGGTTACAAACAATTGTGCGATATTCAAGACATTCTTGAAGGAAAACAGTCTTGTCACACCAAGAGACTTGCCTCTTTCTGTGGAGCAGTTATCATCATTTAAATACACCCCAAATAACATCTTGTGATGTGGAAAGATGTTTTCCATGTTACAAAATTGTTTTGCAAGACAACAGACGATGTTTTTGAGTTGAAAATTTGTGCAAAGTGATGGTTGTGAAATGCTCAGCACTGACAGTGGGACCATTTCTGCTTCAACCTCCAAGGAATAAATGTAAGTTTATACTAATCTGACTTGTCTACTGCCACCTTTTCATTTTAATAGTGCATATTTATTGGCACATTTTCAAGCTTTTAAGAGCATATTTGCCTGCACATTTCTTAGTTTTTTAGGGCATGAACTTCCAAGTCTTTATAATGACATAACAATCCTAGGCTTTACTTCATTTTTTTCACCGCCGCCTTGATATTTCTTGTTTCGGTTACACTATATATATCACTTTCATGATATCGATGAATGAATTAATGTGCCGTAACTATTCAACTCATGGCAACTGAGTTCCAAAGTGTCAATTTATGACAGATAATTTCATTGGATTTTTGCCTTCATTTTATAAATATTTTTTTTTTAACATTTTTAATTCATCAACATCCTGGCCCTGATCATGAATATCATTTTCATATTTCTCGTATGGTAAAAATTAATGAAATAGAAAAGATCAGACATGTATTCTGCACTACTATTACAATGTACAGGTTTTTTTTACAGCTAATATTAATGGAGAAATTACCATTTGCTGTTTTGTTCACCTTTATATTGCTACCACACCGTATACTAATCAAATACCATAATATATAACCTAGTGCACAACATGGCCATCCCTTAGCTTAGCCAAACAAACAAACAAACAAACAAACAAACAAACAAACAAGCAAGCAAACAAACAAACAAACAAACAGCCATACCAACAATAATTTACGTGGACCTCGTTCGGACTTTGGTCTACCCAAAGTGAGATAAAAACAAAGTACAAGTGTACTGATCAAGTCCAGCAGCGTTTTTACTCTCCGAGACTTACACAGCAGTACAGGAAGCACGCACATAGTTCTTGACCTTGCAAGGAGCATGCACGTGTTCGACCTAGCAGTCACCAGTCTGAATCTCAGCTGTAATATGGCAGAGACACATTTTCATAATGTAAAAGTTATTTTAAGTATGAGTCAGCTCGACGGACACGTAATGCATTTGTTCAGCAATTTCCTGTGAAATGCCACATTCACAAGCACCAGATTCATGTAATTGTAAATAAATAAATAAATAAATAAATAAATAAATAAATAAATAAATAAATAAATAAATAAATAAATAAATAAATAAATAAATAAATAAATAAATAAATAAATAAATAAATAAATAAATAAATAAATAAATAAAAAATAAATAAATAAATTGTAAATAAATTTGAAACTTCTAGCTCGGCGCTCAATAAAAAACATGCACGCACACAAACAGTTTTAACATTGTTTAAAACCTGCTGATCCAGCCACAAGAGTGAGATATTGTGAGTAGTATCTTGCATCATTGAATGATTGTTTATTCGACCCATAGCTTGTGTTCTTTTAGGATGAGGGCTGGCTTCATCTTAATGGTCATGTGAACAGTCATAACTCTCGCTACTGGCGTGCAGAAAATTCTAATGGTGTTTGTGAAGTCCCTCATTATGATAGGAAGATTGGTGTTTGGTGCGCTGCTGGTGCAAGACAAATAACTGAGGCTATTTTCTTCGAGGCGACAGTAAATCCAGTGTGTGATTTTTATGTTGGGGTAAACTGAAAGAAAAAGTGTATTGAACAAATCCTCACACATTGGAGGAACTGAAAGAAAACATTATGAATGAAATCAGAAACATTACATTGACAGAACTCGCTCGCATCAGCCAGTATGTGGTTACCAGATACAATGCCCCAGGCAGGATGATACTTCCAGCATCTTTTATAACGTAGGAGTTCATATAAGATTGTATACACGCTTGAAACGGGGCAGCCATGCAAGACATAAGTTCGGCTGAGGCAACTGCAGAGTACAAACACCGTGCGCTCAGTCTGGGTTTATGTGAGAGACGCTGTAGATAATACTTATTCTACTCTTCCAAGTTAAGAAAGGAATATCTTAAGACACATCATTTCCACTTATTATGGCAAAAGCAGTTCAACCAATAAGGAAGCTGCTTATTCTGAACAATCATTAGGTATAGTAACCAAGTGAGCAGATGAATTCTAGTTGAAAGCAATGTCCAACTATTTTTGCAATGTATGTGCTTCTGAAGCTACCACTACACAAGGTTCTTTGAACCCTCTTATACACATGAAAGAGAGTATTGCATCATCCCTGTTTATGATTTGAATGGACTGTCCTATGCAGACTGGAAAGACAACGCTTATGATGTTTGTAAACATACTTACGACTGAACATACTCCAACTACAGGCAGAAGGTCATGCTCAAATGGGAGGCAGTATTTCAGTTGACGTTGTAGGAGCACTAGTGTAGAAGCATTCAAGGCAAGTTCTGAGCAGTGTAATGAGCGTCTGAGACTGCATGACGTGCAACACTGACATGTAAACACGTAAGCATAATCACATTATGTCAAGAAGGATGGTTAACAAGGGCAATTGCTCGACGTGCGGACTGTAATCACAGTTATGTGGATCGAAGATGGGAGCGGCACAGGGAGACAGGAACTGCTGACGATCTGCCTCGCACAGATTGTCCAAGGACAATATCACCAAAAGTAAGGTCTCAAAATAACATGTGTGGTGCTACGACAAGGTACCCTGGTTGGCTCTGGATCCCATGCAGTGAGCAGAAAGCAAGAAATGACCACTATTGTTAGCAACAAAACAATGGTGGAGTGTGGAATTGGTGGCCCACAGTGCAAGTCATTTAACTCTCTATTTGCTTCTCTCACGCTGAGAGGCAAGATCATCGAGGTAAAAAATGTTACTCCTCATTATTTCTCAGCTCCTACGCATGCTGTCTATACACTACAGACTTTACAACTGGTGATGTTAAACAGACCGATATGACAGTACAGTTCATACTGAAAACAGACTTGAGGTACTGTGACGTACACCGTGTGAAATAGCAATATGGAAATTTTTTTTTAGCATTTTGTAATAACAATGTAGCATCGATCTGTAAGTTTGTTTTATAGTCACAGTTTCAAGAAGGTTGATAGTATACACAATGAGAAAATATTATCCATTTTTGAAAGTTTTGTCTGCCTGTATGCCTGTCTGCCTGTTTGTCATTCTGTTTAGAGTAAATAAATGCAAGAACTACTAACTTGTTTTCAGGAAATTTTCTAAGATTAATGTAGAGATATCCAGAAATTCCTGGCATGAGGTTTTATCTCTTTACTATCTCAATACTACAATACTTGTAAACTTCCAAAGACCATATTTTAACCTTCTGCACTCCATTAAACCTGCCCAATGCTTCCCGCTCAACTCCTATTTTATTTGTGCAGTATGGACAGCTGTTGGAAGTGAACAGCCTGTCCCAAACAGACCTTTTAAAAGGAGATGCAATCACTGTACTGTGTTGCAATGCAGACGGAAGCGAAAGCTTCCTCCCCTCGTCATAGGAAAGTTTGATAAGCCACGATGTTTTAAGGGCATCGGGTACTTTCCGTACAAATACAAGGCATCTAAAAATGCATACAGTACAGTAATCCAATGAATAAAGTACTTGCACAGGGGAGCCAGCATAGACCTCTCGTCTTTGAATAATTATTTTTTCTTTCGTTGCGTGAGGTTACGTTTGTCAGTGGGTTATCCAAGTGCATTACTTGAATACTGTAAATGCACCTTGTTGGATACATTTTGGAGATAGTTCTTGCATTTGAAAGGTTTAAACTCGAATTTTTGCATCCCAACGACTTTGAATTAACAAGGTTTTACCATATCGCACAACTAACATCCGAATTCCCCGGTGTGTCCGTTTCAACTGTTTACATTGCACGAAAAAGAATTATCCACCACTCCTCGTGTAAATATCTGCGTGAAAGAAGGACTCGTGTGAAAAGTGTTTTAGATGTGGTGTGTAACGAATTTGTAAGTAATTTAGGAGAGGATACTAGCAATGCAAGAGAGAAGGAATCTTTTGATCTACAGGGAATCGGGCCTGCTGCAAGTTCAGATTAACGAAATACCTAGGACTACTTGATAATTTTCATGGCAAATATATTTTATGGCAGTGATAATGTATTTCTCAAATATGTTCAGGCAAAGCAGCTATATCCGTAAATTTACACGTTCACATTTGCGTAAAGACCACGTGGACCCCGCGGAGTGATATGAAATGTCTGTTTATATCCATGTTACTCTTTCAATGGATGGAATTTTAGTCCATGTACTTTTTGTATTTTTTTTTTTTTTTTTCAAAATGAACCTTCCTAAAATTAGGGTGCAGAGATTATTCGGCGGCGGGGAATATTCGCGTAAATATGGTATTTACAACTACAACTAATAATGAGTTACCATGCGTGCCATGAGTACTGAGAAGCATTACCACTTCCCATCTCATTTTCTGATCAAAGTTAGTAGTTGGTTCATAAAAAAACAGTTTCCCTGCCCTCTATCATAATTACACGAGTGAAGATGCATAAAAAGATGGTGAAGCCATGCTTACAAAAGGAAAGTTATGACTAATTCTCATAAACATTCAAGAATGAGAATTACTAATCCTTTAGAATTTCCAAGAACTATCGAAAACTGGGAAAGGTATTCTTGTGAGTTCTGTCAGATGGCTCTACAATATGTAAACACAGCATGGTTGACAGACGAGCACTGAAAGTACAAGCTGTGTTCATGCCGAGTGGAACTCTGCAACGAAGCAGAAGGCTAAAATTTCAAAGTGCAAAAGGTTAAAGGTTTTATCCTGAAAATTCCATTTTGTGTGAAACAATAATTAATATTTTCTGTTATTCAAATAAATTTTATTAATTATTTTATCACAATTCCTTATGATGACCATATTTTCTTTGTTACTTTTGACAATTATACAGAAGTATTTTTCAGCTTCCTATCAGTGTATAATATGACTATGTCAGGATTAAGATGTATCCACACAGAGTGGGGGTTTTTCCAATGTACCAGGGAAAAAATAACTGCAGCACTTGATAGTTAAACTTGCAGCTGTTCTAGGTTTAAAAACTGTATAAAAACAGGACACATATATATAAATCCATCAGTAAAAGTCTTTATTAACTAACCTTCTTTAAAGTGTTCTTCCATCTTACGCTTCTTGTGAGCACGAAATTTTGTTGCTTTTGATGATGTGACAAAAAATGTCAGCAGGCAAGCAAAAAAGCAGTAACTGGAAAGGGTTAGAACAAACCCAATGACCAAACCTGGAAATGAGAAATAAATCTGGATAAAATAATTATCACTGGTGTCCTCCAAGGTATTGAGCCACATTGTATCCTTGTCTTTATTTACCTTTACTGTATCATCACAAGAGGTAATATGTTACATATACATTAAATGCTATTTTCTTGCTATTACATTACAGAGGGCCTCTCAAACGCCCAAAATTGCACACGTGCAAACAGCGATGCAGAGTTGCTGTGCACAGTGCATCGGTCCCGCTCGGCTTGGACCAACGCTTCGTCTCTGGGCTACTCGGATAAGCACAGCTCAACTCAGCTCGGATTTGGAGCGCTATGGAGCTATAGTAGTCTCCGTGTAAGGACGTACCCTAAGGGTGCAACCTTACTCTTTCTCCCCTGTAATATTAAGGTATTGATTTATAGGTACTTTTCTTGCTGTTAGGTCTTTTTCAGTGTCGGTAACCATACAGTTTAGGGACTCTACTTGCCGATACGACGTCTTACAGTTACCGTTAATCTGGCACGTTGGCAATGTTCAGTTACTGTTCTAGCGTGATTTGCGTGTTGCCAACGCATTGCCTTTAAAGTCACTAGCGATACATTTGTGAGAATATTTAAAGCATATTTTCTTTTTCTGTGGGATTGTAAATCTATTTGGCTAATACCAGGTAAGTAGAATTGTGGCATGTTCGGATAATGCATTTAATAACATAGTTTGTGTGAAATGATGAGCACATCATTTTATTAATTACGTTCCAATTTCGTCCCATACTTATACAAACAGAATTCGATTGGGATGTCTAAGAAGGAAGAAAAATCTGCAAGAACTCCTCCGAAAAGAAAAGCAAGGTTACGTCCTTTACAAACATCAGGTCAAGAAATGCTTGTACATTGCTACAAGCAATTGAAACAGGAAGACGACGAAGAAGGTATCATAAATTTACTCATTCAGGACAAATATTTCAGATTCCATATGGTAATCAACATCTATATCATCTGATGGCCAAGCAGGTATCAATTTTTGGTGATGAGACAAAGTCTCTTAGTGCATTGGCACTGCCGGTGGCTCCAGTTAGCCTACGCAGTGGTCTCCACGGTATGCACTAGCCAGCATCTTGGTGGGTGTGCTAGGTACCAACTGATGAGCCCACCCTAGCACACGAGGGCGAAACGCTGGCAACCAAGAATGAGTTAGCTGGAAAATTTATAATGTCCAATAGCGGACCATTTATATTGGTATTAGAAGAAGGTATCAGTCGTGGTGATACGAAGCTAATGGCAAGAGTTTCATTATTAACTGGGGTAAGTGTTCGTTTTTATCTTGTTTCTATGATAAGTTTCTGACATAATGACAATCAGTTGAAATGGAGCAGTATTTCATTCTGAACCTAACCTAACCTAACCTAACCTGATCATGGAGGCCTAGGCCTATACCATGTCTTGTGTCGACTTTGATACGGTTTGTAGACTTAACCTTTGTGTATTCCCATTGACTTACGGTATATGTATATGTAATATATTTCTGCGTGTGTATTCTTACAGCGTAGTTTCGGTTTAGTCCAAAAAGTAATAGGAAATTTCAAGAAGGGAGTTGAATTTTCTACACCAGGTAAACACCGGAAGCGTGAACATCCAGTGACCGGCATAGACACTTTTTCTAAGGAAGCCATAGCAAGGTTTATTTATGATAAATTACATAAAGGTAAGGTAACTTCACAAGGAATCTATTGCAACATTATTTATAGAAATTGGCACGCAGGTGAGATAACCTCCCAAAAATGTTTTGTGCATGTATTGACATACAGCTCTTTTGAGCCCCTTGTAACTCTCTTTTTTTCTTCCCACAGGAGAAGTTGTAACTGAAAGAAAGGTTTTCGACTACATGAAAGCAAATTATGACACTTATTTGTACAAGGGCTCAGAAACATCATTAAGAAGAATTTTGAAGGCCATGGGGTTTGTGTGGAGTGAAGGTGATCCCTATGCATATGTTAGAGAAAATGAAGACATTTGTTTTAAGAGATCCTGTTTTCTGAGGGAATACATGCATAATAAGGACAGTGAGAAACCAAAACCTGTTGTTTTCTTGTATGAGACTTGGATTTTTATGAATGATGAATATATATGTTATATATTATAATTTACATAAAAATCTTAGAATAATTTATCTTCATCAGGTGTCTTTGGTTTCAAATGTGCATTTCTCTTACAGGGTCACCCACATACTCCTGGAATAAACCACACAAATCTGGACACGATGTTCAAGGAATAATTCGTCGACCTGTGTCTGAGGGAGGAAGACTGGTTATTGTTCATGCTGGAACGAAAGATGGCTTTGTACCTGGTATGTTCTTACTTTATTTTACTCCATTTCATTATAGTGAGGTGATCTCTCTTTACATAGTTATGAAGGTATTTAGGGTTTGTAGTACGGATGTAAAGGGGGAGGGCACATAAGTCTCTGATAAGACCCCAACTTGAGTACAGTTCCCGTGTATGAGACCCTCACTAGGATTACTTGATTTGAGAACTGGAAAAGTTCAAAAGAAAGAAGCACGATTTGTTGTGGGTGATTTCTGACAAAAGAGTAGCGTTACAAAAATTTTGTCGGGTTTGGGCTGGGAAGACTTGGGTGAAAGGAGACGAGTTGCTGGACTAAGTGGTATGTTCCAAGCTGTCGGTGGATAGGTGGTGTGGAATGACATTGGTAGACAAATATGTTTCAGTGGTATTTTAAAAGTAGGTAAGATCATAGTACAGTGATAAAGTTGAGGATGAAAAGTGGGGCAAATATTTGTTTTTGTTTTTAAGAAGGGAGTAGGGATTGGAGTAATTTACCAAGGGAGATGTTCAATAAATTTCCAAATTCTTTGCAATTATTGAAGAAAATACTAGGTCTATCCCTGAAACTACATCTTCCACCTGGGCGACTGTCCTAAGTGCAGTTCAGTGGTGACTGATTGATTGAAATTGACTGGCACTAGATCGGAAGTGGCATAACTTACCGCTCATTTGGCTCTGTACGTGGTTTTTGATTTTGACTTCTCCACTGTTAAGGGATCTCTTGGTTATTAAAAAGACTTGCAGGTATTCACTTTAGGCCTATGATTAACCTTAGAGAGGTACTTCAATCAAAATATCCCCAGTGAATTTTCATATAATATTACTGGATATTTGTATCAGTAAAGTACTTGTATTGTAGGCCTATTTATTATGTTTATTCTGCATTCGACAATCTCCACCTGAATCAGTGCTTGATACCTGACTGTTGAACACCCTCGAAGCTTCTCATTTCTTACTGCCTGATATAGGTTCAGTGTTCGCAGCAATTACATTTGTTCTAAGGTATTAAAATTAGTGTTCATACTTATATCATTAATACAAGTGATCGTGGACTTCTAATCTAGATATAGGCCTACTAATGGAAATACATCCATGAAAAATGTTAGGATAAAGTAGTGTAGGTAGTAATTCATTGGCTTCATCATCAGGTGACTTTGCTACATAGTAGCTGGTTTCACTTAAAATCAGACATCTTTTTGTATCATTCAACAGAAATCATATCTTTTATCAATTAATAGGCCTATCCTTGAAGAGGGGTGATCTCATATTTTTAGGGAATACTTTTTTTTAGAAGAAATAACTTCATACTAAAACTTAAAATTCTTACAGGTGCTGATTTGATATTTGCTACAAACTTGAAGAGAAATCAGGATTACCATGGTGCTATGAACAGTGAGAAATATCAGATGTGGGTGGAAACGCAATTAATCGTAGGATTAAGAAATATAGGACCCTGTGTTATTGTAATGGATAATGCACCATATCACTGTAGGCTTGTTGAGCATCAACCAACAACGAAATGGAGGAAGGATCAATTAGTGGTAATTATATTTCATTGAATATTTCCTTCTACTGAATGATATTTAATGATGTTACAGAAATTAATTTTTATTTTTCCTTTAATTTACAGTCATAGTTAAGGCAGAATGGAGTTTCTCCACCAGAAAATGCTACAAAAGATGAGCTGCAATGGTTGTGTAATATGAATCGAAGTCACTTAAAGAGGTACACAAGCACCTAAACATAAGTTTAGATAATGTTGTTTACACTCATGTAGTTGACTTTCATGTATGCATAACAATATTTCTCTGTTTCTTTAAAACCAGGTACATTGTTGAAGAGATGCTGCACAGTGAAGGCCATACCACTCATTTTTTAATGCCATATACTTCAATATATCTTATAGGTGACAGCAGAGATGTGGAGAAATGAAGTGAAACACACTGAGAAGAAGATTGTCCAGTTCTACAATAATGAGGTGAGAGGTCTTCCTGAAGTGGAGGAACTAGTCATTCATCATGGAAGCAGTGAATCAGAGGAGGAAGATGATGGAGAAGACGAAGAAAGAGCAGAAGCCGAGGAGTTAGCTGTACCATTGTAAGAGCCATTCCATGAGATTAAGAATGTTATAACTTTGCTGGGAAATAATACATTTCTGATTGCCCTGTCCTTTCAGATATAACGAAGTTACATTTGAAAATTGTGGGAATTGTGTATCTACGAGTTACAGGGCGGTATAGATGTGCAGGTGGGGATCAGTGTCCAATCGGAGTGAAATTATCTAGAACTTCTGTGGCGCAATGTGAGGAGGAGCGGGCGATGAGGGGTGGAGGGAGAGGGAGAGAGAGAAAGAGAGAGAGAGAGGGAGAGGGAGAGAGAGTGACAGCACTGTGACACCAATACACCATGTAAACATTGTACACCTGTTAAAATACGTATGCATTTCTTTTAAATCATAACGCAGCAATCACCAAACTTGGAATTAATTTATACTTCTTTTGTCTTACATTTATTTACACCATATATATTTGCAGCTTACGTGAATTTAACTTGCCGGTTATAAATTCCTGGTGACGGGTCGACTTGAACCACCAGTCTCTTAAGTCTATATAGTCTTTTTAGCATTGTCACTCAGCTAAAATGTCACTTGAGAGGTAATTGTAAAAAGTCTTATATAGGCCTATAGGCTGTACAGATTAGTGACGGGATATTCGATTCATTTTATTCCGTTCACGTTACTGAATCGATACAGTGAGCCGATTCCCGGTTCATTAGAGTCATCGATCCTATTGCATCTTTGTAGTGTGAACTGATAAGACAGCAGCAAGAACATTCAATGCTCGCTGCTGCCATCTGGTCATCATTCTATGAACTGCTTTCCTATGCGTCATCTAACTTTCAGATTCAGTACTACACTTGCTTATTATATTACAGCACAAAACTTACTTAGTTAATAATAATAATAATAATAATTACTGACATAACTCAAATTTTATACACTATCTAATGGTTTTCCACAGTTCTCTGAAAGTCACAACTCACATATACTGTATATATATATATAGAGAGAGAATTACATATAAAAATACCTGTGTTCACAATAAGTAGCCCACATTTTGAACATAAATCAAATAATTTGCTTTACGTTGCACGAACACAGATAGGTCTTATGGCAAAAAAGAAGATAGAAGAGATAGGAAAGGGCTAGAAGTGGGAAGGAAGCGGCTGTGGTCTTAATTAAGGTACAGCACAAGCATGTGTCTGGTGTGAAAATGGGAAACCACCGAAAACCATTTTAACGGCTGCCGACGGTAGGATTCGAACCCACCATTCCCCGAATGCAAGCTCATAGCTACGCGACCCTAAACGCACGGCCAACTAAATTGGTCATCTTTGAAAATGTATTTTTCTATCAGCAGAGGCTTTTTTAAAATCGTCATATTTTGTATAGGCTACAGGAGTTGTACAATAGCCCACTGGTTTTCTGATTAAACATCATTTATTTAAGCTTTTGCATCAGTCTACTTACATACTCACTGTCCACGTACACCGGTAACCTCGTGATTCGATTATTGAAGTATTGTGCAATGATGCGACACAAACTAAGAGAATACTGAGTGGTTCTTCCAAGCATAAAACAGACAATTTCAAGTGGTCATGAGCATGACTCATAGTCATAGGGTAGGCTAAATAATAATGTTATTGGCTTTATGTCCCACTAACAACTTTTATGTTGTTTTTTTTTTTTTTGAGACACCGAGGTGCTGGAATTTAGTCCTGCAGGAGCTCTTTTATGTGCCAGTAAATCTACTGACACGAAGCTGAGCACCTTCAAATACCACCGCACTGAGCTTGGCCCTGCCAAGTTGGGTTCAGAAGGCAAGCGCCTCGACCGTCTGAGCCACTCAGCCAGGCGTGGAGGCTAGAGAGCTGAGTTTAAGTAATTGTCGAACGTCAACTAGTTATAAAAATACTGATTGATTAAACTAATGCGGTAATTAGAATAACCTAATTGCCTACCTACTTACAACCTAGGTACTTTGGAATTGTGTTCTATCTTTTTAACACTGCAAATAAATCCATCTATTATTTAAAACTCCCTGTAAGAAGAGGACAGTGAATGCGAATGGGTATTATTTTCAAATGAGCTGAGCTCGAGAGTCCATTATAGCATACGATTTTTTCAGTGTACCATGACTCTGTATGTATTGCTTCAGAGGAAGTTCGGCTCCCCACCAATGTCCAGTGTACCGATAATGAACCGTGTGTGTGTTGTGTCTCACTGATCCGTGACTGCGTACGATTCTTTCAGTGTGCCATAATTCACTGTGTCTCGCTGCAGCGGAAGCTCGGCTCCCCGCCAGTGTCCAGTGTGCTGATAAGGAGTCGTGTGGCTCACTGAGCTGTGATTGTGCATGATTTGTGTGCCGTGAGCTTGCCGTTCCTGTGAATCGTTTCACTCGGACACTTGAATGAATCGATACACTGCTTCGAATCATGCACTCAGTAGCCTACACTAGTACAGGTACATAGTACATTACCATTAAGATAGATAGCATTGCAAAGTAATTCGTCTTTACCATAATAATAATAATAATAATAATAATAATAATAATAATAATAATAATCGTATGGCCTCAGCTCCCGTACGCAGACATTTCAAGTTGACGCCATCTGGCTGTCTGCTTGTCAATTTTGACGTTCCGTTTTACTCTAGACCCACTAGATGGCAGACCGAGTAAACCAAAACTCTCTTGGGCATCTATGGCTGAGATTTAATTAATTTTGTCAGGTAAACACCAAATGTGTCACCAGAGATCTTTTACATGCCGACATCATACGACATGAAGTGTTGAATGGACTTCTTTCCGCCCTTCAAAAATCCGACTACCTCTGCCGGGTTTGAACCCGCTATCATAGGATCCGGAGGCCGTCACTCTAACACTGATCCACAGAGGCAGCTGTCTTTACCATGAAATACATCGTCGTCGTACATGACTGAATTACTATCAATATATCTTAGAGAAACTGTAATGTACATGAAACCGAAATTGAGTTTCATTTCCACAATACATTCCTCCTATAAAAAGGAGACCATGTAGCTTATCCACCTTCATTTCAGCTACATAAATATTCAGCAAAAATTGCAAAATCACATTAGAGGACAAATACAATTTTTTAAGTAGAAATAGTCTGGAATATAGATTAGTGAGGTTGGACATCCTGCCAGTCATCATTCATGAGTCGCTGTTGAACATACTGTACTTGTCAAAACTAGTAAGTTTCTATTTTACACAATAATAGGGAAATGCTGATGAAGACGACATACAGCCAGCCCCCGTGCCACAGAAATTAACCAACGGTGGTTCAAATTCCCCACCCTGTCGGGAATCAAACCCACACCCTGTGACCAAAGGCCAGCACGCTAACCATTTAGGCATGGGGCTGGACAATAATAGTGAAAAACCACGTTCACTGCAGCTATTGTTGACTGAATGTTTCTCCTCTTTAAAGAACAGTGAGTACTACGAATTAATATCCTGTTTTGTTGATTCCTGTAAACTACTTTGTATGTACAGTGTTGGTTCACCAGTTCCTAGCGTATCTACTGAATGAAAACTTTGTAGACCAATGGATTCAGTTTTATGTTTATTGCCTTCAGTCGTCACGACAGTGCTTTCAATGACAACAGTTGCTCAATTACAAATCCTGTCGAACCTAACCTAACCCTGCGTCAATCAGTGGTTTTCGGTGGATCACAACCTAACTGGTCATTTTAATTTGTTTTCGGTGAATCACAACCAAACCTGTCCCTATCAGTGGTTTTCGGAAGAATACAGTGGTTTTATCACAAGCCAATACAGACTCTAGAATCAATGTGTGAAAATGGGTAAGTGCAGAAAACCCTCTTCAGGAATGCCAATCTCGAAGTCCATAGTCTTTTTAGCGTTGTCACACAGCTGAAATTCACTTCAGAGGTAATTGTAAAAAGTCTTATATATAGGCTCTACAGATACATAGTACATTACAAATTCCATCTCGATTGCTATGAGACGCACACTGCATAGCGGTTTCGCTCTATAGATAAATCATATTATAGTGATAATTTGTTTTAAAAAACATCTGTCCGGCATGAAGGTCCAGAAGGAAAATACTTTCATTGGAATTCTTATTTATGTGTTCACCACCCTAGTAGGTTTACATTAAATGCTTCGTAAGATCCATTCTCGAATATGGATCTGCATGCTGGGATGCATACAGGATGGGTTTAATAAATTCCCTAGAGAAAGTTCAAAGAAGAGCGATGCGTTTCGTAAGTGGGAATAGGAGGAATACCATTAATTGGGAAAGTCTTGAATCTAGAAGAACTAGAGCTTGCCTGTGTGGTCTTTATAAGAGCTATACGGGAAGGGCTGCTTGGAGTTGTATTAGGAATAGGTTAGAACCTCCCTCATACTTATCGAGAAATTATCATAAGCATAAAATTAGGGCCAGAAACCAGCATACTGATGTGGGCAAGTTTTCCTTCGTCAACAGGTCCATAAGGGATTGGAATAAATTACTTGCAGCAGTCTTTGATAGATTCCCTTCTGGTATCAAGTCATTTAAAAAGACCATTAGTGTTTGTGTAAAGTGAAAAGTAAAAGTTGTAAATTACGGGCACTGAATTTCTGATTTTCTGCTTGGTTTTGATTGTGAAACTGGGAGGTTTCTTCTTGTGGTATTCTCTTTCCAGGGAATTGCTTGCTGTACTCATGTTTTTGTAATTGTTGTTCTTGGTTAATTAACAATGTTTTTAACTTTATTTTATTATCACTTGAAACGTTAAGCTAGTAACAAGCTCAATCTATAGTTTTGTAAGCCATAGTGTCAAGTATTGGAAATAATTAAATTGTGTATGAAACTGTACATGATGCTGGATTTAGAATGACTAGTAGTATTTCTTGTAATATTTTTTTCCATGGAATTCCTTTTTGTACTTGAGTTGTTGTAGTTGTTGGGTAGTATGTTTTAACTTTATTATCACTTGCAGTGTTAAGCTAGTAGTAAGTTCAATCTCTAGTATTGTAATTTGTGGTGTTAAGTACTGAAAATACTTAAGTTGTGTGCAAATATGTATATAATGACACTGGATTTAGAAAGTTAAATTAGTAGTATTTCTTGCTTGTTGTAATGTTGTTGTTGTAGGGTAATTACGGTTTGACTTCACTTTATTATCACTTATAATGTTAAGCTAGTAGTAAGGTCAACCTATAATATTGTAAGCCATATTGTTAAGCACTGTAAATACTTAAGTTGTGTGTGAATTTGTATATGATGTTGCTTGATTTAGAATATTAACCTAGCAGCAATTCTTGTAATACTTTCCTTCCATACATCTGCTTCTTGTACTCTTGTTCTTTGCTTGCTTGTTTGTTTGTTTGTTTGTTTGTTTGTTTGTTGTTGTTGTTGGGTAATTATGTTAACTTTATTATTACATTACTCTAAGTGACCGTTGCCACTGGGATATTTCTCATTTGCAATTTATTAATAATAATAATAATAATAATAATAATAATAATAATAATAATAATAATAATAATAATAATAATAATAATGAGTGACAGGGGTTTAACGTAATTTGGAAGGAATGTTTTGCGTATGATAAATGAGTACCAGGTTAACTACTGGGGGGCAAAGGCGGTCATGCGTAGAGCTAACCACTCCACCCCACCAAGTGCCAACGTTATGGATAGTGGAAGCCTTCACCTTCCACCCTTCCAATGGCTTTCATGGTTTGTAAGGAGATGACTTTGCTTTTTAAATATTAGTATTCATGTTTATTATGTTTGTTTATTCATACCCCTGCTTTGTAATTCAGTGACCATGGAATGGCTCTAAATGTTGTAAATTATGTTTATATTTATTTGTATTTATTTCCTTTTTCCTTATTGCACACGTTTGTTGTTATTATTATTATTACTACTACATATCGCTTAACATGTAAATAAACTAATATTTAATACAGTTAATAATGCTTATCTCTTTGGATTCATTTTTTCGTTGCATATTCTTTTTGCTATGACAACATGACTTCTTTATGATATAAATTAATATAAAATAAAAGTATTTCTTCCCAAACATATTTGTTATATGTGCACCAATAAGAGAACCAACTAGGGAAGTACCTCTTACTAAGGTGCATAATGTTTTTGCATACATGTATAATTGAAGAATTGAAGGTAAGTGGGTCGCCCATGTGGTAGGCCTATTACGCGTCATAGGAAACTGAGTGAACTGGCTGTGCAGTTTGATCACATTGCTGTGAACTTGGTTTCAGGAGATGGTGATGGATTCGAACCCCACAGTCAGCAGGTCTGAAGTTTTTTTTTTCCACCTGTCATCACTTCAGGCTAGTGCTATGTCTGTACACTTATTTACATTTTAAACATTTTAAATTCTAGCCCTCTTTCCTATCCCATTCTTGCCTCACAACCTGTCTTCATGTGATTTAAGCCAATATATATGTAAAAATCTGGTAATGTTGTTTGACTCATAGTGCTCCTGTACATTGGTTTCCGTAATGTTGTAAGCTTGAGATACACCAACTTGTAAGCTGAAAATATGTTTAAAATGCCAAATGCCAAAAACCGTAAAAGTACTTAGTGGGATGTAAAGCTGTTAGCATTATTATTAAAAGGAAGGACATATGTCTTATGTGGTAAGTCCTTGAACTTGCAGAAATTGCAATGAATTATACAATCTATATTCCCTCCCCCCTTCCTTTAAGAATACAGTTATAGTAATGCATACATCAGAATAAAGGCAGGATATGTTTAAAATTAATTTAAGCGAGTGAAGGAGAGAATGTATGACTAGCTCAGGTTGGCGGATTCGAGTTCGGCGGTATTTGAAAGTGCTCAAATACGCCAGCCTCACGTCTAGATCTACTGGTACATAAAGAACTCTTGTGGGATGAAATACTGGCACCTCGGCGTATGTGAAAACGATAGAAGTAGATAGTAGAACTAATATTCAATTCTGCAGTGAGCTTGAAAGCTGACCTAATTTCCGTTCACGTAGCTTGGCACATTAGTGTTCCCTATATGGTGGGTTCGAGTCCGGCGGTATTTGAAAGTGCTCAAATACACCAGTCTCATGTCTAGATCTACGAGTACATGAAATAACTCTTGCGGGACGAAATTTTGGCAGTAGAACTTATTACATTATTATTTTCAAATCCGCAGTGAACTTGAAAGCTGACCTAATTTCCGTTCACGGAGCTTGGCACATTAGTATTCCTGTATGTTTCCTGATAACCTTGAAGATATAACCAGCCTGCAGGCTGAAAATATGCCCATAATCTCTCTCCTTACTGGTTACCGGTATTGAAGAGAGAAGGAAATGTTCGCGCAAAAGAAAGGAAAGTCATTGGATGTCTGGAACTTTCAAAAATCACACTGCAAAGACTTATTAAATAAATTGCATCGTTTAACACGCCCCTCTTTTCAAGAATATGGTTATAGTATGCCTACTGTATATCAAAATATTTTGCTAGTTGCTTAACGTCGCACCGACACAGATAGGTCTTATGGCAACGATGGGACAGGGAAGGGCTGGGAGTGGGAAGGAAGCGGCTGTGGCCTTAATTAAGGTACAGCCCCAGCATTTGCCTGGTGTGAAAATGGGAAACCACGGAAAACCATCTTCAGGGCTGCCGACAGTGGGGTTCGAACCTACTATCTCCCGAATACTGGATACTGGCCGCACTTAAGCGACTGCAGCTATCGAGCTCGGTATATATCAAAATAAAGACAGATATATGTAACATTAATTTGAGTGAGAAAGGGTGTTTATTTCCTTAATTCCTCATTGAGCATGGAAACAGACTTAATTATGAATATCTGGATTTGTTTCATCTTAACTATTATCATTTACTAGGGTAGGGAAACATTCATTATCGGTGTTTACATTGAGGTTATTTTGTTATGGTTATGTCTGGTGATTTTAATATGTAACCAGGCAGGTTGGCAGCAGTGATCAGCCATTACAAAAAAGAGAAAAGAAGAGCATCGAGCGGCGATATTTACTTTCTGGGGTAAATCCTTACGCGGCGATTACGACAGTGAGGAAGAGGGAGGTGGGGAGCGAGCGAGACAGGCGTGGGGAAAGAGAGAGACAGCGCTATTGCTCCAAATTGAGGAGTGGGGGTCTGCACTGTGGTCAGCCAAGCGAAATCGTCTTTTGCACCGTGCACAATGCATGCACCCTGAGAGGCCCTGGATTACAGTCACAATTAAGTCACAATTACCCAGAGAGGTAGGACTGGGAAGGTAGTAGCCATGGCCTTAATTAAGGTACAATCCCAGGGTTTGCCTGGTGTGAAAATGGGAAACCACAGAAAAGCCATCTTCCAGGCTGCCGATGGTGGAGTTCAAACCCACCATCTTCCAAATACAAGCTCACAGCTACTCGGCCCGTACCACACAACTGACTCCCTCAGTCAATTGTATGCTTTAGTATTTCCACATTTAATAAAAGATACAATTTCTGAATGCTCTTGACTTCATTCAAGCTCTAAAGGCTAAGCCTTCTCGCTGCAGCCACATGAACTCTGTCTTTGAACAGTTCACTTTAGCAGTAAATAAGAGTTGCAGATCATTCTGGTGGTCCAGATTTTGAAATAGGACTCTCGTCTAAAAATGTGACCCACACACCTTGCCTTCCTTCTTTCAATCCTTTAATGAGGCTTTTGAGAAGCTGTGTCAAACTTCTACACGTCATTCTTCTCCATATGTCCGTTGCTTCCAGTCTCTTGTCTTCCATGTTTTCCCAGTGTAGCTTTCACATCCATACGTAAGTACGCTACAGACAAATCTCTTCACAAATGACCCCCTTGTTTCTATGTTTATGTACATACTGCTTAGCAGTTGTTTTTTTTATACTGGAAGGCTTTCCTAGCTGTGGTTATTCTTTTCATCACCTCATGACTCCGCAAAAAAATAAGAAATATATTTAAAGTTTAAAAAACAGTAATTATTTTGTAGCAAAGATCATTTAACCTTGTGGAGAACTGGTGTTGGGAGGAACAACTCACAGTCAACCCGAGCAAGATAACACTGGTCCCTTTCACAAGAATGAAGAAATTAGAGGGGATGAGAACACCGAAGCTCTTTGGGAAAGAAATCTATATGGAAGAACAGGTGTTACACTTGGGTGTAATATTAGACAAAATGTTAACCTGGAATCCACACATAGAAAGAAACATAACCCAGGCTAAGAACCTATTGTATGCATGCAAGAGGGCAATCGGGACAACATGTGGTCTGAAGCCGGCAATGGTAATGTGGATATACACAATGATCAACAGACCTCTGATGACCTATGCAGCAATCATTTGGTCAATAAAAAAAAAAAACTTGTGTCCTCATCCCGAGATGGTGCAGCTCTTTTCAGGCACACCCCCAATGGAGGTGAGCTGCATGTACCATTTGAACCACGTATCAGCCCTCCTGCCATTCTTAAATCTCTCACAGTACCAGGAATCGAACCCGGGCCCCTGAGGACGGCAGCTAATAACACTAACTGTTACACTACGGAGGTGGACGTTTGGTGGATGAAAGCATGTCAACGAAAAGTCAGTAGCAAACTAAATAGCCTTCACAGAATGGCATACACAACCATAACTGGGGCAATGAAAACTATACCGACAGAAGACTTGAACACTCTACTAGATCTCCCTCCATTAAGTAATTTTATAGAGGGACAGGCTAGAATGAGCTCATATCAATTGGAGCAAAATGGATGCTGGAAGGTTCAAAGACCCAATCTTGGTCACTGTAAAATTAACAGAGTAATAACAGGGGAAGTTTTACACATGCCAGCTGATTATATGATTCAAAAGTATATCTTTGAGAAACCATCTGAGACCCAGATGACTAGAAAGGAAGACTGGGAGATTAACAGATGGAAAACTGATAGTGAATATATTGTGTGGTGGACAGATGCCTCAAGGTCTGAGAAGGGAACAGGAGGAGGAATCAACGGGGAAAGACCTGAGAGATCAATCCAAATAAGCCTAGGCAGACACACTACAGTTTTCCAAGCTGAAGTGATGGCCATCATTGCATGCTTTGAGGAAAACCTGAAAATGAACTACAGAGATAAGAATATTTTCATATTTACAAATACCCAAGCAGCCATTAGGGCACATGAAGCTATTGTCATACACTTCTCCTGAAACTCTCAGAGTACAATGTTGTTAAAATAATATGGGTACCTGGGCAAGCAGGCATAGAAGGTAATGAAAAAGCAGATAAACTGGCAAGAAAAGGGTCAGAAACAACTTTTGTGGGCCCAGAACCAGAATGCGGGATCTCTTATAGACAAGCCTGCCTCTATGTAGGTAAATGGGTATAAAAGAAACAAATGGAAAACTGGAAAAATGCTCTAGGATGCAGGCTTGCAAAAGAACTAATACAGAGCCCAAACAAGAAGCATACTAAGGAACTGCTGACTGGACACTGCCATCTTAAAAAGTGCCTACATAGAATTGGAGTAATAAGCCAATGTATGTAAGAAATGCAACAATGCAGAAGAATCAGCTGAACACATACTCTTTGAATGTGAGGCGCTGGGAAGAATTAGAATCTCCGCACAGGGATTACCTTGTGAAGAGAGAAGAAACATCCGAGAAGACCCAATAACGAGAACCTGCAACTTTTTGAAGGGAGCAGGTATAACTAGGTGGGGATGAAGGAAAACACATGGTAGCAAAAGAACTTTGAGGTCGACGCAAAATGAACTTTTAAATGAATAAAGGAAGAGGAAGAAGAATTATTTTGTACCATATTGATGCCTTAGGAAGTCTACTGTTCACACTAAGAGAAACAGTGATTGTGCCCAGTTACGTGCTTCCAAAATATAAGTGCTCCAAGAGGCTACTTTTCACTGTATATTAATCATTTTCAGCATCCTTTCTTTGAATACCTTCTCTGAATACTTTCCTTTTGCTGGAATTTTAACTTCGCATTATAGGTAGGATGGGAAAGGGCTACAAATGGGCCTTAATTAAGGTTCAGACCCAGCATCTGCACGATGCGAAAATGTGAAGTTGGAAATATAACAGTTTTATGGCCGATGTTATAATAAATATAAAATAAATTTTCCAGGCTTGCAGGACATGGTCCAATTGAGTTCCTAGCCCTCAACATTTCATCAGACACAATGTGTAGCATTTTCAGGGGTCTGCTCTCTCTCTCTCTCTCTCTCTCTCTCCAAAGGTCAATATTGAAATGAAGCTGTGGCTGTGCAGTCTCCCTCCATATCTAGAGTGTATCTTAATTATACCGACAACAAAATCAGGGATGCTCTTCATGTTATGAAAAGAATGATGGCGCAATAGAACTGGTGAAGAAAATTTTTTGTTTCGAAGAAACTAGGTTAATTTGTTATTTCCAGGTGCACAATTCTAATGAACAAACTCGCCATATTTCCTGTGTTACAGCGCAAGCTGCTGCCTGCTGCTGTGCTGCAGAGGAGGGAAGTAGGTTGTACGATAGATGGAGATAGAGATAATGCTCAGTGCAAATGCAAAAGTTCCTCATTCGTTTCGTGCAATCGCTTCCCACCCCTACTAGGAGTATACATTTTTCTGCACATACTGGCTACTAAGTTTGTGGCAGAAACTGGTAAGAATGGCTTTGTTTTGGTACACGAACGAAGAAATGGTGCCTTCCCACGGAGCATTATCTCTGTATCTATCTAGCATACACCCCTGAAGCACAGCAGTGGGTAGCGGCTTACGCACCAGCACAGGAAATACGGAGAGTGTGTCAATTTGAACTGCACGCCTGGAAGTAACAAAGTACCTCATTTTCTCTATACAAAAAAATGTCTCCACCAATCTGACTGTGCCATCGTTCTTAACATAACAAGAAGAACTTCCCTTGATTTTTTTTGTCGGTATAATTTAGACACATCCTGTGTGTGTATACAGCCATTCGAAAAATAAACTGCACACCATGAACCAATTGTGCAAGTATAACAAAAGGAGATGGATATCGTATCGTTTTCGACTGACTTGTTTCCCATTTGAGTTTAATGTTGACTGTTTACAAGGAATTGCCACTAGGAGGTAAACATGTTATCCTTTTCTCATTCATAGACGCAAGACACAAAATGAGCCCTTAGTAGCAGTGTGTACCTCAGAGCTGAGTTAAGTCAACATGCAGTGCACCCTGAAAGCACATTTGACAAGCCTTTGTCCAGCTAGATGAGATTGAGACAGTCCGCACTGTCAGACTAAGGGAGGCAGGTTGGAATTTGCAGCACATACTTTGTATATGAACCATTCTGACTACACTGTGCATCAGTGTTGGACACAGTGGAAACGTGAGAACGCGTGCACACGCATCGAGAAGGCTTGAGTTGACCTTGGTGGACCACCATCAGAGAGAATCATTCCATTGTGCAACAGTTTGTAAGCAGTCCACAGACACAGCAGCACACCATCCAGAGACATATCATAGCACCTGCCATATCCAGGCAGGTAGCAGAGCACGATCTATTGTTGCAGCATCCGTTATTATGTTTACCATTACAACCAAAGCATCACCAAGCATGTTTGGACTTCTGCAGAAACGGGCAAAATGTCTGCCTGTAGACAGGCAATAAGTGGTACTCAATAATAAATCATGACTCTGTCTAGATACAGATCACCACCGAATACGAGTCTGGAGATGTCCAGGCCAACACAATCATCAACGCTTCATTGTAGAGCGGTACACCACCTCAATGAGAGGAGTCATGGTGTGGAATGCCATTTTCTATGATTCATGCTTCCATTGGAGGTGTCTAACGGAACCCTGACAAAGCAGTGTAATGTTCAGGAAATTTTTATATCGTGTGTACTTCCCTTTCTGGTGCATCTTGACAACCCCATGTTCCAGCAAAATAATGCCTGGCCTCACACAGCATGGGTATCTCTGGCCTGCTTTTTTGATGTCAACATGCTTCCTTGGTCAGTAAGATTCCCAGACATATCACCCTTCGAGAACACTTCGGACAAGACTGGAAGGCAACTTCAGCCAACAGTGTACACATGCATGTGCAGTGTATGCCAGGTATCCAAAAAATGTTCAGAACTCTGGGACGAAAAGTTAAATTCAAACGGCACGTGTCGGCAACCCTGTGTGGATGACATCAGATGTTGACATTTCGATCAACCTTCAGTCAGTGCTGAGTTGTGAGGCTTGTAAGTCATGTCAAAAGGGGTTCTGTAGGAACTACAAGTGAACATGTCAGTGTCAAGAGATGTATTACAACCGTGTTTACTTTATGGGCAGCAATGCAGCAGAAGCTGCTCTAAAGATATGCTCTGTGTTTGGAAAGGCATCAGTGAGTGTGCACACAGTGTGGTAGTGGTTCAGTCGAATTGCATCGGGAGATGAGAGCCTCCAGGACAAGCCTTGAGTTGGACGTCCATCCACTATTGATGAAGTCCTGCTGAGAGAGAACATCGAGAAAACCATTTTATTTCATTTGCACAACCTTGGGAAGATTTGGAAGCTCAGTAAATGGGTTCCTCACATTTTGACTGAGGAAACCAAACTCCAGTGGCTCACCATTTGCTCATCACTGCTGTCGCGCCACAGGAAAGCCCCATTTCTAGACATGTGATGAGAAATAGGTGTTACACAATAAGCGCAAAAGAAAACATCATTGGTCGTCCCCTGGATCTGTTGCATTTGCCACTCAACAAAACATTCAACAGAAGGTATTTGGTTGACCAGCTCCGGTATTGTACACTTTGAATTCCTAGAGCACAGCAAAACATCGCAACCAAGGTGCACTCGCCCCAGTCGCAACGGGTTTGAGTTGCACTGCGTCAGAAGCAGCCAGCACTAGTCAGCAGAAAAGGAGTGATCCTCTTTAAGACCACGGAGGTTATCAACACATTTGGTTGGGAAGCTTTACCGTATCCTCCTTACTTCCCAGACATCTCTCCGACTATCACCTGCTTTGGGATATGGAT
The DNA here is from genome assembly GCF_040414725.1 of Anabrus simplex. NCBI lineage: Eukaryota > Metazoa > Arthropoda > Insecta > Orthoptera > Tettigoniidae > Anabrus > Anabrus simplex. The sequence goes on from NC_090266.1 coordinate 1,001,586,576, forward strand.
ATCCATTTGTGTTGGCAATAGTTCTGGAACCGAGATGATGTCATGCAGGCCATAGGACAATTTTTTTCTTCTAGGGACAAGAACTTTTACAAATGCAGGATTTATAAGCTTGTATCTCATTGGAAACATGTAATTGAAGCTGAAGGAGATTATTTTTCTGAATAAAGAGCATTTCCAAGAAATTACCGAGTTGTTATTTCTCACTAAAAGATACGGCATGAACTTTTTTCGGATACCTGGGATATACTACATACTTTTTGTTTTGTATTTCTTTATGCAAAGTGTTCCCTGCACAGTCTGGAAATACGCTATGCTGAGGAGGTTGGTGCTGGTCAGTCTCCAGTGGTGACTAGTGGTTGCTTGTTGGTTGTCTTTTCCCCTGGGTTCTTCATTTGGGCTGTTTTCAGTACAGGTTTCTGGGCTTTATTTCTTTTAAAACTTTGATATCCATTTTCTCCATAGTTTATTTCTATCGATAATAAACTCAGATTGGAAAGTTGCTTGATCTGAAGTGTAAAAACAGTAAGAACTTATTTTCAAAACGGAACACAACCATTGCTTGCCACCATCAATTCAGCCAGTTTGAAACAGCTCTTCGAACCCAAAACTAAGACCACTTTCAAAAATGAATAACAGAAGCTCATAAAACTCGATGCTTTAAATATTTTTAGAAACAGAAAAGAACAATAATTTCTTTCTTTAACTTAATATAGTCGATCTGCTATACACATCTTTGTTTCACAGAGATCTTATAGTAATTTTGATACTTTTTTCTTCATAAAGAAGGTGGAAGAACAAGTTGTTCCAGGGCTGCAAATCTTGTTTCCATGCAAATTATTAATGATACTATCAACCACTCCAAAGTACATCTGAAGGCACCTGTCTATTCCTGGTTCATGTAGTCACGTCATTTCCTTAGAATTTGTTCACCCTTTCTACCAATGTCACATTCTTAAGTTCACCATAGGCAATATTTCTTGTTGGTTACGTGAATAAATCGAATCCACGAAATGTCACTGTAATTTTTGTGCCTAACAGAAGATAATAATTGCTTTTACTCAAATAAAGTGTAAAATCTGTGGAAAATTAAGAAATACCGTCGTTACTAGAGAAATATCTACATGTACTTATGGGCTGTAGACAGGACTCCCTTATGTTGTATTCCGCTGCTCGTGCCATCCTTTGTTTCTTTCTTGAGGTCCAGGACTAGCACCGAGGAATGGGAGTGCTATGTCTGTAAATTTTCATATGACTATCACGGGCAGTTCAAACAGCAAAATAGCATGATCCCTGGACCAATAAATATATCACTTAACAAATGAGTTACGGCACAAAACGAATGAGCAACATGAAGAAAATAACACCTAATTAGTTCAAACAACTTCACTGAGTAAAGATATCACACACAAAAGTCTTAGACAAACAAAACGCATACGGAAGTGCTGCGATGTAGCAGAAAAAATAGTTGTAAGATAGTAAAATATGTATCCACATTACTGTCTACAAGTAAAATATTTTGTACTATTTCTTAATTTACTGCAGATTTTACACTTTCTTTGAGTAAAAGCAATTGTTACCATCCATTTGGCACAAAAATTACAGTGAAATTTTGTGGATACAATTCGTTCACGTAATCTGAAGCAGGATGTACAAAACATTCACTGAACGCACACTGTTGTGATAAAACCTGGAGCATGGAAAATGTACTCAAGAAGGTCAGAGATTTAAAGACTGCATTCCACTCACTGACATTTTATGATCCTGTAAATGAAATCAATAAGCACTGCCCTGTGTTCATAGACAGCATGCACAAACAAACAAACAAACAAACAAACAAACAAACAAACAAACAAACAAACAAACAAACAAACAAACAAACAAACTTCTACTGCAAACGTGTATTCTTCCACAGTGGTAACTAAGTGTTTCAAAGATCAACTAACGTCAGTGAATCCAATAAACTTGTTAACTTCATCCAACTTATACCCAACGTAATCGTTTTTAAGTCCCACAAACAACTTTATAATTTTCAGAGATATACCGAATATATGTGAATAATTCTCGCCATCAAATAACCCCCACACCATAATTTTACGGGAGGAAATTTTTAAAAAAATATATTTTGCACGTATGTGTAGTTTTTTTAAATATTTATGTTGAAAACCGTAAATACTACAATACAATAAATTATAACATCATGAAGCAATTTGTCATGCTGTATCCTTGGCTCAAGGCCTTCTATTAAGAGGGGTCATGGGTTTGATTCCTGGCCAGGGTCAGGAGTTTTAAACTGTAATGGTTGGGGAGATCCACCAAATGAATACAGCCTGACAATCACTCTGTTATCAATTATATATACAAAAAAACACAGTACATGTTTGGCTCCTAAAAGCCATCCTCAGCTGTTACAATAGTCTAAGTCAAAATAGCCATAAATAAGATGTCTATATAATGGTGTGCACAAACATAATAATCATTTAAAATAAGGCCTAACACATTAAAAACACTGTATACACAGTATGTATCAAGTACATTTTTTTTTGCTAGTAGCTTTACGTCGCACCCCGGTCTAGAAAGCCAAGAATAACGGCCGAGAGGATTCGTCGTGCTGACCACATGACACCTCGTAATCTGCTGGCCTTCGGGCTGAGCAGCGGTCGCTTGGTAGGCCACGGCCCTTCAAGGGCTGTAGTGCCTTAAGGTTTGGTTTTATACTGCACCGACACAGATAGGTCTTATGGCGACGATGGGATAGGAAAAGCCTAGGAGTTGCAAGGAAGCGGCTGTGGCCTTAATTAAGGTATAGCCGGGCTGAGTGGCTCAGATGGTTAAGGCGCTGGCCTTCTAACCCCAACTTGGCAGGTTCGATCCTGGCTCAGTCCGGTGGTATTTGAAGGTGCTCAAATACGACAGCCCCGTGTCGGTAGATTTACTGGCACGTTAAAGAACTCCTGCGGGACTAAATTCCGGCACCTCGGCGTCTCCGAAGACCTTAAAAAGTAGTTAGTGGGACGTAAAGCAAATAACATCCTTATTAATTAAGGTATAGCCAGTGATTTAGTTGGACCAAAATATTCACAGGAACTCACCTTATTAATTCAGCAATTTCCAAATGGACTCTTATTGGGTGTCAAAATGTTTCCGACAAGTTGTTTCATCAGCTGAACGTCTCCCCTTTACTAGCCATGACTTATGGTTGTGGGTTAAATATATGCACAGGAGGTACAACGCTGCTTATGAAAATAAGTCCGCTTGATCTTGTAACCAGCAGCCTATTTCTCTTTTCTGTGAGGATCTCATCATGGTACTGGAAGCTCTTTCAGCTTCTGTTGAAGAGATGGGAATATTCTGTACAGTATTGATTAAAGGGATCAGCTCTACTGGAATTTCATTGGTCACGACATACTTTCTAAAAGCATTAAGCTTAAGCTTAATGTACCTCCTCTAGTCTGACACGTGGAAAAAGTCACAAAGGTTGCCAACACTCTCATCACCATAGCAGATATCCAAAGTAGAAGTGGAGGGCCAATTATTTTTGTATAGTACCTTTCAATCATTGATAACTTTTGTGATTCTCTCATGTCTCTGCTGACTAGAGCTGGAACCAAGATGAGATGATGTGGACACATTTTCTATAAGCCTGTTGTTTAAATTGTTCACAAGACTTCTGCAAAACTTCATTCTGTCAAGTTCTGCAACTTTTTTTTAGAATCATGTAATCCTATGTTACTAAACTTTTTGTTTTCTGCTGCTTTACGAACTGTTCTGTATTATTGTCCAGAAGCTGAGTTACACATAGATTCCAACAGTTTTATAGTGCGCTTGATTGCATTTTGAGCCTCTGTCAGACTTGCCTCTCTTTTCTGCAACTCTGATGTCAAATCAGCTAACTCAACAACAGTACACCCATGACGTTTAAGCGCTATGTATAGATACATAATTGCAATATTTTCTAGGAATTCCACATATGTTAATATACTAACTAGACCTTGGAATTCTGCCCTTTCTTGGGAGTCTCTCTGGTGGTCATTTTTGGCCTCACTAAAATGTTTAACTAGTGCACTATAGTTTTCCCAGACAGCTTTTACAGTTCTCTGGCTCGATGCTACCCATCTTATTGTAAATATTTTGGATTCACCTGGATTCACACAAACATAACAAGTGGAAGAAGGTTATTGTGCTCACTTCCCGCTCTCCGAATCCAGTAGCAATGTAGCCAGCCTTAGAGAACCAGAAAACCGTCCAGGAGTGTAAAACCGTAAGGTTCAATTATAAGATTTTCTTACTGAATGTAAAAGTCTTACGTCATTATAAAGCGGGAAAATATTTTCCGGAACAACATTCCGGCCCGTTCCGGTCCAACTAAACCACTGGGTATAGCCCCAGCATTTGCCTGGTGTGAAAATGGGAAACCACGAAAAACCATCTTCAGGGCTGCCGACAGTGGGATTCGAACCCACTATCTCCCGGATGCAAGCTAACAGCAGTGCAACCCTAACCGCATGGCCAACTCATCCGGTCAAGTACATTTTAATCATGTATGGTTAATTTCTCGGGCTCAGGAAAAGGGTGTTTATGTTTGTCCCAATACTTTCCTTTTCACATACCCACAACACATCACACAACCAACCACCGCTGAAACACACAATAACGAATACAGCCATCCACACAGGGTTGGCATCACGAAAGGTACCCGGCTGTAAAACAGAACCAAATAAACATGTACGACAAAGTTAGCATTCGCGACCCCACAAGAGTGTGGCAAAAGCAGTAGAAGAAGAATACTCTCATTGTAAGAAGGCATTTCAAAATACACAGATGCCCGGTTTGCATTTCTAATTTGAAAAAGTATATGCGAACTTCTCTGGCGCAACAGATAACAAGTCTCTGGAAATTCACGTCAGGAGCACTGTACCAACCTTGACGCAAATAATACCCGCATCCCAACATTTTGCTATTAGATTCTCTTTTTAATATGCGAGGATTATTCGCATATATACCTCATAATGGATTTCAACTGAGATATGCACATGAGGTCATAAGATGCATCCAAATATACAGCTCCAATTTTTCAATAAAGCATGCATTATCAATGAGCTATTCTATTAGTACGAGATGCATTGAAGTCATAACATCTCCAATTTTCTTTCTCAGAAATGGAAAGAGATAAAAACATGCAGTTTGTTTTAAAATAAGCGAGCCCTCTTTGTCATTGCATGACAGAGATGGCAACACTGTATGGTGCAAAGAACCCTAGTGGCAGCGGCGAGAGTGAGGACTACTGTTGTTTTTTTTTTTTTTTTTTTTTTCTTACACTTAAAATGGCGGTTTGTTTCATGACAAGATCTGCGTGTAATCATTCATCTTCTCCATTTGCATGGTGTGACATCAATTGAAATTCATTGCCAGTTGAGGGAGATATGTGGTGATGGTGTCATGGACGAGTCTAATGTGCGTTTGTGAATGTGACAGTTCAGAGAAAGCACAACACCGTGTGACAACAAACCAAGACAACCTTGGCCTCGCACAGGCCGGTCTGACGACATGATTGAGCGAGTGAAGAAAATTGTTTTTGAGGATCGCCAAATGAGTGTGGAACAGATCGCCTCCGAAGTTGGCATTTCTGTGGGATCGGCGCTCACAATCTGTATGACGACCTGAAAATTCAACCTACCCCAATTAACTGCACCGTCTCGCCGCCCTCCCCTCCAGCCAATCCACCATTCACATTTCACAGTGTCACAGAAAATCAGGTTAAAAAGGCTTTGTACTCGATTAAATCAAAGGCCACAGGTGTAGACGATATTCCTATTGCTTTTATACGTAACATTATGGGTGCTGTCCTGCCTATAGTGACGCGCAAACTGAACGTTTGTTTACTAAATGGAACTTTCCCAACTGTCTGGAAAACAGCCAATATTATACCGGTACCTAAGAGTTTAGACCCACAATCACCCTCTGACTATTGTCCGATGTCCATACTCCCTGTGCTTTCTAAAGCCTTCGAACGTTTAGTATACGAGCAGGTTCTGGAGTACCTAAATAAAAATGCTCTTTCGGACCCTTTGCAGTCTGGATTTAAGAAGGGGCACAGTACCGCGACAGCACTTTTGAAGGTTACTGAAGACATTAGAAATGATATGGACAAACTACTGCTTACTATACTTATCCTTCTTGACTTCACTAGCGCCTTTGACACTATAGACATTCAGACTATGATAAAGAAAATGGAACTACTAAATTTTGACCTGGCTGCGCTTAAGTTTTTTAGTTCTTATTTGAGTAACCGTCAGCAGCGTATAACAGTAAACGACAAGGTCTCTAAATGGAAAATGAAACTTAGTGGTGCCCCACAGGGCAGTATTCTAGGGCCCTTACTTTTCTGTATTTATATCAATGACATATCATCGGTGATAGGAAATAACACACACCACCTCTATGCTGACGATCTTCAAATTTATCGACACTGCAAGACTTCAGACTTAGATGAAACAATACAAGATATTAACAATGACCTCCGACGACTCAGTATATATGCACAACGAAATTCTCTTATACTAAACTCCACAAAATCTCAGGCAATCATAATAGGAACACGAAAATTACTGAACTGCTCAAACAATATTGCAATCCCGCCTATCCTACTGAATGGTAACATTATTCCCTACAATAAAACAGTTAAAAATCTCGGCGTAATTATGAATGAAACACTTGATTGGTCTGATCACACGAAAATCATCTGTAAAAAGATTTTTGGAGCGCTACACCCTCTTAAACGGCAAAGGGATGTATTTCCATTTGAGCTTAAGGCCAAACTAATACAGACACTGGTTCTCCCTATTCTTGATTATTGTGACGTTGTTCTAGTTGATATGACAAGAGAAGAAACATTTAAACTGCAACGAGCACTGAATTCCTGCCTGCGATTTATTTACAATATTGGGTACGATGTTCACATTACTCCATACTATAAGGCTCTCTCATGGCTGAAGCCTGATAAACGTCGGCAGCTACACATTTTAACGATGGTATTTAGAGTACTAGCGGAAGGTCAGCCACTGTATATTTCTTCTAAATTCACCTTTCTATCATAATTTCACAACTTAAATACACGTTCCAGATCCACTCTTTCTATCCCAGTGCACCGCACAAATAAAATTAATAGATCGTTTGTAGTGACGGGCGCCAGATTATGGAATTCCCTGCCAGCTCAGGTCAGAGAAACTAGCTCTTTACAAAGGTTTAAGGTCACCTGCCAAGACTACCTGCTGAGGACAGCTAACTGAATGGTTGAAGTATGAATGTGTGGGCGCCTGAGGATAAGTCATTATTAAGAGTTCTTACTTTTAATTAGTTTTATTATTAACTTAGTAATGTATTTAAATTTGCTCTCAATTCTATTAATTTTTTGTTTGGTTTTAACTATTTTAAATATCTCATAACTTTATGTATGGTTTTGATTAGTATGTGGTTAAGTGGAAGAGAGGGCCTCTAGCCCTAACTTTGCCACTGAAAAAAAAAGGCATTAATAAATAAATAAATAAATAAATAAATAAATAAATAAAACGCAAAAAAGTGTCCTCTAGGTGGGTGTGAATGTGACGCAGCCGTTTCTTTGTGAAAACAACTTTGAAGTCATTTTTCATGCTCCCTACTCACCTGACATGGCTCCTAGCAGCTTTTGGCTGTTTCCAAAGACACACTCCTAGGCCGTACATTCACTAGCTGTGCTGCTATTGCATCAGTGATTTTCCAGTGGGCAAAACAGACCCTAAATGAAGCGTTCGCAGCGGCCATGGAATAATGGCATCGACATTGTAAAAAATGTGTACAGTTGCAGGGAGATTATGTTGAGAAGTGATACAAGTTTCGTAGTTTTCGTGCGATTAGTTTGTGATAAAAAAACCAGAGGCATTATAACTTGAATGCATCTCGTACTTCTGTGTTTTTATATTAAGATATTCAATGTGTTCACTAATACTTTTGTCTCCTTAATCACCCAGCACTGAGCTCACTCTCGGAGAAACTAACAACTTCAACTGTACGAAATAACATGTGATTCAGTTTATTCACGTCCCTGGGCAGGTGTGCTTAACAGATGAAGATCATTACATCCTGCTTTACTGTATAAGCACCCATCTCAAGAAAACAGAAAACATGCTCAAGTCAAAAACCAGTTAACCATTCCACTGTTTCATACAGGGCTTGTGAAAGATGTCTGATAAATACCTCTATCTTCGTTTTATTTTGCAAGTGTAACTTATGGCATAGCTTTCCTTTCATTACAATCAACTGTTTCTCACTAAGCTTAAGAGAAGAATTATTGTCAATGGCTGCATTTTAAATATGTTTGAATCCCCTTTTTGTAAATACTGTACCTCATTCCGTTTCTTAGGCAAAATTATGAAAAAACTACAACACCCATGATGATGCAAAATCTCTTATTACATTCATTACTGATGTAAAAAATGAGCAAAAATGCTAAAAATGCTAAAAATTTGAAATTTTTATTTATAAAAATTTTTTAAACTAAAGGATGAATATAGAGCATTTTTTAATAAAGGGTGTTGCCAATAGTGACCAAGCAAAATGCGAAGCGATTCGTTTGTCCATTCAAAATGGCTGTTGTTGCTGTTGCTGCTGCTCAAATCAAAATATATTCAAACAGTGAATCCAGCAACTAGGTTCGCAATGTAAAGTAAAACTTCTTGTTGTTCTGTGATTCTCTTGCTGACAGCTATCAATTACTCCGTAATAGACAACTGCAGTGCACAATGATGAGGTTGAGGAAGACCAGAACATGGCTGTGGTTTGTTGTTCAAACCTCTCAGAATATTCAAACAGTAAATTTAACAACCCAGTTTAAAATGTAAATTAATTAAAAAGCATAACAAGTGTTGCTTGTTTATGTGATTCACCCACCAGGCAGAGATTTCTCCATAGTATGACTAGTCTGGTGCAGTGCATAATGATTGGGGACTAGAGGAAGAACTGCAAAATGAGACGTGTTTCACAATGTAAGAAACTGACAAGATTTTGAGAACAGGTAATGGTGGAGCAGGCAATCTGAAGTTCAGACAACTTTCTTCTAATTGTTTTCTTTGTCATTCAAATAATTTTGGGAATTGTCATTGAAAAATTATTTCATTGTGGCTGTTTAGCATGTTATGGATGATACTGACAGAAAGAGCGAGGGTGTGAGGTAATGTTCAGATTAAAGAGAACAGTATTTTGTGGCTAATTGTGTTAGGTCCGATTCTAACTGTGTTCTGTATTTCAACAAGTTTTATGTTTGAATCAGTTGCTGCTTTCAGTGTCATAGCAGCTCCATACTATTTCTTCATTTTTCTTTTGCCTAATTAATGTATAACAATTTTTAGACAGTCATCCAATAGACAAGCAGGAGCAGATTCTTTCAAAAACTTGGCATCAACCATTCTAATTCTGATTTCACTCATGAACGATTGTATATTGCATTCAATCATGACATCTAGGAGAGATTTAACAGTTGCCATTTGTACCGGGCAGTACAACTCTACGTGACGCAAGGTCAAATCTTGCGCCAATTGAAAGTCCTCTACAGGAGAAGCTCTGAATTTTACAACTGAACTAATTCTACGGGTTATCAGAAGATGTCGCTGAGTGTTTTTGATTTGCTTTTGTTTTTTATGGATCAAGAAGTGTGGACATTCTCTAACAGATGTCTCTACCAAAAACTACGATCATGCACTCTGGTGCAAAGGAATGAACCTTCTTGAAGAAATTTTGTATTCAAAAGTTGTTGTCTTTACTAAAATTTTGTCTTTTATTTTTGGGTTGGCAATATTAATCCTTCCTTCCACCAGGTTTGAACTTAGCCAATCCCGAATTTATTTAATTAATCTCAGCCAATCATGTATGTCTTCTTCAATATGGATATGTAGCTCTAAGCTATCCAATAAAGTTGAGGGGGTGTGTCTACTCATTCTTGAAAGGTCTCGAATTTTCCACGAGGGTATAAAAACGGCTGATTTTCTTGTCTCCGGGCCACTTCAGTAACATCTAGCTTAGTGTGTGGATATGTAGCAGGGGGCGGGAAGCCTCTCTTTCTTCAAGCAGCAGTTCTTCTACAAGGTAATGGCCTTTTAACATCTTTATTTCTTGCTAGCTCAGCAGTGTAACTCTCAGGGAGGGTTCGAAACCTTTAATATGTAAACAACTAAACATGTAAACCCTTTTTTCTTGCTAAACTTCTGTTTTCTTGAACTTCAAGTCGGGGATAGAGAGTGCTTTACCCTCTCGAGCTCCCTTTCATTTAGAAATCGAGGTGACTACGTTTTCATAACCGTTCTTCTCTTCTTTAATGTATTAAAATTTTCTCAGACGGGTCACCTCCCTAGCTTGGGATTAGCCCCTGTGCATCGGCCTAGAGCCACTTTGGTTTTAAAATGTATATTTAGGAGTGCAAGTTCACGCCTCCAGTCCTTGCTGTACTTTGGGCCAGTAACTTAACCTGATGTCTTGTTTTCTTCATGCGAAGGCCCTGTAGGTTGGGTATTAAATAGCCCTGTTTCTTTGTGTGGTTTGAGGGCAGTTAGTAGTGAAGTTTGTTGTGGCCTTTGATAGGCTGTAAAATTGAGAGCAGGTTCGCTCTTGCTGGTATTATTAAGCGGGAGCAAGAGCTCCAGGTAATTAAGGGTGTTCTGCCCTTTGGTATTTGGTGATTGTGAGCTGAGAGCTCAGAGTTATATATGGTGGGGCTTGAAGCCCAGATCATTAAGTTGTTCTCTAATCTTGGACTTCTTGATTGTGTACCTGATTTAACTAGTTGTTATTTGTTGTATGCTCAAAAATTCTATGTCACCATTGTTAAGTTTTGAAAATATAACCTTTATTGAAATTTTAATGCATCTTTCGGACTTGTAGTTAGACCCATTCCAGCCCGCACATTTTTTCACCTCTGCTGATCCACCAAAATATGGTAACAAGTGGTAGCAGAGCGTGGTTGAATGGGTCTTAATTTAGCCCCTTTTGACGGCTAAACTTTGCTTTTGATTTGAACTCTAACATTTCTCCGTCGCTGGAATTTTTCCATTGTTCTAATTTGTAAAGTGTCAGTCATCATGCCCGGCCCTCGTGATGTCCTCCATCCCGGCTATTTGCGCAAGGAGGAATTAATCTATGAATTAACCATTAGAAATGTGCAATCTGGAGGCACGGTTGCGGTAGATACTAACAAGCTTAAAGATTCCCTTGATTTGCCTATTTCCATCCACAGTTTGGAAGAAAAAGGGATTGACGATGCTCTCTCCACGATCACTGACAATACTACTGAGCTAGCATCTGTAGTTAGTTTTTTTGAAGAAAATGATCCATCACCTAATCAACTTAAACGTGTGCAAGCTAGATTGTTTCATTTTTCTAACAGAGTTAACGATCTGTTGTCTCTAAAGTTGAATGACACTCAAAGGAAGGAAGCTAGTGTTGTTCTCGAAAACCTTTCTGATTTGTCCGGTAAGGTTAGCCTATTGTTAACTGGGGCAGTCCCTCCCAAAACCGACCAACCCGCTATGGTAAACGTAGTTAGCGAGGAAGACTCTCCTAAAGGAGAAGAAAATAGGAAATCAGTAGGAGTGCAACAAACCTCTTCCCCATTAGACAATGAGTCTGAACGCCGTACCTCTTTGAATAATGCACGTTCTGAATTAGCTTCTTCGCCACTTAGGCCTCTACCTACTATGTCACCCGGGTTCAGCAGTTTGCCTCATCCATTAGCAATGTTGCTCAGGGGTATTTCTAAGTTTTCTGTTAACTCTACCAGTGACGTTATTTCATTCTTAAGGTTTTTAGTTGAATTCCAAGATCATGCTCTTGTCTTTTCTCTTTCTCTGTGTCAAATCCTTCAGATAATTTACCCTTATTTCATTGGTGTCCTCTCAGACAAGATAGTTAGGGCAATTGCTGAACAATCATCCAAAGAAGACTTCCATGCCCATTTATTAGCAAACTTCATTCCGGCTAGGGCTAGGTCATCACTAATTCAGAAGTACTATTACCGTTTACAACGTCTGGATGAAAACCTTGCCGACTTCATCCAAGATATTAAATTCTATACCAGGGTGTTTGCTCTTCACTTCCCTGAAGATCAGATTGTACAGGCCATTGTGGAAGGCATTTCTCCACCATACAGGTCATACTTGTGCTTTGCGTCACGTCCTCAAACGTTTGCCGAATTAGAGGCTATGGCTGTCTCAGTGGAAGGAGTTAGATACGCCGACACCTTACGTGTCGCGAAAGAACTCCCTCCGTCTTCTAATAATTTTTGGCCTCCACCTCGCCGAACCGTAACACCTCGCAAGTGCTATGCTTGTGGGTCACCTGACCATCTTCGGAACAAGTGCCCCTTGATTAAACCCAATGGGACCCGGAATGGAGCAGGGTCATCACAAGGCTGTTTTAAATGCGGCACGTTTTCACATATTGCCAAGAACTGCCCTAATGCTAACAGCACCCCCTCCTGCTCAACTTCGGGTGCAACTTCCACCAACAATCATAAGTGACTAGTGGCTCCGGCTGAGTCGGCAGATTCATCTTTTCAAGGCTGAGCCCAGGTTAAATCCGACAAAAATTCAGGGAAAAATCAGAACTGTTCTACATTACCATTTGAATGTCCCAAAGAATGTCTTAGGATTGCGGCGGATTCACCCGCACCTGTCCCCTTTCTCAAAATTGAATTGAATAATGAACCTGTAACTGCTCTTTTAGATTCTGGCAGCGTGTGTTCCATTATTTCGGTCGAGTGGTACTCCAAATTGAAAACTGTCTGTAAACTTCCTGATTTTTGTTCAGCTTCGGTTCAATATGTTTTGGTGAACTCATCCCCATTAGAAATTTTAGGTTTTCTGTATGTCAAAATTAGAATTGCTAAATTTACTTGGAAGGTTAAACTGTTGGTGGCTAAACACTTGTCTTGCCCCATTATTTTGGGAGCGGATTTCATGTCTCTTACTGGTCTAGTGCTCGACATTCAGAGCAAGTCGTGCACGTTCAAATTTGCTGCTAATTGTAAAATTCCCTTATTGAAATGTAGCTCTGTGTCATGTTCATCGGTTTCGCCTACCCAGGATGAGATGTTGTTAGACCTTAGACATCTACCTGAGGAGCAGGCTGACAGTATTCGTAAGTTGTGTCAGGCATTTCCGGATGTTTTCTCCGAGGCTCTTGGTGTTACTGACCTTATCGAATACAAGATTGAGGTGACTGATTCGATTCCGGTCCGATTTCCACCTTATAGGCTGTCTCCACCCAAAATGAAGGCTTTGAAGGAAATCACAGATCAAATGTTGAAGGATGGTATAATTCGGCCCTCTAAGTCGGCGTATTCATCGCCTATTTTCCTTGTTCCGAAACCCCAAGGTGGCTTCAGGCCTGTGATTGATTATAGGGCTCTCAATCGGAAGGTGGTGTTACAATCAGTGCCCCTTCCAGACCTTCACTCTTGTTTTCCATGGTTTCGTAAAGCTAAGTTCTTCACCATCTTAGATCTTAATCAGGCTTATAATCAGATACCTCTGGCTGAAGAATCTAAACATCTTACAGCATTTGCCATGGACTGGAACTTGTATGAGTACAACCGCGTGCCTTTCGGGCTCCCCACGGGAGCAGCTGTGCTTACGAGATTGCTAGATAGGGTCTTCTCCAACATCAAATTCGAGTACCTATACCATTATCTTGATGATGTCGTCGTATTTTCTGAGACCTTTGAAGAACACCTTGATCATCTGAAAGAGGTCCTTAATCGTCTTCGTAAGGCAGGGTTAACAGTTAAGCTGTCCAAAGTCGCTTTTGCTAAGCCTTCTATGTCATTTCTAGGGCACATTGTGTTGCCCAATGGTGTCGCTGTAGATCATTCTAGAACACAGGCCATCCGTGATTTCAAACCTCCCAAGGACATCAAAGGTATTGCTAGGTTCATTGGTATGGTGAATTTCTTCAGGAAATTTATTCCAAATTTCGCCAATAGAGCGGCGCCCTTGAACTTACTTCGTAGGAAAGGCGTCAAATTTGAGTGGGGACCTTCTCAACAAGCTGCTTTTGAAGATCTCAGATTAGCTCTGTGTAATGCCCCTGTTCTTGCCATGCCTGATTTCTCGAAGAAATTCATCGTCCAAACTGACGCGTCGGCGGCGGTAGCAGTCCTTCAAGAGACTGAACTAGGGGAGGCGACCCATCGCCTGTGCATCTAGGACATTATCGGCCCAAGAATCCAAGTATTCCATCTATGAACTTGAGGGTTTGGCTGTCTTGTTTGCTCTAGAAAAGTTCCGCCTCTATCTGGAACATGTCAAGTTCGACTTGGAGACTGATAACCAAGCCTTAAACTGGGTCTTAGCTAGGCCGCGTCGTACTGGTTGCATAGCCCGCTGGGCCATAAGAATTTCTGCCTTCCAATTTGATGTCAGGCATACAAGAGGAACGGAAAATGTTGTGGCAGATGGTCTAAGCCGTATGTTTGCCAATGATATAGAGACACCTGAACAGGTTGATAGTTCTTCACCTCCCGAGTCCATACCTACTGAGGTTAATGCCATTCTAACTGATGCTCCCATGCTCTTTAGGGATATTGAAAAATATCAACGTGAAGATCCGACGCTGGCCCCTATCATGGAAACCCTTTCTTCGGGGGAACATGTAGTCCCTTATGTATTGAGGAATGGTGTTTTATGTTGCCCGTCAGGGCATGATAAGAAGATGAAAGTTGTGGTTCCAGCTGTTCTCGTACCTATGATCTTCAAGTATTTCCATGAGACCCCACTAGGGGGGCATTTAGGCATTTTCAAAACCCGTGAAAAGATCCGTGAAATGTTCATCTGGAAGGGTATGGACGGTGAAATTCGTGAACTGGTAAAAGCTTGTAAAACTTGTTGGTTCAGTAAACCCACCATGTCCACTAAGCAAGGGCTCTTGTCTTCCCACCAAGCGTCGCGCCCCATGGAACGACTCTATATCGACTACGTCGGACCAGTCAAAGGGGAATGCAAATAAATTCATCCTTGTGAGTGTAGATGGTTTTACAAGATTTTCTTGGTTATTTCCAACTAAGCTAGTTACCGCTCAGTCCACCATTTCTTGTTTAAATTCTATCTTTGCTTCTTTTGGTCCATGCCAATATATTGTATCTGATAATGCTAAAGCCTTCACCTCTAATCTCTTTCGTAAATTCTGTTTTGATCTATCTATCTCACATGTAACAACTTCTGCTTACTATCCTCAACCAACTCTGGGTGAACGGGTCAATCTTAATCTGAGGTCGGCGTTGATTGCCTATCATCACGACGATCATTCCAGGTGGGATACATCCCTGCATTGGTTAGCCTTCGCTTTGAACTTGGCGGTTCACTAATCTCATAAATTCACCCCTGCTTCATTGATGTTCAAATTTGTACCCAACTCGCCGCTCTCTAACCTGTGGTCTCTTAGCGATATTCTACCTGAGGCAATAGATCCAAATAATATTAGAGATCTTTGGATGAAGACCAAGGCCAATCTTAAAATGTCTCATGAAAAGGTATAATCGTGGACGGAGGCCCACCAATTTAAAGGTAGGAGACCAAGTTATGGTCAAGAATTTTGTTCCCGCGGGCAAGCTTGCCCCCAGATTTCATGGGCCGTGCACCGTCTTGGATTTTTTAACGCCGGTGACATTGTTAGTGAGCAATCCAGCCACCGAGAGAATCTTTAGGGTTCACCTGTCCTAGGTGAAACCTGTGTAAATTACTTGCTGATTGGATCTTTAACATCTTGTAAGAACCCCAAAAGGTTATATTTTTCTCTAAATCCTAGGCCGTCCGCCCCTTATTGTTTTACATTTCGTTTTTTTTATCTGCTCTGTATAAATATTTTGAAACCTTCTCTGAGGTTACTCTGCTGTCCTCTCCGTATGGCCATTACCAAGCTCCCGTCTCCTGCTAAACCACACCAGTGGCAAAATAAAATAGAGTTTCAACGCCGCTGGCCCCTCTGCCTCACCACAAAGACTGTACCCTAAAACCTTATATTTCTACAAAAATTCTGCCGCCGAGATCGTACTGTTTCAGTGCCCCCGCAGACGTGCGGCGCCGTACCGCCACTGAGGTGGGGTACGGGCCCACTCCACTCCAGTGAGGCCAACCAGTGTACGGCGAGCCGGAGCCCTCCTTCCGGCCAAGGCTGATGTGCGGTGCATCACCCTCAAGCTACTCGAGGACTGTAAACAAACTTCGCATCTGCGGCGTGCTTCACCACGACTACCCCTATCATAGTAGCGGGAGACGCGTATCTCAGGGTACTTGAGGGGTCCGAGCGGCCTCCACTGGACACAGGCAGCGGGGGCGAGTCTTGCCGTCAAAATTAATCAGCAGCTAATGCACTTCAACATTTACTTGAACACTCTATATCTGCAATTAATACGTTTTTGGCTTCAAAATCAACATTTGGCGGACTAAAAAAAAAAATTCCTTTCAAGAATTAAAGTTTTTTTCTGAATTCAACTACTACAAACATAGAGACCTTTCAACAAAATCTACTACAAAGAAACTCTAAAGCTGGACTTAAACTAGTTTCATCGGACCATTTAAGAAACCTTCGGCTACTGGAAAATTTTATTTTCCCTTCTAAATCCTTCTGCAACTAATTTCTATAATCAACACCACCAACTTGGACTTGGTTTTGGAACAAATTTTTTTTTTTCTGTGTCACCACGTGGAAGGACTTTGGGGGGGCGGGGGAGGCCTGTACTGGGCGGTACACCTCTACGTGACGCAAGTTCAAATCTTGCGCCAATTGAAAGTCCTCTACAGGAGAAGCTCTGAATTTTACAACTGAACTAATTCTACGGGTTATCAGAAGATGTCACTGAGTGTTTTTGATTTGCTTTTGTTTTCTATGGATCAAGAAGTGTGGACATTCTCCAACAGATGTCTCTACCAAAAACTATGATCATGCACTCTGGTGCAAAGGAATGAACCTTGAAGAAATTTTGTATTCAAAAGTTGTTGTCTTTACTAAAATTTTGTCTTTTATTTTTGGGTTGGCAATATTAATTCTTCCTTCCGCCAGGTTTGAACTTAGCCAATCCCGAATTTACTTAATTAATTCTCAGCCAATCATGTATGTCTTCTTCGATATGGATATGTAGCTCTAAGCTATCCAATAAAGTTGAGGGGATGTGCCTACTCATTCTTGAAAGGTCTCGAATTTTCCACGAGGGTATAAAAACTGCTGATTTTCTTGTCCCTGGGCCACTTCAGTAACATCTAGCTTAGTGTGTGGATATGTAGCAGGGGGCAGGAAGCCCCTCTTTCTTCAAGCAGCAGTTCTTCTACAAGGTAATGGCCTTTTAACACCTTTATTTCTTGCTAGCTCAGCAGTGTAACTCTCGGGGAGGGTTCGAAACCTTTAATATGGAAACAACTAAACATGTAAACCCTTTTTCTTGCTAAACTTCTGTTTTCTTGAACTTCAAGTCGGGGATAGAGAGTGATTTACCCTCTCGAGCTCCCTTTCATATAGAAATGGAGGTGACTACGTTTTCATAACCGTTCTTCTCTTCTTTAATGTATTAAAATTTTCTCAGACGGGTCACCTCCCTAGCTTGGGATTAGCCCCTGTGCATCGGTCTAGAGCCACTTTGGTTTTAAAATGTATATTTAGGAGTGCAAGTTCACACCTCCAGTCCTTGCTGTACTTTGGGCCAGTAACTTAACCTGATGTCTTGTTTTCTTCATGCGAAAGCCCTGTAGGTTGGGTATTAAATACCCCTGTTTCTTTGTGTGCCTTGAGGGCAGTTAGTAGTGAAGTTTGTTGTGGCCTTTGATAGGCTGTAAAATTGAGAGCAGGTTCGCTCTTTCTGGTATTATTAAGCGGGAGCAAGAGCTCCAGGTAATTAAGGGTGTTCTGCCCTTTGGTATTTGGTGATTGTGAGCTGAGAGCTCAGAGTTGTATATGGTGGGGCTTGAAGCCCAGATCATTAAGTTGTTCTCTAATCTTGGACTTCTTGATGGTGTACCTGATTTAACTGGTTGTTATTTGTTGTATGCTCAAAAATTCTATGTCACCATTGTTAAGTTTTGAAAATATAACCTTTATTGAAATTTTAATGCATCTTTCGGACTTGTAGTTAGACCCATTCCAGCCCGCACATTTTTTCACCTCTGCTGATCCACCAAAATACGGTAACACCATTCAAAATACAAGTGAACAACAACCAGCTTACAGAGAAATGTTATTGTAACATTATTTAACTCTGGTGATTAATGTAAGTTATGTATGATATAGGCAGAAAAAATATACAGCACCAAGCTGAAATATCTAGCAATTTGACACCCTGCTGCAAGACGACTCCTTAGGGTGGGAACATTGACCTTGAAGGCACATGTTGCCAGGATCAAAGCCCTTCAGTGACAATGGCTAACTGGACCAAGGCACACAGAGCGTTTGTTGCGGATACTTATTTAAAAAAGCAATGACTCTGTTATTCTGACTTCTCAAATATTTTACAGGCTCTTCAAGATTCATCACGAAGACATTTTCCAAGCCCTAATTCCGTGAAGCTGGTAGTTATAAACTTTCAAGCAACAGCATCTGCAATTAAAAGAAAACTACCAGGATGAAAATCAACTGCCAGATTGTAACTGTTCGACCCTAAGCTTCTCACTAGAGGAGACGAAAGTTATTACCTTGGGACACATGAATATCAAATAAACTATATGTGGCTTGCCCGCAAATTGCCATGCAAATAGAAACAATTAACATTCCATGGTTTCCCATTTCTCTATGCGATGTATGGGCGCCAGCGTTACAGTTATAAACAAAACTATAAAGCAAAATTTATATTTACTAGCATAGAGACTTATACTTAAATCACAGGGGTAGGATTTTAAATAATTAACCATTAAGTATCGTTTGAGAAAGAAAATTAACGCAATATAAAATACAAATGAATTTATTATACAAAAAAAATGAGATGAATCGGAAAAGTTCCTTAAAGCGTGGAGGGATTTAGAATTTACGTTACTCAAATTACTATTGCTCGCTTTAGCTAACTGAAGCTCACAAATTGCAGTTTCCGTTGAAGTCATCTGGTTTCCGTGATTACTCGTTCTCTTCTTCTCGATGTAGAATTGACTCCATGGACATCCTTCCTTCTCTGATGTGGTACGGGCTATCTGGACTAGCACTCCCTAATTGCCTAGTCTTTAAATTAGACATTGGCCCTATACTTGTAAAAACTGATCAGCATTGATCGTATGAGGAGAAAATTCAGAGATATGAATTTTTTCATGTTGGCAGAAATCTCATTCCAACTGAGCTATACTATTTATACGGTACAGACTTGTACCAAATTCCATGGACTTGAACTAAACATAGTTCTTCGTCCAGAAGATTTACTGAATATAACACAAGCCGTAAGCTTGTTTCGTCTCACGCAGATCCGATAACATTACCGCAGCCGAGTACTGTATCGAAGCGACAACACACTGTACAAAAATAACTATGTCTCGGAGAGACCACACACTGTCTCAAAATCAAGAACGTCGTTCAAAGTAGATGTTCACAGTAGAAGTTCTAATAGTAGTTAGTTTCTCAGCAGAAGTAGCGATGTGTGTGAGTATCCGAGACTCCGTGAATCGAGGAATGCTCCGCGCTACATAATATATCACCAGGCTCTCCCCACTCTTGATAATAGCTCAATATCAATTCTCTATATAACGAAGCATCTGATTCGTAGATCGCATTATCATCTCCCTCTTCTTTCTTCTTGACAAGACCAGTAGGCGTGGTGATGATGTACTCTGCTGGCCTAGCCTTGCACGCAGGTCGCTGTATAGTCCCTTGCTCATGAGTTTAACCCAATGACTCATGTAATTTTCCCCCGCTATAAGAATAACCTTTTCCGTATACACAAGTTTGAGATGAAATAACAACTATGTCTCACTATATTGATCATATTTACAGTACATAATGAATTCCAATCCTACCTAATATAATAATTTAAATAATAAATGATGTTATAATTATATAATATGATCGCAAAAGCCTTATTTACAAGTGCTTGACGTTGAATAAATATGATATTATGAATAATTGCCGATGGCGGATAAACTTGATATCGAGTGATATCGCGTAAAATGATAGTATATTAAATTAGTCTGGCTGGAGAAGCCTGGACGGTTACATACGCCCTCCTGTTATTTACAGATATAACATATATGAAAATAACACACTACACCAATATGGCTGATATATACATCATTACATCTTACAAACAGTTACTAAAAAACATACATAATCAAAACTTGTATCTCACTGTAGAGTGTCTGTTTCAATGATACCATATTACATAATTCCTGCCGATTTTCTTCCGAAAGTTTGTCAGCAACACTCATAATATTTACAACAACAACAGGTAAATAACACTATCTTTGCACTTCACCAACGAAGTGTTCTGCAGTTCCAGGTTATCATAATATACACACACACACACACACACACACACACACACACACACACACACGTAATCACACGTGGCTTACCTCTCTTAGATGGCCGCAGGCAATTTCTTGTTTTCATTGCAAAAAATATTACTACTTAGAAAATTATTGCATTAATTTCCTTCTGCAGTTTAAAAAAAAAAAATCCCAAGTTACTCATGGCTTCTACAATAGTGTCAGGTCTAGGTTCACAACCTATACATGAATTCACATTTTCTAACTCAAGTACATTTAATGTTATCAAACCAACACCTGGGAGACATTACACTTAATTCGCAGAATTATATCGTCTCAGAGAGCGAATATTATAAGTGCCCAACATGACACGATTACCATCTTTCAATCTGTATGCACAAGGACCAACCCGACAATGAATCTGGAATGGACCCTGATACAACAAAAAAGAATTTCTTCGTCACCTTCTCTTCACTGGACGAGAGCATGGGAACACGTAACAAAACAGAATCTCCTACCTGAAATTCGTCTAACACCTGACGATTCTGCTGTTTGCTACGCTTCTCAGCCGCTTAATCAAATTCTCTCTCGCTAATCTGACATATATCTGAGAGTTCCGCTGAGGTTCCTGTGTAATACCTAGTACTTTTGTCAGCTCATTCATTGGATTGCTGCCAAAATGAACGTCTAATGGAGTGAATTTCGTACTATCATGCTGAAACATGTTAATCCATTTCTCAATCAACGCTAAAGAACCAACCCACGCAGTGTGCTTGTCATGAACTAAAGATCTAAACATCCTACCTAATTCCTTCATCGTGCGTTCACACATATTCCCTTGTGGGTTCCTAATTGAGGAAAAAACATGTGTGATACCTAACTCTGTCATCACAGCCTTCCACTTCTTCGATGTAAGTTGAGATCCTCTATCCGATAATAACCTCCTAGGCGTACCTAATTCCTGAACATACTTGTCACTAATAATCTTACTACAACTGAGACCTGTTGCTTTAGGCACTATCAATAAAAGATTGACACACTGACTACTCGAAACTTCAATGATACCATCCTCTAACATAGCTTCTATTTGATTGTCTACTGCTTTAGCATATTTATGTGGTATCGGATATCTCGGTCCCGCGAATACACTTTGATCCAGCACTGAAAATGAGTGTTCATACACATGTGTTTTACCAGGTTTCAATGAAAATACTTCCTTGTGTTCTCTCAACACATACAACAATCGGTCCCTCTGACCTTCTTCCAAATTGCTACTATCTACCGCTTCTCTCAAAGTATCATCTTGGTTCTCCTCTAACCACACTTCACACAACTTAAAATCCGCTCTCTCTTCTTCATCTTTTGAAACCTCATTAACACACCACATGTTACAAACCTCCACTTTCGCCTGAACTTCGGCATCCCACGTGACTTTAACATCCTCATTATCCCACCTTAAATATACTATCGCCTCACTGTAATCAAACCGAGCTGAGTATAAACTCAGCCAGTCAGATCCCAAGATAACATCAAATATAAGATTCGGAATAACAAGACATATCTGAATTTTTGACTTCCCATTAATACAAATAGGTATTGCAACTTGTTTACATATTTGCTTGGATTGTTTACCTACAGCAGTGACGATATATGTGGATTTCACAGGCATTTCTTCAATCTCCATATTCTCCTTTTTTCTGTCCTCATACCACTTCAAACTTACACATGATCTTTGACTGCTTGAATCCAATAAAGCCTGATACTGCGCCCTCCATATAGAGATCGTAACAAAGGGGTTATCACTTTTACTAGCAACTACGACTTGATCCACTTCCCCCTCCCGTAATAACTCACCTCTGACATCCAGATCATAATTCATGTGCGTCATTACACAATTTCTCGCAACATGTACTGAAGACTGATAATCTGATCTCTCATTACCGTCTACTATCAGTTTAAATTACTTTGTCTCCTTGTATCCTGATTTCGGCTAGTGCCTTCTTCAACATTACGTTCCCTCTTAACATTTCTATTTTGCTGGTGTGGCTGATTACCTATAGGTTGTTGTCTCGGTTGAAACTGACCACGGTGATTGTGTTCTTGTCTTCTGCGTGGTGTTTGATAGTTTGTGTGCTCTCGTGTACTATTACTATTTCCTAACGCATCGAAACTTGCTAGCAATGTTTCCATTCCCTGAATAGACTATCTGTTGCATACAGCTAGCTTCACGGATTTTGTTGGGAAAATGTCTGAGTAATAATTTCACAATATCTACATTTTTACAAATCATAACGTGGGCCAAAAAATATTCTGTCATAGAAACTCCTTCGTGTGGCCTAAATTTCCCAAAGACAATGCGTTCTCTTTCCCTCCTTTGTATAGCTTCACTCCAAAATTTCTCCGTGAAATATTTCTGGAATTCTACCATACTGGTCATGCTGCTCTTATACACCGCAAACCACGATTTCGTTTCCCCAATAAAAGCTTTACCAATTATTTCTAACGCTTCTTCCCATTCAATGATTCCTTCTTCTATTTGCTTTTCAAACCATTTCTTAAGTGTTTAAAAAATCTAAAGGGTTTGTCTGCCTCCCATTAAATTTAGGTAGTTCTGTTTCATATATGAAATTTGTACCATGGCACTGACTTCCTATATTACCCTGCTTTTCTCTGATTTCTTTACGTAATAGTGCCTCCGACCTATCAATACGTTCATTTATTCCTTTCTCTCTAAGTTTCTACGTCACTCGCAAACTTTTCATTACATATTTTGGCATTAATCTCTACCTTACCACACAGATCATTGTATTGTTGTTGTACTTGTTCTCTAACTTTACTAACTTCTCCTACTTGTTCCGGAATTTTACAATTAATTCCTGTGATCTGCTGGTCTACTTCGCTCCTAACTTTACAATTTTCTTTCTCTATCAGTTCCAAGACTTCACTTCTATGTTCAGTTAACTTTCTTTCTACCACTTTCTTATGTTGGCTACTTCTCATCTCCTGTTCCGCTAACTGATTCTCAAAAAGTTTCTTCTGCTCTAGTGCTTCATCTAATCTATGATCTAAAGCATCCATCCTAGCATTCACTTCTCTGCTATTTTCAGTTTTCTTTCTCTCTACTTCCTTCCTGATTTCATTCGTTACCTTCTTAATTTCATTCGTTTCCTTCTTAATTTCACTTGTTTCTTTACTAATTTCGTTCGATTTCTCTAATATCCCTTGCATCATCACAAACAGTTGTTGAATATCCTTATCACATTCGTATTACTTTCTTTCTCGCCCTCCATCCTAGCTACCTCAGATTCTGTTCTATTTCCCTTGCTCCCACCACTCTCTACCGTTCTATCTACTTCAATGCTTTCATCAACAACATTCCTAGAATACAGCATCTCGCCCCCCTTTACTAAGTTTCCGCTACGTAATTTCATGTCCTTTTCACCTTGTGCAGCCATGATTCCCCCAAAATCACACATATAAATTATACGGACACTCACTTAACCCCCACAAACACAGACTCTACTTTACTGCTTTCTTTCCACGAATACTTAATGGTATTCGAGCTCCACGTTGGTGCGACAAATGTAACTGTTCGCTCTCCTCATCAAAACACTTGGGACCGGGCGAGTTGGCCGTGCGTTTAGAGGCGCGCGGCTGTGAGCTTGCATCCGGGAGATAGTAGGTTCGAATCCCACTATCGGCAGCCCTGAAGATGGTTTTCCGTGGTTTCCCATTTTCACGCCAGGCAAATGCTGGAGCTGTACCTTAATTAAGGCCACGGCCGCTTCCTTCCAACTCCTAGGCCTTTCCTATCCCATCGTCACCATAAGACCTATCTGTGTCGGTGCGACGTAAAGCCCCCAGCAAAAAAAAAAAAAAAATACTCGAGGAGACGAAAGTTATTACCTTAGGACACATGAATATCAAATAAACTATATGTGGCTTGCCCGCAAATTGCCACGCAAATAGAAACAATTAACATTCCATGGTTTCCCATTTCTCTATGTGATGTATGGGTGCCAGCGTTACAGTTTTAAACAAAACTGTAAAGCAAAATTTATATTTACTAGCATAGAGACTTAAACATAAATCACAGGGGTAGGATTTTAAATAATTAACCATTTAGTATCGTTTGCGAAATAAAATTAACGCAATATAAAATACAAATGAATTTATTATACAAAAAATGAGATGAATCGGAAAAGTTCCTTAAAGCGTGGAGGGATTTAGAATTTACGTTACTCAAATTACTATTGCTTGCTTTATCTAATCGAAGCTCACAAATTGCAGTTTCCGTTGAAGTCATCTGGTTTCCGTGGTTACTCGTTCTCTTCTTCTCGATGTAGAATTGACTCCATGGACATCCTTCCTTCTCTGATGTGGTACGGGCTATCTGGACTAGCACTCCCTAATTGCCTAGTCTTTAAATTAGACATTGGCCCTATACTTGTAAAAACTGATCAGCGTTGATCGTATGAGGAGGAAATTCAGAGATATGAATTTTTTCATGTTAGCAGAAATCTCATTCCAACTGAGCTATACTATTTATACGGTACAGACTTGTACCAAATTCCATGGACTTGAACTAAACATAGTTCTTCGTCCAGAAGATTTACTGAATATAACACAAGCCGTAAGCTTGTTTCATCTCACGCAGATCCGATAACATTACCGCAGCCGAGTACTGTATCGAAGCGACAACACACTGTACAAAAATAACTATGTCTCGGAGAGACCACACACTGTCTCAAAATCAATAACGTCGTTCAAAGTAGATGTTCACAGTAGAAGTTCTAATAGTAGTTAGTTTCTCAGCAGAAGTAGCGATGTGTATGAGTATCCGAGACTCCGTGAATCGAGGAATGCTCCGCGCTACATAATATATCACCGGGCTCTCCCCACTCTTGATAATAGCTCAATATCAATTCTCTACATAACGAAGCATCTGATTCGTAGATCGCATTATCATCTCCCTCTTCTTTCTTCTTGACAAGACCAGTAGGCGTGGTGATGATGTACTCTGCTGGCCTAGCCTTGCACGCAGGTCGCTGTATAGTCCCTTGCTCATGAGTTTAACCCAATGACTCATGTAATTTTCCCCCGCTATAAGAATAACCTTTTCCGTATACACAAGTATGAGATGAAATAACAACTATGTCTCACCATATTGATCATATTTACAGTACATAATGAATTCCAATCCTACCTAATATAATAATTTAAATAATAAATGATGTTATAATTATATAATATGATTGCAAAAGCCTTATTTACAAGTGCTTGACGTTGAATAAATATGATATTACGAATAATTGCCGATGGCGGATAAACTTGATATCGAGTGATATCGCATAAAATGATAGTATATTAAATTAGTCTGGCTGGAGAAGCCTGGACGGTTACAAGATCTCTTGAAAACATTAGTGATAGGTATTCCGAGATGAGGTCTCGAGATTTATAGAGACTAGCGCAAGCACCTGTGTCTCGCGAGAAATGTCAAGGGATCTCCAGAGTGTCATCCCCGCAATGTGCGGTGAGCAGCGTGTCACAGGCGTACAGGTAGACAGAGTTGAATGTTGTTTGTGCCGAGCATGCAAACAGCCTTCTCCATTCCACAAATACGTGTCAACAAGCGAATAGGCCGTTCATTTCTATTAAGGCGTATTATTGACGCAGTATAACTGAATTATAAATGATATTCATTCTGGCATTGGATGCAACGGCTAAGTACATGAATGAATAGGCAAAGTACAGAAACTGACGGCTTATGTAGTATACATCATTATCCCTCATAATTTTTCAGACCGCACATTCACTATCAATTTAACCAGTGCTTGTGTTTACCGACATTATGGTGACAAAGGAAATAATCCCTTACAATGTTATAGAGTATTCACGTCATTATTAGGTACTTCACTAAATGACGGTGAAACATGTAATTATGTCTAACTGAACGTGACAACTTTAAGACGATGTATGAAACACAACGTAAGTCGTGGACACGGAACTGTTTTGAAGAGATGCCATATAGCACAGTTCGCTGTGCTGTTTGTGCAAAAGTAGTAAAATTCATCAGCAGAAATACTTCTGCGAGGAACCAGCACTTGAAAACATGTATCGCTCAAGGGGAATCATCACAGAGAACACCTCCGATACAGTCTGCATCACAAGAAGCTACTCTGTCGACAACAACTTCATATTGTATTGAAAAGGTGGACCCCCTTGTCAATATATACTTATAATTGCACTTCACTACGGAACAAAAATGAAATTTATAGCTTATAACAACTGCGAGGTATCCAGGTAAGTGTTCATTCTATCTTTAAAATCTACAGCCTGTTTTCCAGTGATCTGACCGGGTCAGGTATGGAACGAATGAAGTCACATCTAGTGGAGAGGATAGGCATGTACCAGCTGCCAAAGAGTGCCTCATTCCTCTGGGGTACATGGTTAATGACTGACACATGAAAATGAAATGATATTGGGGAGTATTGCTGGAATGAAAGATGACAGGGAAAACCAGAGTAACCAGAGAAAAACCTGTCCCGCCTCTGCTTTGTCCAGCAAAAATCTCACATGGAGTGACCGGGATTTCAACCACAGAATCCAGCAGTGTGGGGCTGGCGTGCTGCTGCCTGAGCCACGGAAGCTCCGATGTACATCCTATCTACAGATATTAAATTACAGTATATAGGGCTATTCAGCTAAGAAGTCCACTTCAAATAACTCATGAACCATTTAAGATACTGACATTCTATTTTCACTTTCATTAATAGTATAAAAGGGCTCATAGTTTAACATGCAATACCTTTCCAGGCTTTTGAGAAAATTTATCGGCACATCCATTTCCATATGAGAACGTTATTTCATGCAATAACTGCTGATGATATACTATCAAGCTTATGCTCATAGTTACTGGGACGTCACACAGACTGCAGTACAGGAGATTCTCGAGATCTGTGCCGTCAGTCTCGATAGTCTCGTGTGAGAGCATTGCCCATCACTACAAAATGTTGTATATGTGCATTACGCGTTAGTCAAAGAGCCCACAACAATCAGTAAACAGGGATGCCTTTACATATAAAATCTCTGATCACACAGTACGTTGCGTGTTACATAATGATGTGAATTTTTGTCCGTAGAGAGAGGTAAACATTCATGAATTAAGTGAACAGGATATGTTACACTGAAAAATATATTGTGGAAGTTGTCTTGAATGCTCTGGACATTCAAATTAATCAGGTTCTAATGACAATGACAAATGATTTCCTCCTAACCAGTTATTTTAATTCTCAGGACAGTTGTTGCTGCGCAACTCTGAATTCCAGGGAGATTCACAAGAAACCTCCATATTCTGAGAAAGTTGTTGTTTGGTGTTGCCTGACGTGGTTTGGAGTGACTGGGCTATATTTCTTTCAAGATGGAACAGGCAAATCAGTGACAGTGTCTTTAGTCTACAATTTGAAGAGACGCTCCGTTCATATTTTAAAACCAGAGATGGAATGACCCAGACTGTCTGGTTCCGGCAAGATCGGACAACATCTAAGAAGTGGGAATTTCCATGGCTATACTCAGAGAAATGTTCCCAGGTCGCATAATTTTCAGGCAGGGAAATGTTGAATATCCCGCAAGATCACGTAATCAGATCGCAGTGCATGCAACTTCTTTCTGTAAAGGTACCTTAAGTCAAGGGTATATGAGAATATACCATGGACAATAAGAGACTTGAAAAGAAACATAAGAGATGCAGTGGAAGGAAATTTTACTCACCACATAACTTTTGGAAGAAGTTGAGCAAATGCACAGACAATGGACAACACCTAAAAATCTTCATTTTTAAAACCTAATGAATATATGTGTCTTTGCTGGCAGGACCTAGTGTTTACAGTGCACTATGTCTTCTGGTATAGGCTAGAGCAATTTTGTTGCTTTCATTGATCTGTCTCAGCTTTATCCTTGGCTTTGACAAAATGAAAGTGACTGAGGTATGAGTGATGCTAGTAATGCCATTCCTTCTGCAGCCAGTCCCTGCTATGAATGGTGTGAAAATATTGCTCATAGGGCTGGTTGGTGCATGCATTTCAGTGGGCTCGGTAGACTGATATGTAATAGCAACTTCTGGCTCGGTGAGGAAAGCAACGGGAAACTACCTCACTCATTTCCCTAGTACGCCTCTTCAGTGATGCCTAGACCATCTATGACAGCTGATGGCGGAGCTGTTGAGGATCCAACCAGCCTTTGGGCTGAGGACTAAACATACATACAATGAATATATTGAAAATGCTTTCAGATACAGTGTAAGTAAATCAGTCACTTGTTTTATTACTCAGGAAATGTGCATCTTATTTTTAATCTAAAACATATTTCTGCCAGACTCTATAGAAACAATGTTATGCGACTCTTGCACCATTTACTCTGATTGTAATTCTGTTCCATACTTCAAACAGTATAGAGAAATATTACTGCAACATAGATTCTGATTGTTTTCTTTGTACTTCGAACAACACTTGGAAATATGATTGTAATATTATTTCACTCTAGCATTTGTGCATATTATGTATGATATTGACACAAACAGTGAGGGTGTGAGTTATGTTTCACAATAAAGAGAAAATCGTGGTATGCCTTTCACAGAGTTTTATGTTGAAATCAAGTACTCCCTTCTGTGACATATCTGAAAGATATTTTGTTCCATACAACATTGCCGGCCAAAGAAAGCATAACAGATATTTTTCAAAGAAAATTAATTTAATGAACAAAAAATTAAGTTATAAATTATATTATTATTATTATTATTCTTCCTCTATCACTTTTCCCACAGCCTGCTGAGGTTGCAGGTGTGAACTGTTTCACACAAGTGGACTTGGTTCTAGTTTAGAGCTGGATGCCCTTCCTGATGCCAACCTTATATGGAGGCATGTATTCACTACCAAGTATTTCTGTGGCAGTTCATTAAGTGTAGTGTGTTGTGCGTATATGAAGAGGTGTGTATTGAGACAAACAAAAGATATCTAGTGCCCAGTCAGAGGGGTTCACCAAAAGTGGTTAGAATCCTTGACCCTGCCAATAATCAAACTAGGACTCACTGACCATTCAGCCAAGGTGCCAGAGATAAATGATAAATATAAAAATGAATAACAACTGAATTACAATCAGCATTATTGTATAATACTTTCCAAAAATTTCTTTCTTCTAAGCCTTACATACTGTTTGGCCACCAGTGTATTTCTTCAATTTTTTGGTCTGATTAACTTATTGAAATTTTGATAATGATGATGCTTATTGTTTAAAGGGACCTAACATCTAGGTCATCAGCCCCTAATGGAACGAAATGAGATGAAATGAAATGACAAATTAAAAACCCAAAATCGTCCACTGGCCACAATTCAAAACATGAGGGCAAAGAATGAATGGATGGATGGATGGATATAAATTTAAAACGATCAGTGAAACCGAGCCACAGTACCTCACATGCACAGAAGCTGGCGTAAAATAGTATTACTGACCAAGGGACTGCTTCTATAGCACAATACTGAATCGATGATACTTGTAGTCGAAAGGAGTCCAAAATCGAAGTCATCGGCCCCTCATAATGGTACTTATCGCTAGAAAAGTAGAACCATGGTATTTGTCATGTTGCGGTACTAATCAAGAGAAGCGTAGACTCGCGGTATTCCACAAATTATGGTACTACTCACAGGTAATGAAATTCGCACATGTATTACAGACCTACTTTGTTTCGCACATTGCGGCGCCACTGACAACACTCATATAGTGGGTACTAATCATAGGCAAGCCAGAACCATGTGTTCCGTCATCCCATGGTGTCGCTCATATAGTGCTATTAATCACAGGTACTCTAAAAGCCGTCGCACTCTCGTTTGCTACCAATCACAAACCTATTTGGTACCTAACATAGTGGTACTACGTGCAAGGAAAAGCGACCCATGCTGTTCCCCGCATGGTGATACTAATCACAAGGAGTTTCATGGTTCTAATATAATTATCCCTTGGTTGCCCCTTTTGGTTGCCTCTTACGACAGGCAGGGGATACGTGGGTGTATTCTTCGTCTACGTCCCCCACCAACAGGAGAATGTGTGTTTGGTCCGCGAGAGGTATTTTATTTCCCTAAGTCCGCCGGCAAGCCGGTTAGGACACCCCTATCCACCACCTGGGACGTGCCACGTGGGAGTATGACCTCTCCCTCTGCTACGCCAGTATAGTAGGTTCGTGGTTGAAATTTTGAAAGTCGTGTAATAGGCAAGGGGCTATACACACAGAGTTAATACAAAACAAATAATAATGAAGTGAGAAATTTGGAACATTACCATGATCATACATTTCAGTATGAGAGAATTTAATTGACATATCCCAAACTGAGGTGTGAAATGTTAAACACTTGAAAAAGAAGAAAATTCACTCCATGAGGTGCACCTCATATGAGTACCAAAGAACTGAGCTGATGTACCAAAAGTTATGAAGAATAAAGCATAAATAATGCATCACACTGGAATGTCTACTTAGCTACAATTGACAGTTAACAGGCTAATGTCGTTATAATATGCACTCTGGATGTTGGGCATTGACCAGACACAGCATTACACACACTCCTTCCTGTACTAGTCAGACACCACATCCAACTTCTCCGATCCCTAGCCAGCTGGGCTAAGCTAGTGGCTCAGAGGTTAGAGCACCAGCTTTCTGAGCCCAAGTTGGCAACTTTGATCCAGGCTCAGTCCAGTGTTGTTTGAAGGAATTCAAATATACCAGCCTTGTGTCCTGCGGGGGAAAATTCCTGGCACCTCCATGCCTCCAAGGCCTATAAAAGTATATAGTGGGACAAAACCAATAACATAATAATCATAAATTATTATTAACCAGCTTTATATTTCTTCCAAAAGCCTATTATACATACACAAAGGTGAGTCAGAAAAAAAAAAAAAAAAGAAAAAAAAAGGGGGGCGGGCCTGCTGGAAGCTCATCTCACCTCTCCTACCCTTAACAAGGTGGATATGTTTCATTGATACCAACCACCCTATATACTGTACATTAAAAAGAACCAAATAATGGCAGCTAACCTCTGAAACAGATGTAAAAATAAAAATATTCCCATAATTTAAGAACAGTATACTGTAATTAAATTTTGCCTAATTCCATGCAAATCTATGCTTGTAGTGATCACCTGGAATACATACCAGGAGCTACTTTTATGATTTTCTGAGACACGGAGATGCCAGAATTTAGTCTTGCAGGAGTTCTTTTACATGCCAGTAAATCTACCGACATGAGGCCGACGTATTTGAAGACCTCCAAATACCACCGGACTGAGCCAGGATCAAACCTCCCAAGTTGGGTCCAGAAGGCCAGCGCCTGAACTGTCTGAGCCAGTCAGCCCGGGATGTACCATTCTGTAATTGTGCACGAGCCCACTTAACGTATTAAATTATACCCAAGTAGGCCCAACTTAAAGGTATAACTCAGGCATAGAAAGAGATAGTGGGCTATATCACAGTTTTTACAAAGAGTCCCAGCCTGAACAAAAAATATCCGTAAAACCAGGTATCTAAAAACGGCACATGCCACTGTATTGACCAAGATCTAGAGAGGAAGAAAATGTTTTCCTTTTGAGAAAAAGGAATTCTGAAAGGTTGTTTTTTCTTGTTAGCCTGCATTCATTCCTTATCTCTCTGTCTCTATCTCCACACCTGCCGGGTGATTAACAACTGATGATGATGATGATGATGATGATGATGATGATGGATGCTTGTTGTTTAAAGGGGCCTAACATCTAGGTCATTGGCTCCTAATGGTACGAAGTGTAATGACAAATTAAAAGTTCAAAATCATCCAGTGACTAAAATTTAAAATGTCATGAAGAATGAATGGAGGTATATGAATTTAAAACTATCAGTGTATCTGACCCAAAAACTAACATAAAAAATGGTATTACTGACCAAGGGACAACTTCTAATGCACAATACTGAATTGAGGAGGTTTGTTGGCTATAGGGGTCCAAAATCCAGGTCAACGACTCCTCATAATAGTACTTATCGCCAGTAAAGTAGAACCATGGTATTTGTCATGTTGGGGTACTAATCAAAAGTAGCGTAGACTCACGGTATTCCACACATGATGGTACAACTCACAAGTATTGTTCGTCGCACAGGTAATGCAGACCTATGGTGTTTCTCACATAATGGCGCCACTCATAGGCAACGCAAACCGATGGTGTTCCCCACCTACATATACTAATCACGGACGCCGGTATTCCCGTGGTGTTCCTCATATAGTGGGTACTAATCACAGGCAACGCCCAGACCCGTGGTGTTTCTCACAATGATACTAATCACGGGTACTGGAAACCCACAGTGAACCACTCTCTGCTATTACTAACCACAAACCTCTGGTGTACCTAATATAGTGGTGATACCCGCAAGTAAAGGCGACCCCTGGTGTTCCCCATGAGATGGTACTAATCAAAAATCGTTTCATGGTTCTAATACATTCATCCCTTGGTTGCCCCTTTTAGTTGCCTCTCACGATAGGCAGGGGATACCGTGGGTGTATTCTTCATCTGCATCCCTCACCCACAGGGGGTGATTAACAACTCAGGGATACCCTTTCATTTTAAATTGCTGACAAAAATTTAAATTGTATTAGTTGTACATTCTTCATTTCTCCATTGCTGACTTTTTGTTGTTTTTAAGAACGATTAGATTGCGATCAGATAGTCATTTCTTTGAACTCCTAGCTAGAAAAAGCATCCTCTAAATATAATGCCCACAATGTGTGTGTATATACTGTATACCAGCCGTTACCCACAGCGTTACTTGCAAGGATTTCATAATTTGATAAAATTAATTGTTCCTCAGTACTGCACTAAGACATTATCTGAAAGTCCCTAAAGCATAAAAACTCACCAAAAATTGCATTTCATTTACTCCAGAACCTCTTTGTAAACCACATTTGTAGTACTGCCTTTTGGGACTAAGATGACCAGGCTACTGGCAGAGCTAAATCATGAACATGCGATATAGAACTCTACACGTGAAAAACAGTCCTGTCTCAAGTCAAAAAAAAAAAAGTGTTTATTTTTAAAGGAGATTCCAAATACCAACTTTCACATCTGCAACTTCTTAGTTTTTGAGATATAACTATCCTCATAAAGAGAATTCCACTCCTCCGTATTTTCACTCCCCACCGTAAGTTGATTTTCTCAAAACAAAAAATACATGTCTCTTTATTTTTAAAGGAGATTCCAAGTACCAATTTTCACATCTGTAACATGTTAAGTTTATGAGATATACTCATTTTAAAAATTGTAGGAATCCTTGGCTGAATGGTCAGCGTTGAAGCCTTCGGTTCAGAGGGTTTCAGGTTCGATTCACGGCTGGGTCGGGGATTATAATCGCGTGATTAAATCTTCTGATTCAAGGACAGGTTGTTTGTGTTTGTCCCAACACTCTCCACTTCATATTCACTCAACACACCACACTACCAACCACAACAGGAACACGCAATATTGATTATATCTCTACACATAGGGTTGGTATCATGAAGGGCATCTGCCCGTAAAACAGCCCCAAATCCGCATCTGACAGACAGTTCGCACCCGCAACCCCACAGGTGTGGGAAGAGTAGTAGTAGAAGATACTAATTTTAAAAATTTGCCCACTTTTTCAATTCATTTCTCCCCCTTACGTGGATTTTCCAAAAAAAAAAAAAAAAGAAGGAAAAAAATATATATATAGGTTTCTTAATTTTAAGGGAAATTCCAAGTACCAATTTTAACATCTGTAATATCTTCAGTTTTTGAGTTACATGTATCCTCATAAAAAGAATTCAACTCCTTCACTCCTTTTCACCCCCTTCCCCCATTAAGGGGATTTTCCAAAACCAAAAACACACATTTCTTTGTTTTTAAAGGAGATTCCAGATACCAATTTTCAAGTCTACCACTAAAGTGGATTTTCTGAAAACAAAAAGTGGATTTTTCAAAAACAAAAAATTATGTTTCTTTATTTTTAAAGGAGGTTCCAAATACCAATATTCACATTTGTAACATATTCAGTTTTTGAGATTATACAGCATGCATCAGAACTATACCAATAAATAAATCAGGGATGGTCTTCCTGTTATGTTACGAACAATGGTGCAATTGGATTGGTGGAGGGAATTTTTCCTTTAGAGAAAATGAGGTTACATTGTTACTTCCAGGCGTGTGATTCAAACTGATGAACTTGCCGTATTTGCTATGCCAGAGAGCCAGCCGCTGCCTGTTGCTGTGCGTTGGAAGAGGGAAGGTAAGGGAGGGGAAGTGGAAAGTGGGAGACAAAGGCAATGCTTGGTGCAAATGTACATGTTCCTTGTTCGTTTCGCATAGTCGCTTCCCAGCCCCAGCAGGCAGTGTACAGTTTTTTCCTGCACAAACTGAAAAGAAGATGAACTTGTACCAAGAATACAGGCAGCTTTCCAGGTCAATCACAACACACTACACATCCTGAACAGAGTCCAAATGTCACTACTTCACCGTTGTGAACTAGGAGGGGGGGGCATATTGTTTACTTTGTTCAGAATTTCATTCCATTTACAATGTTGTGAGTGAAGGAATACAGAATCATGGAGTGGCCACGTTGCATCTTTGAGCACGGTAAATAATAAAGAACGTTACTGCGACCAACAGACGAGAGGGGAAACGATCTGGTGCATTCCTTGACAGAAAAGTGTGTCTTAATTAGTGTGTTCTTGTAAAGTCTGTGCAGTTACGGCTGTTCAATAAACGAACTGTGGATATTGCCTGTAAGAGACAAGGACAATCCTGTGAGAGTCAAACGAGGAAATTTGTGCATACGCGCTGAGCATTACCTCTGTCTCCATCATACATCCCACTTCCCCTCCCTTCGCTTCTCTTCCCTGAAGCATGGCAGAGGCATGTGCTCTGGCACAGCAAATACGGCGAGTTCGTCAATTTAGATATTTAGATACTTTTTAGATATTTTATTCTTCCACCATCAAGTACAGAAAATGTACACTAGTTATTGTCAGTATTAATAAAAATAATCTATATACAATATCTTAGTCATAATACCTGAGTCATTCAAAAAATTATTTTAGCTACCTATATTAGGTCAGTTTTTGAAATACCACATTCTAGATACTCTCCTACGCTATAAAATGCCTTTTTGAATCGCGTGCGCGAGAAGTAACAAAGTAACCTCATTTTCTCTAAAAGAAAACTTTTCTCCACCAATCCAATTGCACCATCATTCTTAACATAACACGAAGAGCACCCCTGATTCTTTTGTTGGTATGGTTCTGATACACCCCGTATGTATATATAACAACGCCAGAAGGACCGGCAATTAACAGTCCTTATAGGCGATAGTCGCAAAAACCGGTCTTTTTTTTTTTTTTTTTTTTTTTTTTTTTGCTATAAATGTCATATCCCTAAGTTTTGGGCTGCACACTTACATGGTTAATCAACAGAATAAAGTTTAAACTTAAAGAAGGAAAAAAACAAATGAAAGAAGTACTGTATCTTCAATACTGTATTTGTGGAGCGGGACTGAGAGGAGTTGTTCTAAGTACGTACTGCAATAATATACCAGCAAAATACAAAATAAGTGAGGAAAGAAGTAGCAACATTGTAAATTGATCAATAATGTCACACATGGTCTCGACTACTAATTGAGATGTTCTCTCTGTCCTTCCAAATTGCAGAAATTGTCGAGCGTGATACACCCAATGCCCTCACGATGCTGACCTTTTCTTTCCTCATTTTCTAATCGTCCATGTTATGTGTGACTTTTCTTCAATATTGAACACTTTCTTTTTCGACAACTTCGCAGCAATGCTTGCCTTGACTGTTTAGCAGACAGACTGATTTGAAATCTACAATCTACTGAAAACAAGAGTTTGAAAATAAGCTTTACATTGTTGTCAGCAATCCTCAAATACATAACAAACAAAAAACCACATTGAACGTTATAGTCTATACATTTCTTGAAAATGTGATAAAAATATGCTGTTTTATATGATATGTCATAATAAGTGATGTCGTACTGAGCAATTTTTGAAATACAGTGGTTATATATGATTTAGATGGGACTGTTAGATTTTGCCGTTATATACTGTACAACACGTCGTTAAAAGTGGTGTTGCAATAAACCGTTTTGTATCACCCCTCCTGATAATGATTCAAAACCCAACTCTGACAGCAAATTATGCAACAACCCAGACTGGCTGAATGAGGATTTACTGTAGAAAGAAGCTGAAGTTAACATAACTCAAGAACCCACTGAACTCTAAGTAGGTAAGCAGGAAGTTTTATTATACCCACAACGTACTATAGTGAAAATCAGCAAGGTTAATTTCATGATCCATTGCTCTGTTGTGGATAGAAGTCAAGGATGATTTCCCTGCTACTCAATCAAATAAAGTGCCACAGAACAACTACAGCCATTTAACACTCAAAAGTTTCCATATATTTTCTCACTACAAAATTTTTATTTCTACAAATACATTTTCTTGCCGAGAGTTGAAAACCCTGCCAGGATATAAGATCCAGGCCCGGTTTCATCAACACATGTTAGTACTTAACAAGGTGTTAAATCATTTTAACATACCATTTAAGAAAATTTGCGTTTCATCAACAAATGTTAACATTAACAAATGTTAAACAGCGTATTAAAGTTAACATCAGCCGTTTCCAATGTTAAATGGCTAACATTAGCATTTAGCAACCTGTTCAAAATGGCTGCTGTGAGTCGCGCTTTTGAGGCGGAATTGCTCTATTTAAATCTTTTACAAAACAATCCTGATCGAAGAAGAGTTCAGCGACGTAATGACTTTGAAAATTTGACGGATCCGAAATTTCTTCATAGATACAGGTTATCGAAAATAGTCGTTGCTAAGGTTGTTGACGAAATTCAAGTGAGGTTAGAATATCCTACGAAGAGAAACATACCTCTTTCTCCAATGTTGCAGGTACTGATAATATTACGAGTTTTTGCTACAGGTTATTTTCACATAATGGCCGGAGACAATGCTGGAATTTCTAAAGCCACTGTTAATAGAGTTGTTTAACGGGTGTCTGCAGCAATAGCAACCATGAGAAGGAGGTATGTAACATTCCCTTCAGTAGAAGAGCGTCAGCAAATTATCCGGGACTTCTATGAAATAAGCCAGCCGTTTTCCTGGTGTTTGTTCTACGTGCAATAGATTGCACACATGTAAGAATCCAATCACCTGGAGGCAATTGGGCCGAAATATATCGTAATCGAAAGGGATATTTCTCTGTTAATGTTAATGTTCAGGTGATTCGTGAGCCTAACCTCCAAATCAGGGATATACTTGCTAGGTGGTCTGGTTCTGCACACGACAATACAATATTTATAACTCCCATATCGCAGCACAGTTTGAAGTGGGACAATTAACGAAGTGATTTTGTTAGGTGACAGCGGATACCCGCTAAAAAAAAAGTATCTGTTTACCCCATTGAAACCCTCGCGGACTTTTCCCGCGCCTCGTCCTTTTCTTTTATCGTCAAGCCATCTGTGCGCTTGCGCTCAATAACTTATATATATTTACTAACTAATTCAATTAACAACTCTTTTTCGAAGGAGAAAAAATTAGAACTACGATTCCGTTTCACTTCACGCGCCATATTTTACAGCTGTGCTCAAACAAAAGCGCATCGGAGCGCGCTGTAAAACAGCATGTTCGTACCACTGCCTCCTTGATTCGCACCAGTTCGCAATATTGGGAGAGTTAACAGTCGATTAGTTAACATTTCACAAGAAAAGTTTGATGAAACGCAAGAAACCTAACAAGATGTTAAATTTCTAACTCCGTATTAACTAACTACTTGTTAGTATATATTTAACATGTGTTGATGAAACCGGGCCCCAGTCAATAATCTCAAACAGGATATAAAAAGTCCAAACCAAATGGTCCAGGCCTGAGGATTCAATATGCAAAAAAGTCCACAAGAAGAAATCATACAATCTAAAATGTCCACAAAATAAAAAGTCCATTAAAATAAGAATTACACTTACAGTATATTTGGAAATTTTAATTTTAAAATATAGTCATAATATTCAACTTTATTTTAAAAAGTCACCATGCATCATCATCATCATCATGTTCATCTTCCATAACCTCAGCTGGATCACATTTAATCCTCTACACAACTGATTTAAGGTATCTCTCATGAGGGAAGTACCCCGGCTCGAACGGCTAAAACCGACAGAAAGTGGGCTTAAAGTATACAGTTGTACCTAAGTCAAAAGCTATCAAGGCCATTCATCTGTAAAAGTACGTGTTCGGTCGCCAGCACCATCTGACAGTCAGCGCACAGACCGCACTGCATTGGAGCAGCACACGCAATGCCTGTTAGTCAGTTGCAGTGTGTCGTAGTGTAGTGCACACACAAACGTCCGACATGAGTAGGTGGAAGCCAATCAACCCTGTGAATGTTGTGAAGTTGCTGCGCAAAATGGTACACTACACACTGGATAGTGAAGATGTAAGTGGAGTGGAGGATGGGCCATTTGCATGCATGTTATATGATATCATAATGCAGAAATACAACGGATCTGTAACAGAACTACATACCGACACATTATAGAGTAATGGTAACCGTGAGGCGGACAGCGTAGAAGAAACAGCACACGAGTATGAGGGTTCCAACTGTACCGACAATCCAGCAACGGAAGGAACTACACGTGACAGTGATTTCGCTCCTTCACCGCCAAAACGTGTACGAACAAGTGTTTTTTTTTTTTTTTTTTTTTTTTTTGCTAGTTGCTTTACGTCGCACCGACACAGATAGGTCTTATGGCGACGATGGGATGGGAAAGGCCTAGGAGTTGGAAGGAAGCGGCCGTGGCCTTAGTTAAGGTACAGCCCCAGCATTTGCCTGGTGTGAAAATGGGAAACCACGGAAAACCATCTTCAGGGCTGCCGACAGTGGGGCTCGAACCCACGATCTCCCGGATGCAAGCTCACAGCCGCACGCCTCTACGCTCACGGCCAACTCGCCCGGTACGAACAAGTGTGATACGGAGTACTGATGACCAAACATTGGACAACATTTATGAGGATTATTATAATCGCGGTTAAAATTCTTATCAGAAACTAATGAAGCGTTATAACTGCATTAGGTCGAAATCAAACTGCAAGGTAATTTTAGATTATGTGACGCACAAAAGACAAGACCCAGGTCTGTTCAAGGGAAACAAAACATTAAAACTGAAGGCTTTAAAAGAGTCTGTAAAAGCCCAATTTGACACAGCTAGAGATAATGGATCAGTGGTCCACTACTGGCACATTCAAGCGTGGGCTCTGGAGGCCACTAGAGCAGTTTCTCTGGACAATTTTAAAGCTTCGTTGCATTTTGTCAGGGCCTTCAAAGAAGAATATCATATTTTGTCCAGACATATCACTATGTTCATGGCTCGCAAAGAGATTGAAGAAGAGCATGTTATTATACAAACAGCGGAAACATTTGTGGCAGACGTGAACATGTTTATTCAAGACAGGAATATAATGAAGGAATGCATGTGGAATAGTGATCAGAGCCAATTTTTTATGAACTAATGTCTTCTGCAACACTTTCAAACAGAGGGGAAAAATCAACAGTTGGTCTGGTACAGTCTGTGCATAGTTCTACGCACAGTTACAAAATTGATGTGGCTGTGTCCATAAATGGCAAATTAGCGAACAAGCTTTACATTTGTCTGCAGGAAAAGGATGGAACGCTTGGTCTGCAGGTTGCAAAGAAATTGACAGCAATGTGTCCAAGGAACATCCATTTTGAAGCGAGTAAAAGTGGAAAAATGATTAAAGCACATACGAAGAGCTTCTTTACTTCGGTCCTCGCTGAACATGTTGGTGAGAGAGGTCTATTACTTTGCAATTCCTGGTCAGGACACAAAGACTACAGCGTCATTGAAGAATGTTTCCCAAATAAAGATATTACATTAAAGATACTGCCACCAAAGACAACCAAATACTGTCAACCTCTGAATGTATATTTTTTTTAGGCAATACATGATGATAATGATGATGATGATGCTTGTTGTTTTAAGGGGCCTAACATCGAAGGTCATCGGCCCCTAATGGAACAAGATGGATGACATGATATATGATGGTTAAAATTTTAAAATATATCCACTGACTAGAGTTTAAAAATATGGTGATGAAGAAAAAGAGTATGAGA
This sequence comes from Anabrus simplex, assembly GCF_040414725.1. NCBI lineage: Eukaryota > Metazoa > Arthropoda > Insecta > Orthoptera > Tettigoniidae > Anabrus > Anabrus simplex. The sequence goes on from NC_090266.1 coordinate 1,001,627,263, forward strand.
TTAAAACAACCAGTGGATCTAATTTGCAATGCCTTATTTTCTTATAAAATAAGAGAAAATACAGGAAACAAAGAATAAGGCATTGCCTGGTAGAACAGATATATACACAGAATTTATGTTAGACGTTAAAATAACACATTAAAATATGCAACACAAATTAAAATGAAGTCAATGGGATAAAAGCGCAATTGACATAAAAACACTAGGACAAAGGACATCATTACATACGATAAAACAGACCACTATCCCTCATAAAGCGGATGACGAGGTCTGCTGACTGCTCGTCATCTCGCAAGATAAGGGAGATTGTACTCAGGAAGTTAAGACTACGGCACAGATCGCCAGGTCCACACACTCCGTAAGGATGTGTACCACGGTAAGATGATCGCCACAAGTACACACCGAAGGGGTTCTTCTTTCAATAGATGGGAATGAGTCAGGATACCGTGGCCGATCCGAAGACGACATAATTACTGCCTTTACTGCCTTCCCACATTGTTGGCACAACAGAACGCGTCCATCTGAACTAAAATTACCCTTATATTATCCAGCGTACTGCCGCAAATGATAACTTCTTGTTGCTTTTACTCTAAGTATTGTAGTACTGACTTGCACATCACAGAACCAGAAATCAAATACACGTAATACCAATCTGGTCTCATGAAGTGGAGAGTATCTCTATCGGCAAGGGAGTCCCCAGCATCTACAGCGAGTATGACCGATAATATAAGGAACATACAGCTGCAACCTCATACGGAGAAACTGAGTAACATACACTCGGCGTTTAGGGCAGTGGATGTTTATATTAAGATTGGATAGCCGACAGGTTCTTCACCGTTTAAGTAACACAAAACAAAAATGCATTAAACTGCAAGATTTAACATACTCATAAAAAAATATTGTACCAGTAAAAGTTCGGGGCGTAAGGCATGAGAAGGATCTCAGGTAGTAGAAGTTGGTTTTTGGAGCCGGTACAGAGCAGGATAGACTCGCAGAGCGAATAATAGATGGTTATACCTTTTTCAAATAATTTATTAATAATGTTAATTCACCACCCTGTAAAGTTGATATAGGATTCAAATAATATGTCGAAATCAAAAGGGTTAACGTAAATCTTCTTGAGTGCAATTTGTGAAAATAAATAAATCTCACAGATCCTATAGTCTTTTGCGAAAACACAAAGTGTCGGTTTTTCACCTAAAGTCTTTCTAAGTATTATGACATGACATGAACACATTTATAATTGAAAATAAGAATTTGAACTTCTGTTGAGAGTTTCTCAGTTTGTTAGCCTTGAAACATAGAACACTTGAAACTCCTAAAGTCTTTCTTCTGTGAAATAGATTTTGAAAATAGATTTATCATTAAAAGATGAATTTTGAGTAATGATGGAGAACTACGAAGTATCGTCACACGCAGCACTGGGTAAACCACTGTTCAAGATTGGTAAGGAAAAAAAAGAAGTCAGTTTGTGACTACTCACTTATTAAAGAAAATTTGGCTTACAAATACGGATGAGAATCTGGAACATTCCGCGGGTGCGGATGATGACTTGAACTTGAAGTTCCACGAAGAAACCACGTTGACGTCATAGATGAAATGATGTTGAAGGTAGCTGGATCTTGTAGAATTTTCTCAAGATTTCTGCTGCTCGTGGACATGATTTTAACACACGGAACATGCAAGTAGTATTGACAGATGCTATCGTTCACTGTTAAACACAGTCCAATTTGTATGTTAATTTTAGGACGTCAATTGAATGATCACAGTCCTTGTTGCAAAAAAAACAAAAAAAAACCACTATTTTAAATCGTCAATGAGAACGTCCAACACAGTGCAAATACGTAATATTTCTCATTAGCGTCTCTGACCACAGTCTTTGAATCGTTATCCTGACAGATAACACTGATTCTCTAATGTTGATAGAACTATATTATTTTAGAAAAGGTTCTTAACTTTCACTAAGTTTATCACTGTAACACGTCATGTCCTAATATGGCACATAAATAAAGAGAGACAGTCCAAGGATGTGCTATGTTAGAAAATAAGTTCTAGAGTAGTTAGAGTTACTGTACATGACAGTTTTTGTTGGTAATTTAATATTGTGTGAAATTAATTAAGTCCACACGTCATGTTCTAGTTTGTGAATGTCCAATATATAACTTCGAACTTCACCGATTTCGTACGTGTTATACTTCGAAATGTCTGTAAATTATATTGTAGTCGCGGCACAATAGACTACTTACGGTGTGACGTCCTTTTTCAAGTACGCTGGCGATTTACTATCCCATAATTTCGTCTCCGTGAAACACGACGGAAAGTACTGTCTTCGAAACTGCACGAACATACTATGCGAGGGCCAGTCTCCCCTCTCTCTTACTCATACACATACTACACTGCTAGACTGGACTGCTTGCAATGAACTGAACTCAACTCAACACCACCACCTGTTAACCTTGACCCAGTGGCATATATAGCTGGCGCTGGGAGGGGTAGTTTCTCTCGGCCATGTGACCGTGAGTGCGTAATTTCTGTTAGATTTTAAATCATTATAACTCAGCAACCATGGGATGGATTAATTTGAAATTCACAGGGATTAATTTTTATGACGTCCGCCACAATTTAGAGTTTGTTCCATTAAAATTGGTACAGGCGTTGAAAACTTGCGAAAAGAAAGATATTTTCGAGAAATATTTCTAGGGGAGGTGAGCTTTGAACGATAGGTGACGTCACTTAACTCCGTCTAGCGCACTCGTGGAGTCTGGTACATACTGGAACATTCTTTTACTTAGATGTTCATACGTCGGACGGATCTTATATGCTGGAACAACATTTCTTTTGATAACTATGGACCAGGACCTAGGCTTTCCTGGTACAGTATACATCAATAAATCATCAATGATCTGTATTAAGGGCTGTTGCCCAGGTGGCACATTCCCTATCAATTGTTTTTCTAGCTTTTCCTTAAACATTTTCAAAGAACTTGGAAGTTTATTGAACATTTCCCTTGAAAATTTATTACAATCTTCTACTCGTCCTATAAAAGAAAATTTGCCTCAATTTGTCCTCTGGAATTCCAACTTTATCTTCATATTACAATCTTTCCTACTTTTAAAACCTCTACTCAAGCTTATTAGTCTACTGTCATTCTACACCAAAGCTCCACTGACAGCTCGAAATATACCACATACTCTTGATAAATAATTTTCATTTCCATATTCATGCTACTTATTTCAAAACTACCTTACAAAAGGTGTTCCACCAAATAAACACTTATTAAGTACTGAACTAGTTTACTACATTAATCATGTGTACATACCACGTACTCTAGCACCTCGTCACCTTACTCCTAAATCTTCCAAGCTCAACACTTGCAACATGTTCGTGACACTCCTCCTTTGCAAACTATCAACTATCAAACTATTAGAAATCGCCCAGAACAAATTGTGCTGCTTTCCTTTGAATTTTTTCCAGTTCTCGTATCAACTAGTCCTGGTGTGGGTCCTATACACTGGAACCATATTCTAACTGCGGTCTTACCGGAGACTTATATGCCCTCTCCTTAACATCCTTACTACAACACAAATACTCTCATAACCATGTGAAGAAATCTGCAACCTTCCGTAACAACCTTGTCAATATGACTGCCCCATAGCAGATCATTCCTTATATTAAAACCGAGGTACTTACAGTGTTCGCCATGAGGTACTGTCACCCCATCAATAAATTTTGCAGATGTGTCTAATATAATCAGAAAGAATGCTTTCTCAGAACCTACAAACAACACATGTTAAGCTGGCCTGTAATTTTCTGCTTTATGTTTGTCACTCTTTCCCTTTGACACTTTGAATGAATGGATGAATATGAATTTAAAATAATCAGTGCATCCAACCCGCAATGCCTCACCTTCCCAGAAACTATATTGCTGACCAAGGGACTGCTTCCAAAGCACAATCCTGAATCGATGATGCTGTTTTCTAAAGGGGTTTAATATCCAGGTCAATGGTCCCTCATTATAGCATTTATCGCTAGTAAAGTAGAACCATGGTATTTCTCAAGTTGTGGTCTAATCAAAGGTACCGTAAACTCACTGTGTTCCGAACATTATGGTACTACTCCCAAGTACTGTACATCGTACAGGCAACGCAAACCCATGGTATACCTCACATAGGTGTACTAATCACAGGGACTCGTACTATACCGTGGTGTTCCTCACATAGTGGGTACAAATCACAGGTAACGCAGACCAACCATGTCGCTCATATAGTGGTAGTAAACACAGGCAACGCCCAGACCCATGGTGTTTTTCACATAATGGTACAAATCACAGGCAACATAAGCCCGTGATGTTCCGCATATAATGGGTACTGGAAACCCACAGTGAGCCGCTCTCTGCTGCTACTAATCACAAACCTATTGTGTATCTAACATAGTGGTACTACTCGCAAGTAAAGGCGACCCATGGCTTTCCCCACATGATGGTACTAATCCCAAGTAGTTTCATGGTTCTAATTCAATCATACCTTGGTCGCCCTTTTTAGTCGCCTCTTACGACAGCAGGGGATACCGTGGGTGTATTCTTTGTCTGCGTCCCCCACCCACAGGGGTTTTTTGTATCTTTTTATAAATGTCCTTATTATAGATAAATTCCAGTATTTTGCCAGTATTAGTTGCCTCCTCTACCAGGGTATCTAGCCATGTGCTAATAACTGAAATACAGAACTTTATGTAATTATAGAAAAAACACTTAAAATATGTAATTATTTATTTTAATTTTTTAGTCAATGTAGGACTACTTAGGTTTATGGAGGTTTTTCTTCTTTTGTCAGCCCAATACTGCTTCATCCTTTCTGAACGTAATTTTCTTTCTGCTCCTGGAATCACTCTTTCTACTCTCTGCTTGTTGATTTTTGTCTGTAGCCTAGTCTGTTTACCTTTCAATATGTTGAGTGTATTTGTTTTGTATTTTAAATCTTCTATTGTAATATGCAACTCTCCCATGTCTTCTTTAAGTTCTGTGATCCATCTAATATTATTCTTACTCTTATTCTTACATAATTTTTCTATTATTTTCCTACTGATTCTGTTTTCTGGTGACCGTATTAGATGCCCTAAGAATGATATTCATTTCTTTTTCATTGTGCTAGTCATAGGTTCTCTTTCTTCATAAACTGTCTCATTGGAAGCTAGTCACCAGACTCCATTTACTTCATAATTTTTATTTAAACAGGTTCTCACTATTCTCCTTCCTAACTTGAGTACTCTATCTATTGCAACTGTGTTTGTTTTGAATAATGTTTCACATGCATATGTAATTTGTGGCTGGGTGACTGTTTTGTAGTGTTTTAATTTGGTTGCTATTGAGAGACTTTTTATTATATATATTCTTGGTAACATGCTGTGTTGTAACCAGTTAATCTATTCTATTTTGCCATGTTGGTTTCTCGTTTAGGTTGTATGTGATTATTTCACCTAAATATTTAAATTTTTCTACAATTTTTATTTTTTGGTCTCCCAGCGTAATTTTTTTGCAAGCGGAAGTTGAGTTAATTTTTGTTTCTTCAAATGAAATTTTTAAACCAATATTTTGATCTATTTCCTGTAAAAAAATGTATTTGTTGTTTTGTTTCCTGAATATCACTGGCCAGAAGAGCTGGATCATTAGCAAATCCTAGACAGTTCAAATGTATGTTATCCTTTTGGGTTTCAATTTTTATATTTTTCGAGTTGTTCTTGTACCATTCCCTCATAACGTACTCTAGTGCACAGTTAAAAGGAAGAGGTGACAATCCGTCACCCTCTCTTAAACCAGCTGTTACCAGGAATGGTTCAGAAAGAACTACTCTGAACTTAATTTTAGAAATTGTATTACAGTAAGTTCAATCAATTTGATTTGCTTTGGGTGAAGTCCAAAATGTCTTAAAATTTTTAATAATGGTCTGTGGATGGAGTCGTAAGCTTTCTTGAAATCTATAAAAGTTATTAAAAGGGGCTTGTTTAGTTTTCTGTAATTGCCATGACTAGCTTCAAAGTTATTATTTATTCAGAGCAGCTTCTCCAAGCTATGAAGCCTCCCTGGTATTCACCTAACTCTTGATCAAGTTGTTCTTTAATCCGAATATATAGTATCTTGGAAAAAATCTTGTACGTGCAGTCAAAGGATGGAAATACCTCTATAGTTGTCTGGATTACTTCTTTCACCTTTCTTATGAATTGGATTAATTATAGCTATTGTCCACTGTTCTGAGAATTTTTCTGATATCCAAATCTTCTGTAATATCATATGGAGGGATGTCTGAGTTACACTGCTGGCATATTTCCACATCTCTGCAAAAACCTGGTCTTATCCATATGCTTTGTAGTTCTTCATTTCCTTAAGCACTGTTTCAACTTCTTTTGCTGTAGGTGGGTTTATATTTCCTGGTTTAGTTTTAATCAAGGTAAGTGTATCAATAAGAGCTTTTCAGGTTCATCACTGTTCAAGATCTTGTTAAAAGCTTCCGCCATGATTTCTACGTTTTCCTTATGTTATGTGCTATTTTTCCATCTTGATTTTTCAACAATAAATTGGGGGAATTTGACTTTTGCAATTGTTTACCAAAGGCTTTGTAATAATCTCTAGAATTTGTTTTGTAATAATTTTCCTCAGGGGTTTTTGATTGTAAATGATTAATCCCTGGCCTGGGGACTGGCTGTTTGTGTCATCGTTAATGTTCCTTTCCTCACATTCAACACTTTACACTTCTGCCATTTTCAAATCCAGGCAGGTTCACAACATATGGTGCAAAGTAGGGTCAAAAGATCTTCTTAGGTCGACGCCCCGAATAAATAGCATTTTTTTTAAATTCTTTTTTTGATATTTTCTTGTAATTCTTCTAATCATTTGGGTGAATTCTTTTCTGACATTCTTGAGGTTCATGGCGTTTTCTTCTATTTTGTGGGCTTGAAATTTCAACCAAGCTTGATGTCTTTCTTCATGCATTCTATCACAATCAGAGGTCCACCAGGCATGTGGCTTTTCCTTGGATTTAATGGAGCTAGATTTTTTGCATTCTGTTTAAGAATTGGTATTAGATCATCTAAATTATCTGTTAGTCTTGTAGTTCCTGTTCTTTGCCGATACTGGACATTTTGGATTAACTGATGAGTCGTATGTACTTTTCTCTCCAACTCTATTTTGTCTTTTTCTTCTTAATGAGTAAATTTAATCTTGACTTTAATTAACTAATGATCTGAATCAGTGTCTGTTCCCCTCAGAACTTTGACATTGTGGATTTCCTTGTGAAAGAATTTGTCCATACATACATGGTCAAGCTACCATTCTCTCTCTGTCCAATCAAGATGTTTCCAAGTTTTAAGTTTGTGTAGTTTTCTTGTAAAATATGTAGATTTGGAGATTAGTCCATTGGTTCTGCAAATTTCTATGAGCCTTTGGCCATTTCTGTTTGTATACTTATGAGGAGCCCACTTTCCTACTACATCTAGATACTTCTTTACCTTACCCAGTTGAGCGTTAAAGTCCCCAATAAGGACCTTGATGTTATTCATATTTATTTTATTCATTGTCTGATCGAGAAGATCCCAGAAATTATTAAATTCTTGCAGAGTTTTTATTAGGAATTTTTTTCATTGGTAGGGGCATGAGCATTTTTTATGGTGTAAAGTCTGTTTGTGGTTTATGAAGTTAGAATTGCAATTCTCTGTGAAATGGCTTTAAAATCGATTACGGAATCTATTATTTTCAAATTTACTATAAATCCTGTACCAAATTGGGGCAATGTTTCACGACCCTTTGGCCTGACTTCCCATTGTACACTCTATAACTTTGAAATTCAAAAAGGATCTTCTGTTAAATTTCTCATTTCTTGGAGCCCTATCACAAGAATATTTTGCCTATCTAATTAATCTGTAAAGTTCTTGAGCTTTCTGGTTTTCAGTAAGGAGTTTATATTGTGCGTCGCAATGTAGTTAATATGCTTATATTTGACTATGTTTGTATGTTTGGTTATATGTATGTATTTTTGAGTGTTCAAATTCATTCTTGTCATTTAGGCGACTACCCACAGAATCCGATGCAGTCTTCTCCATCCTTAAGGGGTTGGACGGTGGAATTCTTTTAGTAAAAGGCTTTTCCATATCTGACTATCCAACGTTATCAACCTTAAGTGGAGCAAAATCCGATTTACAACTACAGTTATTAGCCACTAACATGAGAAACAGATGCTGTTAGGGTACCGCCACTAACATGTGGAACCGTCGGACCCTTTATTGCCTCAAGATGTTTATTTTCTGACTGTAATTTTACGGCTTCAAGCCGTAAGTACACAAAAAATATTTATCTAAATTTATTATTTATTTATTTATTATTTATGTATTTATCTAAAAAAATATTTATTTATCTAAAAATCTGAGCCTTATTCATTATACAGCCTGAAAAATATGTCCTGTTACTGCTCTTAACAGGCATGCATCACTCACAGTAAAATGAATTCTCCGATAAGAAAAATGTGGGCCACTACACAACGAATCTCATTTCAGATGACTGTATTTTATTCTTATAGCTTGTTTTATCCACCCATGTCTCACTTCCGTATAACAAAGTTGGTAGAGAATTTAAGTTGAGTATTTTCTCTTATTTTTCCTTTCAGTGTTCGGTGAATTGTCCCACACATATACTGAAATCGATGAAGCTTCTTCTTCATCTCGTCATCATCATTGAAAGATATTTCACAACCAAGGTACTTAAAATTTGAGACTTTTCTACTGGTTGATTGTCAATTACTATCTTTGCTTTGATAGGATATTTCCCTTGCCATGCCATAACTTTGGTTTTCGTTCTGGATAGCCAAAGATTATAACTTTTACGAATGGTGTTTAACTGATGTATTGATTTCTGGAGTTCATCTTCATCATCCTGCAGGATAAATTGATCATCTGCAAAGAGCATAGTATTTATGTATGTGTTTGTGTTCAATTTTATTCCAGAGTGCACAATTCGTTTCCAATTTCTGATTACTTTACCTATATATATATATATATATATATATATATATATATATATATATATATATATATATATATATATATTGAATAGTGTTGGAGAGAGGCTGCATCCCTGATGTACACCTTGATTAATTAATATTTCTTCCGTTAGTCTGTATCCTAGATCTAACACAATTCTCGTCCTTTTGTACAGACTTTGGATAACTTGAATAAGATGTTTAGGGTATCCCTTTTTTACCATTATATTCCATAACTGTTCTCTATCTGCCCTATCAAAAGCCTTTTCATAGTCGACAAAAGGGACATAAGTACTCAAGTTAAATTATCTTCTCTTCTCCAGTATCTGTTTGAGGCTAAATATATTATCTGTACAGGATCTGCCTTTCCTAAATCCATATTGTTCTTCCAATAAGAGATTGTGTGCAATGATTTTAAGTCTATTGTTTATTATTTTAGCATATATTTTATAGCCAACATTTAATAAATTTATTCCTCGATAGTTACTGCAAAAACTTCGATTTCCATTCTTGAAAAGTGATATTTTAGCTATTCTCCATTCTTCGGGTATATTTCTTCTTTTCCAACAAAGATTAATTAAATGTAACATTCTAAATTTAAGAATGATCCTACCATATTTGAACAACTCCATATTTATATTGTCTAACCCTGGTGCTTCTCTATTTTTGAAAGATTTCAGAACAGTATTAAGTTCTTCTATATCAATTAGGTCTATTCCTTCAATGTCGATATCTATATCTTGATCTTCCTGACTCTCTCCATACTCTCCGTTATACCACAGTTCTTTGTAGTGTTGTATCCATGATTCTTCTTCGATTACATTTATATTAGCAGTTTATCTTTCATTACTGTTGAGGTGCTTCATTAACTTATACGCCATCTCTTGCCTACCATGGATATCATCTTCTATTGAGTTTATTAACCTATCCCATGATTCTTGCTTGAGTTTTCTCGTTAGTGACTTGACCTTGTTCCTGCTGTTTTTATATTCTTTCTCATTTTGTGGGGTGCAATGCTGTATCATTTTCAAGTATAATATTTGTTTTTGCTTGACAGCTTCTGAAATTTCTTTATTCCATATTTTAAGCCCAGTTTTTTTCCTAAATTTCTTCTTGATTCCAATGGCTTCATCTGCTGCCCTCAGAATTGCTGAGGTTATGATTTCCCATTCTTTGTTAATATCAGTACCTGACCTAAACACTGTTGCAGCCGATTTTGATATAAGTATTTTATTCCATCGTCTTGTAGTAAATGTACCTTATAGATCTCTTGGTTTCTGTGTATATTTCTATTCAGCCTTTTCCTCCATTTAGCAAGTATTTTGATTTTTGCAATGACCAAATAACGATCTGTATATAAATCACTGCCTCTATGTACTCTGACATCTGTTACATCTGGGCCTAACATTTTACTGACCATTATATAGTCAATAATTGATCGCTGTCCTCTTGCAGTCCATGTGAATTTATGTATTATCTTTCTTCTCAAAGAAAGTGTTAGTAATTTTTAATTTATTATAGGATGAAAATTCTATCAAATCACAAATGTACTGGACTCATCACAAAGCTGTAACTCGCATCTTCATACAGTATGGCTATGATAATTTGTCACTGTCACAAAGCTGCAATCAATTTTTATTATTATAACGAAGCTATCATTCTCTTTATTATTATTCTCCAGGCCTACTTTAACATTCATTTCACTGCATAAATTCTTCACAGAAGGTTGACATAAGATAAACATTATTTACCATATGGCTTTATTTTTTTTGCTACTTGTTTAATGTTGCACTAACACATCAAAGGTTTTTGGCAATGAAAGAATGGTAAAGGGCTAGGACTGAGAAGGTGGCAGCCATGGCCTTAATTAAGGTATAGCCTGGTGCCTGGTATGAAAATGGGAAACCACGGAAAACCATCTTCACGGCTGCCACCTGTGGGATTTCAACCATGTGGCTTTAAGTCATGAGGCTATTTCAAAGATCTTTAAAATTATAAGGTCTATCCAGACAGAACGAATAGGACATCGTACTCCACAACATTTACCAAAGACAGAAACTCCACCTCATAAATTTTTAACCTTATCTTATGTTGACATGGAGGTATATTATTGATGAGTTTACCTCAACAGATGCTAACCTTGCATAATGAAAACAACTATCCTACAGTTGACGCTGAGGAAGACAAACATCCCTCAAAGAACTAGGTCAGTCCACGTGCATTACCAAATTTTTAATGTGCCTAAACATGGCAAAAAACATTTAAAATATGAAAACAAAAGAAACTAATCTTGTTCAACAACTACTAGAATATGTGGGTAGACTCACATGCAGTGGCAGTGGGCTCTCAGGAGCACATGAGCACATGAACACCCAGTTTTAATACATCTTTCCGCATTCATGGATAATGTAAAACTTTCCTTTCTTTCGACCTGATTTCCACAATCGATCGCAAGCATTTGACTTATATCAAAGCTCCGTTACACCAACAGTTGTTCTTTATGACTGACAGTGTAGCGAGCACACTGGATAATGTGCTATTGTGCTGAAGACTATACGCATGCGCAAAGCAGATGACGTCATGGTTTAATGCACTGATATTCCCATTAGCGAGGAGCACGGTAAGGTACGTGCCTTGCTGTCTGGTCTAGAGCCACCCTCAAACCAGTGGCAGTATTACAGTTGACCACAAGGGTCCGCCACCTCCCCCATTACGGTCAGCCACAGCCTCACAGGATCTACTATTGCATTACATTGCTGGCAGATTTCGCTAGTAAATCTGAATAGGCATTTTCTAGCTCATTGCGAACAGGTGTTTGTAATTGCAGGAAGAAGTTTGCTTTACCTTGTGATTGGAAAATCTTTTCAAGTGAAATGTATTTGAGTGTTGTGCTTTGCTTCTCTGTTTGTATGGTTTGTAACCATGGTATTCTTTGTGTAAGAGGATATGAATTCAGTTCAGATAATTTTAACCAGTGAAATATTAATCTCCAGATAAGTTAGAAATTAAAAGGCTTGGACCGGAACACCACATTTGATTATCGAAAAAGTTACAAAAACTGACAAACGTGAGCATAGGCGTAAGTTTAAGAGAGAAGTACAAAACACGCAAGTGGCTCTGTGGATGTAGATCTAGGAATGTGCTTTTTTGTTTTCCCTGTTTATTGTTCAACAAAGAAAGAAGTGTATGGAATTCAGTTGGGTGCACAGACCTTGCTCATTTGAGTGCAAAAATAAAGATGAAAATTCTCATGCACACAAAGTGCTAGTATTGAATTCCCTATGCTAGTGTTGTCTATAATTTCCAAGATGAGAATAATTAACATGTGATTAGTAGAACCCTGATTAACCGAGATAATGTGGAGACTATTGGGGTCAATTCGGAAACAATTATTTTTAAAAAATCGACCAGTAAATGCGGTACACATTATTTCTATGCTTCTGGTCATACCCAGGTGAACTTCATGCTATTTAGAAACCAAGAATAGAGCTTGCATCCTTCAATGTTCGCAGTATAATAAAGTTATTATGAATTTTACTTTTGTTCTACACTAACAGATTAGTCTAGTATAAAATTTGTCCTCGGTTATAGGCATTCTACCATCTTATTTGTGAAAAAGGAACCGTACAAGGAACTTTTAGTGAAGTGATTTATGTACCTATGTTACTATTTTGCGGATTTGAGACATGAATGAACATGTTGTTGTGAACCCCTTAAAAATTTTGTCACAAGCTGCCACTGCTCACATGTTACGTTGTTTGAAGACACATTCAGATGGTAGGTGACATCCCTCTCAACCATTACGAACACTCAGCCCACTCTACAGCTTTAATGAGATATTAATTATTCTGCAGATCTTCATTTCTTGAATCCACATTATACTGAAACCGGAATGCCCTGTCAGCATTCGCCATCCATGTATTTCTTGTGGAAAACGTGCTAATACCCACCTGTGTAGATTTGAAATGAGCGCTGAGAGTGCAGGCATCATGTGTGACAGCGCAGGCAGGTGATCGCTCACTGCAGGGTGCCAGCCCAGGGCCGAGTGACGTCACAATCGAATGTTCCATACCTTCGGTGTCACTATAGCCAGAACGGGATGTTCGATCGTAATTTGAAGCACGTCGTCTTGTAGGCCTAAATAATAAATACCACTATACAAAATTTCAAGTAAATTGGCGGAAGAATGGCCGAGTTATGAAAAATTAAGGAACCTCGTATTTTCAGTCTAGCCAGCCAACCTGTGGGGATAAATGGAGCTCACCAGCTCCATAGAAAGCAGAGTGTGTTTCGTCGTGTCCCAGCTGCCACGCCGTACGGGCCAGCAGCTGCAGTAGTATAGTCTGTTATTCTGTCCGGCCAAGGGCCAATGGTAGATGATACGCGATACGGTTCGAGTGTCTAAGTGTCGAACGTATACTTGAAGGACTTTAACTTCGTGTGAAGGAAATAAGTTGCCTCAGAAGACTTGTTCAATAGTAATGCAAGTGATAGAATTGGTTTAGCTGATTAACATTCTTCTGACTTGTGAATTTCGTCTTGCAGAGACTGTACATTAATTGCTGTCACGTAGAAACTTTGAAAAACTGTGCTTTTTATAGAGAGTGTGATTAACTTGGGGCATAAAGACTGTGCCTTAGTGAAAATCAATTTCTTTTCGAAAGACTGTGTTAATTCACTTCGTAAAAGACTGTGCCTACATTTCTTTCGAGAGACTGTGTTAAGTTACTTCGTAAAGACTATGTCTTACTGGAACTTAGTTTTTTTCACAAGACTATGTGTTACAATTCATAAACTGTTCCTTTACGAAAACTTGGCTTCAAGTCATAAGACTGCACTGTGATCAATTAAAACTGCCTTCATAGAAACTTTAATGTACTTCAAAGTTTGTATGTAGTAGATCATTGCATTCACTTCACCGTATTCACTACGAACATTACGAAAGACTGTGTCCGAGGGACTCAATTTATTTATTTTCTTGTAACTGAGATTAAGTGAAGTTGCATACGGTTGAACCTCAGAAGGTTCCAGATTTTGTGTTGCCTATCATTTCAAGTTCGTCAGTGATTATTTCATTTACTGAACAGTGTTAACTTGCATTATCATCATGGAACTGTGATTCTGAATTTATTTCTTTGAAGTAGTTTGCGTCCAACACTATTGGCAGTGGAACTTGTGCAGTGTAGGGCCACAACCTTCAGTGCAATGCGGTAGAGGAGTTTGACATTCTATGCGAAGCCCATACATTTCTGTACTCCCTTCATGGGACTTCAGTGGAATCCAGAGCTAACCAACTGTTCCATGCTGCACTATCACCAGACATCAGACTTCAAGTTCGAGTTTCTTTCAAACATCGAGGGTCGACAACCGCCATGGGATGACGTGGTGCCATGGTGAGGGGAAGGAGTTCAGCGACGTGGGATGACGCCGACAGACGACGCCTTCTCTACATCTTTCTGGACACTCAAACTTCAGCCATTAGTCTGTAAAGGTGATATGATTTATCTGTTTTTCTTGAATAAACTGCAAGTTCCACTTAAAAAGAACTTATTGCACTACCCTTCTCTCTCCAACTCTCCGAGCATGGACCGTACACGCCCTGGCGTCAATCCATGTTCTCCACTAAGCTAAAGTATGGGCATTCCTGTTACAGAGAGAAGGTAGTATATGAAAGTGGCACCCATGACGTTGGGGCCCGATTAAAGAGGGTACAAAGTGACACTAAATAACTCAAATAAGAAAAGTGATATCTTTACTTTCAAGTTCAGTTCTAAAGATATTCCATACTATAACTTTAACAAGTTCAGTTTAGTGACTTTAATAAAATCTTAGACTTATAGCACAGAACTCTTAATTTTAATGGCACAAGGGATTTTTTTTTTTTTTTGTACTGAAACTTTTCAGACACAATATTCGATTTTATGCACAGTCTCATATAAGTGTTTAATATTTTGTGTTAATAAACTATTGAACTTTACCACTGGACAATAATGGTGACTTTACGTATCAATTGAATGATTGTATTTTCTGCATTTTGTGAAAATAACGATATTAATATGGAGAATATATTAGCTGCTATTGAGGCTTCAAAAGTCAGTCTAAATGACAGGATTACAGAAAGTAATACTAATCTAGGGTGCAGGATTGCTGCCTTAGATAGCAATATGACTCAACTTAGAGAATCTAATGCTGCATTAGGAAGTCGTATTGATGCCACTAATAATACCTTAGGAGCTCAACTTAGAGAGTCTAACGCTGCCTTAGATGCCAATATGACTCAACTTAGATAATTTAACGCCGCCTCGGAAAGTCGTATGGAAGCCACTAATGTTAGTATAGGTCAGCTTAGAGAAGCCAACGAGGCCACCAATAATAATATAACTCAGCTTAGGGAAGCTAATGAGGCTAACCTTGCAAAATTACCAGAGTCTGTCGATAAAAAGTGTGAGGAAGTAAATCGTAATCTGGAACGTAGACTCAATAATGCGGGTTCTGAAATTGAGAAACAATTTGAAGAGCCTAACAAAAGAATGGATTCTAAGTTCATGGAGATAAATGAAAGATTAACACATGACTTAGAAACCATCAAAGACGACATCAAATCACAAGTAGCAGAGGACTTAAAAAGTGCTTTCTCTTCTTCTCAGGAAGTCATTAAAGAGGTAGAGAGTTTAAAGGGAGAATTTCAAGAGTCCCATGTTCAATTATCACTTGCACAAACCAAAATGGCTTCTATTCAAGACCACCTTCATGAATCGGTTAAAAATAATTTCGTGAAGTTAGGAAATGAAATTAATCTTGTGAAAACTCAGCAAGAGGAGGCTGATACATGTATCGAGACACAACTAGATAACGCTCACACACAGATTACTTGTATCTGTCACGATGTAGTGAAAGTTAAAACTGACTTAGAGAGGAAAGTCAAAGAGGATGAGAATTCCATACAGGGGAAAGTTAAAACACTGAAACTTGAACTCCAAGGAAATATGGAATCTCTTAGCAGTAAAGTCTAGTCGAACAGGATGTGTCATCATCTAGCCTTCATAATACTAGTGGAGAAACCCTGAATGTTTCCACAGCTTTCATAATGACTGAGGAAAAACCAGCTAAATTCTCAGGGAAGGAGGAGTATACAGCTAAGGAGTTTCTCCTTAACCTTGAAGAATATTTCCAGGAGAACCACATTAAAACAGACCGTCAGTTACGTATAGCATCTCAATAGTTAGAAGGCAGGGCATTAATGTGGTACACTGCTTTCAAATTCAGTATCAGGGCTTAACAAGAATTTAAGGAAGCCTTACTTAGACGATTTTGGAGTTCTGAAACTCAGCACTTAATAAAGCTCCAATTATATTCCAGAAAGTATAATACTTCCATAAATTCTTCATGATACTCAGACTTTCTCACATATCAGCTTAAAAAGATGCAGCTATTCGACCCTCCTTTGCCAGAGCAAGAACTTATTCAGGTGATAACACTGCAATTCCCCCCGAACGTTCAGGAGATATTGGTAGCGGCAAACGTCCAGCAGCTTGATGACGTCCTGAGAAAACTCGATACTGCTCATACTCAGAACGTAAAGAAGTCTAGTAGAACTAAAGAAACTAAGGCTAACCCCGTGGAAGTAAAGACTCCGGTTCGAGTAAACCCAGAACCAAAAGAAGAAAGAGGAACTCGTCAAGACGTACCATTCCAGTACAGAAGATTTAGAAAGCGCCCCTATGAAGAGAGGGCTACGTTCAAACAAGGACCTTCGTGGAGGCAGACAGCTAGCCAATCTAATGATAACATGAACTCCCAGCGAGAAGAGTTAGAGAAACGTTTGAGAGAGACAAGAGAATAGGTGAGAAATAAGAGCAGGGAAGGTCTACCTGGAGCAGCTTCTTTGGAATACCAGGAAGAGGTACAAAGAAAAAATGAAAGGACGGAAATGAATCCCGAAACCACGGGTGAAAAAAAAAAAATTCTGACGAAGCAATAAGGAGATTACCTGAAATCCCATACTTAGAGGGTACTGATTTACTGTATGAAGATTAGACACCACGATAGCCTCAAATACAGCGCAGTCTACCAATTATAAGCATTAAGCTAGGCAATATTACTGTCAATTCTTTAGTGGACTCAGTGTCACAAGCCTCACTAATCTCACAAAAACTGATAGATGTGGCGCAAGAGACCACCAATATTTCCATCCTACCTGTTGCTCAAGTCAAGGTTAAAGGCATAGTTCCTGATAAGGCTTTTAAATGCAAATTCAAGGCATTTCTTGAGTTAGAAATTGGTGGTGTGAAGTTCCAACATCTATTTTTGATATTGACTCAGATGAAGTTTGATTTGATCCTTGGATCAGATTTCCTCATACAGCATGGGGGAATCATTGATTATCCTGCTTGCATAATAAAATTTTTGACGTCAAATCTGTAGAGCTACAGGTGGTTACCAGTAATGAGGTGAAGCATCCGGGATTCGAGACCCCAGTGGACATGCAGTAGAAAGCAAGACGTGCGATGCTCCGCCTGTCGAAGAATGCATCCACGAAGAGGGGAGACCTGAGGAAGTGGGACCCACAGAGGACCAGGTAGCGTCCATCATCAACAATGAGTTTTACGAGGACCACTACAACTTCACAATTTATGCCAGTGTAGCTGAAAGCCCAGATTATGATCATAGAGAGGCAGAGGCAATCCAAGAGCTTTTTAAGAAATTTCCAGATGTGTTTTCTGAAAACCTGAAGTTATCAAAGGTTTTAAACACCACTTAGATGTTACTGATACTTCGTCTTATAAGAAACGGCCTTACCCGATACCCATGAAATACTTGGAAGAAGCTCGGGTCATCATTAAACAGATGGAAAATGGATGGCAACATCGAGGGAATTGTCAACACTGACAACCTCATGAAATACTTTGCAAGGAGATAAATAAAAAGAAAATCGTACACCAATTTCCTTTTTCCCAGAGCAGGGGGGAGATGAAACGGGAATGCCCTGTCAGCATTTGCCGTCCATGTATTTCTTGTGAAAAACCCGCCAACACCCGTCTGTGAAGATTTGAAACGAGCACCGAGCGCGCAGGCATCATGTGTAACAGCGCAGGCAGGTAAACATACACTGCAGGGTACTAGCCGAGTAACGTCACGATCGATGTTCCATTCCTTCGATGTCACTATAGCCATAACGGGATGTTTGATCGCAATTTGAAGCACGTCATCTTGTAGGCCTAAATAATAAATACCACTATACAAAATTTCAAGCAAATCGGCGGAAGAATGGCCGAGTTATGCAAAATTAGGGAACCTCATATTTTCAGTCCAGCCAACCGTCCTGTGGGGATAAAAGAAGCTCGCTAGCTCCGTAGAAAGTAGAGTGTGTTTTGTCATGTCCCAGCTGCCATGCCATACGGGCGAGCTGCGGGAGTATAGTCTGTTATTCTGTCCGGCTAAGGGCCGACGGTAGATGATATGCGATATGGTTCGAGACTATTACAAAAAATGAACTTCATTATAAAGCCTGTATTGTCTTAAGTATACTTTGAAGGTTGAGTCAAATGTTCCACCTTTACAATACCAAGATTCTTTATTATCTAATTATTTACATATCATTTTTTAGAAATATGACGGGACATGCTTCGTCTAACTTGTAGACATCATCAGTCGTAAAAGTCTTTAAGAGAAAGCAACAAGGACAAGGACGACACAACACATTAAAATAATTTGGGTATTACAAGTTATAAATCTCATTTTTGGTCCGTATTGAAAATTTACAGTTCAACAACAACAAAGGTGTTTTAATTTAATCCACCTATTCATTACTTTTATTTTCATTTATAGTGGTTACATAGATAGATTCACAGTTAAATGGGACATGTTTCACCCTCAATTAAGGGCATCTTCAGCCTAAAAACAATCATCAAGAGTACAAGTAATATTAAAAGTGGAAGCTAAAAGTTTAGCCAGTTATTAAAAATTTGGGACATAAAAATGTGAAAAATGATACAATATATAAGGATGTTAATGGAAACACTGTCAATGATTAAACTATAATATTGTCGGAGACTAAAACTTCTTCCATTAAAATTCAAATTAAAATAGTTCATTTAAAATGTTAGTAGAAAACCAAAGTGGTAATAATATAAAGCCAATGACATGAGGGCGTGAACACAAGCATTAATATGGTTATCATAAATACAATGTATCCAAGGCCACAGATGAAATTCGTCAGCATGAAGTGAGACAGAAGCATCAGTTGAAAAATTGTAAGTGGCCCTTAGCACCGGTAGGTAATACTATTCGCTGAAACCTTGCCAGGAAATGTCAGTAGATACTGAAAATAATGTTTTCTGTAAGAGAAGCAAAAGATGAAATAAGAAGTTGAACGTAAGGAGAGAATTCGAATTACAAAAATTGAAACAGATGAGGACCTACATGTTAGTTGAAAGTTGTTATTTGTTATCTACTGTTGTGTTGGTTGCTGCACTTCTGTTGGCTCTGAGTCTGATGTTGTAACTGTACTGCAGAGGCGGCAGTGAACTCGGAGGGGAAGGAATAGGGGAGTGTGGAAGGGAGGAGAGGATGGGTGGAGTCAATTGTGACGAGGCTGACAAAGGGGCGGAGTCAACCGTATTGCTGGAAGTAGGCCTAATATCTGTAGGCATGGGAGGAGTATTAGAGTATGAAGAATTAAATATATTAGGTATCCTAAATTTATTCAAACTAACTGACTTTAATCATTTTGGAATTAATTCATTTAACATATTTTTACCGTCCATGGTTTCATTAAGATTCTGTTGTTTATTGTACGTCTGATCTAAATAGATATATATATGAACTTTCTAATTCGTTCAACATTCTTCCTTTTTCTATGTTTCTAATTATCGCTAGGTCTTTCTCTATGGATTCAAATCTGTGACCAGTCTCCCTCATACGCAAACTCATCACTGAGTATTTCCTATGTTTTTCTGCGTTAACATGTTCCATGTATCTTGTCATAAAACTTCTTCCAGTCTGTCAAACATATGAAAAATTACACTGAGTACATTTGAGTCTGTATACTGTCTATTGGACACTTTGGTTTTCCACTAACATTTTAAATGAACTGTTTTAATTTGAATTTTAATGGAAGGAGTTTTAGTCTCCGACAGGATTATAGTTTAATCACTGACAGTGTTTCCATTAACATCTTTATATATTGTATCATTTTTCACATTTTTATGTCCCAAATTTTAATAACTGGCTAAACTTTTAGCTTCCACTTTTAATATTAGTTGTACTCTTGACGATTGTTCTTAGGCTGAAGATGCCCTTAACTGAGGGCGAAACATGTCCCATTTAAATGTGAATCTATTTATGTAACCACTATAAGTGAAAATAAAAGTACTGAATAGGTGGATTAAATTAAAACACCTTTATTGTTGTTGAAATAATTTGGGTAGCCGAATACATCAATTAAAATGGTGAAGAGTGTTCAGGATTGATCAGAGCACAACACTTAAAAATATATTGTTGACATTAAAATTAAAATTGTCCACATGGGATGATCAGTAAAACTTGATGTTAAAATTCTTGTTTTTGAAGGTGCTGTGTTGACATACAATATTCTGTTGTATCGGTGAAAGTTTGATGATGAGGTGCACAAAGTTAAATCCAGTAGAATAAAAAAAAATTAAAAATAAAGACGTTGCGTTTTAAGACATCTCAATCATGAAATTACCAGCGTTTTGCATCAGTGTGACAGTAAGCTAATCAGTTAGACTGCCACACTTTTCGAAGACAGTGGAGGTAACATCCTTCCCCTAGTGCACTATTGTCCTCATAGGAGGCTTGCAGTGGTGTCTCAGTGGCGAACTAGTTGTCAGCGTCTTGAGAAAGTATGGTGATCTAGCTGATGCGCCCACTGCCACACTGGGGCAAAATGTTGGTAAGTTCATGATTGAGAAGGCCTAAAATGCTTCAAATATCTTTATATTGTTCAAGGCCTAGGACTGTTTTTATTTTTTGTACATTTGGAAACAAGAATATGAAAATAACCAGTTCATGAATTCTGTTACCTAGGGTTGTTTTAAGAGTTTTATGGCAGTACCGCTATTACAAATTATGTTTAGGATACTACAATGTAGCTCGTTGTGGCTTTGTTGCATTCTCATTTAATGATTTGTTACTAAGTATTTCCTAGAATTTTGTGAAGTTCATTGCAAATAAGTATGTCTAAATCCTGAAGACTATGCAAGAGTTATCGTATTAGTTAATGATGGACTCAGCTATCGTTATGTTGCAGTGGTGTTAAAGACATACCCCGCACGTGTTTTCAAAGCTGTGAGACAGTTTTGGGAACACCATACTTATCAAAGGCATCCGGGATGCAATCGTCCAAGATGTACAACTGACGCAGACGCAAGTTTTGTAACTTTGCAGATACTGAGATATCACCATTTAACTGCAGTGGATGCGAGAAATTAACAGGACAAGCTCGCAATTTAAACATTAGCATACAGACATGCAAAAGACTCAGCGAAGCAAAACCTGTCACTCAAATAAACTAGCCTCATATCAGTAGTTTTAACAACACGTACAAGAATTACTGTGGAAAAAAATTCCAGCCCCTTAGTGTCTCCAAAAACTATAAAAATTGTAGTAATTGGAATATAAAACCAACATTATAATAATTATTAAATCAGAATAGGAAAATGAACACAAACAATGATTGGTACATTTATGCAATACCCATTTCTCTGAAGCATTTTAAGAATGGATGAATTAACTTAAGCTCTGCATCTATGAGGGATCATATAAGCTGAATTAAATTAAACTTACCCAGAACAGCACCACTTTTGTCAACGCTCTTTTTACGTAACCCCCAAGCTGCTATAGCAAGAGGTGTGATTGTGGCAGTGAGCCATCGAGTGGGCGGAATTACAGTTTCGGCTACAAAATCAAAAGTATCAATGGACAATAAGTTCATAAAATTATCAATTAACTTGGTTATATATACATTACTTCCTTAAAATAAAACATTCATTCCAATAATATTTGATAAAAACAGTAAAAACAAAAACATCTTTCTGACATAACTAGAAGAGCAAAATATTAGCAACTGGAACATATGACATGAAACACAAAGCAAACAAACAGCAGAAATAAACAGCTCATTATCAACTTCAAGCCAAACAAGAGTCTTTTCCTTTTGAGATGAATTTTCACAAGAGTCTGTTAACAGTAAAATGATAGCTACATGCTATATACACAAATCATGTTCCATTTAATATATGGAATGTAATCAAGTAAGCACAAATTTGAATATACAGTAAACACACAAATAGTAACATGAACTCAACAGAGAGAGATGTTCATGTTTTTCTATTATTATTATTATTATTATTATTATTATTATTATTATTATTATTATTATTATTCATTTTGTTTCCAGTCTTCTGGGTGGGGTTGTGAATCAAGAACCTCCACAGTTTTCTACTTCTCCACCACTCCTTTCCTTCCTCCATTATTTCTTCTACTTTTATTCCTCTCTTCTCCATACTCTCCTTCACCCTATCCATCCACCTCTTTCTGGGCCTTCCCCGTTGCCTTCGTCCTATTATTTTCTCTGTAAATACTGGCTTTGGAACACTATCCTCTTCTGTTCTTAAGTGTCCATACAATTTCAGCTTACTGGTCTCTCTCTTGTCTTGCAGTTCAGGGAATCCAATTCTCTCCCTGATTTCTGTTTTTATCCCTTCGTGCTTTACCAATAAGTCCTCTAAGGAATTTCATCTCGGCTGCTTGGATTCTGCTTTCATCATGTTTTCTTGCTGTTCATGTGCCTGCCTTGTATGTCAAATTGGTGTGTAATACATTAAGTACAGAATTTTCTTGCATTTCTCTGGGACATCCTGTTTCCACACTATACCTCTCGCACACTGCTAAAACCTATTGACTTGTTGAATTCTCTTTCCAATTTCTTTGTTTATTTTCCCATCTTCTGCAAGTATACTCCCCATATAGTTAAAGCTTTTTAAACTTTCCACTTGTTTTCCATTTACTTCAGCATTACCTCTCATCATTACTACTGTCTTAATCTTTTCCACATTTATTTTCATTCCAATTCCTCTACCTCCCAATTCCATGCAGTAACTTCTTGTTTTACTTCCATTTCACCCTTTCCCCATATTACTATGTCATCTGCAAACAGTAAGGCCTTTATCCCTTTGCTTCCCATTTTTTGTTGTACGCTCTTGTGGATTTCATCCACGACTGTGACGAAGAGTAGAGGGGATAATACACTTCCTTGTCGTAGTCCTGTTTCTACATTGAACCAGTTTGTTTGTCCTATCTTAGTCTTCACACTACTTACACACTTTTCGTACATGCCTTTGATCATTTGTACATCTGCCCTGCCAACCTTCTTTTTCACCAATGCATCCAAGACCAGTAACAATGTCATATACCTTCTCAATATCTATAAATGTCATCACTAAATCCTTCCTGAACTACCATTTCCTCTCCATTATGTTCCTCTTTCTTTTCTTTTTCTTCTTCTTCTTTCTAATTATACAACATCTAACTTATTTATTATTATAAATGAAATGTACATGTCTGGATGAATTAGTCCCATAATGTACACTGACGGAGCAAATGTCATGGTATAGCGGAGCACTGATGCGTAGGTGTGTTGTCTGCGCATCACACGCCCCCTGTGCCAGCGGCAGTTGTATAGGAGACCTTGTGAGCAGTGGCTGTGCATGTGACAGGTGTAACATGGAACGTCGTCGTGAGCTGACACCATTCGAACGGGGTATGGTGGTCGGTGCCCAACAGATGGGAAGTGCGTTTTAGGAAGTGGTGCAGAAATTCGGCTTCACACGATCAACCGTGTCCAGGGTGTATCGTGAATGGTTGAATGCGGGTGTCACCGTCCACAACAGATGAACGACTGGCCGTCCAGCCACCCTCGATGACCGTGACCGGCGACATCCGAGACGGATTGTCAGTAGTGACAGACGGGCAATCGTGCAACAAATAACGGCTCAATTCAACACAGGCCATGCTAGACACGTCTCCCAGTGGACAATCCGTAGGAACATGGGTTCTATGGGGTATGGGAGCCGGCGCTGCACACGGATGCCACTGTTAACCCAACGTCATCGGGCACGACGACGTGCATTTGTCACCAGTCACTAGGGATGGACACTGGAACAATGGCGTAACGTGATATGGTCAGACAAATCATGATTTCAACTGCACCATGCCGATGGGAGGCACCGTGTATGGCGCAGACCACATGCAGCGATGGATCCCGCCTGCCTCGAAGGTGTGGTCCAGGGCGCTGGTGTCTCTGTTATGGTGTGGGGTGCATTTTCCTGGTATGGAATGGGCTCCCTAGTTGTTCTGGAGGAGACTTTGAATGGTACACAGTATGTTCAGCTGCTCGGAGACCATCTCCACCCATTTTTGGCCTTCCAGCGCCGAGACTGTTCTGCGGTGTTTCAAGATGATATCTCGCCGCCACATCTCACCCACGTCGCCCGGGAATGGTTCCAGGAACATGCAGCAGAGGTCCAACGACTGCCATGGCCACCCAGTAGCCCCGATATGAACCCTATCGAGCATATCTGGGATGTCCTGGAACGCAGGCTCCGTGCCGTGAATCCTGCACCCACGAACAGACCAGCACTGGCAGCCGCTCTGCGAACGATTTGGTGTCAGCTGCGTCCAGAGGACTACCCGGGACTTGTCGACTCACTTCCATGGTGTCTCACTGCAGTTCGCAGGGCCAGAGGAGGCCCCACATGCTATTAGGTGACTATCCCATGACATTTGCTAAGTCAGTGTACAAATCATGTTTCATCATATCTTTATCCTGCAATACACTATATTATGAGATGTCCAATTTTCTGGGACAAAAGCAACTTGCAATACACATATTAGTTTTGTGTCAATGAGTATATGAGCTGATTATTTGCCCCAATTTGTGCTCTTAAATTGCACTTTATCTTAATACTAGCAATTACCGGCAGCTTTGCTCGCATGGATTTCGTAATTTGATCAAAGTAATCGTTCCTCGGCATTGTACTAAGACATTATCTGAAAATTCCTGAAGTATAAAAATTCACCAAAAAATTGAGTTTCATTTACCCCAGAAATTTGTTGTAAACCATGTGTGTGGTGTTACCTTTTGGGGCTAAGACGACCATGCGACATAGAAATGTACATGTGAGAAACAGTCTTCTCTCAAGTCAAAAAAATTTACATTTTTTTATTTTTAAAGGAAATTCCAAATACCTATTCCCACATCTGTAACATCTTCAGTTTTTGAAATATAGGGGAGAGTGTTGTACCTTGGAACAGTTTTGACATTTCATTTTTTAATTTCTTTTTTTTGGTATTTCATGAATCCTACTTATTATTCCTTATTAATATAGGTCTTTCCACCTATTTTAATGCAGTTTGTACTGTGCTCAGTGTCAGAGTTAAGTATTTAAAAAACATTTTGTTGAACTCTGCAACATGTTCCAAGGTACAACATAGTCATGTACCTTGGAACAACTTTAACAGTTATGACAGAATTACTGAATATTACAAAAATATTACATTTTTCACAACAAATGATGATGTTATTCATCTGTACATGTATACATAATATTAAACAGGTTGTGTCACTGGACACAGTATTATTCTCTCATTACAAGTCTCTAAAAATGACTTAAAAATTTGATGAAAATGACCTATTAATAAAAAAAAGAATCAGATTAAACTAGTTTTGTTATTAGTATCCCTTCATATTACAGCAACAGCACAATCAAACACAGATTTGTTTCAGTGACATACCTGGAAGTTATGAAATCTTTTTCAAAGTGCATATGTTTCTTTTGTCACTGGGTGCCACCAGAGATATTTGGCTGAGGCAATTTCATTATAACGTCTTCCTCGGAAACATCATATAGTGTATCTTTGACAAATATGAAGTTCTTAGTGTTGCCCTGTCTCTTTAAAAACTGAATTTTATACTCATAAAAACATTTCTCATATATATGTATTTTACCAACATAATGTACAAGAAACTTTTTTGTTTGAAATTGAATCAGAACAAATTCTCCTGGAAGACATGGGTGATCAAAGTGTTGACTTAATGCAAAGTCATCCTCTTGCTGCTCTCCCAGCAGATCAGCTGCATAATCTGCTTCACTACCACGAGACACCATATCAGGTTCCTCTTCTGAATGGAAAATATTCCTGTTAGTCCTTTTCTTTGCAATCAAAGTTTTAGATTCATTATTTTCTTTCATATTGGACAAGTTAGGATGGGGATCATGTTTGTCAGGAGTAGCTGTTAGGACTGTTGACTTCCCTTTCCTTCTTTCCTCTCTTCAGCTGTGGGGAATAGCCTGATAATGTGACGTGATGTGAGAGGACGTCTGTTTTGATCAAGAGAAGATCAAAATCTGTAGACAACTTCAGATTATTAGGTCTAGATCTATTAAAACTGAGTTGGATTCAGTTGAATACAGAATAAGACCAAGATAATGTTTCAAAATAGCATCTAAAAGAACTTAGTGTACCTTGTAATGTACCTATGTTCCAAGGTACAATAGGTGTGCGTGTTCCAAGGTACATGATGTAGCCATTTCAGAAAAAAACATGAATTTCTTTTTACAGGTTAGGTAGAACAAAAATTGAACCTGTGTATAAGTCAGCCCATTTACATACTAACTTAGTGTAAATATTGAAGGAATCTCTTTTACATGTGTGAACTA
This sequence comes from Anabrus simplex, assembly GCF_040414725.1. Taxonomy (NCBI): domain Eukaryota; kingdom Metazoa; phylum Arthropoda; class Insecta; order Orthoptera; family Tettigoniidae; genus Anabrus; species Anabrus simplex. Next base: position 1,001,654,024 of record NC_090266.1, read on the forward strand.
CTAATATGCCAATTTGAAATCACTTTTAAAATACTTTCAGTACCAAAATGCTTTACACTTAAATAACTTGGAACTGAAACCACAATGGATGCCACCAGACAAACTGTGCTGCCCAGGGTGGCAAAGTAATGAAATCAACTCAACTGATCCAAAAAATGTTTACTACGATCAAAGATAATGCAACTGTTCCAAGGTACAAACGTTCCAAGGTACAACACTCTCCCCTACACAAGGTAACCCCATAAAAATAATTCAACCCCTTGATCATTCCTTATCCCACCCTCACCCCCATCTAAGTGTATTCTCCGAAAACAAAAATACATGTTTCTTTATTTTTAAAGGAGATTCCAAATACCAATTTTCATGTCTGTCACATCTTCAGTTTCTAAGATATAAGTATCCTCATAAAAAAAATAATTCAACTATTTTTCACTTGTTTTCACTCCCTGTTAAGTGCTTTCTCCAATAACAAAAAGGTACAAGTTCCTGTATTTTTAAAGGACTTTCCTAATACCAAGTTTCTTATTTAATTTAATTTCCGGATTGAACCGTGTTGTACTTGTACGAATATCACGTACAGTTTGCCGACGTTTCAAATACATTGCAGTATTCTTTGTCAAGGCGACTGAAATACCCCTACTCTCCCAGGCGGAAATTACACTACTAGAGTGGCCTTGATCTTGGCCTTTTATATCCTAGCCTTTCTGGCTGACGTAAGCCCTGGCTGTCTCACAAGACTTCTGGAAAGTATATGTCACAGCCAGGTAGTGGGGGCTTGCCCGCGCTGTTATGTAATGGGGTTGCGGCCCGTGTGTTTATGTTGTGGTCTGTAGATGTTGATTCCCATGGGGAACCTAAAACATTTGTCCTGAATGAGTAAATTTATAATACCAATATAATGGTCCGTTATTGGACATTATAAATTTTCCAGCTAACACATTCTTGGTTGCCTGCGTTTCGCCCTCGTGTGCTAAGTTAGGCCCGTCAGTTGGGACTTAGCACACCACCCAAGACGCAAGGCTAGTGCATACCGTGGAGGCCACTGCATAGGCTATTTGAAGCCACCAGCAGTGCCAATACACTATGAGAGCTATGTCTCATTTCCAAAAATAGATGCCTGCCTGGCCATCAAATGATGTAGATGTTGATTCCCATGGGGAACCTAAAATATTTGTCCTGAATGAGTAAATTTATAATACCAATATAATGGTCCGTTATTGGACATTATAAATTTTCCAGCTAACTCATTCTTGGTTGCCTGCGTTTTGCCCTCGTGTGCTAAGTTAGGCCCGTCAGTTGGGACTTAGCACACCACCCAAGACGCAAGGCTAGTGCATACCGTGGAGGCCACTGCATAGGCTATTTGAAGCCACCAGCAGTGCCAATACACTATGAGAGCTATGTCTCATTTCCAAAAATAGATGCCTGCCTGGCCATCAAATGATGTAGATGTTGATTCCCATGGGGAACCTAAAATATTTGTCCTGAATGAGTAAATTTATAATACCAATATAATGGTCCGTTATTGGACATTATAAATTTTCCAGCTAACTCATTCTTGGTTGCTTGCGTAGTTTTGGAACACTTCGAACAGAAAGCCTTAGCTACATCTGCCCTGAAACCGAAATGTTTTCTCCACTTTGTGGACGACACTTTTGTATTCTGGCCTCACGGGAGCAATAACCTACAGCTATTTCTCGACCATCTCAACTCCATACACGTAAATATTCAGTTCACCATGGAAATAGAAGTAGACGGAAAACTACCGTTCCTGGATGTGCTAGTAATATGTAACCCCAATGGGACGCTGAGTCGCGCAGTATACAGGAAACCCACTCACACAGACAGGTACCTACACGCCTCGTCTCATCATCACCCATCACAAAAGCAGGCTGTCCTAACATCACTAGTGAACAGGGCCATAGCGATATCTGATTCAGAGCACCTCGAGGAAGAGAAAGAACACCTCACGGAAACCCTTAGGAAAAATGGCTACTCGCTCAATAACATCCGATGAGCCCTTAAAAAATCAGAAGAGGACAAAGAAAAGGCCGCCGCAGGAGAAAACAACGGGAAAAAAGAACTGACCCGCCAGAAAACAGCAATACTGCCATACATTAAAAACACTACAGACAGGATCGGCAAGATACTGGACAAATACAACATAAAAACTATCTATAAACCTCACCGTAAGCTAGCCCGTTATCTACCACCAGTAAAAGACGCAATAGAATTACAGGCCCCTGGAGTGTATCACATTGAATGTAGCTGCGGAGCTTGTTATGTAGGTGAGACAAAACGTCTGATCTCCACCCGCCTAAAAGAACATATCCGTCACACCAAGAACCAAAACACAGATATTTCAGCAGTAGCCAAGCATTCCTACGAAACTAGGTACGGAATATCATTTGACAAGACCCAGATCCTAGCAGCTATCCCTTGGAATCTGGAAAGGAAAATCCGTGAGGCTATCGAAATCAAGAAACATCCGAACAACATAAATTTAGAAGAAGGATATAAAATCAGTAATTCTTGGATGCCTATCATTCATAGTTTAAGACATACAGACCACAACATAAACACACGGGCCGCAACTCCATTACATAACAGCGCGGGCAAGCCCCCACCACCTGGCTGTGACATATACTTTCCAGAAGTCTCGCGAGACAGCCAAGGCTTACGTCAGCCAGAAAGGCTAGGATAAAAAAAGGCCAAGATCAAGGCCACTCTAGTAGTGTAATTTCTGCCTGGGAGACTGATTACCTCGGATCGAGTAGGGGTATTTCAGTCGCCTTGACAAAGAATATTGCAATGTATTCGAAACATCGGCAAACTGTGGGTGATATGCGTACAAGTACAACACGGTTCAACCCGGAAATTAAATTAAATAATTTTGCACACCGTGGAAGCTTCACTTCTAAGATACCAAGTTTCTTGTCTCTAACATGTTAAGTTTTTGACATATAATGCAGATACACTGGTACTCATTGTAAAAATTCACCCGCTTTTCCAACTCTTTTCAGCCCCTTAACTGGATTTTCCGAATGCAAAAAAGTACTTGTTTTATTATTTTTAAAGGAGATTCCAAATACCAGTTTTCATGCCTGTACGTCTGTAACACCTTCAGTTTTTGAGATAAATGTATACTCATAAGAATAATTCAACTTCTTCTTCTTCTTCACTTCTTTCCACCCCTCTCCCGCCTTAAGTGGACTTTCCGAAAACAAAAAATGTGTTTCTGTATGTTGAAAAGAAATTTAAAATACCACCTTTCACGTCTGTAACAGCTTCAGTTTTTAAGATAAAGAAAGTATCCTCAAACATATTTCAACTCCTTATTTACTTATTTTCAACCCCACACCGCTTACGTCGATTTTTCGAAGAAAAGAAAAATGCGTATTTCTTCATTTTTAAGGAGATTCCAAATACTAATTTTCATGTCTGTAACATCTTCAGTTTATGAGATATAAGTATACACATAAAAGTAATTCAACTCCTTTTTCACCCCTCCCCCTTCCTACCCATTAGTCGATTCCCCTCTCCCCAAAAGTGAATGTTTCTTTATATTTAAAGGAGATTCCAAATACCAGTTTTCACGTTTGTAACATCAACTAATTTTTCAATTCTTTCACCCCACTCCTTTAAGGGTTTTCTCTGAAAACCAAAGAATGTGTGTTTCCTTATTTTTTAAGGAAATTCCAAATACCAATTTTCACATCTGCAACATGTTAAGTTTTTGAGATATACTGTAGATTCGCTAATTTTAAAAATTCACCCCCTTTTTCAGTTCGCCTTAAGTGGACTTTCCTAAAAAAATATTTACAAGAAATTCCAAATGCCAGTTTTCAAATCTGCAACATGTTACGTGTCTGAGATAATTTGCAGATCTAGTTTTTTTAATTCACCCCCCGCTTGTCACTCCTGTTCACGCCCTATTCATCGGATTATCCAAAAACACAAAAATACGTGTTTCTTTATTTTCAAATGAGATTCCAAATTTCATGTATGTAACATCTTCAGTTTTTTAGTAAAATAAGCCTCCTCATAAAAGGTGTTCAACATTTTCCCCCCTTTTTTTCAACCCCTTTAATGACATTTTCCAAAAACAAAAAAAAATACATGTTTCTTTATTTTTAAGGGAAATTCCAAATACCAATTTTTATGTCTGTAAAACTTTTAAGTTTTTGAGATATAGATATCCTCATTTTGAAAATTCATCCCCCTTTTCTCCCCTTCACGATGGAATATCCAAAATCCTCCCTTAGCGAGCACATTTTATATATATATATATATACACACACACACACACAGTAGATTATGGCCGTTCTTACTTTTAAAAGCTCTGCTCAATCTTATTCGTCTACTAAAATCATTCCACGCTATCTCTCCACTGACAGCTCGAAACATACCACTTAGTTGAGTATCTGGTCTCTTCAATCCCAAGTCTTCCCAGCCCAAAGTTCGCAACATTTTCAGAACACTACTCCTCCTTTGTCGGAAATCACCCAGAACAAATCGTGCTGCTTTCCTTTGGATCTTTTCCAATTGTCATATCAAGTAGTCCTGATGTGGGTACCATAAACTGGAACCACACTCAATTGGGGTCTTACCAGAGATTTATATGCCCTCTCCTTTACATCCTTACAACAACAACTAAATACTCTCGTAACAATGTGAAGAGATCTATAACCTTTCTTAACAACCTCGTCAATACCGATTATCCCAATGAAGATCATTCCTTATAGTAACACCTAGGTACTTACAGTGTACCCTGTGCGGAAATTATCACCATTTACCATCATACCATTATCCGCTGTCCATCTCACAACATTGTCTAGGTCCCCCTGTAGTCGCTCACAATTCTGCAACTCATTTACTACTCCATACAGTATAACAAATAGCCTTATCTGTGATTCCAGTTCTTTACTCATATCAATGATCCAACTCAAAGCAAATTTATATACTTCATTGTTATGTTACATCCAGCAAACACATGAACAAAGAATGAAATGTTTATTGGGCCAGTAGTGTATGAATTATGCTTCATTTTGGACGTAAGAGAGATATTACTATTAAAATGAAGAGCAAAAGCGTAATTTTAATTTCTTTTAGTGGTAGTGATAGCAATACCAGTAAATCTACAAGGGTGATAATATGACTCACTTCAGGAATGAAAAAATATAACACAAGAGACGAAAATGTAAGTATGGGTGCATCCTCAAATGTTTCAAACAATTTGTCGGTATAGTTAGATGTCCAAAGACAATATTTCACACACAAGTACAGATGGTCACAAATTTTGTATTGTGATAGAGTTAGCTGTAGAGTGTGTGCAGGGTTGAAATCTTTAAATGTAGAGTGTGGTATATATTTCCATCTATCTTCAGAATGGCAAAAGAAAGAGGTAAATGCTTATGGTTCTAGGACAACCGTGCAGTAAGCATCCATATCTAAGAAACTTTATGAACATCAAATGTCAGCATGGCATTCTACAGCTAAGAAAATCACACAGGAAAGAAAAGCAGGGAAGTTTGTAACAATAATTGATGAACAAAACAAAAAAATATTGAGTCAACTGTCCATATTTTCAATACAGTATATACAAGTTTGATTCAGCATAACCGTACAGTGCCAGATATAACCGATGATATTGAACTGCCAAAGAAGAATGGCTTTAAACTTAGAATTTTGCTACATTCACATCAAACTGCTATGAATAATGTAACACATATCTCCAAACACAGAGTGTCAGGTGGTGGCAAATTACCTGACTCCACACAGCAGTCACCAGCCTTAGGCAGATGAGCCACTGTAAGAGGGTAATGAGCTCGCAGTAGAGGAAATGCTACTGAAATCTCATTCAAGGTAACATCTGTACTCCAGTGGAGCGGCCACAAAAGGGTTGGTACTCCATTTTAGCGACTCCGTGTATTCCTGCTGGTAGTAGCTCTAAAATGCTTCTGGGTGTGGAAAACCCACTGCAATAATAGCGTAAATGAATATAAGTCGAACTGTACTGAAGCCTCGGAAAGGGTTAAGGCATTCCCTACAGGCAACGCACAGTTCTTGTGTTGCCAAGAGAGCAGTAAGAAGTGGGTGACTGACAAATGAAAGCATTAAGATAGGAACTACCAATGTGATGACATTAACAGGAAAACAGGAAGTAGTAGTAGTGGAGTTTACAACAAAGACAAAGGCCTAGCACTGCCGAGACCAACTAAAAACCAAATGGAAAGTCAGAAAAAGAACTCGGAAGTGGTTTGAAATATTATATTACAGCAATGGTATGGAAACCAAGAATGGAATAGGAACTGTAATTCAACATGACCTGAATATGTTGAGAAAATACAACAGATCAATATTAGGATAATGAAGATAACACTAGCCAAAAAGAATAACAAGATACAACTGGGACTGAAGCTGTTGACAAAATCCAAGTGTACATATGCTCTGCAGACTGGAAACTTAGAAATGGACCTGGAGGGATTCCTATAGAACCTAAAGAAACTTACAGAACATAAGAATGTAGAGATCACTGGAGAAATGAATGCAGAAGTAGGACAGGAAAGAAAGACAGAGAGATTATAGGAGCATCTGGCTATGGGAAGAGGAATGTTGTTGATGAAGCTAACAGATTTTTGTAATAAATGGGAACACATGGTTTAGGGAAAGTAGGCAAAAAATAACAAGACACAGCTGGGACAGTATGACCAACACCCTCATAAACTACATCCTGGTTGAGAAAGGGAATCAGAAACAACTAATAGACATCATGGTTAGGATATACCAGAAACACTGTCTGAAGGTCACAGAGCAGTGATAGCCAAATTCTATCTTGGGAAGATTAAATAACTTAGAGAATTGAGACAGAGGAAATTAAGAACTTGGAAACTATGTGAACGTGAATGAAAGGAAGAGTTCCAGAAAAAGTTGAAACAGAGAATGTCAAAGAAGCAGCAAAAGAGTGTAGAGGAAGAATGGGCATTTGAAAACAGCTATGGAGAAATGTGCAGAAGGAACATGTTGAAGAACATTTGAATAAAAGAAGGACAACAAAGACACACCATGGTGGAATGATACGGTTAAGGCTGCAGTTGAAGCTAAGGCTAGATGGAAAAAGCTGAGGAAATATAGCGCAGTTGAAAATAAGGCCAAATGAAAAAGTACAACAAAAGAAAAAGGAATGCTGGCTTGACTTTACAGACACACTACAAGAAGATGTCTACCGGGCGAGTTGGCAGCGCGGTTAGGGACGCGCAGCTGTGAGCTAGCATCCAGGAGATAATCGGTTCGAGCCCCACTGTCGGCAGCCCTGAAGATGGTTTTTCGTGGTTTCCCGTTTTCACACCAGGCAAATGCTGGGGCTGAACCTTATGTAATGCCACGGCCGATTCCTTCGCGTTCCTAGCCCTTTCCTATCCCATCATCGCCATAAGACCTATTTGTGTCGGTGCAACGTAGAGCAAGTTGTAAAAAAAAAAAAAAATTGATGTCTAGGAAAACAAGAAGGCATTATACCAATGGATAAAGACTATTGCATGCACCAACTTTATTAAATATAAAAAGGACAAAGTAAACAGAAGGAGTACACGTAAGAATGATATAATGTAAGACGCACTGCTGTGAGCTTGCATCCAGGAGATAGTGGGTTCGAGCCCTACTGTCGGCAGCCCTAAAGATGGTTTTCCATGGTTTCCCATTTTCACACGAGGCCATTTTATTCCCAAGCGATGTGACAGGCAGCTCATCATTGCAGAAGTATACGATTACAAATTCAGACCAAATGAAACACACATATCACAGGAAAGGGTGCCGAAACAATCGCATCAACACACAGTGTATTCCCCTCTGACAGCAATGCAGGCGTATATTCGCATATGCAAGACAGAAGAGACGCAATAATGGCACCAGACCAAACAGTGAAGCTGGAAGATGTCATCAATGTGGGAGATTGAGTGGGTGGGCTGTAAGGAGGGTGAAAAGACAAAAAGCAGGTGATAGTAACAAAGTGACACTAGAAAATACACAGCTGGGGAAAAAAAAAAAAACCCATGCAACATCCTCAAAGACAAGGTCATTTTATTCACAAGCAATGTGACAGGTAGCTCATCATCGCAGGGTGATGTGCGATAGATTGTCCCAAGCATCTTGCCCCTTTTGATGCAATTCGGCAATGGTTCTTGCAGGCTCTGGAGAGCACCTAAGTTCCCACTTGATCACGTCCCATGTCTATTACAGAAACTATTATAGTTTTATTCCCCTATCCAGTCGACTCTTTATCGACACCAGAGTAACCGTGCTTGGCGGTCGTGGTGTCGGGGTTCTTTTTTTTTTTTTTTAAGTTGCTTTACATCACATTGCACAGACAGGTCTTATGGCAACAACGGGATAGGAAAGGGCTGGGAGTAGAAGGAAGTGGCTATGGCCTTAATTAAGGTACAGCTCCAGCATTTGTCTGGTGTGAAAACGGGAAACAACGGAAAGCCACATTCAGGGCTGGCGACAGTTGTAGCCTGGGCAGATCGTAATACAGCTACTATGGTCCTCGGTGACACAGCAAGTGCAACATGTGACCGGATTTCGTTCCTGGATTATGTTTGTTCGGCCACCGCTGCTCGCACAATGCGGTGATCTTGATTTGTATCTGTACTACGTGGATGTCCGGAGCCTGGTCTACGGGTGTAGGAATGTTCCACAGACCACTACAGAAAGCAGCACCACACCACTGATACACTGTGCCCAACATGTGCAGCAATACCTACAATGCGACCCCTTTCAAATGGCTGCAGTTGTTCAACAGGACCACGTACTTGTCATATATGTGCCATATGTTGCCATCCAAGTGAGTAAGGCGCATGCTAAAATGTACAGATATAATAATGTGTTGAAGTACCGGGCTGTGAGGTTAAACAGGGGGTCTGAACCACCTGAGCAGACTGTAGACGAGACTAGTACTGCTGCAATGGAAAATGATGAGATATTTACCACTTGTATTTCATCAAATACAAACTTTTTGCTCTACATGACTCAAGGCTTATACAGAGCAGTGAGAGCTCAGTCGGCGCGCAAATAGGCCAACACCGCTTGGCAGATTGACTGCTTTTTTCTCTCAAAACTACTCAAATATAAATCAATATAAAATCAACAATTCCATGCCAGCAAAAAGCAGTTTTAATTGTAGCCTGACATTCTCATGAGCTTCACAGCAAGTTGAATTTTTTACGGCTATGATCACCCAGCAATGAGAAAATGTTGTTTCACAAAATTTACAAGAACCTTTTCTACAAATATGAGATGAACTAAAATGTTGGTATACCGATCAACAATATGTCACTTTAAGATGTGTTTTTTTTTCTTTTTGCTATTTTGCTTCACCTCGCACCGACACAGATAGGTCTTAAGGTGATGATGGGACAGGAAAGGCATAGGAATGGGAAGGAAGCAGCTGTGGCCTTAATTAAGGTACAGTCCCAGCATTTGCCTGGTGTGAAAATGGGAAACCACGGAAAACCATCTTCAGGGCTGCCGACAGTGGGATTCGAACCCACTATCTCCCGGGTGCGAGCTCACAGCTGCGCGCTCCTAACCGCATGCCCAACTTGCCCGGTACTTTAAGATGTATTAAGGTTTGGTAACTATCACATCAATATTTTTAAAGTTATGAATTTTCAAAGTGAGCGCTCCATTGGAAGTGGAAAAAATACCGGCACTTTTTTGTTCGACCTGCATTAAAATTTTAACTGGGTATGATAAAAATTTCTACTCTACATAATTAAACGTAGAATAAAATAAGCTAAATTCTGGTGTAGCTGGTTTCTACATGGGAAAAAGGATAAACTGTTTATTAACATATTAACTTGTGTGAAGTGCCTCCGTGGCTCAGGCGGCAGCGCACCGGCCTCTCACCGCCGAGTTCCGCGGTTCAAATCCCGTTCACTCCATGTGAGATTTGTGCTGGACAAAGCAGAGGCGGGACAGATTTTTCTCCGGGTACTCCAGTTTTCCCTGTCATCTTTCGTTCCAACAACACTTTCCAATATCATTTCATTTCATCCGTCAGTCATTAATCATTGCCCCAAAGAAGTGCGACAGGCTTCAGAAGCCGGCACAATTCCTATCCTTGCCGCTAGATGGGGGCTTCATTCATTCCATTTCTTGACCCGGTCGTATGACTCAAAACAGGCTGCGGATTTTCACTTTCATTAACTCGTGTGTCCGTACTTTTTTCCATAACAGTAGGTATTTATCAACAACATGGAGCTTCTTTTCCTCAGGTATCTTCATTTCTTTAAAACAAGACTTAATCTCTATAAGGTAACTCTTTGGAATGAGCTGAGAATTTCCACTAAACTTCTTCGGTTGTTATTCAGTTTCTTTTAAAATATTGACAAGATTTGGACTACCTACATTAAATTGGACATTTTGCATGGTTCCTGATTCACTATTTCCACCCCCAACAAGCGGTGTCTCCGCTGGCCTGCTCTTGAGAAGTAGGCACCATTTGTTTTATTGCCTGTTCAAGTGAGCTTTGTATTTACAATTTACGAACTTCATCATATAGATCCGTATTGATACAGTTTAAATTAAGAACTAGTGTTAGGTTCAATGTTCCACCCAATCAATACTCAGCCGTACTAAGGAAAAGGAGGAAATAATTCAGGAAATTCCCACCATAAAGGCTGATGTACAAGCCATTAAACAGAATATATCCGCACTCCGAGAGGAGATAACTAAAATAGAAGCTATTATTTCCACCCATTTTAAAGAAATGAAGGTACCTGAGGAAAAGAAGCTCCATGTTGTTGAGAAATACCTGCTATCATGGAAAAAAGTATGAAAACGAGTTAATAAAAGTGAAAATCTGCAGCCTGTTTCCAGTCATACGACAGGGTCAAGAAACGGAATGAATGAAGCCCCCATCTAGCAGCTTCTATTGATTAGGTGGACCATTAAACCTAACACTAGTTCTTAATTTGAGCTTTGTTTGTCTACTAGAAGTTTGACTAAGGAAATCTTATTTTCTTTCTGACTTTGAATACTCTTAAGCATCACATCAAATTCATCTTCAACTTCATCTCACATTGACTCCTCACAAAGGATAACGCCCTTTTCAGCAGCTTCTATTTTAGTTGTTAACTCCTCTCAGAGAGTGGATTTATCCTGTTTAGTAGCTTGTACATCAGCCTTTATGGTGGAAATTTCCTGAATTATTTCCTCCTTTTCCTTAGTACAGCTGTCGTCGCTTTAATGTTCTCTGTCATTTTAGCGTCCATATTACTTATGTACCTTTACAGTTCGGTTTCAACCTTTGCTGTTTTAGCGTCAGTAGTTGGGCAATGTATGTTCTAAAACAATGGGAGCTGCATCAGCATTTTCCCACGAGGTCACTGACCCCTGGCAAGGTCATCGACTCCCTGACGTCACAGCCACGTGGTCATGACGTCACGGCCACATGCTATTGTTTACAAACAAGACCACGTGCACTTGTTTTGACAAGTAAAAGGCGCGGAATTAGAATAAGAGAACGACCCTAACCTCACAGCTGTCATCTTGACAGGTCCTAACCTCACTTTTGACCACGTACACTTGTTTTGACAGGTGCGAGGTGCGGAATTTGAATGAGTGGACGAGGCTAACCTCACAGCTGCCATCTTGATGGGACTTAACCTTACACCGCATGCTGAGGTATGCAAGAGTGCAAGGCTAACCTCAGAGAATTTTTTGCTTTGTTGATTTCGAAGGGGCAGGGGAGGGGGGGGGGGGGGTAGAGAGGTAGTCCTCTCTTCCCAGTCCCCTTACCAAAAATAGCGGATGTGATTTCTTTCTCTCTCTCTCTCTCCCTAGAGTTCTACCGCCTTGACGATTAGTCCTCTACCAAAAGAATATTGCTCCGGCTAAGATGCCAGGGCACAGTCACCTCTCTCGATGCGACAAAAGTGTATCTGCCACGAGCATCTGTATTTATAGCATCATTGAACCGGTGAGGGGTGCGCAGATCCGCGAGCAGCAGATAGGGTAATGCGCACGCATGGTCTGGCAATAATTGCACTCTCTGACAGAAGAGATTGTAAACTCTTCTCAAAATTTTTCGATTGTCGATGCGCGCACATCAACTCGCGATAGTTACGCGCTGTGGTAGAAAAGAATGTAAGCTCACCTCTAAATTTTACGATAGTCGATGCGCGCGCACTGACTGGCAATTGTTGCACTCTCTGGTAGAAGAGAATGTAAACTCATCTCGAAATTTCTGATAGTCAATGCGCGCACATCGACTGGCATTGGTTGCGCTCTCTGGTAGAAGGGAATGTAAGCTCATCTCGAAATTGTACGATTGTCGATGAGCGTGCATCGAATGGCGATAGTTGCTCTCTCTCTGGTAGAAGAGAATGTAAGCTCATCTCAAAATATTACGATTGTTGATGCGTGCGCATTGACTGCCGAGGCAAGCTGCACGTTGTGATGATGATTACAATAACGCTGTTACCAGCGCAGTCCATTGAGAGAGTTGGACGTACTACCCACTATTCATGCAGATCACACTCATTTTTTCTGTCTACATTAACTATGTAATCTACTTTTTTTTTTTCTTTCAGCCCTTAGAGGTAGTTAACTAGTAAGGTGTGGTTTTACGGTATTGAGTAGGTAAAAGGAAGAACATTCGCTCTGACTGCATACTAAACCCTTTCCGTTATTGTTTAATCACCGGACATGCTGGCCATCCGTAGGCGACCTGCGCATCACGATATCGACAAAAGACGACACATACACCAATAATGGATAAAATTCCCTGACCGTGATGGGGGGAACTGAACCCGAGAACGCGTGGCTATGAGCGCAGATCGTTGCGCGTGCGAAACAGTGCCGAGCTGGGGTGGGGGGCATAAACCTCTATCTGAATAATTAAATATTATGAGCACAGATTGTCGCATCTGCTAGGTAGAGCCGGGACCAAGGTAAAAAAATAAAATCACTAACCTGGCTAGAAATCAAACCCGGGAGCCACGTAATATTGTGTACCTGACCTAGTCAAGATTCAAAATCTGGTGACAGGATCGCTACCATGTGGCTGGCCCCCCTCCCAAACATTGGGGTTAATGTTACATGTGTACTGAAAGTGTGTGTGTGTGTTTGGAACGACCAGCACACACTAATAATCATTATAAAAGGCCATCCTTATTCATAATCTTGTAGATGGTGAGTGGCAATAGGCTGTTGCGTTTTCTTTATCTGTTTACCCACCAGGGTCGATTCATTTCCCTTGGAATTAGCGAGACATCCCACCTCTGGTGCTTCAGACTCTGAGTTGGGGAATACAACTGGGGAGGATGACTAGTACCTCGCCCAGGCGGCCTTACCTGCTATGCTGACAAAGAAGCGGTCCATGTCCTTAAGTTAGGTACCATCTCGGCATTTGCCTGGAAGGGAGAAGTCGGAAACCCCTTCTAGGAAGGCTAAGGTGGGAATCAAACCCACCTCTACTCAGTTGACCTATCCGAGGCTGAGTGGACTCCGTTCCAGCCCTCGTACAGCTTTTTTCAAAATTTCGTAGCAGTGCTTTCTAAAAATAGTGCTAGGAGGAACATCTAACCGTAAAACTGCACACAAGACAGTAAATGTGTTGTTAGGCTACTATAACAGTGCAGGTCTTTTGATTTAACGCCCGTTGCCATCCTGGGTGTGTGTTTAGTAATAACACAGTAGATTCCTTCGAAAAATTATGACAGGAGGGTTATCAAACCGTAAAACTGCGCACAAAATGGTAATTGAGTGTAGGTAGGCCCAGGTCTTTTGAATTGACGCCCGTTGGCGTCCTGCATGTTGTAATAAGGATAACTCGGTAGGCAGGTTATCTTACCGTAAAACTATGCCCCTCCCAAGATGATGATTTTGTGTGTAGTTAGGTCCCCTACAACTGTGTGATTGGGCAGGGTAGCGCGCAGCTGTAAGCTTGTATCTAGGTTTTAAAACCCTACTGTTAGCGGCTCTGAAGATAGATTTCCGTGGTTTCCTATTTTCACTACAGTCATATCATAATTAAGAAGCAATTTCTAAATAATAGCATGTAGCATCCCTCGGAGAAGGCCTGAAATTGACTCAACCAGCACACCAACGATTTCACTATAAAAACCCATGTCGGCAATCGAGAAGAATTAGCGTTACTTGTAACGGTATTCCCTGCCCTATTTGTAAGTAACAAGTAAAAAGGGCACACACAAACAAGTGTAGGTTGCTGATAATTCAATAGACTAATAATAGAGTAATTCATTATAGAAAAGAGGTAATTACTACGACTCGCTACTAACAAGTTTTTTAACATGACAGTCATAATAATAATAATAATAATAATAATAATAATCATAATAATTGTATGGACTATTCATGTTGTGGCAAGCAAACTCATCTTCTCTGGCTACCCCTGTCTGATGTGTATGCCATATCGTTTTTCGTTTGAGAGAACAAAAAGACTGTAGTGCAGCACTTGTGCGCTGTGCAATTATACACAAACACTCACTCTGTTCGGTTGTGTATATCAGTGATTTTTTTAATTGAAAAATTTAATAATTATTATTTTGGTTATTCGTTAACAGCAGTGTACAATTATATTATCTGTGTGTGTAAACGTGGAGGTGGACTAAATCCAATGTACTCGTCTTTCTTTTTTTTTAAAGCTGACGTATAATGAATGTTGATCGATATGTGCATATATAAGCGATCAATCGATTCTCTCCCCTCTCTCACTTTTATCAAAGCAGCTTTCATGATAACTTCAGCTAAGGTAAGCATGTGTGTTCTGCTTTTAAAAAGAATATATATGTATTTATATTTAAAAGTAAAAATGAATAATACTTTTATGATTTTTTTCTTTTTAGAAAATCATCATCATTATCGCCATCATCATTGGTGATTGTTTTCTGCTGACTACTCTTACCATCAAAAAATCTTGTCTTGATTTTCCTACATTTCATCTGAAAAAGTAAGTGGATTTTTTAATTTATAAAATATTATTATTTTTTGATAATTTTTCTTTTTTTGTTTCCTTTTTTAGATATCATTTCGCAAAAAGAAGACATAATATCAGTGCGACTAATGCTTTATGAAAAAACGTTTACTAATTGGGGTATATTTTGCCGTATCCACATCGCAGAAAAGGACTGGGTGCTTTGCTGTAACAACTTTCACCGCATACAACAATCATCTTTTGAAGGTATGCGTTTATCTTTTTATTAAACAATCGTGCGTTTGTTAATTGTTAAAAAATAGTCTAATATTAGTATTTCTTTTTTTTAGCAAAATGGAAACTAATAATAATCTCGGACGATTCACAGGCACACCTACAAGAAGATTAACTGATCTTCCTGTTAATGAACAATTTAGAGTTATTTCACTTCAGAGAATATCTACAAGATCTGGAGATAGAATATTATGCACCTGTGAAGAATTTAAGGTATTTCTACCTAATAGATTTAATACGCTAACCGATTCTGATCTTGAAAATAGAAATCAACAAACAATTGCCTTGTCATATCACGGATTAGAAAACAACACACGTATTCTTAGTTATAACGATATTTAATCGAATATTATGTCACGTACAACATTAATGCACACATAGCATGAAATGAATATGAATTACATATTTTTATTATTTTTATTGACATGGCAACTAACTGGGAAACTATTAATACATGTTTTTCATTAAGTATAATAAGTGGTATTATAACAAATTCAATGAATATTTTAGATCCAAATTAGTTTTCAATATCAAGCTATAATGTGTTTGTAGATAACGTATGTTCTAAGTACACATTCTGCTTTTAAGCTAAATGCCTCATTAGCATGTTCATTTATTCTTTTTAAAGATAATGATGAAATTCATGAACCTTTGTATATAACATCGAAAATGACAAAGCAGTTATGTTCTGATAATATATCAGAATGTTTTCGTCAAGACATTGTAGACTAATTGCTTGCAAAATTTCAAAAGTTTGAAGAGGATGCGAGCAGTAAGGCACTACAAAGTATTTCTCATCTTCAGCTTAATGTCTGTAAGTGTGACCCATTAAATTCAAGAAGACAATATATCTCACTTCTGAAAGCCACTGCAGATAAAGCTGTTATCTATATTCAGAATAATGACGACTATTGCTTTTTATGGTGTGTGGCAATGACCTTAAATCCAGCAACACATAATCCATCAAGAACTTCACAGTATAAAGATATGTTTACTGAGTTGCAGCATACGTTAAATTTTGATGGTGTTACTTTTTCAATGGACAAAACAAACATTTCTACATTTGAGAAAAACAATCCTGATTTTTCATTTCCTGTGTACGGTGTAAAGGATGAGAGAATTGTAGGTCCACTTTATACAGCCTCTTCAATTAAACATCATATTCATCTTTCGTATGTTTGCAGTGAAAACACAAGTCACCAATGTCTTATAACAAACCTTTCACGACTGTTAAGCTCTCAACTTTTATCGCACACAGAAAAGAAGTTTATATGTGACACAGATGCTTGCAGTACTTTTCAACAGAAAGCATGTTATCTACACACTTAGTTCATTGTACAACACAAACCACAGTAAAGCTTATTATTCCAAATAGCGAAAATGCAGAAATGAATTATGAGAATTATTATCGACAGGAACCTGTTCCGTTTACTGTTTATGCAGATTTTGAATGTTTCACAATACCTTTTCATCGTTGTCAACCAGATTTGTCTGAACCATATACTGATTATATACACAAGCATACTCCATTTTCTGTAGCATACAAAGTTGTTTGTTCATATGATTCGTCATTATATTTTAAAATGAATCGCAGAGAAAACTGTACTGAATGGCTGTAAAATAAATTACAAGAGTTAGCACATCGTGTTCATTTTCTTATATCACATCCAGTTCCAATTCAAATGACATTTGATGATATGATCATGCATGATGAAACAGATGAATGCCACATCTGTAAACAGCCTATTACATTCCCAGAGATTAAGGTTAGAGATCACTGCCACTCTACTCGAAAATATCGTGGACCTGCACATGAATCATGCAACATTTTATATCGTGTTCCTAAATTTATTCCTTGCTTTTTTCATAAGGTGTTGGGCTACGACTAACATTTTATCGTTCGCAATTTTGCACGATTAAAATGCACAAAGTTCAATGTAATTGCACAAAATCATGAATGTTTTATATCATTCAGTCAACGTGTAGGCGATATAAGCATTCGCTTTTTAGATTCCTATAGATTTATTAATTTTTCTCTGGATACGCTTCTAAATGGACTTTCAAGTGAGGACTTAAAATACGTTCATGAGTATCTTCCAGATTCTGAGAAATTTAAACTTTGTATAACGAAAGGTATTCTGCCATATGACCATATTCAAAGCTTTCAAATGTTAGAAGAAACAAAATTACCTCCTCAGTCTGCATTTTCAAGTGCATTACATGAAAGTAGTACGCCATCACTAAGCTCATCCCCATATGATAAGCATACAATATCTATTTCAGATGAAGACTATTTGCATGTATGTAATGTGTGGTCAACATTTAATACAAAGTCATTAGGTGAATATGCTGACTTGTATTTAAAAGCAGACACACTTTTACTCTGTGATGTGTTTGAAAAGTTCCATAAAATGTGTTTAACCATTTATGGATTAGAACCTTGCTATTACTACACGTCTCCTGGTCTTTTGTGGGATACAATGTTAAAGTATACAGATGTTAGACTTGATCTTCTTACAGATGTTGACATGCTTTTGTTTTTTGAACGTGGAATTTGTGGTGGACTTGTTTCGCTTGTCAACAGACATGCAATTGCAAATAATCTATACCTCAACAATTATGATTCAGAGAAAGAAGATTCTTATGTATTTTGAAGTTAATAATCTGTATGGGTATGCAATGTCACCAGCTTTACCATATAAATATTTTGTATGACTAACAGAAAATGAAATTAAACATTTTGACATTTATCTGGCTGCTAAAGATCCTAATCACGGTTTTGTGTTAGAGGTTTCTCTTGCATACCCTTCTAATCTGCATAATTCACATTCTGACCTTCCTTTTTGTGTTGAAAAAGTGATTCCCCCTGATAATGCATCAAAGCATGTTAAACTACTAGCTACCCTGTTTCCAAAAGAGATGGTTTGTTACTTACATTCAATGTCTCGGTCAATGTCTAGAATACGGTTTACAATTAGAATGTATTCATCATCATATCACATTTAAGCAGGAAATATGGCTTATACCGTACATGGATTTAAATACAGAATATCGTCAACGTGCTACTTCAACATCTGAAAGTAAGTTTTCAAAATCATGAAAAACTCCATCTATGGGAAAAGTATGGAAAATGTATGCAAACATCGCACCATTCATGTAATTAATGAATGTGAAGGATGGTATGGGGCATGCAAGTACATCTCCAAACTGAGTTTTAAATCCTATCATGTCACTGATCGTGACCTTATTACTGTTGAAATGAAAAAACTGAGATAGTTTATACAAAGCCAATTTATTTGGGAAGGGTCATACCAGATTTCTCAAAAATTAAAAATATAAGACTTTCATTATGGATTTGCAAAGCAGCAGTTTTCAGATCTTTCACTTTTGTATATGAATACAGATAGTGTGTGAGCTGTGAGCTTGCATCCGGGAGATAGTAAGTTCGAATCCTACTATCGGCAGCCCTGAAGATGGTTTTCCGTGGTTTCCCATTTTCACACCAGGCAAATGCTGGGGCTGTACCTTAATTAAGGCCACGGCCGCTTCCTTCCAAATCCTAGGCCTTTCCTATCCCATCGTCGCCGTAAGACCTATCCGTGTCGGAGCAACGTGAAGCCCTTAGCAAAAAAAAAAAAAAAAAAAATTTATCATATTTGGAATACGAAAGTCTACAATGTAATGCGTAACCATTCTGTATACTTCAACACTACTACTTTTTCACCATGTAATCAATTTGACATTAAGCCACTTAATAAGAAAGTCATAGGTCTTATGAAAGATTAATGTAGTATGAATATTATGACTGAGTTTATTGGTTTAGTACCAAAAATATATGCATATGAGACAGAAAATTCACAATCTGTGAAAATGGCACAAGGCATACGTTCAAGTGTACTTCGCCATTTACATATTCAACACTATCGTAATGTACTAGCATCTAAAATGCTGCTTTTTGTAGGCAGATGAGAATACTTTCACGCGGACATCATGTTTTTACTATTGAACAGAATAAACGGTCATTAATTCCATTTGATATTAAACGTCAGTGGAATAGCGATTCTCTTACAAATGTATCATGGGGGTACAAAAACATATAGCTGTTTGTTATGCCATGATTTTTATGTAAATAATATTCATGAAACTTTCATTTTTGTAAATATAATGAGTATGTGTAAAAGGGGAAAGATTATCTATAAATATTCAAAATAGAAGTAAATACAAAAAAAAAAAAGATGAATACATCATCATTCATTTTAAAAAATTCTGTTTTAATTTCTATATTCAAGATATAAAATTATGTAAAATATATATTCTATAGATTTTTTTACATTTATCTGCATTATCTAAAAATGAAATTCAATTTTTTATCATTTCTAAATTAATTATATATGTATGCAATATATGAAAATCACTAATAGTGCTTTTCATTCATTTTTCAATTTCTAATTTCATTCACATATTGAATATGTAACATTATGTTTATTATCAAAAAATAATGAATATGTAAAAATATTTTCAGAAACTTATAACATTTCTATATTTATATAAAAACACAAATAGTAATATTATCATTAATAATAATAATAATTGTTTGCAATATTCAAAAATCAGTAATGATGACGATGATGAATACCAAAAATGCTATATTGTTTTATTTTTACTATAATAGATCAACATCACTAATCTATTCCTCTTCCTTTATCCATCTAATTATATTTTCTTTTATTATATAGTAAAACCTGTTATGAATGTGTAAAAAAAGTTCAAAAGGGTAAAAAAGTATCACCTTCTCCTTTCCGCACCCTCCTCATTCATCTACCACTCCCTCCTCTACTTTTATCTAATGAAAAAGGGGTAAAAAAGTGAGTAAAAAAAATTGTAAAACTTGTGCGACACATCTTATTAGGAAGTGAAAAGAACAAGAGGACAACTCTACACCATGCTTACCAGTTTGATACACAGCAAAATAAGGTGATAGGTGTTATTAATATATAGTTAACATGTAATGTTAATTTATTAAATTATTTGGTCTGATCCTTTCATCCGTTATTCTTTGCAAACTAGACTGGGATCAACATCAGATAGCTCTTCAATTGTATTAATAACAAAATTATGATTTTGTTTGTTCAAAAACCGTAAAAGTAGATGTACATTACTGATCATTACATTAGCTGATTGGATAACGTTCAAGTCTTCGGTTTAGAAAAAAATCTCAGAGTTTGATTTTCGAGAAGGAAGAGAAAGTGTGTTCATAGTTAACTGTCCGTCGGATGGAGACAAAAAGCCACATAGATAGAGTCAGGAAGGGAGGAGGATCTGGAAAGATAACGTTGGGGGTGCGGGGAGGGACATCTCGCCCATTCATAGTTATATGTCTGTTGGATGGTGACGTAAAGCCTCCAAGATGGCATTGTGGGAAGAAGGCATCTTGCAAGATAGCATTCTATAGTTTTCTATTTTCACACCAGGCAAATAAGATGACAATAGGGGAGAGCATCTCGCAAGATAGCGACAGGAAGGGCATCTAACCATAAAACTATAAGCTGTAAGAATAGGCACCTTTAACATAGCGTCGGGAAGGGCACCTTGCAAGATAGCGTTGTGTCGGAGAAGAGCATCTGTCCATGAAACTAGGCTCTGTGTAATTAGGCCCTTCCAAGATCGTGTCTGTGAGGTTAACCTCTCAACACCTGTCAAACAAAAAAAAAAAGCACATGGAAAGAGGCTACGCCCCCTCTAAGATGGCGTCTGTGAGGTTAGCTTTGCACACTTGCGCGGTTGTGTTGACAGCTGTCAAAACAAGAGCACGTGGTGCGAGGACAGGACCTGTTAAGATGACAGCTTTGAGCCTAGCGTCCTTCTCCTTTTCAAAATTCCGTGTCTCACACCTGACAAAAGCACGAGGTGTGTGGCTAAGTTCCGCCAAGATGACAGCTGTGAAATTAGGATCATTCCCTTTTTTCAAAATTCCGCGCCTCATACCTGCTAAAAGCACGTGGTGTGTGGCTAAGCCCCGTCAAGATGACAGTTGTGCAGTTAGGATCGTTCACTTATTCAAATTTCTGCATCTCATACCAGTCAAAGCACGTGGTGAGTGGCTAAGTCTGGTCAAGATAACAGCTGTGAGCTTGGAGCCAAACTCTTTTTCAAAATTCCACACCTCACACCTGTCAAAAGCACGTGGTGTGTGGCTAAGTTCCGTCAAGATGAGAGCTGTAAGGTTAGCCTCACCCAATTATTCAAATTTCGCGCCTCACACCTGTCAAAACAAATGCACGTGGTCAAAAGTGAGGTTAGGACCAGTCAAGATGTCAGCTGTGAGGTTAGAGTCGTTCTCTTATTCAAATTCCGCGCCCAACACATGCTTATGTTTGTAAACAAAAGCACGCGGTCGTGATGTCAAGGGGGTCAATGACCTTGTGGGAAAAATGCTGACGTACTGTAGCTCCCATTGTTTTAGAACATACATTGCCCTACTACTAGCGTCTACAATTTTGATTAGCTCAGATAGCCTAGCTTCTTGCGACTGCATCAGTTTCATGGTTTTCTGCATGTTATTGTTAAACGTTTGAGTACTATTTAACATCCGTTGCTGTACCTGCACCAGCTGTTGAAGCTCGTTCCTAGTTTCCATTTGGTTATTATCGAAAATCTCCAGCAGCTTATTTTGGTTAGCCAAAATTTCTTTCTTAAGCTCTACCTGGCATTGAACGAATTTCTTTTCTAACCCTTCTTCACATTGCTTAATTTCATCTTTCATTTTGTCACGGATATTAGATATGCCACTGCGCAATTCGTTACCTAGATTAGCTTGACTATCTTACTAGAATGTTCAATCTGATTGGCCTCTAATTGATTAGATAGTTCAATTTAGGGTGGTTTCTAATTTTTTTTGACAGTTCCATCTGGCTGCTACTTAGATCACTAATACTCAGGACGAACTGATCCCATTGTTCCTTACTAATGGACATTATTAAAATCAGAGAGACAGATGGTAGCCTTAGGGTCACATGGAAATACAGTTACATAAAGATAATGCAACTTTCCCCTAAGTTTATCCATACAACGGGATAAAATTTTGCACAATTAATTTATTAATTAACGTACCACAACATATTATCCAGCATATATATTCACAGCATTCACACTTAAATAAATAAAGATGTGTGTGTTCACAAATTCAGTCTGGTCTAAAATAAACTACAGTACCATTTATTGGCTTTCCCATAAACTCCACCAATGTTGATGTGCCTAACTTTAGATAAGAATATCGAGCCGCACGTTGGGCACCATAATTAACTCTTCTCCTCTCCCCATGTAACCCCGTACAGCATGATGTGGTGGAAGTGAATTGTAGGCTTTTGCTCCAGCTCTGCAATATAAAATTACTGCGCAAATGATTCTTACCTCAGGGTGTAGACCGTCCTTGTCTTCACAGGTAAGCGGGGAATCTGTTCTATGGGCTATACTACGTTAAATGAAAATGACCAGATTGCTTTAAAATACACTATTTATTAACAAAAATAAAGAAAAGTGAAACTGAAATAAACAAATAAAATACGGTTTAACAGAATTGAAAACATGAAAACCAAACATATGATTAACTGTGCATAATTATAAGGCGTATAAGAGTCAATTGGAATTATAATTTAAGCGTAATACCATAAACATCTAAGGGCCTGTACTACAACAGCCAGATAAAAGTGCGGTATAAATTTATTTGGCAGTTTGGACATTTATCTGGAAGTTCGGTTGAAACCGTGTACTTCGACTTTCGTTTATGTGCAATCTGGGAAAATATTCTCGAGTATAGCTATGCCGAAGTTGGAGAGGCTGTTAATGCTCTTATCTGGGACTTAGCTCTTATCGGGGACGCTGCTGTAAAGAATCAAGATGGCTACTCATGAAGATGAATCTATATCTGCATGATGCTGTGCGAAATTAAGTTGTTACAATGTAATTTATGTATATATTTATAAAGTATGTCATGCTTCCTGTCCAGCTATCACAGAATTCTTAAGAATTTCCCAAGCTAGTAAGTTGTTGCTACTGAGTATATCAGTAGTACACAAGCAGTCAACCGCAAGCTTCACGGGTAGCGGTGGTCGTTAGGGCATCAAAGTTTACTGTTAAGCAGTTTTTTGTGCGATCGAGTCCCAATAGTCTAACATTTTTTTACCTTGTAAATGGTAGTCGGTAGGGTACTAGAGGTGATAGTACACATTTCCTAATCATTAAAATGCGGGTCAAAAGCGTGGGTTCTATTCCAAATCTATCCGCGACGCACATATGGAGTAAAGGTATATGACGTTGTTCATGGCGATTCGTCCGTCGAATGAGGATGTCAAGGAGGTTATATTTCTTTTACTTCATAACAACTTGCTACAAAGTATTTACACTAAAGTGAGATATATGCTTGCCAGTTACTATTCTCACATTGTATTGAAAAGAAAGAAACTAACTACTTATTCAATGAGCAAACAATAAATTGAATTAATAATAAAATTAATGATCCCACACTGCATCAGTGGCATTAATTACGAATATAAACTTTACTTTCGTCGTAACGCGCAACCTCATAAATAGTACTAGACAAAAAAGATACATAACCTGAATCTTGACTTTTGCATCCAGGTTACAATTTCAGTCTTTTTATTTTCTATAACAGTTTCAGTTTCGTTGTACAGTTAATTAATTTTAACATTTCTTCGTATGTGTATATTTCAGTCCTAATTCTGTTTTTGACCTGGACTTCCACATTATAGCTTAATAATAGTCTGATATTGGATTCTAGTAATACAATTTCAAAAGGAATAGAGCTAAACAAACGAAAACACCAGGAAACACGTATACCACCATGCTAAATTTCACTATACTTTCAGTAACCTTATTACCAACCCAATAAAAATGTTACTACATCTTCCGCATTACAATCCCGCCGTTAAAATCCATTGGTAGTACGCAAGAAAATATTTAACTTCTACTTTGCAAAACTGCAGCCTACGTATCTGGCTGTTTATCTGACAGTCGTAGTACAGGCCCAAAGTGTTTACCCTAAATAAAACAAATGGTACACACACAAAATTTACTCTCTTGGAACAATCAAAGGTCCTACCCTTTAACCATAAAATGCTGGTAAATATATCGGTTATTAAGGCCTCTAATGCTCACCTCAATTACTATCATGATAATTAACCATAAGATCCTTTCCAACAATTATTAAAATTCACTTGTTGGCATAATACCACAGACTGAACTGCCCTAAAACTCTGAACACACACCCAATACCAGGAAATTGTTCCCGTTACATCTGATTTTTTCTTGACAATTAATTGATATGTCACACTTGCTTTCCATACCTTAACATCTCCATCGTACATTCATTTGCCAAATTAATATTTTAATAGCCATGAATATTTCTTTTCTTAATTGATATGATGCAAACACATTTGGTGTTTCAAAAGAATTTTATCTTCACTCTAACAACCAATCACCTGAACAAACAGTAAATGACATTGTATATAAATTGATAGGATTGACTTCAATCCAGTTAAATTCACAATGAATAATAGTATTCAATACTGTTAAGACTTCTGCTATCTGCAGTCAATCAAATTTACACAGACTTTTACATTTGACAGCACTGGAGATGGTCAGTTCAGGGATTTTCATTAATTGCATTATCTTTCAACCTAGTGACCATTGGAAACGTTGCCTTTGTTGCAGTAACCAAGGTGTAGTCCCCTTCCCTATGTCTACTAAAATCCATGTGGATTAAACCTCCACCTTCCTTATTTACAGATACACAAATGATGCTGTCAGTACTAGCACATCCTACGCTAACAACTTAGTAAAACAACAATGAAAAAGAAACATCCTAAGCTAAAATAATCTCTATTTACAAGAATTGAAAATCATGTACCTTACTTCCTAAATGACCTAACTTTGATACCTGAAGTGCACAATTCAAAGATGAACAAAATAAATAGCTTGGGGCTCTGGCAAGTCAAGTCTATGAATATTCCTTTCATCAAATTACCAGCGGTCATGCCTTAAATACCTTTTATGATCGTACCATCCACTATGAGGTAATTACATCTCTAATTCCTGATCAAAATCCTTCAAATGACAATTTTAACTTATCAACTTCAATTTTTTTTTTTTTTTTTTGCTAGGGGCTTTACGTCGCACCGACACAGATAGGTCTTATGGCGACGATGGGATAGGAAAGGCCTAGGAGTTGGAAGAAAGCGGCCGTGGCCTTAAGTAAGGTACAGCCCCAGCATTTGCCTGGTGTGAAAATGGGAAACCACGGAAAACCATTTTCAGGGCTGCCGATAGTGGGATTCGAACCTACTATCTCCCGGGTGCAAGCTCACAGCCGCGCGCCTCTACACGCACGGCCAACTCGCCCGGTAACTTCAATATTACAGCAGTACTAAACATGATAAACACATCCTCGACCCCAAGAAATTTACTCATTTATCTACCTTAATATTATACTGGAGGCAATTAAGCAAAACTGTTCATAACTCGCAACAGTATTCCCTGCATCCAGTGATACTTATATTCTAATTAAACATTACATTCTCTTATGACAACTGCCATTTGCATGCAGCTAATTTTAACACTTCGGTCCATTTATTTATATCACTGAGCACTCAATTCTGGATTGTTGATCTCATACCATCATACATCTCCCTTTATTCATTATCCTTTATAGTCTGCATATTTATCACATGCTTCAATTATTGACGTCATCATAGATTTCAGCTCTTATTCCTTGAGCTATATTATTTAACTTCATCACATGCATCTTCCTATCCTTCACAATTATTCATATTCATTCAACAATATCACACGATTCCTTTGTCTCTCTTATGTGGGAATTACATCATCTCACGTGTTCCTTTTCCTTATTTCTTCCGGACCATACCATTTTATATTTGTTCCTGTTGTTTCTACCGTCTGCAAACTTTGCAATCTGAGTTTAATTTATAAAATGGCTCTGTTTACCTGTAATTACACCTAATTGCCTATCAGGAGAATTCTAACTTACCTCCGCTCTATTCAAATCATAAAACCTATTCCGCATTTTAATTTTCTAGCCCTTCTGATTATTAGTCTCATACGTTTATTCTGTCTTATATTCATGGAAAGAATTACTATTATACAGCCTTTTAGCTACCACATGCTACCACTTATCCTCACCAGAAATGAAATGTCATATGGCTTACAGTACCGGGATATCCCAGGACGGGTTCGGCTCGCCAGGTGCAGGTCTTTCTATCTGACTCCCGTAGGCGACCTGCGCGTCAAGATGAGGATGAAATGATGATGAAGACAACACATACACCCAGCCCCCGTGGCACTGGAATTAACCAATTAAGGTTCAAATCACCGACCCGGCCGGGAATCGAACCCGGGACCCTCTGAACGGAAGGCCGGTACGCTGACCATTCAGCCAACGAGTCGGATCCTCACCTGATAATTACTGAGAAATTGTTAGTGCCGTAATCAACTCTAGTTCAGAAATGTTGCAAAGTTTGGGCTGGGAAGACTTGGGAGAAAGGAGACGAGCTGCTCGACTAAGTGGTATGTCCAATTAATTGAAGGAACAAGAATCCACCTGATCGATACTTTCACTTTTATTTAGCCTTAGGCTATTTCAATAGACATTAAATTAAAAGTTCAGAACATGTTTCGAATGCATTGCATTCATCATCAGCTGCTTACATTTGGCAAAAGTAAAATTAGCAAAGAACAGTCTCACAATTTTCTTAAAACCTTAAAAACAAGTGTTAGTAGTGCGTGTGTGAACGGATGGGGGGGGGGGGGGGGTAGGGGGTTTAGAAGGGGGGGAATGCATTGAAGGCGATTGTTAGTTGAACTATGACTTATTATTAAAAATCTTAATGTTAAAAACACTGATGGACTAAAATATAGTTCACTATAAGTCTTGTGAACTTTCCATAAGTTTGTTGATTACTGAAGAACTTGTATGCACTATGTGAAGTATTTCTGTTGAGCTATTGGTAAAAAGTTTCCTTAAGAAGGCATCCGGTGTTTTCACGTCTCTTATCTCCTGTTGGGTGGAGAGGTGTGGCTTGTTTCGAATATGAAGTTTGCTATTTGTAGTTTGAATTGAAAGAAGTTGGATCATCTGTATCACGACCCTTGTCTTGCGTGTTAGTTTAACTTCCCGTACTACGGGAGTGGGTTTAATCCGGCTGCCTTCAACCTTGTATTATAACTGTTATAACAGCAAACTTCATATTCGAAACAAGCCACACCTCTCCACCCAACAGGAGATAAGAGACGTGAAAACACCGGATGCCTTCTTAAGGAAACTTTTTTACCAATAGCTCAACAGAAATACTTCACATAGTGCATACAAGTTCTTCAGTAATCAACGAACTTATGGAAAATTCACAAGACTTATAGTGAACTATATTTTAGTCCATCAGTGTTTTTAACATTAAGATTTTTAATAATAAGTCATAGTTCAACTAACAATCGCCTTCAATGCATTTCCCCCCCCCCCCCTTTCTAACCCCACTACCCACCCCCCCACCCACCATCTGTTCACACACGCACTACTAACATTTGTTTTTAAGGTTTTAAGAAAATTGTGAGACTGTTCTTAGCTAATTTTACTTTTGCCAAATGTAAGCAGCTGATGATGAATGCAATGCATTCGAAACATATTCTGAACTTTTAATTTAATGTCTATTGAAATAGCCTAAGGTTAAATAAAAGTAAAAGTATCAATCAGGTGGATTCTTGTTCCTTCAATTAATTGGATCATATAGTCGATACAGATATGAAGTGGATAGTATGTAACATAAGTGGTATGTAATACCAATATAGTTGGTCCCTTATTGGACATCATATTGGTATTATAAATTTACTCATTCAGAACAAATATTTCAGGTTCCTTGTGGGAATCAACATCTTTGTCATAAGTGGTATGTTCCAAGCTGTCAGTGGAGAGATGGCATGGAGTGACGTCAGTAGACGAACAAGTGTGAATGGTGTCTTTAAAAGTAGGGAAGATCACAATATGAAGATAAAGCTGGAATTCAAGAGTACAAATTGGGGCAAATTTCCAATGCCTTTGCAATCATTTAAGAAAAGGCTAGGAAAACAACAGATAGGGAATCCGCCACCTGGGCAACTGCCCTAAATGCAGATCAGTAATGATTGATTGAAAATGGGAAACCACGGAAAACTATCCATCAGGACTGTCGACAGTGAGATCCGAACCCACTGTCTCCCGAATGCAAAGCTAACACGTCTTGAACCGCGTAGCCAAATCGCTCGGTGGCAGTGGTGATGTAGGAATAAAGGTCCTCATATTGCTCCGTATTGTAGGTAGAGGTGATGAGGTGACTAGGAAATTCTGAACATTGTAGGTGTAGTACTCGATGTCAAGCATCTTGTTCACCACATAAAAATGTCTACAAAATGCCGTGAACCCAAGAAACTATGCTCTGTAAGATCCCATGTAATAATAAATAATGCTATCAGTTTTTCGTCTTACCAACTAATTTTACGATTTTTGGAGAAGCCGAAGTGCCGGATTTTTGTACCTTGTGTTCTTTTACATGCCGTAAATCTACCGACACAAGACTGACATCTTTGAGCACCTTGAAATATTACTGGACTGAGTCAGGATCAAACCTGCCAACTAGGGCTCAGAGAGCCAATGCTCTACCGTGTGAGCCACACTGCTGGGCATGTCAGATTATCACTTTTCACTGTTTCGTCAGTTTCTTACTTTTCAAAGGGAACCTACAAGAAAAGAAAATTAGGCCTACTGAACGTATGCTGGATTCTGTTACAAACACAGGCAACACAACTCTGCTAATCACCATAAACTGTACTTTACTAATAAACTTATCTGAAATATCATACATCCTTTGTGTTCTTTCTATGGATTGTGCAGTAGTATGGCCTTCATACATACAACCTAATTAATGCAATTACTTTATTCGATCTAATCTATTAAAAGTAACGCGTTATAAGCAGACGAATCAACACGAAGGGCGTTTAAAGTATGGCATTGTTATTTCGGCTTGGCAACACCCAGTGCGCTGTAGCAGACATGCTAGCCACTCTATATTCTTATTTCTAACTTGTTGGAACCATCCTACCGTTTGTCTTTCACTGTTTACAAGTGACTAGACACTGATGTAACACTGAATGGACCTGCTCGGCTGCGATCGGCATTGTTCGATAGTTAACCACTCCCATAGCTGCCATCTTTAAGAAATAAAAAATAGGAAGATTTTTTTATTCTTGGATTTCATCACATATGTTGCGTCATGGTATAAGTGAAAAAAGACAGCATAAAAGCCATACATATCTACAATTACAATGTAAATTGACCATTTAATTTAAAATCTTGAACTAAAAAACACAACTGTTACAAGAAAATGTATCTCATCTCTCTCATTTATGACACATACATACGAATAATAATATTTATATCACACAGACACACGCAACAAAACGCATAATAGTTTCCTTTATTAGACTGTAAAATGAATGGAAATTTAATTTTATAGGTATCTCTGAACACTTGGAGATAACATTTGTTATGTTTTTTGGCCATAACATGAAGAGAAAATACCAGAAACTGTCACCGACACAACTCCCTCAAATACATCCAACTCATTAAAATTATGAATTAATAATGAACAAAAATGCACTGAAATACACGGAACTACTACCACATACAAAACACATTGGTATGTCTTATACATTATTAGTATAAAACTTTGACAGAGTAAAAAAAACAGAAAAGTTAGAAAAAACACGTGGCCTAAAACTCCAATGAAATTACGCACAGAAACTACGTTAACAGTGCGCAAACCACACAATAACAAACTCATTCCTTCGTCCAAATTAACTGAGTCGCTAGTGCGGGCTAGCCTCTTTTGCTTGTTGTAGGAAGATTGCCGTCCCAAATCCGCAGCTGTAAAGTACACACGCTGCCGTAGCGAGCATGAGCCGGAAACACAAAACAAAAAGGCGACGGACGATACACACTCGCAAAATAAAGCATGAAATAAATATGCTTGAAATGAGGTTGGGTAAATTATACAGGCAAGAGATGTTTGGAAAACCAGTTTTTAGCCAAACAGTTCTTCAACGTTTTCTCTTACTGTTGATTGCAAGCTGTTGGCGGGTAATTTACCAGTGTACTCAAAACAGTTTTAAAAGAGAATGGAGTTAGGTTTGTTGACTGCCGAGGGAGGCGAGTTGTTGTATAACATGTCAAAATAAAGTGAGGTGAGGAATTATTTCATGAAAAATGAAATGAAAGGGCACTTTGCACCATCTGCAAGCAACACGTTTCTTACAAATCAACTAATACCAATCTGAAAGGGCATTTGCAAAGAAAACATATAGCAATATACACTGAACTAACGTCACATAGTGTTAGGAAATACAGCCAGTGCAAAAACAACCTAGTAGGCCTAAAGGGTATAGAGAGAACCTAATACTAGCACTAGCCAGCCTGATATTGAAGCCTCGACAGATGATTCATGTGTTGCGCCTAAAAGACAAAGATTACGTTGTATATCGCCAAATGTGTTTCATCTGCTCGAAAGAAATTAATTGGAAAATTCTAAATTCCCACTGAGGGAATTAGATATTTTTCACCAATAGAACATGTCAAAAACATATCCCACTCTGACGAGTCTAGTGTCAGACCTAAGACAAAACGCTGGTTAATAGAGCAAAACACCTAAAAAGCCTTACATCAGAAATTAATTGATCGTAACTTATTTGACTGATATATTTTAGATTATCAAACATTTAGCATTGTTGAGGATAGAGGGTCTTCTAAACTTATGAAGTGGATCCCTGGCTATGAATTAACTGGTAGAAAGACTATTTCAAATGTGATCATCAACAATTTTCTTTAATAAACGACACAGTGACCAATGAAGCAGAAAGTGTGAGCATAACTGATTTGTGGACATCGTTAGTTGCAGAGTGTTACACTGCCGTAACAGCGCATTACAGTACGAATGAGTTTTCCTTACAAACTGTTTTACTGAAGTGTTCTAGTTTTTCTGGAAGCCATGTATCTGTTGCATTAGCAAACTAAATTAAGAGCATACTAACCGATTGGATGATGAATGACAAAATGAATTTTTCCATTTCTGATAACGCTAGTAATATAACAAATGAGCTTGAAGAGGCCATAATTGCTAGCCTTATTGAACGGTTAGGAGAAAGTTTCAAGAACACTGAACACAACAGCACCTTCAACTTATGCATTCTGTTAGATCCACGCTATAAATATCATGTTTTTCAAGACCCTGCGGCACTAGATAACGTCAAAAAGAGGGTGTGTAAGTTTTTAAATTTTGTTTTTGCTATTTGCTTTACGTCGCACTGACACAGATAGGTATTACGGCGACAATGGGACAGGAATGGCCTAGGAATGGGAAGGAAGTGCCGTGGCCTTAATCAAGGTACAGCCCCAGCATTTGCCTGGTGTGAAAATGGAAAAACCACGGAAAACCATCTTCAGGGCTGCCGACGGTGGTGTTCGAACTCACTATCTCCCGCATACGAGCTCACAGCTGTGCGCTCCTAACCGCACGGCAGTGTGTAATTTAGTAGCGGATCTAATAGAGAGGAATGCCTACACCAGTGAGAAGCAGAACAGTGACATTCCGTCCTCACTTCCATCTGCAACTGGTGCATTTCAGACCTCTTGTCCAATAAGCGCTTGGAGGATTTTCAACGACATTATTGGAGATAAAAGTCCTCAAACCAGCCCTATGTCACGAGCCATCAAGGAAATGGATTTGCGTTTGAAAGGCGACATGTTACCTCATGTAAATGAAGCAGGGGAGTCTAACTGCCCCTTAGACTGGTGGAAAAATCAGCAACATGTGTATTCCAATTTAGCACAAATGTTCAGAAAAAAAGTGCAAAGTAGTGGTCACATCAGTACTGTGAGAAATACTTTTTTTCCAGAAACGGACTGATTGTTAATGAAAGGAGAACAAGTTTGTCATCAACAAGGTCGAAATGTTGATGTTCCTTAATGTAAATATGAAAAATATTAGTGTTAAAGTATTTTTCATAACGGGTATCATGTGATCACACCAATGCCATGTGGAAGCCCTATTTTCCCAAACTGGATTGGTAATTAATGCCAAGAACAAAGCTCTCTCAGAATGTTAATATTCCTTGATGTAAATACCAATCATTACAGTAGTTTTTAAGTTTTTTTTCGTAATATTGGGCATCCTATGAATACTCTCATTTTTTGTGTGTATTTATTTCTCTTATCAATAAAATCCTTTAACTGCTATTTCTATGTTATGTTATGTTATATGATGTTATATGATGCTATGTTATATGATGAACATGGATTCTGTACTTCAATAATAACGGATAATAATAATAATGATGAGCAGACCACCGCAATCGCAAAATGCTTATGTCAGTTGATAACCTAATGATAAATAAATGTCTTTGAATACTATTTAAATTAAAGACTATAGCCTTTGCTTAAGTGAGGAGTCTTCACTCATCTTATCATTCTTCCCATGTATCATTCGTACAGGTATTATGTCAACCATCCGCTTGTGCTGTCTGTGTAGACATTACAAAACAAGTTAGATGAAAAGGTAGTAAAAGATCTCCTTTCCTATCTTGCAGTCCCCTTGTGCATGTGACTCACTCGTATTTCACCCAGTCCCGATATAAACTAATGACTTAACATCTTCAAACTCTTTGTGAAAACATTTACTCTATTGGTAAATCCACTTCTGCCGTACTGACGCTAGTTACCGCTGTCATAGAGCTCTATTGTGAACGAATTTTATAACCTGTTGTTTTTTTGCTAGTTGTTTTACGTCGCACCGACACAGATAGGTCTTACGGCGACGATGGGACAGGAAAGGGCTAGGAGTGGGAAGGAAGCAGCCGTGGCCTTAATTAAGGTACAGCCCCAGCATTCCTGTTGTTTTTAACAAACAAACAGTTTGTTGGCATTTTCCTAAAACAGCAGAAATGGCCACTACTAATTGCCATATGGGACGAAAACGATGAGACAATAGTTGGTGGTATGTTAGACATTGAATTTCAAGATGGTTTTTCTCCGCCCCAAAATGATATCAAAATTCAATAATCGAACAGTGTCAGATAATCTACGTACAAAACCTTTCCATAATCTAAACCTGTATACATCTAGTGGTTGACAGTAAGCTGTGGCAACAGGAGGGATCATCATCAGTTGTACGGTATCTTCATTTTTTATAATCTACATCCAGAAAAGGATTCGAGAATGAGCACAACTTTACTGGATGGTGCATTTTGCTTGCATATGGAATTAAACCATTTGTTCACTCGTGGAGAACCCATTTTTCCAGATTTAGACCAACCAACATGAATACTTTCATGGAAAAACATGTTTTTTGTCACCATCTTACCTTTCGACTCCCTTAACGAGATGCATAAAGGTCCCATAACTTCGCCACTTGCAGTAACTGCCATCATTCTGGTGCAACTGTGTGTGGTCGGCACCACAGATTGCACTGCAACAGTAACTGATTTTCCCCTTTTAAAATCAATGTTTTTCCCGTACACATCTCTAAGCTGAACCTACTCAGATCACTGTTACGTTCTCTGAGCCATAGGACTCTATAACAGATTTAACTTCTTCTACGAATAGTTCTGCTGCTGCTGCTATGGTTTCCACTTCTTTGTTGGTCTTCTTTGGCGTCGCAACAGATGTTTTTTTCCGCAACACAATACCACTGCGCTCCTTAAAGTTACATACCCACGTGTGGCATGCATTAAACATCGCGGCTTTTTCTTCATGAGTAACTTGAATAGCCCACTGCTGTATGGTCACATCGTGAATTATTTCACTATCATGATCGGCAAAACCAATTCCTACTGTTCTTAACATGCTTTTCCCAAAAATAAAATTTATCTTCTTTTTACAGAGCTCGATAGCTGCGATCACTTAAGAGCAGCTAGTATACAGTATGATACAGATGACGATTCCCATAGGGAACCTGAAATATTTGTTCCGAATGAGTAATTTTTAAATTTTAAAAAAATAATCTTACGACGGTGGTATACAAACTGAAAACAAAATCAAGTCGAATATAACATGTATGATCATCAATTATAAGACAGATTCCTCTGAAAAGACTAAAACACTGCCAAATTCTTTGAGTTTCAAGAACTTAACTATTATTACTCAAGCTAACTTTTTACATTTGAAGTAATAGGGGACCTAATCCTAGTTTATAATTCAAATTTCAAAGCTTCATATACCATTATCAAGCCTTATAAAGACTTAAAATTCTACCTTTAAAATCTACACTTTAACTTTTAAGTTTACTCATTCAGAACAAATATTTCAGGTTCCGAATGGGAATCAACATCTGTATCATCTGATGGCCAGGCAGGCATCAATTTTTGAAAATGACAAAATCTCTCATAGTGCATTGGCACTGCCGGTGGCTCCAAGTAGCTTACGCAGTGGCCTCCACGGTATGCCCTAACTATGAGTCTTGGTAGGTGTGCTATTTACCAACTGATAAGCCCAACTTAGCACACTGGGGCGAAACGCTGGCAACCAGGAATGAGTTAGCTGGAAAATTTATAATGTCCAATAATGGACCAACTATATCAGAGATAGTGGGTTCAAACTACACTGTCGGCAGCCCTGAAGATGGTTTTCCATATTTTCCCACTTTCACACCAGGCAAATGCTGGGGCTGTACCTTAATTAAGGCCCTGGCCGATTCCTTCCCACTCCTAGCCCTCTACTGTCCCATTGTTGCCCTAAGACCTATCTGTGATGCTTGTTGTTTAAAGGGGCATAACATCCATGTCATCAGCTACTACTGGTACGAAATGAAATGAAGCGAAATGACAATTTAAAAGTCCAATATCATCCACTGACCAGAATTCAAAATGTGATGACGAAGAATGGGTGAATAGGAATTTAAAACAATCAGCGGATCTGACCCAGAATGCCCCACATTCCCAGAGACTATCGTATTTATTACAGACCAAGGGACTGTTTCTAAAGCACAATCCTGAATCGATGATGCTTGCAGTCTAAAGGGATACAAAAACCAGGTCATCGGCCCTTCATAATGGTACTTATCGCTAGTAAAGTAGAACCATGGTATTTATCATGTTGCGATACTAATCAAAAGTAGAGTAGACACGCAGTATTCCACACATTATGGTACTTCACATAGGTAATATGATACGCGCATGTAATGCAAACCTATGGTGTTCTTCACATAGGTGTACTAATCACAGGGACTCGTACTATCCTGTGATGTTCCTCACAAAGTGGGTGGCAACGTAAGCCGTGGTGTTCCACATTTAGTGGTAACTTACTAATCACAGATAATGTAAATCCCATCCTGATTCACACTCTGTTGCCACTAATTACAAACCTATTATGTACCTAACATAGTGGTACTACTCGCAAGTAAAGGCGAACCCACGGTTTCCCCACATGATGGTATTACTTACAAATAGTAGACTATCATGGTTCTAATTCGATCATCCCTTGGTCGCTCCTTTTGTCTCCTCTTATGCCAGGCAGGGGATACCGTGGGAGAATTCTTCGTGTGCGTCCCCCACCCACAGGGTAGACTATCTGTGTCAGTGCGACATAAAGTAACTTTAAAAAAAAATATATATATATATATTTTGCTTTTGACACAATGCAACTTTTGTTTCACTGATGAAAATTGAAGCAGGCCCTGCTCAACACTTCCCCAATATTGAACAACCTTCCTTTTATAGTCAGTATAAGTTCGTCTTTAGCCTTCCCTGGTTGACTATCATCTTCTACCAAATATTAGTCATTGGAATCATTTGCTTCAGGATCACGTGACATGTCATTTGAGGCAAAAGTAAGACACGACATGCTGTCTATGTAAACGTCATCATTTTTGAGGCAGCTTCTGATGACACTTGTAAATATCAGTACGTAAAAAGTTGAACACAAGCTTTGAAACAGATGCAAACTAACAAATAAACAGACCCATCAACAAACCATCAATAGCGTCCAGTTGAGAGGTTTAATCACGTTCCATATTTTACTTCTAATGCAAAAACAATTTTGCCTGTGTTGATCACCATTATACAAACAACCACTTGTCCCATACAACTATCAGCGTATGTCAGCGTCGCCTCAAATCAGCCGTTGGACAGAACGACTTGCAGGTAGGGTATGAAATAGCGGCCTCTCGATTAGTGAACCTATCATGCGGTGCAGTACTGCATAGCCAAGCACACTAATTCAATCATATGGACTCTTAACACTTTCTGTAGGTCGCAAGAGTTAATTTCCAAAAGAAGAACTTCGACCACTCTACTTTAACATCTGCCAAATTTACATCAGATCGGCGAATCCCCGGTATGCTCCCTTGTAAGTAGAACCCTAGTGTAGTTATTTCATTAGTATCTTGCTTTCTTTATTGTCATGTAATCCTTGTATAGTATACAGTATTTATTTCCTTTGAAATTCTTTTTTTTATACACAGAATATGTTATTTTATTCTTGTTGATACATACCTGCCATCTTTTAGAAATCAAAAATAGGAAGATTTTTTAATTCTTGAATTTTGTCGCGTATACTGCGCCACGGTTTCGATGAAAAAAAAAAAAGGACAACATAAAAGCCATCCATATCCACACTTACAAGGCAAATTGACCATTAAATTTAAAATCTTATAGGCCTACTAAGAAAAGAAATGGTTACAAGAAAATGTAACACACACGGAACAGAAGGCATTATAGTTTCCTTTATTTGTAACATGAAAATTCAAAATTCAATTTTATAGGTATCTCTGAACACATGGAGATAACGTGTTATGTTTTGTGGACATAATGTGAGAGAAAATACCGACACAACTCTCTGAAATACATTCAACTCAGTAAACTTATGAACTAAGAATGAACACAAATGAACTGAAATACGCAAAGCTACCACATACAAAACAGATCAATGTCTCATACATTATTAACACGCGACTTTGACAGGGGGAAAGCACAGAACCGCAACAAAAAAAACTATAAATGGCCTACAACTGCAATGAAACTACACACAGAAATGATGTTAACAGCGCGCAAAACACACAATAAGATACTCAATCTTTTGTCCCAGTTAACGAAGTCACTAGGGCGCACCAGCCTCTCTCGCTTGTAAGACGATTGCTGTTTCAAAATCCCAGCTGTAAAACACACACGATACTGTAGTGAGTGGGAAATACGATACACGAAGGCAACGGATGATACACTCGCCAAATAAAGCATCAAATAAGTACGATTGAAAATGAGGTTGCGTAAATTACACAAGTACACAATAATTTATCCTAGGGGAAGAGTATTGACCATATGGGAGGTTATATTGATAAAAAAAATTAGGAAGAAAAATAAATCGGGAAATCAGAAGAAGAGTTAAAAAACAGAAACTTTCTGGGTAAATCGGAAGGGTTGGCAGGTACATTGATATTTTCATAACATTTCATATTTCTGAGGAATGTAGTTGTTGGTGAGCAGTAAGGAGTAAAAGGCAAGAGTTAGAGAGCTTGAGGGAGATAATCAGGCTTCTAACGGACAAAAATGAAGTTAGGTATCCGTAAACAATGTGCAAGGTACAGTAGGTAGACAAGAGGGAGATGAAGGAAGGAGAGAAACTGTGGAAGAAGAAGTGGACTACTGTTTTAACGGGAAGGAAATTGAGGGCTAAGGGGTCTAGTCAGGGGGTGAGTTCAGGAGAGGTATTGGAGAAAAATTGGTATGAATCACTGCTGGAAGAACTGCAAAGGAGAAGGTGGGGAACAAGGAAGTGTTACAGAGAAGAGAACAGGTAGAAGGAAAAGGAAAGATAAGGGAAATGCAGAGTAGTGAATAAGAAGGGGAAGGTGGAACAAGGTCCTAAGAGGGAGGAAAAGGAAGGAGAAAATAGATTCTGCAGTAGTCAGGTATGGTGACGAAGGTGAGGAAGGGTGCTTTTAATATCAACCTACCCAGGAAAAAACTTCTGAAAACAAATTAATTTTTTTTTTTGCTAGTTGCTTTACGTCGCACCGACACAGATAGGTCTTATGGCGACGGAGGGACTGGAAAGGGCTAGGTGTGGGAAGGAAGCAGCAGTGGCCTTAATTAAAGTACAGCTCCAGCAACTGGCTGGTGTGAAAATGGGAAACCAGGGCTGGTGACAGTGGGGTTCAAACCCACTATCTCCTGATGCAAGCTCATGGCTGCGCACAGCCAACTCGCACAGTACAAAAAAGTTTTGTTGATAGGATTTTCAATAAAATAAAAAATATGCCAACCACTACAGGAATCCAAGGAAAAGAAGTTGTTTTCCACTTTTCATTTAATAATATCTATCAGAACAACCATTTTTTAAGAAACAGAACTGTAATATAGCTTTCAGGACAAGTAACAAATTCTATCTTTCACAACACACACAATATTGTAACATAAAAACTTTCCAGTCTGTCAAACACACAACAATTTCAACATAAATTATAACACTATAAACATAACTGTAAAAAGTACACACTAATATACAACGAATGACTTGTTTCGCTCTACAAGAACATCCTCAGATTCTAGCAAATCACTCAAAACATGTGTATATATGTACAGTATTGTTTACGTTGTGTGTAATCTGCATGCTATAATGATTTCAAAGTCATGGCTGCGTCAGTCTATCCCTTCAGCACTGCTTAAAATAAGTGGGTACACTTTCATTAGGAACGATAGAGAAGGAAAGCCTGGAGGCTTGTTCGTAGAAATTGAAATTCATGGTGCTCAGTGTAATGTATTGCCCACCGAAGACCGGAAACACAACGGATCTAGAGGAAGCCCTACAGGATTTATTATCCAGGTATGAACACATGATTTTAATGGGAGATTTTAACACTGACCTGACAAATGAAACTACTGAAACTAGGCAATTAACATGCATGTTTGAATCCATTAATATGACAATTCTGCCCTTACAACCCACACACCATGTTGCAACCTCGCACACACTCCTTGACCTAATCGTTGTAAACAATAAAGACTGTATATTGTCACATGGACAGATGCCTATGCCAGGCCTTTCCCGCCACAATATGATTTACGCTGCATACTCTTTGAAGTGTCCAAAATACAAGCCTAAGATAATCACTACAGAGATTTCAAAAATCTGAACGAAGAAGCCCTCATTGAGAATGCTCTGAGCACACCATGGCATACAGTTCAGTATATAAAGGACATTGATGACAAAGTATCTCATTTTAACGAACTTCTCTTAACTTTATATGACAGACATGTCCCATTATGTACTGCTCGAGTAAAGCGACCCGCTAACCCTTGGCTCAATCAAGAAATTTGTGATCAAATGAAAGACAGAGACGAAGCCTATAGCTACTATGTGAAATAGCAGCACAGGACAATTTTGAGAAATATAAATGACTCCGAAATAAAACAATGCAGATGATACGAAACGCTAAAATACACTACTCATACGAAGTTTTAAACACACATAACTCTGCTGTTGTATGGAAAACTCTCTGCAATATGGGTCTAAATTAAACAAAGACAAAGGATAGTAACTGTAATGTACCTTTGGACGATCTGAATGATTATTTTAGCTCAAGAAACGTGCAGACGAACGGAAATACCAAGAGAGCCACTATTGAAGGAATATCTTCAAAGAGAAAGCATGGTGGAGAAACATTCTACTTCTCTATGTGACTCCAGGTGATGTAAAGAGCACCCTCAATGACAAAATCAGGGTCTACTGGACACAACGGAATAAACCTGTCCCTTTTAACGTCTGGACGTTTCTTCCTACAATAATGCACATTAACACCTCTCTTATGACGGAATCTTTCCTGAGAACTGGAAAAATACCATCATCAGACCCCTGCCGAAAAATAGTACCCCTATAACCCTTGACGATTACTGCCCTGTTAGTATCCCCCCTGTACTAGGAAAAGTACTGGAAAAACTAGCACACAAACAAATGACAGACTATCTCTTACATCATAACTTACTAGACAGATGCATTCGATTCATTCTAAATGTTCCGCTCCATTACCACATCAGCCCATTCCTTTATCAGCTGTCCCGGTTAAGATTATGTGACAGGCGTAAGTACCATGCTGTTTCTCTTCTGTTAAAAATACTGCGAACAGGTAAACCAGACTACCTGAGGATAGATTTCAGCTACCTCTCTCCCGCAGGTAGAACATCCTCAAGGTCATCAATACGATCCCTGTTGTCCATCCCCACTCACCACAGTAGTATGTATAACAATTCATTTGTATTGGGGATCACACGTTCCTGGAATTCCCTCCCAGCTGAAATTAGAGACATAAGCAACCTAAAGGTATTCAGAAGAATGCGCTGGAAATTTTACCTGCATTCAGAATAATTTACTGTAAAAAGTACCCTCAAATGTTAGATTAAGTCAAATGAATAAAATGTAAATGTAAGATTAGTAACATTGACAATTTTCGAGGTATAGTTTCAATAATAGTAAATACTATAAATTCATTTTAAAATGTTAAAAACAAATTATGATACTTTACATTTCAGTTAAATTACATTTCACGTTAATTTTAAATTATATTAAACTTATTTTTAATTTTAAGTAGTTATAATGTTCAATACATTATGTTTACACAGGTGTACAATTATATGGTTTGGCATAACAGCAGGCTTCATAGCCTGAGCCCCCCCCCCCCCATGTACTCTTGTCATTAAAAATTTTTGAAATTTTTTTTTAAGTACTGTGCAATCCAACTATTGATGTACTTGACATGTGTACCTCACATGGTTTAATTTCGGAGCAGTTGGTGGCGACACCTCTCTCATCTATGCTCGTTATGTGGTTGTTATATTAGTTTATCTTTACGAGATTACTGCTATAACATTAATCACTTCACAATTATCAAAGCTCGCCTCATACGTGACTAAACATTTATAAGAATGGAGCTTATTTTAACTGAACGCCTACGGTAAACTATTCCTACATACTCATCATGACGCGCAGGTCGCCTACGGACGTCAAAACAAAAGACCTGCACCTGGCGAGCGAAGTTTTCGGGCACATCCCGGCAATAAAAGCCATACGCCATTTCATTTCAAAGCAATCCTGATAGCAACCTCACTGAAATTTCAGAAAAAATAAACATTCTTTTCAATTAAATAATTAGAATATATTTGAAAAGCAGGACAACAATTCAGTTATGGCAAGTCATATGCATGCTTCTCTCCCTTCCTGAGTACCACTCCCTCCAACTTGTCCTGAGTCTCCCCTCAACAGAGGCTGCTCTCAGCAGTTCTGCTCGTATGTGCCAAGTTTACTACCAAAAATAAGCAAGACTATTATTTTTGTTACCATTTGTTTTTCTATGCAGAAACATTCTTGAGATACTGTACAGTACATTTCAGTTTTAGCATGTAATTCCATGATTATTATTCTAATTAAATATTTATTACGCAGCTCCGGTAGGCTTGCACTTAAAAATTATTTTGTTTAAAAGTGAAATTGTCAGTATACAGCAAATGTGCTCCATATGTCAATGTGAGAGTAAGTGAATATTTTCTCATGTAAGGGGCGAAAATATGCGATGAAAATTCAACGCCAGGAAATACTCAAAACGGGTTCATTATATTGAATATAATTAATTTTATGATGTTATATTTGTTAGTAATAATATACTATTTGACCCATTATTTAACTATAGGGTTTTAAAGTTTTATTCTTGCTTAGTTGTTTACTTTTTGTATGTTTTACATGTGAATTTTTGTGAATATAAGTTTGTGCTTAAATAGTAGGTATATTTGCAGTATTTAATATTATTTATCAAGGCGACTTGGAATTAGTAACATAATACGTAGCTGGCTAAAGTCATGCCAGCCGCCGCGGTTACACGTAGGGATAGAGTAAACATTATTAGTATAGAAGTTAATAAGTTTTTTTACAAGCTTAAAGGTAGAATTTTGAATTTATGTAGAGCTTGGGAAGGTATATGAAGCTTTGAAAGTTGGGTTATAAACTAGAATTAGATACCCTATTATTCCAAATGTAAAGGTTTAACTTGAGTAGTAATAATTATGTTCTTGAAACTCAAAGAATTTGGCGGTGTCTTAGTCTTTTCACAGGAATCTGTCCTATAATCAATAGTACACGTTATATTCGACTTTGTTTTGTTATCAGTTTGTATACCGCCGTCGTAAGATTATTATTTTAGAGGGATAATTTTCTATAACTCTTATTAGAGTAAATGTCAGGTCAAGGTGCAGCTTATAACCAAGAGATGGATTACAATAAAAAATTTAAATGGATCTTGCATTGAAAATTGGTGCATTTGAAGGTGGATTTGAAAGTAATATTGTTATATTATATATGATATGATTTTAGCTCTAAGACATGCACACATCGCCTGTCGCTCTCATTATAAGGTGAGATAAGTCGTAACATAGTAGATGTACTGGAAAGTGTATCTAGAATGCAAAATAAAGCTTAAAGTGAAGCATTTCATTTACACTGAGAGGATGTTCAAGTGATTCGAATTACTTTGAAAATATCAATTTAAAATAGGTGAACAAGAAGAAATTTATTTAATTCAAATAACGTTAATCATTTATGTTTTAGTATAGAAATAGAACTAATTTATTTATTTATTTATAGTGAAGTAGTACTGTGAAGGAAAATTGAAAAAGTTGAAAATAAATTTTCTGAAAAGTAGATTAATATTGTACCTTATGCATCAGGGTTTATTAAAATCGGAATAGAGATCTATTTTTCCCGAATTAAAAAGGGCTAATTTGTTATGTTGGTTAGTGTAACATTATTATCAAGAATAACAAGTTTGTAATGAAATGTTAATCGGTTTTTAAGATATCTGGTTCTCCAAGAAATGAATTTAATTCAGTATTTAATGGTAGTATTTATATTAATATTTTAACTGTTAATTGGATATAATATTTTAAGGGATAAGCTTTAGAATAAAGATTATAATTATTATAAGAGTTGTAAAGAATTGTAGGCTTTAAATTAACC
Organism: Anabrus simplex; assembly: GCF_040414725.1. NCBI lineage: Eukaryota > Metazoa > Arthropoda > Insecta > Orthoptera > Tettigoniidae > Anabrus > Anabrus simplex. Next base: position 1,001,697,355 of record NC_090266.1, read on the forward strand.
ATCAGCGAGTTGAATAACATAAGTTTAACTGTAATAATAATATAAAAATGTAAGATATTTATTAAATGTTAATTTATATAAAGGAACTATTCTCCGGACCACCTTTTGAGCAGACTAAAGCGGAAGTGACGTCATTGTCTCGTCACACTCGCCGTGGTTGCCAAAGAGCCGGCGCGCAATTCAAAGTTGTACTCCACCACTATAATACAGCACAGCTCACGGATTGAACCTCGAATGAATTTAAAATAATTAATACATTAACGTATGCGTGTTAAAATCCCATAGAGTTTTTTAACGGCTTACATCTTTAAACAATTAATTTACTGAATTACATTTTAAATGTGAAAACCTACAATCTGTTTTCCAGTCAATGACCGGGTCAGGGATGGAATAAATGAAGCCCCATCTTGCGGCGAGGACAGGAATTGAACCGGCTGCCGAAGCCTGTTTCACACCTCAGGGGCAATGATTAATGACTGGCAGATGAAATTAAATGATACTGGAGAGTGATGCTGGAATGAAAGATGACAGGGAAAACCGGAATACCCGGAGAAAAACCTGTCCCGCCCCCGTTTTGTCCAGCACAAATCTCACATGGAGTGATCTGGATTTGAACCACGGAACCCAGCGTTGAGAGGCCAACGCGCTGCCACCTGAGCCACGGAGACTTTCGTAATTTTAATGTACTAACTACAATTTCACACTTAAAACATTGCATACGAATTCTTTTGATATAAACAGCAAGCATTACATTCATTAAATTATTACTATTATTATTATTATTATCAATATACAGTATATATATATTATATTTTATTATTTATTATTCACTATCATTATCTAAATATATAGCCTGATTTCTGATTGAAATGAGCTGCTACTCACGGGCGATTTATGAAAAAGCGAGAGAAGTGAGGATTATGTATGGGCCTACTCGTACTGGAATTAATTGAAACTGACAGATGAAGTTAGGGATCCAGGCGAAAAACTGTCCCACCTCCGCTTTGTCCAGTACAATTTCAATTAATTAGTTATTACAAATATATTTTTATTAAAATATTATTATTATTATTATTATCATCATGAAGGAGGTCTCAGCGTCAGCTTACCTTGTGCTGCAGTAATTAATCTGTGTCACTATCGAGTGGCTGCACACCCAAGTCGGAATCAGAACCAGGGTCAGCACACGAGGTAAACTAATCCTGCCGTCAATACTATTCGCTCGGAAATGCTTATAAACAGACAGAATCATATTTCTCTCCCCGGAAGTAAAAATCTTGGGTTTCTTCTTCAACTGATAACAGTCTGGTGAATTTTTGTTCGGATCCATTGCACAATAATATCCAATAACGAGTAAGAAGAAACCTACAAACGTACAAGAGATTACAAGAATTGTGAATTAGCACACAATACGCACATACAGTTTTTGTAAAAGCGAAGCACACCGATAAAATTTTCTCACTGCTGTTTTAAACAGACTATGATTGAAACTGCACCCACGTGTTCAGGACATCCACTGAGTGAGTAAGTATGGCAGCTCCGCACTGACTGCACCATTGCCAAAACTCGCTCGGAGTAGCGCACCCCCCTTGCCCTCTCGGCTACCACGTGACAACACCGTAGCCGCTGCCCCTGTCGCCCACGCCATCCCCTGGTCTATACACTCACTTCCGCTTTAGTCTGCTCAAAAGGTGGTCCGGAGAATAGGCAAAATTTTAATGTTTGCTGCTACTAAAAATGGGAGCCGCCCCCTTCCATTTTTGGTTTCCAGCAACAACAGATTTTATTTCCAATTAAAGAAATGTGTTGATCAAATTAAAGCTGCTAACTTCTTATTTTAATGGTTTAATTCCATTAACATTTCTCAATTTATATAGTTTTAAAAAAAATACATTTTCATTGTATAAATAATGTCTAATTATATTTATAAATGCTTGTGAAAATATAAGGAAATAATCCTAAAAAATTATTGAACAGAATAAGTGCATAATTGCTCCAACACCGGTATCAGCATTGGTTCATTCATCAACGCTGGTTACAGCAGGAGTTTATTTATTAATTTGATTTAATAGAGCATTTGTTAATACTTGATTGTCTAGATTTTTACTACTTATAGCTGTGTTTTATAACAGTAGGGATTTTCCCTTTCTGTATTTTATTCATATTAAGAGGAACAGTGGGTGTCAAGACAAAAAAAATGACAATTTGCTTTCTCCATATTAAATGTTATGTGCTCATGCATGTATTTTAACCTCTGCGTGTATACTATTTTGGATTGGGATTTCATAACTATGATATAGGCCTACTGTCAATTGTAGATGAGGATGTTCTCGAAGGAGGACAAAACAAATACTACATTAATTAATACCATTTAAATTTAGTGGATATCAACTAGTGCTGACCCCGCAGTGTAGGGGTCGCATGCCCGCCTCTTACCCACAGGTTCCAGGTTCAATTCCCAGCCGGCTGGATTAGAGGCCCATTCAGCCTACGTGATTACAATCAGGGTACGCACTAGTAACCTAAGTCTATTTTCCTTGTGATATTCCCATTTTCCCACCATTAAATTTAGTGGGACATGGTACATAAGAGCGATGCTCGAGTATGTTTATCATACTCTAGAATCATCAAATTGAAACATTTTGCATAAACGCTTATAATGGCATAAAGGACTTGAAATAAAGGTATTATAACTCAATAATAATAACAACAATAATAATAATGGTATTGGCTTTACGTCCCACTATTACAGTATTTGGATATGCCGAGCCGCCGGTATTTAGTCCCACAAAAGTTCTTTTATGTGCTAGTAAATTTACTGACATGAGGCTGACGTATATGAGCATCTTCAAATACCACCAGACTGACCCACGAACGAACCTGCCAAGTTGGGGTCAGAAGGCCAGCACCTCAACCGTCTGAGCCACTCAGCTCGGCTATCATAAGGCAAACAAGCTAGAACTTATCATAAAGTGCCAATCTGTGAAGCAGGTTATCAGTAATCCCGTCGTATACAGCCAATACAAGAAACATTACGACCAACAAAAATGAGCTACACTGCTCAAAGCAACCCATCAATCAATCAATCAATCAATCAATCAATCAATCAATCAATCAATCAATCAATCAATCAATCAATCACTCTTCGAATTAACGCCTGTGTTCATCAGGGACCTTATTCTTGAAATTGGCGTCAGTGAGCTTGGCAGTTTCTAAACACGCTTGTAACAGAAACATATCGGTTAGTGCTCAAAAACTCAGGAATAATTTCCCAATTTCTTTAGCAAATAGAAGTGTCATTCAAATACATATGCTGGTCAACTAGTGTGCATAGAAACAAGCACCTTTGACATATTCCATTATTTACAGAAATCTTTTCTGTGATAATTTCACTTTTCCATAACAATTTCTCCTTAATACTGAGGCAAAATCCATAATAATTACAGGCAGTCCATAATAGTTATCACCTCTACATAATGTAAATTACATGGGTAGGCTTTAAACCACTGGACATTTTAAAAAGAACATTAAGATAAGAATTATTGTCTTTTTAACCATCAAATGATATATTTATAAGACTGTTACGACCACACAATATTCCGGATTTTTGTGTACTTTCAGTAAAAGAATCTTAAAAATAAGTTTTAAATTAAAAGCATGCAGTGTAATAATTTCTTTAAATCCTAATATCATAGGCTATTGAAGTTTAAGTTTTGTACTTTTTATTATATCTTTACAGCCACTGTAAGTTTCCAAAAAGGTGTTCCAAAATTGTATGGTTAAAATTTTTGCACCCATACCAGACACTAAACTACTAGACTTATCTGAGAAAATCAAATCACAATGTTCTTCACGATTTTATGCACTTCAAAAAAATAAAAACACTACAATGCCTCTGCAAGGTCACACAGAGGAGCTACCAGAACTGGACTGCTCTCTCCTTTTTCTTCCTCACCTTTCATGCCTCCAAAAGTGCTGTAAATTGTGGTAACATTCTCTTTGAAATGCAGTTACAACCCAAGCACCAACACCAGGTCCTTCCCTTTTCTTTTTTTTGTTGGTCCACAGACTATGCATAAGTATTCCAGCTTTCCTCCATCTCCAGCAGGACCTGGGATTTATGCAGGGATATGGTCAGTTGAAGTTGACTTTCAACTATACTAATAATGAAATCTCTTCTTGTTGTCAGCTTGTCAGTGTTCAAGCTGTACAGAACATAAGCAATGAACAGTGGCAGGTCAATCAAATTGAAAAAGATTTTCTTCCAGTTAGGTACTTGTCTGTATTGCTGTTGCAAGTTGTATGATATATGCACTTGTTGCTGACATCTACAACTCCCATATTCTAGTTATAGTTATTGATAAGTAGAGGCTTCACTGCCTCTAACCCTCTCTTACTTTGCACCAATCCATCTTCTGCCTGGCATGCAGTTGTTAGGAGGAAGACCAGTTTTCTCCCTGCTCTTTGCTTGTATTTCACCAGCAAAAGCTCCCCCTGCTTGAAATAAAGACTCTCTCTAGGCTGAATTACTGCTGATAGTATCTGTACTGGAATATGTTTGGACTTTTTATATATATTGTACCAGTCAAGTATATGTCCGCACTGTCGGCAGCCCTGAAGATGGTTTTCCGTGGTTTCCCATTTTCACACCAGGCAAATGCTGGGGCTGTGCCTTAATTAAGGCCACGGCCGCTTCCTTCCCACTCCTAGCCCTTCCCTGTCCCATCGTCGCCATAAGACCTATCTGTGTCGATGCGACGTAAAGCACATAACAACTACAGTATATGTCCGAGTTAGCAGTACAAGGGGCACTTTGGTATAAAATTGGTCTGTATAAAAGTGATGGCCTTTGTCCAGTAAGTTGCTCTTCTCCATCACTTCCATGACAACACGTTTAGGAAAAAAAAAAATGTATTTGGATAACCAGGTCGTACAGGTAAATAATTGCAGTCACTATATATTTCCACGTGCAGTACATAGTTAGTTTTACTATCGCAAGAGATAGAAATTTCATGTTGATTGGTCCATATTGAACTGTGATTACACAGCCCTTTCAGACCGTATAAGCACAATTGTGCGGGTTAGTATAGTATTTATGTCTGAGCTTATTTGACGTTTTCTTGGCGCTAGACAAGACTGCAGTGCTTGTGCGGGACACGTAGCATGTACTTCAGTTGTTTTTATTTACCGCTTGACCACCAGAAGGAAGGAACAGGAGTTTAAAAATACAGTTCATCGTCAAGATGGCGGGAAGCAGTAATGCCTAAAGTAAGTATTTATTTCATTCATATTAATCTAGAATCTTTACTGAATATCAAAATAAATTGTTTAACAAACGAAATTGTGAACTTACAACATCGTACGTAATACCATGAGGTTTTGAATGCTGATACGCACAACTGTGCGGGCTAGGTTTACCTACAGGCAATGCAAGCGGGAGTGTTGCCACCGAAAGGACTGTGAAGGCAGAACTCGTACTCCACGTGAGAAATGTAATGTATATGATTTTAATTGTTTAAATCGTTCCACACTGTAAAACAGAACATTTGATCATGTACATGTGTATATTCACATGTACTGAACTGAATTTTTATTATTTTTTGTAAGTAGTGAATTAAGTCCTGACACGCACAACTGTGTGGGTTCTGTTTTACAGACAATAGTTCTTATTTTATAAAATGAACTGTAAAAACATGTATTTGAGAGCATTTTAGTAAGTTTTTGACATAAAAACAAAAATTCACACCTCCAGTTTTCTTTCAGGTCCGACGACAAGGTGCTGCCGCCAGAAGGGCTATAAAAGCAAAATTCGTCCTCAGTGTAGAAAATGTAATGTTTACTTGTGTTTGAAGGAAGATTTTAATTGTTTTAAATTATTCCACACTGTAAAATAGAACATTTGATCATGTACATATGTATATTCACATGCAGTGAGGTAATTTTTCTTTTTTGTAAGTAGTGAATTAAGTCCTGAAACGCACAATTGTGTGGGTGCTTTTTATTTTTCAGATGTTAAATTTTATTCTGTAGAATAAACTAAAAATACATGTACTGGTATATAAGAGCATTTTAGTCAGTTTTTGATGTACAAACAAAAATTAACACCGCCAATTATTTTTCAGGTCTGAAAGGGATAGAAAATTAGAAGTTTTAGTTTTACAGTTCCACCTTTTCAATACAAAATGTTTTTGCAATGCGGTTTACATTACAAATTAAACATTTATTTGATATTAGTTTCGACCTAAGGTCATGGTGGTCGTCAGCCAGTAACACAAATTGCACAACATATCAAATGGTCCATAAACAATGTACATATGCCTAAAAATATTGCGGTTTGATGCTAGAGTTAAAAGTTGAAAATGAAAAAGTCACAATGGTGATAAAAGTTTTAAATTATTCATAAAATGTATTAAAATAAGGCACTTGGCTGCCATTGAAGGATGATTCAAGCTGAATCTGGATGCTGAAGATTCTTAAAACTTGCGTATCATTCGTCACAACGTTCTGACAGCTACAAGTCATTATATGGTAGCAGTGGTACAGATCTCTGCACATGGTTATGAGGGTGTTTAGGGGTTGTAGTAAGGATGTAAAGGATTTAGCATATATGTCTCTGGTAAGACCCCAACTAGAGTATGGTTCCAGTGTATGGGACCCTCGCCAGGAGAAAAATCCAAAGAAAACAGCTCGATTTGTTCTGGGTGATTTCCGACAAAAGAGTAGCGTTACAAAAATGTTGCAAAGTTTGGGCTGGGAAGAATTGGGAGAAAGAAGACGAGCTGCTCGACTAAGTGGTACGTATTACATGTTATCAATCTCATTTTTGGTCCGTATTGAGAACTTACAGTTCAAAAATAATAAAGCTGTTCTTTACTCCACCTATTCAGTACTTTAATTTCCACTTATAGTGGTTACCTAAACAGACTATCAGTTAAATGGGACATGTTTCGCCCTCAATTTAGGGCATCTTCAGCCTAAAAACAATCTTCAAGGGTACACCTTATATTAATATGGAAGCTAAAAGTTTAGTCAGTTACTAAAATTCAGTACATAAAAATGTGAAAAATGATACATTATACAAACATGTTACTGGAAACACTGTCAATGATTAAACCATAAAATATTTTGTCAGAGACTAAAACTTATTCCGTTAAAAATTTCTAATTAAAATGGTTCATTTAAAATTGTTAGGGGAATACCAAAGTGACAATGACATAATGCCAATGACATGAGGGCGTGAAACACAAGCACAAAAACGAATGTCATGCAAGTTCAAGGCCGCTGATGAAATCGTGAGCATAAGGTGAAACTGAAGCATCAGTCGAATTATTGCAGAAGGGGCCCTTAGCACCGGTAGGCAATATTATTGTCCGAGACCTTGTCAGGAAATGTCAGTAGATACGGTACTGGAAAATGTTCTCTGTAAGAGAAGGAAAGGAAGGATTACGCAAGGAGAGAATTCTGTTTACGTTATTAGGAACAGATGAGGATTTACATGTTTGTTCTTCTGCAATAATTCAACTGATGCTTCAGTTTCACCTTATGCTCACGATTTCATCAGCGGCCTTGAACATGTTGTATTTATGACATTCATTTTTGTGCTTGTGTTTCACGCCCTCATGTCGGCATTATGTCATTGTCACTTTGGTATTCCACTAACAATTTTAAATGAACCATTTTAATTAGAAATTTTTAACGGAATAAGTTTTAATCTCTGACAAAATAGTTTATGGTTTAATCATTGACAGCGTTTCCATTAACGTTTGTATAATGTATCATTTTTCACATTTTTATGTACTGAATTTTAGTAACTGACTAAACTTTTAGCTTCCATATTAATATAAGGTGTACTCTTGAAGATTGTTTTTAGGCTGAAGATGCCCTAAATTGAGGGCAAAACATGTCCCATTTAACTGATAGTCTGTTTAGGTAACCACTATAAGTGGAAATTAAAGTACTGAATAGGTGGATTAAAGAACACCTTTATTATTTTTGAACTTTAAATGGTATATTCCGAGCTGTCAGCGGAGAGATGGCATGGAATGACATTAGCAGACGAACAAGTCTGAGCGACGTCTTTAAAAGTAAGAAAGATCACAATATGAAGATAGAGTTGGAATTTAAGAGGACAAATTGGGGCAAATATTCATTCATAGGAAGGGGAGTTAGGGATTGGAATAACTTACCAAGGGAGATGTTCAATAAATTTCCAATTTCTTTGAAATCATTTAAGAAAGGCTAGGAAAACAACAGATAGGGAATCAGCCACCTGGGCGACTGCCCTAAATGCAGATCAGTATTGACTGATCGATAGAAATTAAGTTATGCACATGCAGTGAATAATGTAGAAACATGTTACACTGATGCAGTTCAAAGAGCTTCCAGTCCTTATTTATTGGTTGGTCCACTTGTTTCCACATTGAACTGTGAATCTTCACCACCTACTTCATAGTAATTATGACACCTTCATGCAGAACTTTCGCCTTCAGTTTTTAAGGACATCAAACTAGAAGCTCTTTGAACGGCATCAATGTAACATGTTTCTACATTATTCACTGCATGTGCATAACTTAATTTCTAAATGCCACTGCTACCATATAATGACTTGTAGCTATCAGAAGTTTGTGATGAATGATACGCAAGTTTTAAGAATCTTTGAATTTTCAGCATCCAGATTAATCAACTTGAATCATCCTTCAACGGCAGCTAAGTGCCCTATTTTCATGCATTTCATGCATAATTTAAAACTTTTATCACCATTGTGACTATTTTTCATCTTCAACTTTTAACTTCTAGCGTCAAACCGCAATATTTTGATGATGATGCTTGTTGTTTAAAGGGGCCTAACATCTAGGTCATTGGCCCCTAATGGTACGAAATGAGATGAAATGTTATGACAATTCAAAAATATCTTCCACTGACCGGAATTCGAAAACGTGAAGATGAAGAATGAATGGATGGATAAGTTACAACAATCAGTGGATCCGACCCGCAATGCCTCACATTTCCAGAAAATAGCGTTAGACAATAGTATAACTGACCAACTGACTGAAAGTACAATACTGAATCGATGAGGCTTGTAGTCGAAACGGGTCCAAAATCCAGGTCATCGGCCCCTCAATGGTACTTATCGCTAGGAAAATAGAACCATGCTATTTGTCATGCTGTGGTACTAATCAAAAGTAGTGTAGACTCATGGTATTCCACACATTATGGTACTACTCACAGGTAATGAAATTCGCACATGTAACACAGACCTATGTTGTTTCGCACACTGCAGCGCTATTTACAGGCAACGCAGACCTATGGCGTACCTCACATAAGTGGACTAACCACACGGACCCGCACTATCCCGTGGTGTTCCTCACATAGTGGGCACTAAGCATAGGCAAAGCAGAACCATGGTGTTGCTCATATAGGAGTACGAATCACAGGTACTGTAAAAGCCGGCAACGCACTCCTTTGCTACTATTCACAAACCTATTTTGTAACTAACATAGTTTTACCACGCACAAGTAAAAGTGATCCATAGTGTTCCCTGCATGATGGTACTAATTACAATTAGTCTCACTGTTCTTATTTGATCATCCCTTGGTTGCCCCTTTTAGTCACCTCTCATGACAGGCAGGGGATACCGTGGGTGTATTCTCCATCTGCATCCCCCACCCACAGGGGGCCGCAACATTTTTACTGCATACGTACATTGTTTATGGAACATTTGATATGTTGTGCAATTTCTGTTAATGGCTGAAACTAGTACCAAATAAATGTTTAATTTGTAATGTAAACCGCATCGCAAAAAATTTTGTACTGAAAAGGTGGAACTGTAAAACTAAAACTTTTTATTTTCTATGTACTATTGCAAGACTCAAACTTTTTCAATCCATACTGCTTGTGGTTTTTTTGGAAGATGCTGTACGAAGGCACACTGATACGTGATTCATCAATACACACACACTCTGTAAAGGTACAAAATGCCTTGTAAAAGCTGAGTTCAGGAGGTCTAACGCGTATCTAATTTTTAGTCAGTTATCGCAACCAGGTGCAGCTCGACCGAAAGGATTTGCTGAAGACAGATGAAGATAGGAACTAATGAGAAAAATCTTGTTTGCAAGCATCACACAACTAAAAAAAAATGGAACTTGCTGTGACCCCCTCACATCCCAATAATGCCTGATATTATTTTCAATTTTCTCACATCTGCCACAGTCAGAGGCACTAATCTTTTCGACCTGGCATTGGATTTCTGGTTCTGATTAACTGAGATTTCTCAGTCAGCATAAGCATTTTTGTCTCTCTGGTAAGTACTTGCCAAAAGGCTGTAGTCAAAAATAAATCTCAATACCACAAAGGGGCACTATTTCTTGGGGGACAGTTCTTTGATGCCAGGGTTCCTGACAGTAAAGTTGGTTTCAATGTTTTTGGGGGGCTCTGGTGGGTACAACCTAACCCATGGATTTTGTAATAAAATATTCCTAGGCCTATTATCATCATCACTGTCTGAATTCTAATTACAGTCTGAGCTATCACTATACCTTCTATTTCATTTTCATCAGAAACAAAATCCGCATCGCCACATGAACCAGATGAGAAGTCCGTCAGTGATCTGTCACTCATAACACCAACGTCAATGTCACTGTCACCATCATTATTACTCTTATTCGCCATTTCAGCAAAATAACTGACAAAACTGACAAAAACAACGCATACAACAAAATTACACCATCACGTGGCAAGAAGCCATACTGTACTGTGCTGTCAAGTTAATGACTGAATTTTAAGACTGTGCAGTTCATTTATTTAAACGGCAGTCTACCGCCTAGCAAACTGGAGTCAAAAGAGAGAATGTAATCTGCTGTTTAAAATGATACTACACAGAGTACATTTGTGTATTACTACGCATAATGAGAGTGCATCTAATAAACGGCTGAAAAACAATCAATGTATCATTGTTGACCACAACAATGTGTACAAGAAGGGTGATACACTGTAGTTCAACCATTTGAGGGTTAATTTATAATACGCACCTGAATAAAAGTGTTGCGCTACCTGTAATTATTGTGTTCGTGAAGGATAGTTGCTGTAAGAGTTGTAGCATAAGAAACAGACATCTGAATGACCAGTAATGCTACCTGTCAGTAGACGTGGAGGTAATACACGCAGTTTCAGAACAGTCCAGAAGAGAGCACTGTTACTGTCACCTGTGAACACAACATGACAAAGAGCATATCTGTGTCCTGTACAATATACAGACATGCCTCGACGAGTCTTTACCGCTTTTCACAATGTGCGCAAAGTGACACTGCATCAGCGAGGCCTGTCTGTCCCGTGGGGGTTTTCTTACCTGTTCCCCTATCAGGCGCGTCCCAGGTGGCGGATAGGGGGCCCTCCGGACTTGTCCGGAGGGTACGTAGCCTGGACGAACCGTGGGTTGGGAAAGGGGCGATCCCAACATAGGGGGAAAGTCATGGCTGTAAACTCAGTCATGATAATGCCAAGTGCAGGCCACATCAGTAGGCCTATTGAAGAGGGAACAAACCTGGCTAGGTTCGGGCCAGGGGCGGACCGGTGGATGGATGACTGCAGGGTGTGGTCTCTGCTACGGAGACCCTGAGTTGCGGGAGGACAGTATGCCTCACCAAGGATGGTGGGAACGATGCTCAGGGCCCTAGAAGGGGCAAAAACCTTATGACTGATTAAAATATGGATGCTTATAAAGAACCAATTTCAAAAATTTTGACATCAAGGGAAACCAAGGAAGCTCCAGTAAAGGAGATCCAGCAGCAAGCCCAAAATGAAAAAATGGAGACAGAAGTCCCAAATGGACTGGCTGTCACCAACTCAAAACAAGAAATGGCAACAGAAGCAGACTGCTGTGAGAATCAATCAGCACGATACCAAACTCCTAAAACAAGAGTGGACAATGCTGAATGCCACTTCAATCGATAAGACACGAAGGACAGTCGTTTTAGCCCTTGGTGAAAGAGACTTTGAAGAGCTGAAAAAGGGAAGCCTTAAGGCTAAACTCAGACTTGAGCAGATAAAGTTTCAAGTCATCAGGGGAAAAACAAAACTCAATGTGGATAAAGATGGAGCTGAAGGTCCTTCAGGCCAATCTTCAGCATAATAAAGTAGCCGAGGCCAATTTCGCCAGGGAGTTGAAGTCCGAGACTATTGACATGGCCCTTATTCAAGAGCCATGGGTAGTCAAGGGCAGAGTAACAGGCCTGGCGGAATCTGGAGGTAAGCTGATGTACGATACATCGGAAATACCCAGAAAATGTCTACTTGTGAACAGGAAATTAAAATGTCTTATGTTGTAGGAACACTTCACAGGACTTAACCGTGGCCAAGATTAAACCTGGAAATTGGGAGGGACCCAGAGAAATAACCACAGGTTCTGCATACCTCCCATATGACTCAACTAATCTACCCCATCAGAAGAAGTTGAGAACCTAATTTGCACCATAAAGAGGAAAGGCAAATACCTAGTCCTTGGAGCAGATGCAAATTCACATCACACGGCATAGGGCAGCACGAACTGCAATGCTAGAGGAGAGTCTTTATTAGAGTTTATTATCAGAACTGAGTTGACAATACTAAACCTAGGAAACAAGCCTACATTTATAAACAAAAATCGTACGCAGGTAATAGACATTACACCAAGCACTATGCATATTGCAAACTTTATTAAAGACTGGAAGGTGCTGGAGAAACCATCACTGGCAGACCACCAGTACATCCAATTTGCAATAGATGCGAGACTATGTGGGATTAGGATGTACAGAGATCCAAAAAGAACTAACTAGGACAGATACAGAGAAGTTCTGGGGAAGGCTGTAAAAAAAAATCCAACTAATGTGAGAGGACAGAAAGAATTGGATGAGGCAGTGGAACTATTACAAGAGGCCATTATAGACTCATTCCATGAAAACTGTCCTCTCAAAGAAAAGAAAAACACCAAAAAGGTAAGATGGTGGAACAACAAACTAGCCAAAATTAAAAAATATGTTAGGATGTTGTATAGAATATCATCTAGAAATGGTATGTGGGACACATATCATAGGAAACTCACTGAGTATAACCTACAGATATGGAAAGCAAAAAAAAAAAAAAAACTTTGGAGACTGTTCTGTGAGAAAATGGAATCACACACTGCAACAGCAAGGCTCCAGATGGTTCTGAAAGCAACCCATATAAATCAAGTGGGGACACTGGAGAAACCAGATGGGTCATTTACTCAGGCAGGAAGGGACACGCTGGAGACACTAATGGCGCGTCACTTTCCTGAGGCTAAGGAGATGACAGAAGAAGAAACGGTTGGAACAGAGATCAGAGCTTGAAGAGCAGACTGGAACTGTGCCAACAGAATAATAAAACATAACCATGTAGAATGGGCAATCGACACGTTTCATCCTATAAAGGGTCCGGGGCCAGATGAGATACTTCCGATACTCCTACAGGAAGGAACAGGAGATACTCACCAATGCCCCGATGGACCTTTTCAGAGCTAGTCTAGCTTTAGGGTACATGCCAAAATCATGGTCTGAAGCTAAAGCAGTATTCATACCTAAGCCTGGAAGGGCAAATTATGCCCAAGCCAAAGCATACAGACCATTATGTTTAATCTCCTTCATGCTGAAAGCAATGGAGAAAATTCTGGATAAATATATCAGAAGAACGGTGCAACTGAACTAAATGTACATGAAAATAAGTTTGCATATAGCCCTGGCAGATCCACTGAAGTAGCACTCCACCAGTTGGTCTGTAAACTAGAGGAAAGATGAGAATTTAAAGAAATTGCACTGAAGGCATTTCTAGATATAGACAGAACCTTCAGCTATACAACCTATGACTCTATGATCAAAGCATTGGAAAAGAGCAAAGTGAGTAAAACCGTCGTCAAATGGATTAAATCCATGTTAGACGGAAGGAAGATAAAAGCAACCGTGTCTGAAGAAACGCTGACGGTTAGGGCCACCTGAGGCAGTGCTCAGGGAGGAGTTCTTTCTCCTCTGCTGTGGAACCTCGTGGTGAACAAAATCATAGCTATGCTCAACGAACAAGGTTTTTATACAAAAGGATACGCAGATGACCTAATGGCTGTGGTACGAGGTAAGGTGATGAGTGTTATCCAGGACCTCATGCAAAGATCACTTGACATTGTGGAAAACTGGTGTCGGGAAGAACAACTATCACTCAACCTGAACAAGATAACTCTGGTCCCTTTTACAAGAAGGGGGAAATTAGAGGGAAAGAGATCACTGAAGCTCTTTGGGCAAGATATATATATGGAAGAATAGGCACTGCATCTAGGTGTAATGTTAGATAAAAATCTAACCTGGAATCCACATACAGAAAGGAACATAACCCGGGCCAAGAACTTGCTGTATGCATGTAAAAGAGCCGTCGGGAAGACATGGGGCCTATGATCATTAGACCGTTGATGGCCTATGCTGCAATCATCTGGTGGCAGAAAATAAGCCAAGGAAACGTCAGAAGTAGGCTGGATAGGCTACAGAGAATGGCATGTATAGCCATAACTGGGGCTATGGGAACTATGCCAACAGAAGCCTTGAATACTTTACTAGACCTCCCATCACTATGTAATAAAAGGCCAAGCTAGAATGAGTTCATATAGATTGGCACAATCAGAGTGCTGGAATGCACAAAAACCCAATCTAGGACACTGTAAAATTAACAGAGTAATAACAGAGGAAGTTCTACACATGCCTTCTAATCATATGATACCAAAGTACAACTTTGAAAAACCGTTTGAGACCCAGATAATAAAAAAGGAAGACTGGGATATCAACAAATGGAATACTGAAAAAGAAGATATACTCTGGTGGACTGATGGCTCAAAGACTGTGGATGGCACAGGAGGAGGGAACAACAGGGGAAGACCTGAGAGATCAATCCAGATGAGCCCTGGGCAAACACACTACAGTCTTTCAAGCAGAATGGATAGCTATCACAACATGTCTTGAAGAAAATCTGAAAATGAACTATAGGAATAAGAACATTTTCATTTTTACGGACAGCCAAGTGGCCATTAAGGCACTTTTTTTTTTTTTTTTGCTTTACGTCGCACCGACACAGATAGGTCTTATGGCGACGATGGGACAGGAAAGGGCTAGGAGTGGGAAGGAAGCGGCCATGGCCTTAATTAAGGTACAGCCCCAGCATTCGCCTGGTGTGAAAATGGGAAACCATGGAAAACCATCTTCAGGGCTGCCGATAGTGGGGTTCGAACCTACTATCTCCCGAATACTGGATACTCATTAAGGCACTAGAAACAGTCCGGATAATATCCAGAATTGTCTGGTATTGCCATTCACTTCTCCTGAAGCTCTCAAAGTACAACACTGTCAAAATAATATGGATACCAGGGCATGCAGGTATAGAAGGAAATGAAAAGGCTGATAAACTTGCCAGGAAAGGGGCAGAAACATATTTTGTAGGTCCAGAACCTGTATGCGGGATTTCCTATGGACAAGCCCGACACTACATAGGAAAATGGGTAAAAAAGAAACAAATGGAGAACTGGAAAAATACTCCAGGATGCAGGCTTGCAAAGGAACTGATAAAAGGACCAAACAAGAAGCATACTAAAGAACTGTTGAAACTCAGCAGAGAAAATATAAGATGGGTAGTAGGACTGTTGACAGGACACTGCCATCTGAAAAAACACCTACATAGAATTGGAGTAATAAGAGATAATATATGTAGGAAATGCAATGAAGCAGAGGAATCAGCTGAACACATACTTTTTGAATGTGAGGCTCTGGGTAGAATCAGACTCTCCACTCTAGGACTACCAGGTGAAGAGAGAGATAAAAGAACAATTTGCAGCTTTGTGGAGGGAGCGGGTATATCTAGGTGGGAATGAAGGAAAAACATGGTAGCAAAAGATCTTAGAGGTCGACCCCAATTAGGAACTAATATTTAGAGGCCCCATGAAGAAAAGAAGAAAGCCTGTCTGTGAGGGCAATTGCTAAGCCTGGTTGGTGAACAACATAGCAACGTTGTCAAGATGTACAGCCACTATCGTGTGATACAAAATGTTGAAGATCGTCCTCACAGTGGTCATCCGCGGTCAACAACAGCAGCCGATGCGTTTCGTGCGAATCCTGGCTCGCAGGAACCCGGCAGATGCCGCAACAAAACTGCGTATGCCCCAACACCAAGGTGCCAGGTATAGAAAGCCAAGAGAGAACTCGGATCGGACTCCAAAACAATGGAGGCGGGTCCTCTACACAGATGAGTGCCAAATGTGTCTGATGCTGGATAACTGTTGGAGGGTTTGGAGAGATTAAGGTAACACTAGACGAGTCCTGTACGCCTTCCAACATGCCCATCAGGGAGGCGGATCCATCATGTTTTGGGGCAGCATTATGTATGGACGTCGGATGCCACTCGCCATTGTAGAGGGCAATACAACTCGTACACATAATAACAAAACAAAATCCTCGAGTCCATTGTTTAACCATACTGACTTTACATACATACTTTAGATACATTCTGCAAAATGAAAACACATGCCTGCATCGAGGCCCACATTCATTTGAGGACGAACTAGCTTGGTGTTTCTGGACTTGAATCCCACTGAACATGCCTGGGATATGCTGAAACAGGCAGCACGACGATGAATGAATCCACCTCTCACCTGGCCGGAGGGCTGCTGTCAAAGAGTGGAACAGGATCGACCAGGACAGCCTCAACCTCCCTGTGGACAGCACGCCATGACGGGTCCAAACATAGTTCACTGCACGGGCTGGAGCAACACCATACTGAGTGACAGAATCAGATTCCCACGTTTGATACGCGGATGCACGTTCCCACGGAATAATATTTGTGTTGCGCCTGTCATTGCTTTTTTATACCAATCTTGTTAGGCTTGATATAAAGTATGCATTTTCATCCCATACATTTCCTCGGGTCATCAGCAACACAAAAACATGGAAACCCAGTGCAAAACTTTGTCTGAGGTGTGTATTATTATAATTTAAGTTTTGGTTTAATGAGAACAAAGCAATTACAAAATAATGGCAGAAAGTTATTATCTAAAAATGTTTAGGCCTAATTTTACTATCAAAGTATAGATCTGGAATTACGTCATCCTTAACAGTGAACTGTAAGCTACACCAAACTCAAACTAATACATACTACAAACATCGCACGCCTTGTGTACTGCCACCTTTTAGCAGTTAGCACAAGTACGTCTATCTTTTCAATTCACTCTACTACCATGCATGCTCACTTTATGTTTCTATTTTTCTCTCAAAGTGCTACTTGCTGCGTATAACTCGCACAGCATCGACATATCAGTCTCATTCAATCATTCTGTTCGGGTCCAATCTTACATCAAAAGCTTAATTTTAATGTGATTAGCAATTTCTCTTTGTTTTCCCTATATATTTTCTGCATTTTTAATTCCCTCTGCTTTCCCTGTTATCCTGAAAATTAGTAGGCCTACCCTGACAACTGAGGACCTATTAGACAGTATGATAGCGGCCCCAGTCTACTGAGCCACGAATACCAGTCGACAGGATTCTTTGTAATACCAATATAAATGGTCCGTTATTGGACATTATAAATTTTCCAGCTAACTCATTCTTGGTTGCCAGCGTTTCGCCCTCGTGTGCTAGGGTGGGCTCATCAGTTGGTACCTAGCACACCTACCAATACGCTGGCTAGTGCATACCGTGGAGGCCACTGCGTAGGCTAACTGGAGCCACCGGCAGTGCCAATGCACTAAGAGACTTTGTCTCATTATCAAAAATTGATGCCTGCTTGGCCATCAGATGATATAGATGTTGATTCCCATAGGGAATCTGAAATATTTGTCCTGAATGAGTAAATTTATAATACCAATATAAATTCAGGACAAATATTTCAAATTCCCTATGGGAATCAACATCTATATCATCAGGATTCTGTGTGCCGACCACACGACACCTCATAATCTTCAGCCTTTGGGCTGAGCAGCGGTCATGGCCCTTCGAGGCTGTAGCGCCATGGCTTTTTAAAAATATCAACTACAACAGAAAAGGTGGGCCAATACATCACTTAAAAGCATATTCTCAAGTTATATGTCAATATGAATCTAATTACAAAGTTCATTACGTGTAATGAAGCTGTTTATGTCATAGACCCTAATCAGAAACAAATGTGATAGAAAGGAAAGTTGTAAAAGTTGGACTATTAAGCAGTAAGTTACCATATGAATGATAATAGGTACATGAGTGAGTTTTTAAAAGGTAATTTGATTGTAAACAGTCTATGCAATGGGTTTAAAGCAATTGTTGAGAAGTGTGAAAACAGGTAAGTAGCCTAACTTATATCATAAATTAGGAATTACATGTTATCACTATTGACATGTGATCAGGAGAATAGGTTTAAACTGGTCCCTTAAATAGCTAAATGATCTAAAAGCTCCTTGTCGTTTTACTTTAGTGTATTGAAAGCTGGATAATCTCATACCTATTCTCCATGTATGCATAGTGGGCCACAAAAAATAATGAGCACATGGTATTATAGGTTCCTCGAATTTCCCGGAGTAATAATGTATCATACAAGAGTATTATGAAATTTAACATGAAAGAGAACAAATAAGAGTGGACATTCACAATATTCACACAACAGCACTGTTACAAATTCAGGAATAGATAATTTCAGTCAGCAAAGAGAGAACCAGGTAAAGCTTACCATCCTGATTGATCGCTTGTTCCTTAGCAGTAAAAAATGAAAAAGCCAAATTTCCAAGCCACATTATCATGGATAGTGGTAATGCCAGAGCAAGGATGAAAATCGGTAAACACGTAGCTGATTTTCCTTCTCCCGATTCCCTCTTTTCATCCTCCATTGAACCTTAGAAATAAATAAAATAAATGTATATATTAACAGATGCATTCTTCGTTTAACATAAATCTCAAATAAGACTCCAGTTGGCATCTAATGCCAACATTAATCAATTTTTAAAAACCAGTAAAGAAGTAATTTTGAGAAAAACAAGTCAGCACAAATAGTATGTGTGAATACCCTTGAGCTAACGAAAGCTGAAGAGGGACATTGGTAAACTTACTTAACTTCCACAAGCGGAATAGACTACTACACAAAAATGTCCAAGTGTAAGATGTAGGTTGTTAATTCCTTCGAACGTAGAAATTTTAATTACAATTCTCCACGAGGATTTTTAAAAACAGACATTTATACCTGCACTACTATAGGAGACCAGCTTCATGTTTCTTCTTCTTTTGTGATACTTATGGACTATTTTACTGTCGTCCAGACTTAATGTTTACATCCTCAAATTATACTTCAAACACAAACTCGAAATTGAAATGTTCGATAAACGTGGAGCTTATCGATCTAATAGTCGATTATCGGGACGAATAGAGTTGGTCTTGTGCCAGGGAGTAAAGAATACAGTACAGGGAGCTGCCATTGAAATATAGGTAATAGGAGCTGCTCGCTATACTAGCCTCTGTGGCAAACCCCTGAAGCAACGGCCACGTCCCCAATGGTTAACAAAACATGGCAATTGTTTAACGTTGTGGATATATACAAACTAAGATATTTCCTCGAGAGTAGGGAAACTTCGAATCACTCAATGAAGTACAATTGTTTTCAAAAAAATACGGCGATTAACTGTAACAAAATGTTCTGGCAAAAACAGAGCAATTAATGCTTTATCATTCCTTTACTTCTCGCAGCCCAGTACTCGTTACCAAGGTTCTTAAACACTACTAAAGGTTGGGCCCAACGCGAGACGAGCTGCTATTGGTTAACGGAATGACGTCACAGAAGGAGCAAAGCAGCCAAGCCCATAGCGCGCAGTTCAGTAGGAATCTCATAACACCAGCAAACATTATACAGTTTCTCAGAACTAAACGCAGACCAGACATAAAGTTTACTGCTGTTATAAGATTGAAAGAGAGTACAGCATAGTAAGTTTCATTATTTCTGTTACAAATAAGACATAAATGTAACGTGACGGCACACTGACCAACGCTCGAAATTTATTAACACATCCAAGCTCCTCTATTTAGTTTGAGGAAGGCTACGTGCTCTCAAATTTGTCAACATATATATTTAGAGATACGAAATGTTTGTAATATTAAATGTTTACAGCAGAACTTCCGTAATGGAACTACCGCATGTTAACACACGATATATGACTCAATTCCGCAGGTATCGAGTTTAAAGCTTAACACATATTATAACAGCAGCAGAAGTAAGCTCATATTCGAAACCTTGCATATATTCCTACATTTTAAAATTAAAGAATAAGAAAGAACAGGAAAAACAATTAGAACACAGTCCTACCTGTGAGATCAGATGTCATGAAGTGGTTGCTTTTGAAGATAAAATCCACTGTCGTGCCTTTCGCCGATGAGCTGCTGTGGATCTTTCAGTCCTTGCCCGAATGTTCATTTGTCGTATGCGTACAAATGTTCTCGTCCTAACATACATTTTTACTATTTCAGGTGGTACAGCGGGGAATTTACGGTTAATTATTTGACACACTTTGCGTATAATATTAGGTATGCGTGACAGTTCCGCACGTCCGTGAGTGTCCGTGAAAATTAACTCGAATTCCTTTACTTGGTTTAGCCATTCTTCCGATAGAACGAGTAGACCTCCCCGAGATAACACTTCTATCCATCCCACAGGGGCTGTACCAGAAGATATGGAAACCATTTCCCCAGTGGGATTTCCCATTGACCTATCATATTTTCTTCCACGGTAAGCGATGTAGCCGGCGAGGTACCAAAATCCCTCTGCTGAACAATTAGGTGTCGCTGTAGATTACGGTGAATCATTAACGGCACGATTTTCTATCGCAATGTCCCGAATTTCTGTCTCACCTTCAATCATGCGTAATGCTTCAGACATATCCGGCAGTAAATCTACAAGTTTAGATGTCTATCACATTATCAGTTTCTGAAATCACTGCAGCTTTATTGGATAACGGAATATTTTCTGAGTTCGCGCCCAGAATTAACAGTCTCAATCTAAATTTCACCTCGGTTGGTAGCGGATGTTCATAGAAATGTCCGAGTCCTCTTATCTGAGAAAATAAATTTTGCAGACAGTCTTGGTTTAATCGAGCAGTCAAAATGTACTTTATGTTGAGATATTGGAGGTCACTAAAAAGGCCAAATACTGAACGGATGGTCTTCATAAAACCTTTCTGAAATGGGAGCAATTGACTCGATTTACCAACTCTCATTCGTTCACAGCATGTGTACAGCTGCCTTAGAATTCCTTCTTGGACCTGATGATCATTACCGTACCCAGTTGCGAGCTTTTTCTTATCATTAGGTGTTCTTGCATTGAGGATATCAAATGAGTCATTTAGAAGCTGGAAGAAGGAAGCAATATGTTCCTCACCAGGCATAAGACAGACAGCCAGTCACTGCACATCCAGGCATTTCGAACAGATATCATGTGCTTTAGCCTAACAAATTTAAGAAATTTTATTCACACTCAAGATTTTGCAAACTGACACGCAAATATATACCGTACACTACTATTTCACACGCAAATATATACTCTGCAATTATACTATGAACACAGAAATTTCATTCCAGCTACTATTAAACTCTTCACGCAACTGACGAAAAGAAAATAACTACACGAAAATACAGTACGCCACTATATAAACCAACAGCAATATACGGAAAGAAACTAACTATAGAAATTACTTGGAAACCCTTTCTTTACAAGCAGACAGCGATAAAAAACGAAATAAGATACACGTGCGGTTGTATGCTACACAAGGTTCTTAAACACTATACAGTCACGGTGCTCCTTTGATGACGTCACGCGCAAGACGAGAGAAAACTAACATCTACTGCGCAGCCAATCTGGGCCACCCGTGCTCGTTACATTTAGCCGCGCGCGGAGCGACTGTCGTTTGTTTACACAATCGCAAAACCGGTGCTCAGGTCTGCCAACCTCTGTACTTAGGAACTAATGAGTGAGGTGCTTCGATAGTTGGTGGTGGTGATTATTGTTACACGATTGGTCTGGACTGGTTCTTGCCGTGCGGACGGTAAGGATAGGATCTGGACAAGATTCTTGCCGTGCGGATGGTTAGGATAGGATCTGGACAAGACCATTGGCCTGAACTGTTAGAAGCAGCGAAGCGGCCCTATGCCTCTAGTTTCGTGAGGAAACACGATTGGTCTGGACGGTTAGGATTCTTGCCGTGGACAAGACTATTGGTCTGAACGGTTAGGATTCTTGCCGTGGACAAGACCATTGGTCTGGACGGTTAGAAGCCGCGAAGCAGCCTTAGGCCTCTAGTTTCGTGAGGAAAAAACGATTGGTCTGGAAGGAAGACGATTGGTCTGGACGGTTAGGATTCTTGCCGTGGACAGGACCATTGGTCTGGACGGTCAGAAGCCGCGAAGCGGCCCTAGGCCCCTAGTTTCGTGTGGAAAGCCGCATAGTTAATTTACATGGTGTTTTTTGTTTGTGCTTTTATTCAGCCGGGGTTGGTAACGCAGTGTATTTATCAGTATTCATGGCAATGACGTCACATTCCGTTCCCATTGACCAATGAGAATGTAAGAAACTACTTAGCCATGGACGATGGCGGCTACTACTCTTTATTAGGTTATAAAAATAAATGTACTTCTGGGGCCGGGATGGTGGGTTCCTAGACTTCTCAATGAACACATCTCTCCTCTAAAATGAATTCCAAGTAAGATTTGCATTATTTTCACTTCCTTATAATGTTATAAACGTTGGGCTGCGAGATGTAAAGTTATAACAATGCTTTTTTACTGAGTTCTAAGGAAGCGTTTCCCATGACCCGCAGACTTAAATCTACCCTCTCGCTAGTTGACTATCGGTATTATAAACCGAGTACGGTATATAATACCGTTTTATTGCAGCCAATGGTATATTAAAAACAGTAGATGCAAATCATCATCAGATATCAGTAAAGATATTAAGTAAGCTATTAATAATGTCATACCGCAATCTGAATGCTTTAGGGGAATGCGCAACAAATTACCAAACTGGGCTTAACAACATCGCTAACTACATATTTTGGAGTGCTAGTAGTGGTGATTATTGTTTTAATAGGAAGTAAAACCATCAAGTGAACCATCCTCTGACACAAGTGGAAACAATGCAGGACTCGGCTAAGGGCCCTTTGGACGCCAACCCACACTCCGAATTTAAGAGCCCCTTAGGCCAATAATCGCCTTTTACGACACGTGGCGGTGACTGTTGTTTTAAGAAGGAGTACAACTAGGCCTTATTCTAAAGTACCGGTACAGGACGTACAACTGGGCAATCATCCTCTATTACAACTAATGAGGAGGAAAAATGGAAGGGATCCAACACTTCGAAAAATGAAGGTAGTAGTATAATACAGGGATTCGGCCGCCTCCTCCCAGGGGAAATTTGAATTTTGGCAGGAAATTTAAATTTTGGCGGGAGATTTGAATTTGTAAACAAAGCCACGTGCTTTTTGACAGCTGTCATCGACAACAACGCATCGCTAACCTCACTGCTGCCATCTTGACGGGCCTAAACCTCAGTAGTGCCAACTTAATCTAACTAGCGCGAGGTAAACAAAGCCACGTGCTTTTTGACAGACAACAGCGCATCGCTAACCTCAGTCCTGCCATCTTGACGGGCCTAAACCTCAGTAGTGCCAACTTAACCTAACTAGCGCGAGGTAAACAAATCCACGTGTTTTTTGACAGCCACGTGCTTTTTGACAGACAACAACGCATCGCTAACCTCAGTACTGCCATCTTGACGGGCCTAAACCTTAGTGGTACCAACTTAACCTAACTAGCGTGTGGTAAACAAAGCCACGTGCTTTTTGACAGCCACGTGCTTTTTTGACAGCTGTCATCCGCCATCTTTAAACTACAGAGCACTGTGCTGCCCTCTTTATCGTAGTAGATGTAAATTCGTCACCTGTCATCGGCAGTGCTGCCATCTTGGCGGGCCTAAACCTTAGTGCTACCAACTTAACCTCACTAGCGTGAGATAAACAAAGCCACGTGCAGCTGTCACCAGCTATCTTTAATCTATAGAGCGCAGTGCTGCCCTCTTTAGCTACTTACCATTGAAATGTGGTGGCGGTAAATTCCACGTCCTCTTGTTTGGAAATAAACCCATGTGCTTTTTTTGACAGCTGTCATCCGCCATCTTTAATCCAGAGAGAAGAGTGCTGCAATCTTTAGTTTGAAATGCGGTGGCGGCAAATTCCACGTGCTCTTGTTTGGAAACAAATCAACATGCTTTGTTGACAGCTGTCATCCGCCATCTTTAATCACCGTGCTGCCCTCTTTAGCTACTTACCTTTGAAATGTGGTGGCGGTAAATTCCACGTGCTTTACAAACCTATATGCTTTTCTCACAGCTGTAATCCGCCATCTTTAATCCAGAGAGAACAGTGCTGCAATCTTTAGTTGAAATGTGGTAGCGGCAAATTCCACGTACTCTTGTTTGGAAACAAAGCCATGTGCTTTTTTGACAGCTGTCATCCGCCATCTTTAATCAACAGAGCACCATGCTGCTATCATGCGGGCAATTTCGTCAGCTGTCATCCGCCATCTTTAATCCACAGAACACCGTGCTGCCCTCTTTATGGCTACTACCTTAAGCACGTAGTAGCGGGCAATTTGAAAAGTTCTGTTAGCTATCATCCGCCATCTTTAATCAAGAGAGCACCGTGCTGCCCTCTTTAGCATCTTTAATCCAGAGAGAACAGTGCTGCAATCTTTAGTTTGAAATGTGGTGGCAGCAAATTCCACGTGCTCTTGTTTGGAAACAAAGCTATGTGCTTTTTTGACAGCTGTCATCCGCCATCTTTAATCAACAGAGCACCATGCTGCGTCATGCGGGCAATTTCGTCAGCTGTCATCCACCATCTTTAATCCACAGAACACCGTGCTGCCCTCTTTATAGCTACTACCTTAAGCACGTAGTAGCGGGCAATTTGAAAAGTTCTGTTAGCTATAATCCGCCATCTTTAATCAAGAGAGCACCGTGCTGCCCTCTTTAGCTAGATACCTTTGAAATGTGGTGGTGGCAAATTGAAAAATTTCACGCGCTCTTGTTTGGAAACAAACTCACGTGCTTTTTTGACAGCCATCATCCGCCATCTTTAAGCAACAGAGTACAGTGCTGCCCTCTTTGTTGTGGCGGTAAATTCCACGTGCTCTTGCTTGGAAACAAAGCCATGTGCTTTTTTTGACAGGTGTCATCTGCCATCTTTAACCAACAGAGCACTATGCTGCTATCATGCGGGCAATTTCGTTAGCTGTCATCCGCCATCTTTCAATGAACAGAGCACCGTGCTGCCCTATGCGGGGCAATTTCGTCAGCTGTCATCCGCTCGCTCTACAGCAGCCATCTCTCGACGCTAATTGCACAAGATGGTGGCTATACATGACTCCTTAAAGGTGCTTATGCGAGATGATCGCTATACATAGTTTCTTATGAGACGCCCTTGGGATGCTTGCGCAAGATGGCGGTTATACAAAGCTCCTTATGAGACACCCTAGGGATGCTTGCGCAAGATGGTGGTTGCTCTTATGAGGCGGCTTAAGGATCCTTGCATAAGATGGCTAGAGACGCCCCCCACCCCTAAGGATGCTTGCGCAAGCTGGCGGACGCAAGATTGCTGTTATACATAGCTCCTTATGAGATAGCTAGTACTCGATACACCATGTGATCAGAACATTGATTGATGTGTTCAGAACACAAAATAAGTGATCAAGAATAGAATCGAACACTGTACTCCATGTCGTTAACTTCAACATGTGATTGAAACATTGTTTGGTGTGTTCAGAACACTACATAAGTAGAATCGAACGCTGTACAACATGTTAGGGGGTACCTTTGTTCTAAGAAGATCAGATTGAAACATAACAAGACTAGAATTGAACACTGCACTCGATGTCGTTAACCTTAACATGTGAACAGAACATTGATTGATGTGTTCAGATCACTAAACAAGTAGAGCCGAACACTGTACAACATGTTAGGGGATACCTTTGTTCTAAGAAAATTAGATTGAAACATAACAACACTAGAATCGAACACTGCACTCGATGTCGTTAACCTTAACATGTGATCAGAACATTGATTGATGTGTTCAGATCACTAAACAAGTAGAACCGAACACTGTACAACATGTTAGGGGATACCTTTGTTCTAAGAAGATCAGATTGAAACATAACAAGACTAGAATTGAACACAGCACTCGATATCGTTAACTTCAACATGTGATCAGAACATTGATTGATGTGTTCAGATCACTAAACAAGTAGAACCGAACACTGTACAACATGTTAGGGGATACCTTTGTTCTAAGAAGATCAGATTGAAACATAACAAGACTAGAATTGAACACTGCACTCGATGCAACATGTGATCAGAACATTGATTGATGTGTTCAGATCACTAAACAAGTAGAACCGAACACTGTACAACATGTTAGGGGATACCTTTGTTCTAAGAAGATCAGATTGAAACATAACAAGTCTAGAATTGAACACAGCACTCGATATCGTTAACCTCAACATGTGATCAGAACATTGATTGATGTGTTCAGATCACTAAACAAGTAGAACCGAACACTGTACAACATGTTAGGGATACCTTTGTTCTAAGAAAATCAGATTGAAACATAACAAGACTAGAATTGAGCACTGCACTCCATGCAACATGTGATCAGAACATTGATTGATTTGTTCAGATCACTAAACAAGTAGAACCGAACACTGTACAACATGTTACGGGATACCTTTGTTCTAAGAAAGTTAGATTGAAACATAACAAGACTAGAATCGAACACTGCACTCGATGCCGTTAACCTTAACATGTGATCCGATACAACATGTTAGGGGATACCTTTGTTCTAAGAAAATTAGATTGAAGCATAGCAAGACTAGAATCGAACACTGTAAGAACATTGTTTGATGTGTTCAGAGCAAAAGTACAACTTCAATGATTTACCTATGTAAAACACACACTGTGCACATATCGCATAGCTAACTCGGCAACACTTCAAATGATTTGCTTAGTACGAAAATAAAAAAATCTATACCGCGTAGCTAACTCGTTCATCGCACTGCTAAGACGCTTAGTAATTGCAAATACACTGATATATGTCATACGAAAATCAAGAAAGCACACTGCGTAGCCAACTCGCTCGGGTCACTCGCTTAGTAATTGCAACACGACTAGAACACTGATACACACACGGATAAGAATGTTGCGAGATACTACATACTTACATGTTAAAAAAATATTGGGGGTGAAAGATCATAAATTATATGTATACATGTTGCGTCCTCCAAGTTGTAAGACGAAATAGACGCAGTACTGCGAGTTTCCGCTATAGCTGGCGAACGGAAGTAGCATGATATCTCAGCAAAAAAAAAAAAAAAAATACGCGTGAGCTTGCATACATGCAAGTCAGACACAATGATGGATACCGCGATTCAAATCCTGGCAACTTATGCCGTCAGGAAGGGCATCCGGCGAGCATCTAGCTGTAAATCCCCGATTCTCATGTTAGAAAGAACAACTTGTTGTAAAACATTCTTAATCCCAGTTCTTTGACGTCAGGAAGGGCAACCGGTCGAAAACAATAGTGTATGATGTAAGAGGCTAGATACTGCTAGTTTTGCGTCAGGAAGGGCAACTAGTCTTATAACAAATTCTTGCGATTTAAAATCTTAGTTTTGCGTCAGGAAGGGCATCCGGTTGTAAAACAATAGTTGATGATACAGCGATTTAAAATGTAAGAAGAGCATCTAGCTGTGAATCCCCGATTCTCATGTTAGAAGTTGAAAAACAGATTCTTAATCTGAGTTCTTTGACGTCAGGAAGGGCAACCGGTCGAAAACAATAGTGTATGATGTAAGAGGCTAGATACTGCTAGTTTTGCGTCAGGAAGGGCAACTAGTCTTAAAACAAATTCTTGCGATTTAAAATCTTAGTTTTGCGTCAGGAAGGGCATCCGGCTGTAAAACAATAGTTCGTGATACAGTGATTTAAAATCTAAGAAGAGCACCTAGCTGTAAAACCCTGATTCTCGCGTTAGAAGTTGTAAAAGAGATTCTTAATCCGAGTTCTTTGACGTCAGGAAGGGCAACCGGTCGAAAACAATAGTGTATGATGTAAGAGGTTAGATACTGCTAGTTTTGCGTCAGGAAGGGCAACAAGTCTTAAAACAAATTCTTGCGATTTAAAATCTTAGTTTTGCGTCAGGAAGGGCATCCGGCTGTAAAACAATAGTTCACAATAGAGCGATTTAAAATCTAAGAAGTGCATCTAGCTGTAAAACCCCGATTCTCGTGTTAGAAGTTGTAAAAGAGATTCCTAATCCAAGTTCTTTGACGTCAGGAAGGGCAACCGGTAGAAAACAATAGTGTATGATGTAAGAGGCTAGATACTGCCAGTTTTGCATCAGGAAGGGCAACTGTCTTAAAACAAATTCTTGCGATTTAAAAATCTTAGTTTTGCGTCAGGAAGGGCATCCGGCTGTAAAACAATAGTTCACGATATAGCGATTTAAAATCTAAGAAGTGCATCCAGCTGTAAAACTCCGTTTCTCGTGTTAGAAGTTGTAAAAGAGATTCTTAATCCGAGTTCTTTGACGTCAGGAAGGGCAACCGGTCCAAAACAATAGTGTATGATGTTAGAGGCTAGATACTGCCAGTTTTGCGTCAGGAAGGGCAACTAGTCTTAAAACAAATTCTTGCGATTTAAAATCTTAGTTTTGCGTCAGGAAGGGCATCCGGCTATAAAACAATAGTTCACGATACAGCGATTTAAAATCTAAGAAGTGCATCTAGCTGTAAAACCCCGATTCTCGTGTTAGAAGTTGTAAAAGAGATTCTTAATCCAAGTTCTTTGACGTCAGGAAGGGCAACTAGTCTTAAAACAAATTCTTGCGATTTAAAATCTTAGTTTTGCGTCAGGAAGGGCATCCGGCTGTAAAACAATAGTTCACGATACAGAGATTTAAAATCTAAGAAGTGCATCCAGCTGTAAAACCCCGATTCTCGTGTTAGAAGTTGAAAAGCAGATTCTTAATCCGAGTTCTTTGACGTCAGGAAGGGCAACCGGTCGAAAACAATAGTGTATGATGTAAGAGGCTAGATACTGCCAGTTTTGCGTCAGGAAGGACAACTAGTCTTAAAACAATTTCTTGCGATTTAAAATCTTAGTTTTGCGTCAGGAAGGGCATCCGGCTGTAAAACAATAGTTCACGATACAGCGATTTAAAATCTAAGAAGAGCATCTAGCTGTAAAACCCCGATTCTCGTGTTAGAAGTTGTAAAATGATTCTTAATCCGAGTTCTTTGACGTCAGGAAGGGCAACCGGTCGAAAACAATAGTGTATGATGTAAGAGGCTAGATACTGCTACTTTTGCGTCAGGAAGGGCAACTAGTCTTAAAACAAATTCTTGCGATTTAAAATCTTAGTTTTGCGTCAGGAAGGGCATCCGGCTGTAAAACAATAGTTCACGATACAGCGATTTAAAATCTAAGAAGAGCATCTAGCTCTAAAACCCTGATTCTCGTGTTAGAAGTTGTAAAAGTGATTCTTAATCCAAGTTCTTTGACGTCAGGAAGGGCAACCGGTCGAAAACAATAGCGTATGATGTAAGAGGCTAGATACTGCTTTTTAAAATCCTAGAAGGGCATTATGTTGTAAAACGGATTCTTGTGATTTAAAATCTCGCGTCAGGAAGGGCAACCGGTCGTAAAACAAATTCTTGCGTTTTAAACTCCTGCGTTAGGAGGAGGCACTCGGCTTTAAAACATATTTTTAATCCCTGCCCTGCTACGATAGGAACCACATCTAGCTGTAAAAACAGGAGCTTCAAACATTAACAGTTTTAAGCTTTAGGAACGGGTTATGGGTTACATTTTTTGTTCTACTGCATAGAACACTATATTTGCAGTTGTATCGGCGCAGTCATTCAGAGCGAAGTATGGAATGCATGTGTTAGCTGAAATTGTACACTCGGCTTCCGGCTCCACTAACCTTGAACGAAGACACGGTGTGCTGATAAGCAACTTGTAACTCATACAACGTCTTATTGCTAGATTATAAGCGTATTAAGGTTGTAAAATATTCTGTTCTGTAAAACTGAAATAGTCCTCCTCTGTGGTGTAGTAGTTAGTGTGATTAGCTGCAGCCCCCGGAGGCACGAGTTCGATTCCCGGCTCTGCCACGGAATGTGTAGCATTTAGCCCATGTAAGTTCCTAACATAAAATATCATGATTGTACTGAGAGGTTAAAACACAGTGCCAGCATATAGCCTACTCCTATCGAAAGAGCCTGCACGGCGCCGGCATGTAGGCTACTCCCGTTGAAGGAGCCTGTACAAGGTTTAACACCCCTCCATCAACAGCCCTTACTTAATGCTGGCTCTCTGCACGCCCTCGAAACTACCTGAGAATGTAATATGCAACAGTAGGATCACCCCCATCCGACAAATGAATCACCCTCAACACGGGTTTTACAGCTAGATGCACTTCTTAGATTTTAAATCGCTGTATCGTGAACTATTGTTTTACAGCCGGATGCCCTTCCTGACGAAAAACTAAGATTTTAAATCGCAAGAATTTGTTTTAAGACTAGTTGCCCTTCCTGACGCAAAACTGGCAGTATCTAGCCTCTTACATCATACACTATTGTTTTCGACCGGTTGCCCTTCCTGACGTCAAAGAACTCGGATTAAGAACCTCTTTTACAACTTCTAACACGAGAATCGGGGTTTTACAGCTGGATGCACTTCTTAGATTTTAAATCGCTATATCGTGAACTATTGTTTTACAGCCGGATGCCCTTCCTGACGCAAAACAAAGATTTTAAATCGCAAGAATTTGTTTTAAGACTAGTTGCCCTTCCTCATGCAAAACTGGCAGTATCTAGCCTCTCCTCTTACATCATACACTATTGTTTTCGACCGGTTGCCCTTCCTGACGTCAAAGAACTCGGATTAAGAATCTCTTTTACAACTTCTAACACGAGAATCAGGGTTTTACAGCTAGGTGCTCTTCTTAGATTTTTAATCACTGTATCACGAACTATTGTTTTACAGACGGATGCCCTTCCTGACGCAAAACTAGCAGTATCTAGCCTCTTACATCATACACTATTGTTTACGACCGGTTGCCCTTCCTGACGTCAAAGAACTCAGATTAAGAATCTGTTTTTCAACTTCTAACATGAGAATCGGGGATTCACAGCTAGATGCTCTTCTTACATTTTAAATCGCTGTATCATCAACTATTGTTTTACAACCGGATGCCCTTCCTGACGCAAAACTAAGATTTTAAATCGCAAGAATTTGTTTTACGACTAGTTGCCCTTCCTGACGCAAAACTAGCAGTATCTAGCCTCTTACATCATACACTATTGTTTGCGACCGGTTGCCCTTCCTGACGTCAAAGAACTCGGATTAAGAATCTGTTTTACAACTTCTAACACGAGAATCAGGCTTTTACAGCTAGATGCTCTTCTTGGATTTTAAATCACTGTATCACGAACTATTGTTTTATAGCCGGATGCCCTTCCTGACGCAAAAATTAAGATTTTAAATCGCAAAAATTTGTTTTAAGACTAGTTGCCCTTCCTGATGCAAAACTGGCAGTATCTAGCCTCTTACATCATACACTATTGTTTTCGACCGGTTGCCCTTCCTGACGTCAAAGAACTTGGATTAAGAATCTCTTTTACAACTTCTAACACGAGAATCGGGGTTTTACAGCTAGATGCACTTCTTAGATTTTAAATCGCTGTATCGTGAACTATTGTTTTACAGCCGGATGCCCTTCCTGACGCAAAACTAAGATTTTAAATCGCAAGAATTTGTTTTAAGACTAGTTGCTCTTCCTGACGCAAAACTAGCAGTATCTAGCCTCTTACATCATACACTATTGTTTTCGACCGGTTGCCCTTCCTGACGTCAAAGAACTCGGATTAAGAATCTGTTTAACAACTTCTAACACGAGAATCAGGGTTTTACAGCTAGATGCTCTTCTTGGATTTTAAATCACTGTATCACGAACTATTGTTCTACAGCTGGATGCCCTTCCTGACGCAAAACTAAGATTTTAAATCAGAAGAATTTGTTATAAGACTAGTTGCCCTTCCTGACGCAAAACTAGCAGTATCTAGCCTCTTACATCATACACTATTGTTTTCGACCGGTTGCCCTTCCTGACGTCAAAGAACTGGGATTAAGAATGTTTTACAACAAGTTGTTCTTTCTAACATGAGAATCGGGCATTTACAGCTAGATGCTCGTCGGATGCCCTTCCTGACGGCATAAGTTGCCAGGATTTGAATCGGGGTATCCATCATTGTGTCTGACTTGCATGTATGCAAGCTCACGCGTATTTTTTTTTTTTTTTTTGCTGAGATATCATGCTACTTCCTTTCGCCAGCTATAGCGGGAAACTCGTAGTACTGCGTCTATTTCGTCTTACAACTTGGAGGAGACAACATGTGTACATATAATTTATGATCTTTCACCCCCAATATTTTTTTAACATGTAAGTATGTAGTATCTCGCAACATTCTTATCCGTGCGTGTATCATTGTTCTAGTCGTGTTGCAATTACTAAGCGAGTGACCCGAGCGAGTTGGCTACGCAGTGTGCTTTCTTGATTTTCGTATGACATATATCAGTGTATTTGCAATTACTAAGCGTCTTAGCAGTGCGATGAACGAGTTAGCTACGCGGTATAGATTTTTTTATTTTCGTACTAAGCAAATCATTTGAAGTGTTGCCGAGTTAGCTATGCGATATGTGCACAGTGTGTTTTTGATTTTCATACTAGGCAAGCGATAGGCGAGATAGCTATGCGATATGTGCACAGTGTGTGTTTTACACTAGGTAAATCATTGAAGATGTACTTTTGCTCTGAACACATCAAACAATGTTCTTACAGTGTTCGATTCTAGTCTTGCTATGCTTCAATCTAATTTTCTTAGAACAAAGGTATCCCCTAACATGTTGTATGGATCACATGTTAAGGTTAACGGCATCGAGTGCAGTGTTCGATTCTAGTCTTGTTATGTTTCAATCTAACTTTCTTAGAACAAAGGTATCCCCTAACATGTTGTACAGTGTTCGGTTCTACTTGTTTAGTGATCTGAACACATCAATCAATGTTCTGATCACATGTTAAGGTTAACGATATCGAGTGCTGTGTTCAATTCTAGTCTTCTTATGTTTCAATCTGATCTTCTTAGAACAAAGGTATCCCCTAACATGTTGTACAGTGTTCGGTTCTACTTGTTTAGTGATCTGAACACATCAATCAATGTTCTGATCACATGTTAAGGGTAACGATATCAAGTACTGTGTTCAATTCTAGTCTTGTTATGTTTCAATCTGATCTTCTTAGAACAAAGGTATCCCCTAACATGTTGTACAGTGTTCGGTTCTACTTGTTTAGTGATCTGAACACATCAATCAATGTTCTGATCACATGTTAAGGTTAACGACATTGAGTGCAGTGTTCGATTCTAGTCTTGTTATGTTTCAATCTAATTTTCTTAGAACAACGGTATCCCCTAACATGTTGTACAGTGTTCGGTTCTACTTGTTTAGTGATCTGAACACATCAATCAATGTTCTGTTCACATGTTAAGGTTAACGACATCGAGTGCAGTGTTCAGTTCTAGTCTTGTTATGTTTCAATCTGATCTTCTTAGAACAAAGGTACCCCCTAACATGTTGTACAGCGTTCGATTCTACTTATGTAGTGTTCTGAACACACCAAAGAATGTTTTAATCACATGTTGAAGTTAACGACATCGAGTACAGTGTTCGATTCTAGTCTTGATCACTTATTTTGTGTTCTGAACACATCAATCAATGTTCTGATCACATGTTGTATCGAGTACTAGCTATCTCATAAGGAGCTGTGTATAACAGCAATCTTGCGTCCGCCAGCTTGCGCAAGCATCCTTAGGGGTGGGGGGCGTCTCTAGCCATCTTATGCAAGGATCCTTAAGCCGCCTCATAAGAGCAACCACCATCTTGCGCAAGCATCCCTAGGGTGTCTCATAAGGAGCTTTGTATAACCGCCATCTTGCGCAAGCATCCCAAGGGCGTCTCATAAGAAACTATGTATAGCGATCATCTCGCATAAGCACCTTTAAGGAGTCATGTATAGCCACAATCTTGTGCAATTAGCGTCGAGAGATGGCTGCTGTAGAGCGAGCGGATGACAGCTGACGAAATTGCCCCGCATAGGGCAGCACGGTGCTCTGTTCATTGAAAGATGGCGGATGACAGCTAACGAAATTGCCCGCATGATAGCAGCATAGTGCTCTGTTGGTTAAAGATGGCAGATGACACCTGTCAAAAAAAGCACATGGCTTTGTTTCCAAGCAAGAGCACGTGGAATTTACCGCCACAACAAAGAGGGCAGCACTGTACTCTGTTGCTTAAAGATGGCGGATGATGGCTGTCAAAAAAGCACGTGAGTTTGTTTCCAAACAAGAGCGCGTGAAATTTTTCAATTTGCCACCACCACATTTCAAAGGTATCTAGCTAAAGAGGGCAGCACGGTGCTCTCTTGATTAAAGATGGCGGATGATAGCTAACAGAACTTTTCAAATTGCCCGCTACTACGTGCTTAAGGTAGTAGCTATAAAGAGGGCAGCACGGTGTTCTGTGGATTAAAGATGGTGGATGACAGCTGACGAAATTGCCCGCATGATAGCAGCATGGTGCTCTGTTGATTAAAGATGGCGGATGACAGCTGTCAAAAAAGCACATAGCTTTGTTTCCAAACAAGAGCACGTGGAATTTGCTGCCACCACATTTCAAACTAAAGATTGCAGCACTGTTCTCTCTGGATTAAAGATGCTAAAGAGGGCAGCACGGTGCTCTCTTGATTAAAGATGGCGGATGATAGCTAACAGAACTTTTCAAATTGCCCGCTACTACGTGCTTAAGGTAGTAGCCATAAAGAGGGTAGCACGGTGTTCTGTGGATTAAAGATGGCGGATGACAGCTGACGAAATTGCCCGCATGATAGCAGCATGGTGCTCTGTTGATTAAAGATGGCGGATGACAGCTGTCAAAAAAGCACATGGCTTTGTTTCCAAACAAGAGCACGTGGAATTTGCCGCTACCACATTTCAACTAAAGATTGCAGCACTGTTCTCTCTGGATTAAAGATGGCGAATTACAGCTGTCAGAAAAGCATATAGGTTTGTAAAGCACGTGGAATTTACCGCCACCACATTTCAAAGGTAAGTAGCTAAAGAGGGCAGCACGGTGATTAAAGATGGCGGATGACAGCTGTCAACAAAGCATGTTGATTTGTTTCCAAAGAAGAGCACGTGGAATTTGCCGCCACCGCATTTCAAACTAAAGATTGCAGCACTCTTCTCTCTGGATTAAAGATGGCGGATGACAGCTGTCAAAAAAGCACATGGGTTTATTTCCAAACAAGAGGACGTGGAATTTACCGCCACCACATTTCAAAGGTAAGTAGCTAAAGAGGGCAGCACTGCGCTCTATAGATTAAAGATAGCTGGTGACAGCTGCACGTGGCTTTGTTTATCTCACGCTAGTGAGGTTAAGTTGGTAGCACTAAGGTTTAGGCCCGCCAAGATGGCAGCACTGCCGATGACAGGTGACGAATTTACATCTACTACGATAAAGAGGGCAGTACAGTGCTCTCTAGTTTAAAGATGGCGGATGACAGCTGTCAAAAATGCACGTGGCTGTCAAAAAGCACGTGGCTTTGTTTACCACACGCTAGTTAGGTTAAGTTGGTGCCACTAAGGTTTAGGCCCGTCAAGATGGCAGTACTGAGGTTAGCGATGCGTTGTTGTCTGTCAAAAAGCACGTGGCTGTCAAAAAACACGTGGATTTGTTTACCTCGCGCTAGTTAGGTTAAGTTGGCACTACTGAGGTTTAGGCCCGTCAAGATGGCAGGACTGAGGTTAGCGATGCGTTGTTGTCTGTCAAAAAGAACGTGGCTGTCAAAAAACACGTGGCTTTGTTTACCTCGCGCTAGTTATGTTAAGTTGGCACTACTGAGGTTTAGGCCCGTCAAGATGGCAGCAGTGAGGTTAGCGATGCGTTGTTGTCGATGACAGCTGTCAAAAAGCACGTGGCTTTGTTTACAAATTCAAATCTCCCGCCAAAATTCAAATTTCCCGCCAAAATTCAAATTTCCCGCCAGAATTCAAATTTCCCGCGGGAGGAGGCGGCCGAATCCCTGTATTATACTACTGAAGGTTCGGTCAAAGGAAGACAAGGGCCGCGAAGGTCGTGAATCAAAATATCTTTATTTGCAAATGAGGTGTCTACCTCGGTGGCAAATGGTGCACACCAAAATGCACACAGCTCATCCTTAATAAATTTATATTGTTTACAAAATTCTACTTACTTTCTGTACTTTCAAACATAGTCAACTCATATAACGTATGTGGAATTACTTCAAATAATACTATACAACTGGTATAAGATTAAAATTTACATTGCATTTATTTACTTATTTATTTTTTACCCATTTTGCAACCTAAGTAGCATAAAAACGACCTGCTGCGTCTTAACCAGAGCCCCTTTCGCCACCACTTTTCAGTGTTCCTGAAGGGCCTTCACAGCTACCGTAGCGGTCCCAGGACCCTCGATGTCCCCACTGTACTTCACCCCTACAGGCAGTCCCCTACTTCGGCTGTCCAAACTCCGTAGACCAGGGGATGGAATTAATTTATTCACACACCTTTTTTATTTACAATAACCTGCACTGGTCGATTGCCCTCTAACACTTAACTTATTTTCTCTGTTGCTGTTTATTCTCTTCTTGAATATCTGTACAGATGTTGGAAAAGGATCAAACACTACCCCTGGTAAATTGTTCCACTCCTTCACGCCGTTCCTAACGAATGAAAATTTATCCAAATCGCTTCTGCTAAAATTCCTTCTAATTTTACACTTGTGGTCAGTTCTGCCGATATAATTATTTTCCAACTGAAGCCTCTCACTTATATCTCCCCATGCTTCTCCTCCTGTATAGGCTCTATATAATCCTATAAGTCTAGTTTTCTCCCTTCTCTTACTTAAAGTTTCCCGCCCAAATTCCTCTAACATTTCTGATACACTACTTTTCTCCTGAAATTCCATGTTACAAATCGTGCTACTTTCCTCTGCACAATATCTGTTTCTTTTATTAGGTATTCTTGGTGAGGATCCCAAACACTGTTTGCATATTCCGCTAATGGATGAACCATACTTAAGTAACTTTTTCTTTTAATTCTTTATTGCATCCTTTAAGTAGCCTCATTATGACATGCAACGATCTGTATGCTTTCCCAACAGTGTCATCAACATGACCCTTCCAGCGCAAATTATTTTCAAATCTCACACCTAAGTATTTGCACTTACCATCTTTTGGGATAACTGCCTCATCCAAAGTATATTAAAATTCATTTTTAAAGCTCCTGTTTGTAAATGTTGTAACAGTTGATTTGCCTCCATTAACCTTCATAATATTTTCTTCAACCCATTGTTGGATACTCCCAAGGTCCCTTTGTAATTCTGAACAATCCTCAATGTTATTTATTTCCCTGTAAACAATTCTGTCTTCTGCATAAATCTTATTTTTGATGTTATATTGTTCCCTAAATCATTTACGTATATTAAGAAAAGTAACGGACCGATTATACTACCCTGTGCAATTCCCTTCCAAACTTTCTCTTCCTGTGATACATAATTTCCTACTTTGAATTTCTGAACCCTTGAATTTAGAAATGTTCTTACCCAACGTATAACGTCCAATCCTATTACCTCCAATATCTTTAATAATATTCCATGTTCGACTCTATCCAAGGCTTTGGAAAGATCTATGGCTATGCAACCTAACTGGCTTCCTGAATCCAAATGAACTGATATGTCCTGTTGAAATCCCACCAGATAAGGAGGGAATACTTCAAAAATAGTAGGTACCGGTACTTCATTCTCCTTCGAAACAAAATTCGTCATGGACCGATCAAATAATTCTGGTTTGAAATGTGCTGAACATATTCTGGTGTAAAGAGAAGGTATCCACTTTCCCTTCTAATGGCCTTAATCCACTCTGCTCTCCTTTCTTAATGAACAGGAAAGCTCAGGAAAAATTGTCGATAAACCAAAGGTCTAACCTAAAAATTCTTACAAAAAGTGGACGATGCTTCTGAGACTCCGAAATACAATGGAGGTAATATAATGTACTGTACTATATACCTATTACAAACCATACTTAGAATCTTGCCTGTGAAATGTTATTCCAGAAATATTTTTGTATTTCCGATTCTTGCAACCGTATGCACAACACGACATTGTAATAGCTACAACTAAATATTAGTATCTCTTTTATCTTTTAGCATGTCATACAGTGTTTGCATCTGAAGATTCCCGCAATTACAATTTGCATAGACTGTATTCACTTCAGTGAGCTGTGATAGATTTGACTATCAAAATAGAGCATGCGTTCTCGCGCCTATTTACGACTACGCTTCGTATGTAGACTATTACTGTACATATCGCATTAACAATTATATTTAAGAAATTATATCATTTATTTGGGTTTTAACTTAACAATATTGCAGTACTTCATTTATATATGTATTTGTTGATGAAGTTGTGTATAGAGGGCAGCACCTCGCTTCCGAGACTGTTTTCTGGCGCGAATGACTGACTAGGGACAAATACAGTAGAGAAAATACGCGATACTTCCGAATTTAGCCAAGACCGACTCCACTCCTCAGACCGTATTATTTAAAAAAATGCGGCCGAAGTAGCCGGATTGCTGGTATTAGCTAACACGAAAATATCACGTACATATTTTATAAACGGCGGTAATTTAACATGATAAATGTAACATCATAGGGAAAAATCACTTTTACACGTATGAAAACGCTTCGCCAACAAGTACGCACCACATATAATCAACTAAAATCACATATATTCTACTACAAAAGAACCAACAAGGTGATTATTTAGAAATTTCAATTCATCAAATAACGTTTTCTCTTATTTTTCACTTCGCTGGATAGATGAAAATACATATTACAGCTGTTAAAATGATATTTATAACATCATTTTGAATGTTTCAAAATAAATTAAGGTGCGAAATTCCTCGATTTATTCGTTCTCATGAGAACTGTGAAACATAACTTGTTACCTTAGTTTTGAAGTGGTGGAAAATTTCTTAAATTCAGCACCCAATGAATGGGAAGTACACCCGAAATAATAATGTTATTGGCTTTACGTCCCACTAACTAAATTTTTTACGGTCTTTGGAGACACTGAAGTGCTGGAATTTTGTCCTGCAGTAGTTCCTTTACGTGACAGTAAATCTACCGACACAAGGCTGACGTATTTGAGCATCTTCAAATACCACCGGACTGAGACAGGATCGAATCTGCCAACTTGGGGTTAGAAGGCCAGTGCCTTAACCGTCTGAGTCACTCAGCCCAAGTACACCGGAAATGATTATGTTAACCCAATGAACGGCCCTGGTAATGCTAACATATGGCATATGGCATAAGAGCACTTCACACAATGATAGTAATCTTAGTATTGAAACGTTCAGACACTAAAGATATAATAGGTTTTACCCATTAAAGTACATGAGTGCAAAAACTCTATTGACTCAACATTGATATTTAACCACATGGGCGACCTTCAGTTCGGTGCTGTCTGCTTGATAACAGATAACCACAGCATGAATCTGAAGGTGTTGGTAGTGTAAAACCCTACGTTACAAACCAGCTAATCCCTCTAAGTCACTATTTCTTCTGTGTAACAGTATACAGATTGCTTCATCTGTCACACTTATACGTTTTGTTATACCTTACTCCAAGATCCAGCCAAACATTTACGCAGTCAAAGCACAGATTATTGTAAAATACACTTGCATCTAAATCACTCGACATTTTGAAGCACATAGACACTGACGGAATAACACAATATCAGTTATATTCTATCTAAATTATCTTTCGAGGAACACGAATAGTTTGTAAGTAGAGAAATGGCTTCCCTAACCTCAGTCTTATTCTCAAAAGGAAGTATGCACGCTACAGTTTTCTCATGGACTTCAAAATAATCACGATGTATATTCCTAATCCACTTTTCTCTTAATGTTCTATTAAGTAGGAAAGGAATAGTTGTATGAGAGGCATTGCCATAGTTAGTCTAAAACCTGGTCCACCTAGTGCACTCATGTTCTTTAAAGGGTAAAAACAAGAACAAAACAAGCACATTCTCACATTACTGTGTATAATTACAGATCCTATGTGTCCACTGACTCATATACATACACTCGCACACTTATATTCCACAAAGAAACTAACATTTATCGTCAACTTTCATAAAATTACACCGACTACATAAGATATCAACAAACCAAGACAAATCCACATTTCCAACAATTCCGGCTACTCCATTCGCCATCTTTGAACGATCGACAGTAGCATTAATGTCTGAGGATTGAAGTCGGTCTTGATTTAGCCTTGTTAAAATGGGAGACAAGACGCAAGTGGCGTTCCTAGTGGCTTGACCAGAAAATTCGCGCTAAATTCAAATATCAATGGAAATGTATTTACGGAAATGTATAAATAAATTACGTCTAGAAATAAAGTGTTGCTTAGATATTAACTTCAAAATTGCTAAAGCAATTCTGGGTAAATGAATGAAGAATTATTTAAGAGGTTATTATTTAAAGACTGAAATTAGACATATAATAAAGATGTGAAATGGACTGCTGTGAAATTGCTTGATCTTTCATTTATGCATTACATTTTTACTTTTAAAATTCCTGCCTGAACGTTCACGGCTAGATTTTTCTTTTTTCTCATTTAAAAACATTGTATCATCATATTAAAACACTTGTCAACAAAAATATCGACGCATTCCCTACACACATGATTCAGTGAATTTACATTTAAGAGCTGGACAATTTTTCTTTTACCTTGAAGCCTACTAACAGAAAGAAAATCTACAAATTTAGCCTCAAAAACATTCAGATTTTCCCTATAAACAATACTTGCCATAATGCCATTACATTAGTGTAAACCAAATTTGCATAATCATTTTGTTTCAAAAAATATGTACATTTCTTAAATCACCCATATTTCCTTCAGTGCTTGACAACGCATTACGACATTCCAAATGGGGTAATTTGGAACACAACCAGCCACACTCGTATGAAAATGTATTTTCCTGAATTAAATCAAAACCACAGATCACACCTACAACAACACATCGGTATTGAAAGTTAACTACTGCACTATACAACAAAATTTAATATGCGTATTATATTTTAAGCCAGTTAAAATATGGGTAGAGCAGGTCAGAAAATTATGATGTACTATAAAAATCCCTTTGTCACTGGAAGAATAGATATGCAAACACAATATTACTTACATTTTCTTGTCACGAGGGAAACGGAAGAAAGACCGCGCATTCTTCTCTACTTCATAGTTACTGCAGCCAAACACAGCACATACCTTTCCCCTCATGTTGAGAGGAGATATCAAGGAATGACGCACGCTATTATTTAATTATATCAACTCACTGAAAACGCACAAATAACACCAACAATTTCACACACAAATACACGTGCTCTTATGACAGAATCAGTATTTCTGAGGTCAATCCGCTAGAGTGTGCTCTAATAGCTTACTCTCAATATCTCGCTGAGTGTCGCGTATTGTCCCTACTGTATTTGCTAGGGACGCTGGAGAGAAGCGCGACAGACATGCCGCGAGTAACATGTGGAGACAACAGTCTCATGAATTATGTAATTGCACAACAGTGCTAACATTTTTATGTTCAGTCAAACTATTGGCACAATTTTATTTACGTCTTTTCAAGTGTATTCTAGCGTTTTTTGTGTCAGTGCGTACCTCATATGTGTGAATGTATAATTGTATATGTACAGGCAGTACACACAGTAATTGAGTGTTTTAGTTCACGTATAACTGAATAAATCAGTGACTTATGTGCTCTTTATTTGTTACAAACGGTATTTTCTTAATAACATTTAAGTGGTCCTCCGAAAGTGTACTTTATTACGTGGTTATTATATGCGACCATCAGAGGTAAGGTTAGATCGTGAACATACAGTAATTTTAACTCGGTCAAACATTTTGGCCCTCCAAGCCGTATATTCGAGTTTTTCTTTTTATGTGACAACAAGCATAGTGCATTTACAGTGACTGGATTATGACGATAATACTGGGACATATGCATAAAAAATGTAGAACATTCTACAAGCACAAGCAATAAGTAAAAGCAAATGCTTTCAGCAAATACTGGCAAGTAAAAGCATTTGCTTAAATTGATATGAATAACCTTTTGTTTGTGCTGATTAGCAAGTGCTGCAAGTTTTTCCAGCATATGCTGACTCCTTAGAATATTCTAACTAGCATTTTCTAATCGCGCAAAGCATGCTGGTTGCCGATAAGAGATTTAGGTATTATTGAAACACGTGTTGACCGCCGTAAACATACGACTTTTGCATTCGGTGTTACTGGTGTTTACAGCTCGTCTCCATTTCCTGCAGTGCATATTCAGTGTTCTACGATGTCGTAGATATCAGAAACAGACGTAGAAATTGACGTAAATTTTCACTTCAATGATCAAACATTACCAGCGTTATTAAGTAAATCGCAAACTCTTTCGA
Source organism: Anabrus simplex (assembly GCF_040414725.1). Taxonomy (NCBI): domain Eukaryota; kingdom Metazoa; phylum Arthropoda; class Insecta; order Orthoptera; family Tettigoniidae; genus Anabrus; species Anabrus simplex. The sequence goes on from NC_090266.1 coordinate 1,001,740,070, forward strand.
CGAAAACAGCCAAATTACAAGCTGTTGAACAGTTACGCGAGAGTTGTGAGAAGAATCTCGGGTGGCATTTCACAGCAGATCAGGTGAAAAAAAGGATCCATAACATCAAGACCGAAGTGAAAACGAAGAGTGACAATAACAATAGAGAAAACAGGAAGATACAGTTGAAGAAATGGGAGGAGGAACTTCTAAATGTAATGGAAGGTGAAAAAATCCATCATTCACTCGTGTACCAGGTATGTCTATTAATTTTTTTAAAAAAACAATTTGCTTTACGTCGCACCGACACAGGTAGGTCATATGGCAACGATGGGATAGGAAAGGCCTAGGAGTGGGAATGAAGTGGCCGTAGCCTTCATTAAGGTACAGCCCCGGTATTTGCCTGGTGTGAAATGGGAAACCACGGAAAAACAAATTCAGGGCTGCCGACAGTGCGGTTCGAACCCACTCTCCCCCGGATGCAACCTCACAGCTGCGCGGCCATAACCGCACGGCCAACTCACCCGGTATTAAACTTTACTAGACTCGTTGATGAAATACTGTATCACTCCGCAAGCTGTGTAGTAATTAGAAAAAGAATCATTTGGCCTAACGTATTTCTTTCTTTTATGATTCAATCGTGTTGAGTTCATTTTATTAATCTGTAGATCAAGGTCCGTAATTCTATTTCATCAACATTTCAGGAGGATGTGCTGTAGGAGGAAGTAAGGAACACGCAGCTGATATCAATGATGATAGCATACCGCTACGGAGTACGACATCACCACCAAGAAAATACAATAAAATAAAGTTAGCTGCAGAGAATGAGGAGACAGAAAGACTTTCGATCGTAGAACTTCAGAGACTGGTGTTATTGGAATAGCTTAAGTTAGTTCGCATGCAACAACAGGAAGTAGAAGAACGGAAATTAGCGTCAGACTTAAACTTAAGTGAACAAACCTACAAACAGTTTGAATGATGTGTGGAACAGAAAATCAGAGAGATAAGTGTTGGTATTTGTATTCAACTGAGGCGAAATGATACAGTAGCGTACAAGATGAAGTGAATCACAAATAAATTTATAAGGATGTAAGAGTATGAGTTAAATGTAAAATACGAGCCAAACAGCTGTTAAATTTTCTTGTCATTTCCAGATAACAGTCTTCACTACTTTCATAGTTAATTTACAGCAACTTGTTCAAACAAAATATTAGCGATTACATTTCTTCTCTCTACACCACGTCTTCTCATGTCATCGTAACCATATTCTAGTTCACCCCCATCAAGAGCACCATCATCGTTTTCTTCAGTATAAACATTATCAAAATTGTCCTCGTCTCTTAAATGCTTAGAGACGTCGTTTTCTTCAGTATAAACATTATCAAAATTGTCCTCGTCTCTTAAATGCTTAGAGACGTTATGCAGCACAACGCAACAGATGATAATGCGTGAAATTTTTTGTAGAGAGATTCTGACATTGTTTGCTAGAAGAGGGAAACGTCTCTTCAGCTGTCCAAAACATCTTTCAATAATTACTCTGTATTGAGCATGCACGTCATTGTAATTTTCTTCTTGTGGATTTTGAGGGTTTCGGTAAGGAGTTAGCACCCAAGGTACAAGCCCGTAACCTGAATCACCCAACAGTATTGCAGCTCCTGCGTGGTCTTGCATCCTTCATACACACTTGACCTATTTCCTGTTGCTCCCTCTGGAGAATAGGGCCTTGGCGAAATTTCTCCACACAGTACGGTTCCTGGCCATTCTCTTCAGTTCGCTCCAGGTCTTGTCAACCTCTGCAATTTCCTTTTCGATCGTCCTCTTCCAGGTCTTCTTTGGCCGACCTCGCTTTCTGGTGCCTTGAGGGTTCCAGTCCAGCACTGCCCTCTCAACAGCTCCATCCGGCTTCCTTAATGTGTGGCCGATTCAGCGCCATTTCCTCTCCTTGATCTGGATGTCAATCGGCTGCTGATTGGTCATGGTTGTCGGGGCTACGACAGGGTATATATTATAGTTTGATATACCACAATGAAATAAAATGTACTATAATTGATAAGATAACGTTCGGTGATCAAACGTGCTTAATAAAATATAATAAGTAGGCTATAATGAGGAAAATCGCACAGTAAGGAAGGAACTAGGCCCATAAGAAGATGACCAGAATAACAGTGCAAAATAATATATAAATATATTTTAACAACCATAAGTTAACAACCAGTTAAAAATTTGGAAATGGAAGAAAAATCTAAAAAAGATGTGCCACATTTACAAAAGTATACAATATGCATCGAAACCAGAACCCTGAAAAGAAAAAGGACGCATGGGAAGGGAAAAGGGGACTAGGATGAGAAAGGATCTTCTTCACCGGGTAATTGAATAGTTTAGCAGTAGCAATAGATCATAAATGAGAATTGAGGAAGCTTTATTTTTGCAAATAGTCCGTAGCGCAGTTCATAAGTAGAAAGAGTCTATGTGAAAGTTTTAAAGCGAAGCATTGCCACTCGACTGAGTAAAGTATTTATAATAGGCAAATGCCAGAATGAGGGTAAAGTCCAAATGTAAACAAATGTGTTATAAGCCTTGCTCACCGAGTTGTAGCAGATAATGTCCAGCTGAAGTTGACATAATAGCACAGCACACAGTTGTTAGCGTGTGTAAATCCACCACTCCGCCATGAAAGCCCGACTCAAGTATGGATGGGCGGAGAGAGCAATTTAAAGAGGAAAGAAAGTTTCCAGAAACGAAGCGAAGGCTATACACACTAGCGAGTTCTAGAAAGAATAAAGTCACGTGGTGCACAGTACACAAGCACGGCAAAGTGTAGCACAGCTGACGTAATCAGTCGAGTTGACAGTAGGTGAGCAGAGTACATCATGCGGCGAGCGTAGAATTGAAACAAGCAGCGCCAAGCAAGGTAGGGAAACGTAGAGTATATGGGGAGATCGTAATATGGTCCAAAGATCTTCATTAGAGATTATGTCTGGCCACCTCACATTTGTTATGCCACGCAGACATCTATTTATAAACACCTGTAGCTGGTTATTGATCTGTTTTGTAACTTTCCATGTTTCACAGCCGTATAGAAGAATCGACTTTACATTGCTATTGAAGAGGCGAAGCTTAGTCTTCCTGGAAATGTTTCTATTCTTCCACACGGGATAGAGCTGGACAAACGCACCATCTGCCTTCCGGATACGGCTTCGAACATCCTCCTCTGCTCCCCCATCCGTTGTAACTATACTTCCAAGGTAGAGGAAGGATTCAACTCGCTCAATTTCCTTTCCATTTACTGTCAGGCTGGTCATGATATCCGAATTTATCCTCATCTCTTTGGTCTTATTTGTGTTGATCATGAGACCTGCACATTCTGCTTCTTTCTGCAACCTACTCAGTTTATCTTCTATGTCCCGGTACCGCTGCGCCATAAGACAAATGTCGTCTGCGAAGTCAAGATCTTCAAGCCTGTCTCTCATCCCCCATTGAACACCCCTCTTCCGTCCTCCTATTACCTTCTTCATCACACTGTCTAAGACCAGCAGGAACAGAGTGGGAGAAAGAACACACCCCTGTCTCACTCCAGACTTGACGTTTATCTTTTCTGTTAGTTTCCCTTCATGAAGAACCTGACACTCATACCCTTCGTACATCTCTTTTATGATGTTAATAATCTTTGATGGAATTCTGTATTCCTTGAGGGTCTTCCACATAATTCTTTGATTTACAGAATCAAAGGCTTTCTCAAAGTCCACGAATGTGAGGTAGAGGATACTCCGCCATTCCACACTCTGTTCTATGATGATCCGAAGTGTATTGATGAGATCCACACAGCTGCGATGTTGTCGAAATCCCGCCTGTTCCTTTCGAAGTCTTCTTTCTATTGAATCCTTTATGCGATTCAGGATGACTCGCGACAGCACTTTGCTTGGAGTGGAGAGCAAGATGATACCCCTCCAGTTGTTGCAGTTTGTTGTGTCCCCTGTTTTCGGTAACTTGACTATCAGCCCCTTCTTCCAGTCGGTCGGTATTTTTTCCTCTTTCCATATCTTCTCCAGCAATGGGTGAAGCAATTTGATTGCAGTATCAAGGTCTGCTTTCAGTATTTCCACTGGAATGTTGTCCAGACCTGGTGCCTTCCCGTTTTCCATTTGCTTCAATGCTGCCCGTATCTCACCCTGGGTTGGAGAGTCAAGGCCGATGCCTGGATCACCTTCTGCTTCTTCCTCACCTTCTTCTCCTTTCTGCTCATTTTCCAGTCCCACATCTCTATTAAAATCCTCTGCAAAGTGTTCCCTCCATCTACTCAGCTGCTGTTCGCACGTAGTAAGGATCTCGCCTGTCTTGCTCTTCACGGGCCTTTGAAATCTTGCGTCAGGAAGGGCATCCGGCTGTAAAACCGGTTATTGCGACTTAAAATATTGCGTCAGGAAGGGCACCCGGCTGTAAAACGGGACTAGGAGCGGGAGAGCAGCAGCCAGCTGCTTCCTAGTTTAGTTCAGGCGTTATGCCTTGCGAGTAGGTATGTACTAGCACCGTGTTTCAAATAAGCAGACTCTAGAGTTCCTTCCCAGGCCTTTCCAGGGCCCCGCTCCTCCTCCCGTCGTCAACAACGCATCGCTAACCTCACTGCTGCCATCTTGACGGGCCTAAACCTTAGTGTTACCAACTAAAAATTACTTGCGCGAGATTTGAATGGGTAAACAAAGCCACGTGGTTTTTGACAGCTATCATCGACAACAACGCATCGCTAACCTCACTGATACTATCTTGACGGGCCTAAACCTCAGTGATGCCAACTTAACCTCACTAGCGCGGATTTGAATCAGTAAACAAAGCCACGTGCTTTTTGACAGCTGTCATCCGCCATCTTTAATCAAGAGAGCACCGTGCTGCACTCTTTACGGCCTGCTGGTAATTTGAAAAAAATTTCGTCAGCTGTCATCCACCATCTTGCATCGCAAACCTCAGTGCTGCACTCTTTGCCTACTTAAATTTGAAATGTGGTGGAGAGCAATTTGACAGTAGCCATCTTTAATCAACAGAGCACCGTGCTGCCCTCTTTAACTACATACCTTTGAAATGTGATGGCAGATAATTTGAAAAATGCTTTTTTGACATCAGCCATCTTTAATCAACAGAGCATCGTGTTGCACTCTTTAGCAACTTACCTTTGAAATGTGGTGGCGGAAAATTCCACGTGCTCTTGTTTGGAAACAAATCAACGTGCTTTTTTGACAGCTGTCATCCGCCATCTTTAATCAAGAAAGCACCGTGCTGCACTCTTTAGCTACTTAGATTTGAAAAGTGGTGGATGTGACTTCAACGTGCTCTTATTTGGAAACAAATCCACGTGCTTTTTGACAAGCACCCATCTTTAATCAACAGAGCATCGTGCTGCCCTCTTTAGCTACTTACCTTTGAGGCGGACAATTTGAAAAAATTCTATTTGACAAGCTGCCATCTTTAATCTACTACAGATCACCGTGCTGCTATACTTTTGAAATGCAGTGGTGGTAGTAACTGTTATCCGCCATCTTGCATCGCTAACCTTAGTGCTGCACTCTTTACGGTACTGCCATTGAAAAGAGGTAGCGGTAATTTCTACGTGCTTTTTTGACATCCAGCCATCCTTTAAATCTTGCGTCAGGAAGGGCATCCGGCTGTAAAACCGGTTATTGCGACTTAAAATATTGCGTCAGGAAGGGCACCCGGCTGTAAAACGGGACTAGGAGCGGGAGAGCAGCAGCCAGCTGCTTCCTAGTTTAGTTCAGGCGTTATGCCTTGCGAGTAGGTATGTACTAGCACCGTGTTTCAAATAAGCAGACTCTAGAGTTCCTGAACAAGGAAAAATATCGGGAGTGTGTTTTACTAAAACGTTTTATTAGAGTAAGCTTGAAGCAAGCTTACACACAAGCTACATAAAGTCGACCAGCAGATAGGCACTGCTAGAATGTGATGCTTCATCTAGTTTCGCCGAGTACGAAGTTTACTTCTTACGTACAGTCCGCATCAAAATTAACAGCGGCAGCTTGTCGGGTTGAGTTGAGTAGCTCAGAGGCGTTGGCCTTCTGGTTCAATCGCGGCTCAAATACGTCCGCATGCAGAACTTCTATATTTCGGCACCTCGGCGCCTCGTGTTGTTCTTACCCTAGCTCAAAGATCGCTAACAGGCAGGGGATACCGTAGATGTGGTCTTAGCTTAGTGCCCGAGGATCGCAACTCAGCTCAGCGCCCCATGTAAACCTACAGGCAAGGGATACCGTAGATGATGACTCCCTCTCTTTTGCTCAGCTCAGCCCACTTCTACCTACCTACAGGCAGGGGATACCGTAGATGTTGGCTTAGCTCAGTGCCCCTGAGGATCGCAACTCAGCTCAGCGCCCCGTCTACCTACAGGCAAATGATACCGTAGATTAGGCTTAGCTCAATGCCCGAGGATCGCTCCTCAGCCCAGCGTCCCTGTCTACCTACAGGTAAGGGATACCGTAGATGATGATTTCTTGTATTTTGCTCAGCTCAGCGCCCCGTCTACATACTTACAAGCAGCTCCCTCCCTTTTTACGCAGCTGAGCGCCCTTGTCTACTTACAGGTAGGGGATACCGTAGATGCGGTCTTAGCTCAGTGCCCGAGGATCGCTTCTCAGCTCAGCGCCCCTGTCTACCTACAGGCAAGGGATACCGTAGATGATGACTCCCTCTCTTTTTACTCAGCTCAGCACCCCTGTCTACCTACGGGCAGGGAATACCGTAGATGTGGTTATAGCTCAGTGCCCGAGGATCGCTCCTCAGCTCAGCACCCCTGTCTACTTACAGGCAGGGGATACCGTAGATGTGGTCATAGGTCAGTGCCCGAGGATCGCTTCTCAGCTCAGCGCTCCTGTCTACCTACAGGCGAGGGATACCGTAGATGGCGACTTCTTCTCTTTTTACTCAGCTTAGCACCCTGCTAAGTACAGGCAGGGGATACCGCAGATGTAGTCTTAACTCAGTGCCCGAAGATCGCAACTTAGCTCAGCGCCCCGTCTACTTACAGGCAGGGGATACCGTAGATGTGGGCTTCTTGCTTATCTTAGTGCCCCCGTTTAAGTTCAGAGGTCGAGGATCGCGCGCTGGCTACCCTAGGTTCGATCCGCTAGTATAATACATCAGCCTGCAGAACTCCTAAATTCCAGCACCTCGGCATCTTCGAAAACAGCAGGTTCGATCCTGGCTTAGTCTGATAGTGCTTAAATACGCTAGGTTGCAGAACTCCTAAATTCTGACACCTCAGCGTCTCTAAGTTCGATCATAGCTTAGTCTAAAGGTACTCGGAAGAACTCTTGTTGCATTAACAACTGTAGTGCGGACGTTACAACTGTAGTGCAGACGTTTGCAAATTACACATCCGCTTAGTAACAAGCTGCATATTTACTTGGTGTAGTCTGTGCTCGCAGTTCTCCGTGCGTGTGTGCAGCCTCTACTTTATCGCCGTTCGTCTAGTGTAAAGCAAAAGGTAAGATTAATTCCTTGAATATTATTATTGTTATTATTATTATTATTATTATTATTATTATTATTTACGATTTCTTTTTTCTTTGTTTTTAGGAAATGACTGTCTGCTGTGAATATTATTCTAGTAACCATTCTTCAGTTTGCAGCTTTCAACTTAAGGTAAGCCTAAACTGTTGGTTAGTGTTTGCATTTTTGTTCGAAAGCAACTTCTACGCTAGCTAATAAACCAACTTATCCTTTCATATCCTATTAACACTATGTGCTTTCGCGCTAGGCAATAAAGTTCTTTTATTTAACTTAGTAAAGAAGGCTAGGCTAGCTGACTTGCCCTTTCATATCCCATCATCACAAGTGCTTTCACGCTAGGTAATAAACATCTTCGAGTTGCATGTTTGTAAAGATAGCTAGGCTAGCTGACTTGCCCTTTCATATCCTATCATCACTATGTCTGAGGCAAGTGCTCTGTGTGTAAACATGAGAATGTGCTAACGCTACTTTCAGACAGTTACTGTTAACAAACTAACTTACCCTTTCCTATCCTATTATCACAAGTGCTTCTACGCTAGGTAATAAACTTCTTAGAGTTGCATGTTTGTAAAGATAGCTGGCTAGCTCACTTGCCCTTTCATATCCTATCATCACTATGTATGAGGCAAGTGCTCTGTGTGTAAACATGAGAATGTGCTAACGCTACTTTCAGACAGTTACTGTTAAAAAGCTGACGTACCCTTTCATATACTATTATCACAAGTGCGTCTACACTAAGCAATAAACATCTTCGAGTTGCATGTGTTTTTAACTTAGTAAAGATAGGTAGGCTAGCTGGCTTACCCTTTCATATCATCACAAGTGCTTCCATGCTAGGCAATGAAAATCTTCGAGTTGCACGTTTGCAAAGAAGGCTAGGCCAGCTGACTTACCCTTTCATATCCCATCATGACTATGTGCGTTGCAAGTGTTTCTACGCTAGGTAATAAAGGACTTTGATTTAACTTAGTAAAGAAGGCTAGGCTAGTCGACGTTCCCTTTCATATCCCATCATCACTATGTATAAGGCAAGTGCTCTGTGTGTAAACATAAGAATGTGCTAACGCTACTTTCAGTTACAGTTAACAAACTAACTTACCCTTTCCTATCCTATCATCACAAGTGCTTCTACGCTAGGTAATAAAAATCTTCGAGTTGCATGTTTGTAAAGATAGCTAGGCTAGCTGTTAACAAACCAAGTAACTTTTGTAGCCCTTTCCTATCCTATCATCACTATGTGCGATGCAAGTACTTCTACGCTACATTCATATATTTTTGTTCTTTTCTAGGTACATCAAGAGTATTATCTTCGACATTTATTCCAGTTACAGGCTTGAACGTGCACATTTTATTCATCCGAGTAACAGTTTGCAGTCAGCAGCGTGTACATTATAAGGTATGTTTCGAACTTTTTTTATCGATCTTATATGTTTACATTGTTCTTTTAATCTAAAAATAGTATTCCGCTTTTTTGTAGAAAAACTATGGAGAAGATTAACGAGATATGTCATATTTCAACTCCAACTACCAAACCGCTGACAAGTCTACCGCTATATGAGCAATTTAAAGTGATTTCACTATGAAGATTAAAAACGAAATTTGGAGAAAGATATTTATGCGTCTGCAAAGACTTTCAAGTTTTTCTACCCAATAGATTTAGTGTGCTAACTGATTTAGAAATAGAAGAACTAAATCAACGTTCTATTTGCATTATATATCGCGGAATAGAGAACAAATCTTGTGTTATTAGTTTTGTTGATGCGTAATAAATGAGGAAACTATACATACATGTTTTATTGTGTTAGATCGCAATTCTTTGCTATAATGTTTTTGTAGAAAAATTTGCTGTTTATGGATATAGCGCTTAATCTAAACCTAAATAACAAATTAGTCGACTTTGTGTGCAGCTTAAAATTAAGTTTCTTATCGAATGGTTTCTTCAATATAGCTTTGTTAATTGCATAGAAACAAAAAATGTGATGAAAGAATTTTGTGCGTCTGTCAGGGCTTCGATGTATTTCTATCCGGTGTGTTATACGAAATTTAGTTTTTCTTATTAGTTAGCTCAAAACAACTGCATGCTCTTGTTGACGGCCCTAATCCGACAGACCTAGTTATTAGCAAGTGTTGTTTTTCAATATTCACTATCAAACAATCTAAGTTTCGTATCGATTGGTTGACTGATATGGCATTTTTCGCAACAGCATGTATTGTAGTGCCAGAATTTTGTCCTGCAAGTATTGTTTCTTTAATATTCGCTATCAAATATTCTAAGTTTTATGTGTCCTAGAGTTTGCAATAAAACATTCTGCAAGTTTAACTTTTTTCTTAGAAAGCATGCGTTTTGTTGCTCTTCTTACGTTTTTATATTAGCGCGTTCTGCTTAGTCGGTTTCTTGATTATTGCATGCCTATAACACTAGAAAAAAGCAAAAGATGTACGTTAGCCGTTTACACCTCGCGATGTACTTACCTCTAGAAATGCTCTATGTAAACATTTTGTATACGATCGAACAAAATATATGTTTATTGCCTCCTCAAACGTGTACAGGATAGCGATTCCCTTACTAGTATTCTGTAGGGCTCACAGCATCAACTAAAACTCGTACATACAAGAATTTTCATTATTAATTGTATGATAAATCTTGTACATACTAGAATTGCATCGAAAAAGGAAAAGTACGCAAATATTACTACGATAAAACATGTACATGCAAGATGTAAATAAATAATGTAGAATTAGCATATTCTTTTATTTTAGATTATGTATTACCTTCTCCTCCTCCTGCTCCTTATTTGCAAGATAAAATTTTGTTGAATACTATATCACTCGAGGAAGAATAGTAAGTATGTCAAGAAAGAAAATGTTTAGCAGATTCGTAAGAATGTTATCGTCTTAGAAGAGCAGCTTAGTAAGTATGTTGAGAAGAGATTTTTTTCTAGACAGTGTTTGATTCTAGTCTTGCAATGCAGTGTTCTACAACATTGAACTATATAGAGAAACCTCCCAGTAGGGTGTATTTGCATGCGATATTGTTATACATCCGGGTGTCTCCTGGGCAACGGACTAGGAATCTTCCTAGACGGCTGATTCTCTCACACCAGAAGTAACAGAGTTATTTAATATGAGATCCAACAAACGGTTCTTTTCAGAACCAACCTTAACAGTCATTTCTGTTAACATTGAAGGCATAACATCTTGTAAAGAACAACTTTTGTATGAACTTTGTCGCGACAAGCAGTGTGATGTTCTATGTGTTCAGGAAACACACAGAGATATGAAGCAGAAACGCCCATTTGTTCCTGGCATGAAACTGATCGCTGAAAGACCACACGCTCTGTATGGAAGTGCCGTTTTTGTGAAGCCGAACTTGGAAGTCAGAAGTGCTTGCCAGTCAGATGAAAACAATATTGAAATTATCACCGTTGAACTAAGTAACTGTGTAATCACCTCAGTTTATAAACCACCTGCAGCAGAATTTTCCTTCATTCCACCCCACAATTTTGATAAAAGTAAAGCCTCCATTGTTATAGGTGATTTCAACAGTCACAGTCATGTATGGGGTTACGCACATGAGGACAAGAATGGTGAGACAGTTCTGTCGTGGGCTGAAAATTTTCAACTCGCCCTCATCCATGATAGCAAACTCTCTCCTTCTTTTAACAGTGGAAGATGGGGACGAGGCTATAATCCAGACCTCCTTTTTGTTAGTGATAGCATTATGCATACATGCACCAAAGCAGTATGTCCACCAATTCCAAACACACAACATAGGCCCATCATGTGCCAAATCTTGCCACCAATAAGACCTCAAGAAGTCCGTTTTAGGCGAAGATACAACTTTAAGAAGGCTGACTGGGCAAGATTTTCCAGCATACTGGATGAGAAGATTCTGAGCATCGCTCCTGTTCCTGAAGAGTACGACAAGTTTGTTGACATCGTCCAATTTTCTTCAAGGGCATCAATTCCAAGAGGTTGCAGAACCAGTTTTATCAAAGGCATTAAACCTGAAACGGCCACTTTGCTAGAAGAATATTACAAGAAATATGAACTTGATCCTTTTAGCGAAGAAACATCAATCCTTGCACAAAGCGTTCTTTCCTCAGTATCACTGGCTAAAAGGGATGAGTGGATAAAATTAATGACAGATTGTGACATGAGCAAGAGCAGTCAGAAGGCCTGGAGACTTTTACGTCGTCTCAATAATGACAATACCCAAGCCAGCACATATGCTAATATAAAGGCAGATCAAATTGCCCATCAGTTGCTAGTAAATGGAAAATCAACCCGATCTAGAAAGCTAGATAAGAAACCAATAACACGGAAGCCAAACCATGAGAGCAACATACTATCTCCACCATTTACTGAAGCTGAACTGGAATCAGCACTGAGGAAGTTGAAATTGGGAAAAGCAGCTGGACTAGACGACATTCGAGTAGAGCAGATCAAAAATTTTGGTCCTGTTACGAGGCGATGGCTACTGGAATTAATGAATATCTGTGTCCAAGAATGCAAGATTCCCAAAATCTGGCGGAAGGCTAGAGTCATTGCTATCCCTAAACCAGGCAAAGATCGGCTGGATCCCAAAAGCTATAGGCCTATTTCCTTGCTCTGTCACCTGTACAAGGTCCTGGAGAGGCTCATTCTTGAGCGACTGATAGGAAAGGTGGAGTCGTCTCTTATACCACAGCAAGCTGGATTCCGAGAAGGAAAAAGTTGCACATCACAGGTATTAAAGTTGACACAGCATATTGAGGATGGCTTTGAGAATCAGCTCATTACAGGCGCTGTCTTCATTGATCTTTCTGCAGCTTATGACACAGTCAACCATTGGCTTCTTCTAACAAAATTGTATGACATCACCAAAGATTTCCATCTAATGTGCAACATTAAAAATATTCTCCAAAACCGAAGATTCTTTGTGGAATTTCAGGGAAAAAGAAGCAGATGGAGAACACAGAAGAATGGGTTACCGCAAGGCAGTGTGCTCGCACCACTGTTATTCAACATCTATACTAACGATCAGCCTCTACCTGAAGGTACCCAGAGTTTTATCTATGCTGATGATTGTGCAGTCACTGCTCAGGCCAACTGTTTTGAAAAGGTAGAACAGACTTTATCCAAACCTCTGAAAGAATTTACGAACTACTACAATGAAAATGACTTGAAGCCAAATCCTGCCAAACCTCATAGCTGTGTATTTCATCTCAATAACAAAAAAGCAGCTAAAACCTTACAAATCACCTGGGAAGGAATCCCTCTTCAACACTGTTCGACTCCAAAATATCTGGGAGTGATTCTGGACCGTACGCTTACGTATAAGAAACATTGCCTAAACGTGAAACAAAAAGTGTCTGCCAGAAACAACATAGTGCGGAAACTTCGAGGCACCACCTGGGGAGCTCACCCTTGCACTGTGAGAGCAAGCGCGTTAGCACTGTGCTACTCCACTGCTGAGTATGCATGCTCCGTGTGGCATAAGTCCAGCCATGCCAAAAACATAGATGTAGCACTAAATGACACCTGCCGTATTATCACAGGTTGTTTAAGACCTACTCCCCTAGATAAACTCCACTGTCTCGCTGGTATAGCACCACCCGAAATCCGACGTGAGATTGCTGCTGGGCATGAGAAAAGCAAGGCTATGACTATGGAAGCCCATCCTTTGTATGCCTGTCAACCAGCACATCCTAGGTTGAAATCAAGAAAGAGCTTCTTGACAACCACTGAAGCTCTTAAAGGAACACCACAACAAGCAAGAATCTCAATGTGGCGGGAAAAATGTCAACATTTGAGAGAATGGATGGTTCCAAAGGAAGAACTTCCTCCTGGACATTCTGAACAGTGGACAACATGGAAGGCTCTCAATCGATTACGCTCCAGCACCACGAGATGCAAGACCAACCTGCAGAAATGGGGCCTTCCTGTGGATACAGTTTACTGCAAGTGTGGTACTAAGCAGACTAACGAGCATCTTCTACTGTGTCCATCTTCTCCAGCCACTTGTACCATTAAAGATCTAATGAGGGCAACTCCAAATGCGCTTGTCGTGGCCAATTTTTGGTCAACCAATGTTTAAAATTTCCTTGTTTAATTTTTGTCTCTCTTACTTTGTACTTCTGACACGATAAATAAATAAATAAATAAATAGTATGTATATGTTTTCGAACGGTAGGATGTGTTCAAATCTAAACTTGCACAAGGATGCTGTTACTGCACACTCTTGCTTTTGCAATGCATGTTCGATAGAGATGTACCTTGACAGAGGAGGAGGAAGAAGAGCAGCTTAGTAAGTATGTTGAGAAGGATTTTTCTTTCTAAACAGTGCTTGATTCTAGTTTTGCAATGCAGTGTTCTACAACATCGAACTATAGTATGCGATTCTAGTTCTAATATGTTTTAAACAGCAGTATGTGTTCAAGTCTAAACATCTATTATGCAATTAGGCGATATGCATAAAGGTATCCTCAGACATGCTGTATCGTGTACCATGTCCTATTCTAGTCTTAATCATCTATTTAGTTTTTGAACACATCAATTAATGTTCTGATTACATATTGAAGTTAACGTTATCGAGTACAGTGTTCGATTCTAGTCTTGTTATGTTTAAATCTGATCTTCCTAGAACAAAGGTATCCCTTGACATGTTATAAACACATGTAGTATCGGGAACAGTGTTCTATTCTAGCCTTAATCACTTATTTAGTGTTCTTAACACACCAATCAATGTTCTAATCACATGTTAAAGTCAAGAACATCAAGTGTAGTGTTCGTTTCCCGTCTTGTTATATTTTAATCTAAACTTCTTAGAACAAAGGTATCCCTTGTCATGTTCTAAACACAATATGTATCGAGCACAGTGTTCGATTCTAGTCTTGGTAACTTATGTAGCGTTCTAAACACATCAATTAATGTTCTGATTACATGTTGAAGTTAACGATATCGAGTACAGTGTTCGATTCTAGTCTTGTTATGTTTTAATCTGATCTTATTAGAACAAAGGTATCCCTTGACTAGTTCTAAACATATGTTGTATCAAGGACAGCGTTCGTTTCTAGTCTTGATCACTTATTTAGTGATCTGAACACACCAATCAATGTTCTAATCACATGTTGAAGTTAACAACAACTAGTACAGTGTTCGATTCTAGTCTTGTTATGTTTCAATCTGATCTTCTTAGAATAAAGGTATCCCCTGACATGTTCTAAACACATGTTGTACCATGTTCGATTCTAGTTAGTGTTCTCAACACATCCATCGATGTTCTAATTACATGTTGAAGTTAACATCGATTTTAGTCTTGTTATGTTTCTTTTGTAATCCGCAAGTCTAGTCATGTACAATGATGTTATCGCTGCACACTCACGCCTTGGCGATGCATGTTCGATAAAGCTATAACTTGACAGAGGATAAGGAGCGGAGGAGGTAGGGGAGGAGGTGGAGGTAGTAGAGGAGGTAGCTATAACAGCCACTGCTATCTTGTGTAGTAACCTCTAAGTAGTAATTAGCGTCGGGAGGGGTACCTTGTTGTATGGTCTCCTTCAAGATGGTAGATGAGAGGTTAGGTTCGCAAATGCATTAAAGTTGATGATAACTAACGGAATTTCAAATCATCCGCCACCACAATTCAAAAGTAATAGCTAAAGATAGCAGCACGGTACTCAGTAGATTAAAGATGTCAGCTGGATAGAATTTCAAATTCCCGCCACCACATGTTACATGTATGTAGCTAAAGATAGCAGCACGATGCTTTGTTAATTAAAAATGGCTGATGCCAGCGGACCGAATTACCCGCAAGATAGCAGCACGGTGCCCTCATGATTAAAGATGGCGGATGACAGCTGTCAAAAGAGCATGTCGAATTTTTCAAATTACCCGCCGCCTACATTTGAAAGGTAAGTAGCTAAAGAGTGCAGCACTGAGGTTTGCGATGCAAGATGGCGGATGACAGCTGACGGAATTTTTTTAATTTACCGTTATTGCCGTAAGGAGGGCAGCAATAAGGTTAGGGATGCAGGATGGCGGATGACAGCTGTTACGTAGAAATTGCTCGCCACCACATTTCAAAGGTAAGTAGCTAATGAGGGCAGCACTCGGGTTAGCGATGCAAGATGGCTGCTGTCACCTGTCAAAAAGCACGTAGGTTCGTTTCCAAACAAGAACACGTGGAAATTACCACCATCACATTTCAAAAGTATAGCAGCACGGTGCTCTGTAGATTAAAGATGGCAGCTAGTCAAAAAGCATTCTTCAAATTATCCGCCTCAAAGGTAAGTAGCTAAAGAGGGCAGCACGATGCTCCCTCGAGTAAAGATGGCAGCTTGTCAATAAAGCACATTGCCCTCTACCACATGTTAAGTGGTGAGTACCTAAAGAGGGCAACACGGTGCGCTGTTGATTAAAGATGGCGGGTGACAGCTGATGGATTTGTCCGCCACTACGATAAAGATAGCAGCACGGTGGTCCCTTGATTAAAAATGGCTGCTGTCAAAATAAGCACATTACCCACCACCACATGTCAAAGGTAAGTAGCTAAAGAGGGCAGCACGATGCTCTGTTGATCAAAAATGGCGTATGACAGCTAACGAAATTGCCCGCTACTACGTGCTTAAGGTAGTAGCCATAAAGATAGCAGCACGGTGTTATGTTGATTAAAGATGGCGGATGACAGCTGTTACGTAGAAATTGCCCACTACTACGATAAAGATAGCAGCACGGTGCTCTGTTGATTAAAGATGGCTGCTTGTCAAAAAGCATTTTTCAAATTATCCGCCACCACATTTCAAAGGTATGTACCTAAAGGGGGCAGCACGGTGCTCTGTTGATTAAAGATGGCTGCTGTCAAAAAGTATTTTCAAATTATCCGCCACCACATTTCAAAGGTATGTAGCTAAAGAGGGCAGCAAGGAGGTTTGCGATATAAGATTGTGGATGCCAGCTGACACAATTTTTTTAATTACCAGGAGTGTCGTAAAGAGTGCAGCACTAAGGTTTGCGGTGCAAGATGGTGGATGACATCTGTCATAAAATCACATGGAATTTAAATTACCCACCACCACATTTCAAATGTATGTAGTTAAAGAGGGCAGCACGGTGCTCTGTTGATTAAAGATGGCTGCTGTCAAATATAATTTTTTCAAATTGCCCTCCACCACATTTCAAAGGTAAGTAGCTAAAGAGTGCAGCACTGAGGTTTGCGATGCAAGATGTTGGATAACAGCTGACGGATTTTTTCAAATTAGCAGCAGTGCCGTAAATAGTGCAGCACGGTGCTCTCTTGATTAAAGATGGCGGATGATAGCTGTCAAAAAAGCACGTGGCTTTGTTTACTGATTCAAATCTCGCGCTAGTGAGGTTAAGTTGGCACCACTGAGGTTTAAAACCATCAAGATAGCAGTGAGGTTAGCGATGCGTTGTTGTGGATTATAGCTGTCAGAAAGCACGTGGCTTTGTTTACCCATTCAAATCTCGCGCAAGTAAGGTTTAGTTGGTAGCACTAAGGTTTAGGCCCGTCAGGATAGTAGCAGTGAAGTTAGCGATGCGTTGTTGTCGATGACAGCTGTCTAAAAAGCACGTGGCTTTGTTTACCAATTCAAATCTCGCGCTAGTAAGGTTTATTTGGCAGCAGTGAGGTTAGCGATGCGTTGTTTTCGATGCCAGCTTTAAAAAAGGACGTGGCTTTGTTTACAAATTCAAATCTCGCGCTAGTAAGGTTTAGTTGGCACCACTGAGGTTTAGACCCGTCAAGATGGCAGCAGTGAGGTTAGCGATGCGCTGTTGTCGACGCGAGGAGGAGCGGGACCCTGGGAAGGTCCCCCGGGAGGAGGAGCGGACCCCTGGGAGCCGGAGGAGGAGGCGGCAGAATCCCTGACTTTATCTACTGCTGACGAAATCAATGGTTCTACTAACAGTACTTTGATGCACACCCCTATCTTCTCCTATCCCAACTTGGAAACGTAGATCGCCAACAAATCGAAGAAATATCTGCATTCGTTCCTTCGATATTAACGCACCACCACGCTGCTCGTCGCTTTCTCCCAAGAAAGAGCTCGAGATAAATTCAACATTTTCTTCGTTAAATCTGGTCAAATGTTTATATGCACATTCATCACTACGCCGTCTGGGATTATAGAGTTTCCTGCGTTGGATATTCACAATTTGCGCCATTAAATCAACCAGAAGACAACACGAAGTCGTCACAGAACAAACTTCAAGCTAACTGAGAGTAGCTTGGTAAATCTAAAGCAAATGGTTGCGTAGTAGTAGCACATACTAGGTTTTATTCATGTAGAATTCAGCATTTGCAGGAAAATTAAGCAAATGCTTGCTAGCAAGTAAATACCAGTCAGTAAAGCAACTGCTAGATTATTTTATTCATACTTATTCTAGCATATGCTTACAAAGGAGGTGGGAAAAGCATTTGCTAGACTTTATGCATACGTCCCACTGTGTGATGTATCGTGGTGCAATTTATGACGCAAGTCGCCACATGGCTGATTTACGCGCGATCTCACGCCGCTAAATGAGAGCTACCAACCGCGCCGGTCAAATCTTCCGTGCTGTGGAACGTACAACCTGTGGACTGTTGGCAGGAGCAACCCTGAGTCGTGTGAAGATGGCTCCCTGATGACAACAACAATTTCCCACATCTTACAAGGTCATATCCAATTCATATCTTTATTTATATCCTTTCATTATGGCAGAGGAGAGTATTACAATTCTAATACGCAAACGAGGTGTAATAAAGGGCAGCGTGACACGTATTAAAAACTTCGTAGTTGGGTTTAACAGTGAGCAGGGAATTATGGCTATTATCTCTCGTAGAGAAAGCTTAATTGCGGTCTCCACTGATTAACATTTAACACCAACATGTTAAATTTAACATGTTACAATTGACATGCATATTGTGATTTTGTCTTCCAATTGACTTTGCGTGTTAAGTCAGAACGTTGAGCTAAACACTTTTAACATGTTGGCGTGTTCTCCGCTCCAAGTGGAAAACATGTCAAGTCAATTCGTTGTTCGTGAGATGTCGGCACAGATTCGGCAAATTCCGTGCTGTTTCCATTCCAACAGATAGCCTAAACGACACAAACGACGTACTTCTCGGGAGGTGGGATTATAGTTCCAACACTCCGCAATACTCATTCTCCTTTTTATAAGTTATAAGCTACAAGTGCAGTACTCGCACGTTTGTCGTTCTCTCTGCACTATACCGGTACTAAAATTTATAGTCAGAAATGGAGTGGAGCAAGGAGATTACTCTGGACTTAATTAATTTTTTTACCGTAATAGAAAGGTCTTGTTTGTGGGATGTCTCATCAAAGGAGTACAGAGATAAAGCGAAGAAAGCAGTCATTTTCCAGGAACTCGAAATTATCTAAAAATTCCCACGAGAGCATCGGGTAAGAAAACTAGCGTCCCTCCACTCCCAGTACAGTACAGTCAAGAATTGTAAAAATTTCAGAAAAGTCGGGGGCGGCAGCGGACGAAGTTTATACTTCAAAGTGGTTTGCTTTTGAAGCAATGAGCAGGATGAAGGGAAGAAATGTGCCTAATAAAACGGCATGTCTAAATCATAACAAGAAACAATAGTGGCAATAACAAAGGCCAAATACTCTTCATCTTTTCCTTTTTTCTTTTTGCTAGTGGCTTTACGTCGCACCGACAACGATAGGTCTTTTTTTGCTATTGGCTTTACGTCGCACTGACACAGTAGATTTTATGGCGCCGATGGGATAGGAAAAGCCTAGGATTTCGAAGGAAGCAGCCATGGCCTTAATTAAGGTACAGCCCCAGTATTTGCCTTGTGTGAATATCGGAAACCATGGAAAACATTCTTCAGGGCTGCCGACACGCTCACAGCCGCGTGTTCCTAACCGCATGGCCAACTCGCCCGGTAATCCTCTTCATCTGAATACATTGTCCTTGTTTGAAAATACTAGACACCACCTAAATGTATTACAACAAATTGATATAATGAACTACCTGTATATAGAAAAGGGAAGTCAAGTTTAACATGTTTATTAAGTGTGGACACAGTGTTAAATGAAACAGTTTTCAACATTTAACGTTTAACATGTTGTGGTGTCAGCAGTAAACATTTAACACTTTTAACGTTTAACATGTTGTTGTTAAATGTTAATCAGTGGAGACCGGCCTCTTAGAGGAACTGAAACAAAAGTATGAGGACATTCAACCCCAACTAGAAATCAGTGAGGAGGGTGAAACATACGAAGCGGATAGAGAATTATTTGAAGACACATATCATCAGACAAAGGTCGACATAGACAGAATAATCACCCAGCATGAAATAACAGATCTTTCCAGACACAGCAGTCAAAGGAATATCTCAGTAAGAAACAATTCAAATGGGGCCCACATCAAATTACCTACTATTACACTGAATCCATTTGGAAGCGAGAACGAAAACTGGAGGGGATTTCACGATTCTTTTGTATCTATGATCCATCACAATCAAGATTTGCACGATATTCAGAAATTTCATTACTTAATTCGCAGTTTAAGAAACGAACCTCTTTCATATGCACAAAGTCTCCCTCTATCTGCTGGAAACTACAGCATAGTTTGGCAAAGGTTAATAAGCAGGTTTTAAAACAACAAATTAATTTCTTCATTTCACATTAAACGGATATTAGAGCAAGACTCAATCCAGAAAGAGAATGTCAGCTCCCTAAGAGAGGCTATAAATACAAGTCAGGCCAATGTGAAGGCATTACAGGCCCTTGACTTAGATGTTTCAAATGAAGATTTATTAGTGTCACAATTGTTAATCTAAAAGCTAGACCCAGCGACTAGGAAGGCATGGAAAATACACACTTCAGGTCCTGAGTTAGAATCTCTGGAGGCGTTGTGGACATTTGTAGAAAAGAGATGTTTAGCACTTGAGGCAATCAAGCCGGGTACTCAAGTTCAACAGATTAAACAATCGATTAGAACTACACCCAAACATGAAGTAAGCAATGAGCATGCTAGTGTTAATTACCAATGTGTACTCTGTAAGGTCTCACATTACCCATATAAGTGTGAGTCCTTCAAAAGGCTCAATGTCCATGAGAGACATAATGTCGTGAGAAATTATAAATTATGCTTTAACTGCTTGAGCAATAATCATAATGTCGATCAGTGCCAATCAGGCTCTTGCAAGATATGCGGAAGATATCATAATTCCCTATTGGATGATGACACCGGACATTACCGCAGTAGGCCAATGCTTAGATCACAGGAAACAGAGAGGGAACACAGCTCGCGCCACGCAGTAGCTAATCACACAACCCGTTCAAGAGCTGTTACTTACTGCGCTGTCAAGAAATCCGATCTGTCTACAGTCATGATATCAACAGCGATAGTCAAGGTTAAGGACATTCACGGAATTATTCAACAGGCTAGATGTCTTTTGGATTCAGGTTCTCAAACGAATTTCGTGAGCGAAGAACTAGCTCAATTATTACGTCTCAAAAAACAAAAACATGTTACACAAGTATCTGGAACTAACGGTGCAGGAGTTCAAACCTCACACTGAATTACAGTGTATTTGCTATCTGCAGTCAGCCCGTTCAATATAGATGCCACGTGCTTAGCGCTAACAAAGATTACAATTTGCCAAGTAGGAAAACTGACATTTCAAGATGGAATCTACCCAACTATATAAAACATGCCGACAGAAATTTCCACACGCCAAGCAAGATCGATTTGCTACTCTGTGCAGACATATTCTTTAAGGATGTAGTGGAGGGCAAGAAAACTCGTGATGGGTATCCAACATTGCAAAATACGAAACTGGGCTGGGTAGTAGCTGGCCAGGCACCCATACAACGATACCAAAGGGAACATGCAACATCACTATTCATCCAGGTAGAACAATTAGACACACAACTTAAAAGATTCTGGGAAATAGAAGAACTGAATATGCCACCAGTCACCTAAGAAGAAAGTTATTGCGAAGAACACTTCACCAAGACCACAACGCGAGATGCTACAGGAAGGTTCCAAGTTCGACTACCACATAAACAGATTTCATCGCAGTTAGGGAATTCATACCCTCAGGCAGTTCTAATTTATCTACATCCACGAGTATATGTTCGATCTCTACCGATCTTTCAAACAATGAGTTATCTATCATGAACAGTAAGCAAGTCCATCCGCGACAACTTAATGGTTGCAAGGAGGATTGCTGGACCCGACGAAAGCAAAATCAAACTTAAGTACTGTGTTCGTTTTTTGCTATTTACAACTGATCGTCCCTAACCGTTTACAACATCACTGCCTTACGTTGTTTCCTACTCTACGCCTCTCCAGAATAATCTCCGGTAATTTTGGTACAATGTGTTGACAAGGATTTGTAATGTTTACAATTCTGTCATTTTTTATTTTTTTATTTTTCGCGACTGACTTTCGTTCCCTCCACGACTTTCCTTTCGTGTTCACCGTCATTTTTTTCTTTGTTGACCTTTTGTGCTAGGCGTTGCTATATTCCTTCTTCGACCAAGCCATTACGTCTGCTTTCTCGAGCGTATGCTCACCGATCATGTCAGCTTGATGTGATTTGCGACCGTTCTCTTTTCTTTTGGTAATCATGACCATCATCTTGGTCGTCGGATATGCGATCTTTCTCAACAATCGCGCCTACGATCTCTCTCAACAATCGAGCCCCACTGTTGGGTGACACGTGTGCCATTTACTGTCTGCTCCGTCGATTAGCACTGGGAGCACTCTACACTCAGGGTCTCAACAGGTTCTTCTTGTTGTGGTTTTTGTGTGTGCCGCAGCTAGCTGAGGTGTTCAGACGAATACGTGTCGCATCGGTGGTGAAAAATCGGATTTGGAATCCTATCAGGCGACCTAGTTTCTGAATTTCTGCATTGAGGTTTTTAGTCCGTCGCTGTTCAGTTTGCATTATCTATTTTTATAATTTGCACCATGCATGTAACGACCGTGACTTTGTTTAGGTTAAAGGTACTCATATTTCCATATGACCTTGAGGTTTGAATTTAGTTTAAAGGTAAGGTTCCTTACATCTAGGTTATAATGAAAGGATGGAGATATTCTGGATTGGATTCTGTTTATTGATATAAGAGATCCTACCTAACTAAGACGAAACCAAAGGGTGACCTTAATTTTAGATATTTGAAATCACTGATAATGACACTAAGACGGCTGACGTAATTCAATCAATTTGGATCTATTTCAACATAATACAGTGACCTTGAATTAATTATTCATTTTCCAAGAGCTATTCGATATTACGAACACATGTTTACATTTAATCATTAATATACCTGAACCTTGAAATTAATAATTATTTTCGAGATCTCGTTTTTAACCTGTTCTGTTTACATATATCACCTATATGATCATACTCTTGTTTTGTTCTTTACTTTCATTGTTTTGGGTACCCGTTTTGGTTTTACTTTCATACCATGTTTACATTAGGAGAAGTTCAATCTTACTGGCGTCAAGTCCAGCTAATAATAATGCCTTTTTTGTGTGATACCTATCCTAACAAAAATCAATAATCACCACTATCCTAACTAACTTATGCTATCCTGATGAGGCCCGTCTCGACGCAACAATAGTTACACGCCCATCCTCGCACATACCTTCGAGGATCGTATTAACTTAATACTACTGCATAAAATGAATAATAAGAAACAACACATGTAAGAACAAGAAATATGTACACTCAAACGTCAACAAAACATCACATGATATGTCTACTACTTCAATTTAACTACTATGTCCATGAAGTAATACACCTAACCTAACCGATATCATGGCATGTGTCCTCGTAGTTATGTGCGTGACAAGCTTTCTACACGCCGTAATCGTATCGGGATCATACCAACTGAAAATCCTAATAACCGAACGTAAAACCAGAATATGGCATCCGAAGTATCGTGGTAATCGATTGAACAACCGTGGCCGAAATCGCATCGCCATTAATAATCATCAATATCACCATCTTAGACTACACTACATATGAACATTACAATCTTAGCATTCACTCATGTATGCATATTACAACCTTAACATTCGATATGTCGTTGCTTCATGACCATCCTCGTAATTATAGTAAACCTGCTGCAATTATCATTAGAAGAACAACGTACCCTTGAACTTACAACGTTCGTTGTCTCCGTACTTGTATTAAATCACGTATCCATTTACCTGTATTACCTGTGTAAACTTAATAAATATGCTCAGATTCTATGCTAACGCACGTTACATATGCATGCATAAGCTCGTACCTTTCAGTAATCACGATACTACAACATAATATAAACAATGCCGACGTCGCCTACTGACATAACTAGTCGTTCGCTCACATAATACCACAGAATTTCGAATACCGTGTCGCCAAACGCGTGTATGAATTACTACAGGCCAAATAACATAATATCTCGTCGCTAATTGTGCAACTATTATCACGTCTTCAATCAATCAATCAATCAATCAATCAATCAATCAATCAATCAATCAATCAATCAATCAATCAATCAATCAATCAATCAATCAATCAATCAATCAATACTGATCTGCATTTAGGGCAGTCGCCCTGGTGGCACATTCCCTATCTGTTGCTTTCCTAGCCTTTTCCGAAATGATTTCAAAGAAATTGGAAATTTATTGAACATCTCCCTTGGTAAGTTATTCCAGTCCCTAACTCCCCTTCCTATAAATGAATATTTGCCCCAGTTTGTCCTCTTGAATTCCAACTTTATCTTCATATTGTGATCTTTCCTACTTTTATAGACGCCATTCAAACCTATTCGTCTACTAATGTGATTCCACGCCATCTCTCCGCTGACAGCTCGGAACATACCACTTAGTCGAGCAGCTCTTCTTCTTTCTCTCAATTCTTCCCAACCCAAACATTGCAACATTTTTGTAACGCTACTCTTTTGTCGTAAATCACCCAGAACAAATCGAGCTGCTTTTCTTTGGATTTTTCCAGTTCTTGAATCAGGTAATCCTGGTGAGGGTCCCATACACTGGAACCATACTCTAGTTGGGGTCTTACCAGAGACTTATATGCACTCTCCTTTACATCCTTACTACAACCCCTAAACACCCTCATAACCATGTGCAGAGATCGGTACCCTTTATTTACAATCCCATTTATGTGATTACCCCAGTGAAGATCTTTCCTTATATTAACACCTAGATACTTACAATGATCCCCAAAAGGAACTTTCACCCCATCAACGCAGTAATTAAAACTGAGAGGACTTTTCCTATTTGTGAAACTCACAACCTGACTTTTAGCCCCGTTTATCAACATACCATTGCCTGCTGTCCATCTCACAATATTTTCGAGGTCACGTTGCAGTTGCTCACAATCTTGTAACTTATTTATCACTCCATAGAGAATAACATCATCCGCAAAAAGTCTTACCTCCGATTCCACTCCTTTACTCATATCATTTATATATATATAAGAAAACATAAAGGTCCGATAACACTGCCCTGAGGAACTCCCATCTCAGCTATTACAGGGTCAGACAAAGCTTCACCTACTCTAACTCTCTGAGATCTATTTTCTAGAAATATAGCAACCCATTCAGTCACTCTTTTGTCTAGTCCAATTGCACTCATTTTTGCCAGTAGTCTCCCATGATCCACCCTATCAAATGCTTAATTAGGCCAATCGCGATACAGTCCATTTGACCTCCAGAATCCAAGATATCTGCTATATCTTGCTGGAATCCTACAAGTTGAGCTTGAGTGGAATAACCTTTCCTAAAACCGAATTGCCTTCTATCGAACCAGTTATTATTTTCACAAACATGTCTAATATAATCAGAAAGAATGCCTTCCCAAAGCTTACATACAATGCATGTCAAACTTACTGGCCTGTAATTTTCAGCTTTATGTCTATCACCCCTTCCTTTATACACAGGGGCTAGTATAGCAACTCTCCATTCATCTGGTATAGCTCCTTCGGCCAAACAATAATCAAATAAGTACTTCAGATATGGTACTATATCCCAACCCATTGTCTTTAGTATATCCCCAGAAATCTGATCAATTCCAGCCGCTTTTCTAGTTTTCAACTTTTGTATCTTATTGTAAATGTCATTGTTATCATACGTAAATTTTATTACTTCTTTGGCCTTAGTCTCTTCCTCTATCTCGACATTATCCTTGTAACCAACAATCTTTACATACTGCTGACTGAATACTTCTGCCTTTTGAAGATCCTCACATACACACTCCCCTTGTTCATTAATTATTCCAGGAATGTCCTTCTTGGAACCTGTTTCTGCCTTAAAATACCTATACATACCCTTCCATTTTTCACTAAAATTTGTATGACTGCCAATTATGCTTGCCATCATGTTATCCTTAGCTGCTTTCTTTGCTAGATTCAATTTTTTAGTAAGTTCCTTCAGTTTCTCCTTACTTCCACAGCCATTTCTAACTCTATTTCTTTCCAGTCTGCACCTCCTTCTTAGTCTCTTTATTTCTCTATTATAATAAGGTGGGTCTTTACCATTCCTTACCACCCTTAAAGGTACAAACCTGTTTTCGCATTCCTCAACAATTTCTTTAAACCCATCCCAGAGTCTGTTTACATTTTTATTTACCGTTTTCCACCGATCATAGTTACTTTTTAGAAACTGCCTCATACCTGCTTTATCAGCCATATGATACTGCCTAACAGTCCTACTTTTAAGACCTTCCTTTCTATCACATTTATTTTTAACTACCACAAAAACAGCTTCATGATCACTAATACCATCTCTTACTTCAGTTTTCCTATAGAGCTCATCTGGTTTTATCAGCACCACTTCCAAAATATTTTTCCCTCTGGTTGGTTCCATCACTTTCTGAATCAGCTGTCCTTCCCATATTAACTTATTTGCCATTTGTTGGTCATGCTTCCTGTCGTTCGCATTTCCTTCCCAATTGACATCTGGCAAATTCAGATCTCCCGCTACAATCACATTTCTTTCCATGTCGTTTCCCACATAGCTGACTATCCTATCAAATAATTCCGAATCCGCATCAGTGCTACCCTTTCCCGATCTGTACACTCCAAATATATCAAGTTGCCTATTATCTTTAGAAATGAGCCTTACACCTGGAATTTCATGTGTCTCATCTTTAACTTTTTCGTAGCTTACAAATTCTTCTTTCACCAGAATGAAAACTCCCCCTCCCACCTTTCCTATCCTATCTCTACGATACACACTCCAGTGCCGTGAAAAAATTTCTGCATCCATTATATCATTTCTCAGCCACGATTCAACTCCTATTACAATATCTGGTAAATATATATATATTAAGTTACTTAATTCTATTCCTTTCTTTACAATACTTCTACAGTTCAACACTAACAATTTTATGTCATCCCTACTTGATTTCCAGTTCCCTGTTCCCTTATCACCGCTCCCTAGGCCATCCCGTTTCCCTGAATGTACCTCCCTATTACCCTTCCAAACAAATTTCCTAACTTATACGTACCACTGCGGTTTAAATGAAGGCCATCCGAGCGCAGATCCCTTTCTCCTACCCACCCATTAGGATGTAGAAATTTCACTCCCAGTTTCCCACATACCCACTTCATAGTCTCATTTAAATCCCCAATCACCCTCCAGTCAGTATCCCTCCTACACAGTATTCCACTAATAACAATCTCCGCTTTCTTAAACTTCACCCGTGCTGCATTTACCAGATCCCACACATCTCCAACTATGTTGGTACTTATAGCAGCTTGCCTTACATTGTTGGTACCAACGTGAAAAACTACCACCTTCTCCTTCCCCTCCTCCCTCTCTTCTACTTTCCTCAACATCTGCCTCAACCTAATTCCTGGATAACATTCTACCCTGGTTCCCTTTCCTCCACACACTTTCCCCACGTGTCTAACGATGGAATCCCCCATGACCAGAGCCTCAACCCTACCCACCTCATTTGATCCCCTCCCCTCCTGGTCAGCCCTATCTTTCTTGATAGCTGCAGAAGCTACTTCCTCCTCCCTTTTCTCCTTCCCATGACCCTGTTCCACCTGTCTTTTCCTATCCTCTACTCTACAATTCCCTTTCCTACCTTTTCCCTTCCTCCTACTTCCACGCATCTCAGTAACAGTTCCCTGTCCCTCATCTTCCCTCTGTTGTTCTACCTGGAGTGACTCGTACCGATTTCGCACAGACACCTGTCCTGAATTCTGATCCTGAATAGAGCCCTTGGCCTGCAATCTCCTTCCCCTTAGAACATTAGACCACCTGTCTTCTACAACTCCTCCCTTTCCTTCCCCTCCCTCTTGTACACCTACTGTAACCTGTACATTGTTTGAGGGAGTCCTATCTTCCTTCCCGTCTTCTGTGAGAATCCTAATTATCTCCCTCAAACTTTCCAACTCCTCCCTCATACCCCTCAATGCCTCACCACACCCACAATAAGTACACTCGCGCTCCTTAGCCATTCTTTACGGGGGGAAGATTTTAAATTTTAAAATAAAATAACTTATTTGCAAAAAAATAAATGAATGGAGTGATATATTGTCTGGGATAGTACACAACAATAAGGTAATTAATATACGACTACACTACAATACTACTTAGTCGTGCTCTATTTTTTTAATCCTACAACCCCTAACAGGATAAAAGTTGCTGTTAATTACTGAATATCGAAAGTAATACACAAGAACTACACAATTCCAAACTGCAATTAAGCCTATCCTAATTTCAACAATATTTTAGTGAGAGTTCCTACGGATACCTCTACCACACCAGTACTACACAAATATTTTACAATAATAAAATAAGCACACTAAATTCTAATAGGATATTACTCGTATACTACTGTACAGTACACTACAGTAATTTTTAAACTATTTTCAGACGTATCCTAATTACGATACCGGTACCGTACCGTATGCACTACTAAGCACAACAGAAATGAAATTTGCAAGAACTACTGTACTCAAAGATTACCAACGAAGCTAAATGCTTAGACAAATTATTATTAGTATTACGGTCTAATAGATATACACGAAAGATAACACACGAATATAGCACGCAAGATACGGCACTATCTAAATGTACTGTATCTATACTACAATGTATATACACTACACTACACTGCGTTTGGTTAAATGCTTAATTATCAAAAGGATTGCCGTACACGAAGAAAAACACGAATATAACTGGCAAGATACTATCTAATATATTATACCTTATCTTCACTACAATTCTACTGAAATGTGGTTATGTGATTATTACAGCTGGTGGATTACTATTATTTTCCCTACTCCACGGGACGGAGAAAAATAATGTCCTTAATTAGGCCTACTGAAAAATACGAGGTTGTCTACAATAATTTCTCAAATATTTCTATCAAAACTACTACTACTACTACTCCAGGGACTTACTGCAATTACTGGGATATATGAATTTTATTATTATTAGCTAACCGCTCATAAATAGTGAAAGATCGAGGGAGCGAAATATAAATTACGGATACTAACTACCTACTCAGAAGTACAAATGAATGGAATACAAGGTCAGCTGATTTTTATTTATATTTACTTGACTACACTACACCCTTTGTTCACGACTGTAGCCAACAATTGGAATATTTGAATATGAGGAGCGACAATAATCAAAAACAATACGACTGTTAACTATTACCGTGTAATCTCTTTAACTTCTTTTTAAATGGAAGTTTTCAGGCGTATCGTGTTTTTTAATGTAGTAAATTATTACCTTCGCGATAGTTTGAACGTATATCTATACGAAATACCGGAGAAGTTGCTGCAGAAGTTACGGTACTATTCCTTATGATAATCTGCCTTTGTAAGTACAACCAACGAATCTACAGATATTTACAAATATTTTTAAAGTTAATATTGTTACCTAAAGTATTACCTAAACCTAAATTCGAAACAAGGTGCACCTAGCTAGCCTACTTAACCTAGAAAACGTAATTTACTGAAGACCAACTGAATTACTTGTTACAAAATTTAAATAATTATTACAACTCCCAATTTCTACCAACAAGCACTAAACACCACTATATAAACAGCACTAAATGAATCAGATATACACAAAATTAAGCTATTTCAATAGGTTTTCACTACTTATCACTACAATAATGCAAGAGCTCTCTCAACAGCCAACCGTTCTCAATCGCATCCAACAATGCAATGACGAACTACTTCAGGACATGTACTGTAAATACACTACTATCTACATTGAGGATACTATTAAGTAAAATAGAATGCAAATAAATGCCGCATGAAATAAAATGCAGAAAAAGATGTTATTATTGAGAAGAATGGGAAATTATTGACTTGGATGGCCACAATATTGGAAAGCACATGGCCTAGGTTATCCTTCCTCGTAACCACGCCATCGTCTCAGCTGGACGTGCTTGTGTCAGTTTAGCTCTCAATACTCTCTTGTGTACTTGTATTTCCTGGATATATTTGTTACATTGTTATTTTACTTTCGTGCAGATCACACCTGAAAAAGGCTAACATTAGATTATTCAATACACACAATCACTATTGAACCAACAATGCTTATACTTCCAATTATACGTAGATGTTTGCGAGATACCGACAATTTCTATTATGTATCGCGTTGCTTTTCTTGTAATAGCTTTGCCTTGTACGACTAAGTATTTCGTTGTTATTTCACACAATTTGCACTCATTTACTGCGTACATATCACCTAATAACTTCGTTTCACATTCAATTTACATTCACTAAGAGTATGCTCATTTAGCAACAACTTTCCTTACGATTCCGTGTATCTATTTCCCGATCTAGGAAGCCAAGAATAACGGCCGAGAGGATTCGTCGTGCTGGCCACACGACACCTCGTAATCTGCAGGCCATCGGTCTGAGCAGCGGTCGCTTGGGAGTCCAAGGCCCTTCAAGAGCTGCAGTGCCATGGGGTTGGGTTTGGTTTGGTTTGGTTCGTGTATCAATTTCACACTACCATTACATCGACGCCTACAATGAACAACGACCAGGCTTTGTATCTCCTCTTTTCGTTTTAAAACAAGGCATGGAATAACAGAATTACACACTAGATGTCGAAATTTATCTTAAGTACCTACTTACATCTATCGATACCTAGGTGTCGCCACCGTCCTAATTAACAACTATCGATGTTTTACATTGCATAACATTACCCTTGTATGTACGATCTTTGGTTTCGTCTTATTTTATACATTTTACATTTTATATTTAACTTATTTTTCATATTATTTACAAGTATTTACACGTCTTTCCGCTTAAAGATGACAGCAATATCTTTCCCTTCACGATCACTTCTTCGCATATTCAACGTATGTAGTTGAATTCTCGCCTAGAATGTTCCGGCGCCATGTCTCCGGACCTCGTGCTCGCTGTGTCCACTCGCGCTGTGGCGCATGTTCCACATAGAAACGGCACTGTACAGTAGCCTATTTACTGGGTACGGTATGCCATTTCAGTGTTGTGGGTGGTTTTCACGTAATGTGTTGTGTAGGAGTGCGGATGTGCTGAGTGGAGCGCGGAACAGTGGGTAATACGTTGACACAATACAGGATAGCGGTTGATAGCTGGAACAGTAAAAAAGGAAGCAGAATGGAGAGAAGAATGGAGCTGAAGTTTGAAAAAGGAGGATGGTGGCTACTCTACTGGTGGCGGCGGTAGTGATGGTGCTGTTGATAGTAGGAGGAGTGGAAGTTAATCCTGGTCCAGTTCCAGTGGGTTCCATTGGATGGGAAGAGCTCGAAGCGATAGGGGAGATGATAAGAGAGGCTTGTCAGACGGAGCAAATAAGAGAAATGCTTCGAGAGTTATCCAAGGAGTTTATGGACCTAAAGTCGGGTATTAAGGAAGACGTAAAGAAGATATTAGAAGGGGAAGGGTGTAAAAAAGATGAGTTTGACTTGTTGAAACAGAAAGTAAGAATTTTGGAGCGGGACCTGAGAGAGACGAAGAGTGTATTAGAGAGGGGTGTGCAAGAAAATGTGAGAAAGAATATTTTTATGTATGGTTTCCAAGAAGAGGAAAAGGAGCCTAAAGTGGAACAAGTGTACAAAGTGGTGGAAGTGGTCCAGAGTAGGATGAAGATCAACTTTAGTGAAGTTGATATAGACGATGTGGGGAAAATTAAGGAAAAGATCCCCATCAGAGTGAAATTATCATCTACATTGATGGCTGACATTGTGATAAGAAATTCTAGCAATTTAAAAGGAGAGAAAGTGTGGATAAGAAGGGAGATGAATAGGGAAGCTATCGATGAGAACAGAATCCTGAACAGACATTTAAGGGAGGCCAGAAAACAAGGATTAAAGCATATATTAGAGGGCATCAATTGGTGGTTGGAGACGGCAGATGGACTCGTATATGGGTGGTGGCTGGCTAAAAAAACTTGACAAGGAACACCAACAGTAGCAGAAGGAGTCCTTGACGGCAGAGGGAGTAGCAAGGAAGGGCATAAAGAGAAGTGGCAGTGACGTAGAGGAGAGTGATATTACGGAAGTGAGCGAAGTCCACATCATATCAGGTGCAGGAAGTAGAGAACTGCAGAAGAGCAGTGCCAACAACCAGATGGTCGGGAATGCAGAGACCTTGAAGAGTAAGCACAACGTAGAGGTGGAGGAAGCAAGTAACGTGTCACGATGGTGCGGAGTGAAGTGAAAGGTGTGAATGAAGGTAATAGGAGACACGGTAATGATTCAACCTCTCCGAGTAAAAGGAACAGAAAAAGTAAAATGGAGAGAAGACAGGTGCTAAATAAGGAAATATCATTAAGTTTGAAAGATTTATGGGGAAAGGAAAAAGACGTAGGTACGGAGAAAAGGAAGGAGGACGAGAGAAAGGAAGAAGGGGAGAGAGATGGAGAAAACTTGCAAGGAAGAGTGGGTGGAAGTGGACAAGCACAGAAGCAGAGAGGGGAGGGTATAAATAACTAGATATGACAGTAGGGTTGTGGAATATCGAGGGGTTGATGGGGAAGCTAGGGAATTAAGAAATCGAGAAATTAGAAAGGGAGTTTGAGATCATTGCCCTAGTAAAGACTTGGTTCGGGAAAGTGGTAGAAATTGAATGGGATGTGTATAGAGTAGTCAACGTGATAAAGAAAAACGGGGAGGATGGGAAGAAACCCTGGTGGGATAACAGTTTTAATAAAAAAAGAGATAGTAGGGAGAGTAGAGAGAATACAGAATGATGTAGAAGGGGTGGTGTGGTTTAGAATTAAAATGGGAAGTGACGCGAAGGAGGCAATTTGTCTAGCTCTATTATACAATCAGCCTAAGTATTCAGTTTATGCGAATAACATTTTTTTGAAGAACTGATTGAAGAAATATACAAAATTAAAGGGTTGTATGTGGAAGATGGAATGATATTAATAGGGGATTGGAATGCAAGAGTGAGTAATAAGGTACCAGATTATGGGAGGGAGGATACCGAATTGAGAGGGTACAGAAGAAGCAGTAAAGACAAAGGTATAAATAGTTGTGGTGTAAGGTTGTTAGAGTTATGTGCTATAGAAAAATTATACATTTTAAACGGATGGATGAAAAGAGACAGTTAGGGGAACTGACATTCATCACATCGAAGGGAGAGAGTGTGGCAGATATAGGAGTAAGCACGAAAACAGCTTTAAGGAAGATAAGTTTTGAGGTGGCAGAATATGAGACAACAGAACACATGCCCATTAAGATAACATTAAGAGATGATAATGGTGAAGTGAAGAGGGGGTAGGATATAGGGTGAGGTATAAGGAGGGATGGAAGTATATTTGGAATGATACTACGGTTGAGAAATTGAGATCAGAGTTAAAAGAGAGAGGAGATAGTATAAGGGTAGAACGTGAAAGGGCGCTGGAAGGAGAGGACATGGGAAAAGTTTTAAAATTAATAGAACTCCCAGTATGGAAGGTGGGAAATAAAGTGAAGATAAGAGAAGAGGGAGACAAAAACAGAGTCATGGGGTGGTTTGATGAAGACTGTAAGAGGAAACGAGAAGTTGTATTGACAGTTCCAGCAGAGTTTAAGAAGGGAGGGAAACAAGAAAAAAGGGAGGTATATTGTAAATTAAGAAGAGATTACAAGAAGTTACTGAACGAGAAAAAGAAATGCTGGAAAGAGGCGGAATCGGAAAGAGTGAACACATATTGCAAAGAGAAAAGATTTGAGAGGATTTGGGAAACTTTAAATAAGATAAAGAGAACTAGAACTACGGGGAAGGGAACAATTATATGTGGAAATGAGTGGGTAGGATATTTTACATGTCTTTTGGGTGGGAGAGGAGACTGGCATGGGGATATGGACAAGACTTATATTGCAAGAGAATTATAAGTAGGAGTACAGTTACTAGATGAGGAGATAACAAGACAGGAAGTAATTAGTTTGTTAAGTAAAGCAAAAAACTAAAGCAGCGGGTGGGGCGAATGGTATTACTAACAGGGTATGGAAGGAAGTAGGGGCAAATGAATCGATGTTGAAGGTGATAGTTAAATTTTTTAAGAAGATATGGGAAACGGCGAAATTTCCTAGCGAGTGGAGAAAAGGAATATTTTGTCCCATATACAAAAATAAAGGGAGTCGAAGTGATCCAAATAATTATATAGGAATAACAGTCCTTGACTCGTTGTCGAAGGTATATACAGGAATTCTAGCCAGTAGGATTAAAATTGGGTAGAGAAGTATGGAAGGATATCGGGGTATCAAAATGGGTTTAGACAAGAGAGAAATACGTTGGATAGTGTATGGATTTTGGATACTTTAATTACGAAGTATGTGAAGATAGCAGGGATGGGATTGTATGTAGCAGCAATAGATTTAGAGAAAGCCTTCGATGGAGTGAATAGGGAGGCGTTATTTACTAGATTAAGGGATATTGGGTTATCGAAGAAAATGAGGATGGCAATAGAAGGAATATATGAGAAAGTAATGGTGATGATTAAATTACAGGGGGGTGGGTTGAATAAGTGTATTGAATCGAAGAGGGGTGTAAGACAAGGCTGTAAGCTGTCACCGATATTATTTTTATTGTTTATAAATAATATATTAGACAGACATGGAGGTGAGGGATGGCAATTTCTTTGGATAGGGAAACGGGAGATACCGGGACTGCTATTTGCAGACGATTTATTGATCTTGGGACTAACAGCAAGTGGATTGCAAAGAGGGCTAGAAGAGGTTTGGAATACACTAGAAGATAGAATAAATGTACGGAAGACGCAGATAATGGCATGTAGGAAAAGGAAAGCCAAGAAAGAAAAGACATTTTGGATAGTAGAGCAAGAAGAAATCAGACCAGAAAAAATTGAGTATTTAGGAGTAATAATTAGTAGTAACGGATCTTGGAAGAATCAGAACATAAGGGCCAAATTTAAGGGGCGGGGAGCACTTGCAGCAGTGGGGGTATTAGAAAATATATTCCCGGATATAAAGTACAAAATTCAGAGAATGGTGTTCCAATCACCGGTTAAAGGAAAAATATTTTATGGGGTAGAAGTGTGGGGATTGGAGGAGAGTAGAAAGGAACTAAACCAGGTGGTGGCAAAATTTAGTAAGATTATGATGGGGGTTCCAGACTGTACTGCAAATGTGGGGACTAGATTAGTATGTAAAGAATCGATAGACAATACAATAGCAAAGAGGGTGATGAAGTATTGGATGTGATTGGAAGAAGGGAAGGGAGGGGATTTATTACAAGAGGTGTATAGGTTCCAGAAAAGTATGGAGAACGAAGGGTACTGGGTGAATAAGTGTAAAAATAAATTACGAAATTTAGGGTTAGGAGTTCTAGGGTGTGAGAGATGGGGAGAGAGGAAAGAATCGGTATGGAGAAGGGGTAAAAGGAGAGTGGCTGATATAGAAAGACAGAGTTTACTAATAGAATGTAGAGAAAAAGACTCGTTATTAGTATTAAACAAATTGGTGGAAACTACGAACCCGAGAACCGAATTTGAGGGCAGGAGGGGTAAAAGAGGTTTATACTGGTGGGTTATGGGAGTTCCAAAAAATAGGGGATGGGTAGGTCGAGAAAATAAGAAGAGATGTATTTTATGTGGGGAGGGATGGGCGGACCTGCATATATTTAATTAATGTAGTGCGTTAGAGGAGATGAAAAAGAAAGTGTTGAATAAGAAAGAGATAGAAAAAGTAGAAAAGTGTTATGAGGTGACATCATGGCTGTGCAGAGAACGGGAAAGAGGAACAAATATATCAAAATATTTAAATTTGGTTAGAGCTAGGTTTTTAAAGAAATTAAGGGAATAATAGAAAGAATAGGAGGAAACGTGTAGACGAAACTGTTAGATTATATACAGTCTAAATGTAATAAGAGGAGATCTGGATATACTGGAAAAGAATGTATTATAAAAATAAAATTGTAGATGTTGGAAGAAGATTGTATTATGTTGTCGAATGTGTTATGTTTCAGCTAATGTAGTGACAAAAAAAGAGATTGTAGATATTAGTATTAAGAAATGAGTTGGAATATCTAGATAGGGACGAGGATGAGTTGATAAATATGTTATATGATAGATAATCTAGACACAATAGAAGAAGCCTGTAAATATTAGTAAAAGATTCTAATAAGTGATGAGCAGGTAATCGCTAGGTAAGGGTGAGGTACGATAACCTTGTTATAAAGAAATTAGATAGATGAAGGTAAGTTTAGAGAAGACCTTTAAAGAGATGGTATAATAATTGAATTGGTAATGTAAAGAAATGTGCAATTAGTGAGTGACTTTTTAGACTAAAAACTGTGGGAATAAGGAAACTGTAGAACTGTTGCAAAGTTCGGTGTTGTTAAAAGTGTTTAAAATATTAACTCCAGGACATAGTGTTGAAAATAAGCAAGCAGCGTGTAAACACCAGTGGATAAGTTACTATTAGGTAGATGAACAGGTGTAAGTGAGAAAGGGAGAGGAAAAGATTTGTAAAAGGGAGGGGGTTTAAGAGGTGGAAGGGTGGGGTGTGACAGACCCATCCCAAGGTGAAAAGAATAAGCATGTCCGCACATGGAGGAACAGGAGAGTCAAAGATGGGAGCGGGCAATGTGTATGTAAGACGACTCGGATTTGCAGGGTGGACAGTAGATAAGAGCGCGACGGGTCGCATGGTGGACTGGTTTCCGCCTCTGTGATTCGCCACGCAAAGAATTGGAGGGTAGCATATTGCGAACGAGGTGTAGGTGGGGGAAGACATCTGACCACGGGGTGTGGCTGATAGTGGTATCACGGGCGGGACGGGCTCTCTCCTTACCAGGGTGATACCACGACCAGCCAGTTGTCTCTTTTTTCTTTTTCTGCATTAGAGTTGATGTAGGGTGTGCCCTTAATATGAGGTTAGGAGATCCTCCCACGTTAGAGGCAGCTCAATAGTTCCAGTGAAGGGTGGTGCAGTGCATGGTCTGGTATTCCGCCTGTGTGGGCGCCACTGATTAATTAGAGTATGTAGTTAAGTAGTTTTAAGAGATATATAGTAGATATTGTTTGTTTACTTTTGTTTCTGTGTGTTACCCTGTCTTTATTGTCTGTAAGCCGATGGTGTATACTAGGGAGGGCAATAAAGGGATGTTCTTTATTCTATTATTTATTCTATGTAATGTCTTGTGTGTGCGTTCTTGTGTTTTACCAGCGAATTTTGATTAAATTTTTGTCATTTTCAAGTGCATGTGTTGTAGGGTTATGTTAATGAGTCATGTGCATATATAAAGTAGTCTTGCTTGCTGAATATCTTATTTACTGAGTATGATATGTAATGTGTTGTGTTGTTTTACCAACAAATGTTAATTACTTACATTTTGTCACTGTCACATGTACTAGCGTAGGATTATGTAAGTTGGTCTAATGCTTGTTTCGATTATGGTATATTATTTCAAACTGTTTTGTGTTCCCTAACTAAGGAAACATGATTTATATTTCATTTACGATAATGATAAGGAGCACTCAAAAGTGTATTGAGTTTAGTGGGTTCAGTCTTTGCTATATTCAGTCAGCGTTTTTTCTGTTTTTACACTTTAGGACGTGGTAACGATCACAGGCGTCATTGTACAGTGTGCAAACAACAGTCACTCGTTGGGTTGAGGTATTTGGCCTTGGTACATTTTGTGGTGGAAGCCATGTTTCGAGTAACTGGTTAAACATGTTTTTATTACGTTAGCATAAAGTCACTTTAATCCTCAGATCTTATCGTGACTACTAATAATTGTAGGATTTACATTACATTAGAGTGAAGAATGAGAGGAATATAAAATATTTCGGTATTTTAAACTGAACAGTTCTTTTCATGTAGACCAGTGTCAGGACGAACAGAAATGCATAGTGTAACGTCTTCTGCTGGTTGATACGTTCCTACACTACGGGGCCCTGGTGTAGATAGGTGATCAGCTGTCTCCGTACATGTGATTCTAAATGAGATCTGAGGTAGAATAGAAATGCGTAGTGTGACGACTTCTGCTGGTTGATATGTTCCTACACTACGCGGCTCTGGTTTAGACAGAATGTGATCAGCCATCTCCGAACATGTGATTCTAAATGAGATTTGATGTGACTTAATTCGGAATTTATCGTTTAAATAAACGATTTAAAACCGTGTGTTAATTATTGTGATGTTTTAGGACTCTGTATTCTGTTTACTGTCGGATGACTGCGTTTTTGCGCGTCTGTCTTTTGTTCAAATTAAGATATAGCGTTCCTTGTTTTGAAAGTAATAAGTGAAAAATACGTAGGAAATATTTTGCATTTAGTAACGACTTTATGACATTACCGTATTCTGAAATTGGTTCGTCAGTATCTTAACGAATATCTCAAATGTGTGTGTGTCTATAGAGCTAAGTGATCTTTCATTAATTGACCCCGAAATCAAACTCCGTTGCTATTATTAATTATAACCTTAAAACCGATGTTCAACTGTTAGTGTACATGCTACGTAATATAAACATATTGTAACTCTGCAGGCACCCACATGATTGTTACGCACCGGTATTGCATACACATTTAATTCCTATATAACTACTTAAAATATATTAACATGCTTAGCGTAATGAATCTTGCCAGCACTTCACACCTTCAGTCAATTAACTAGACACCTTTGACATTTTCCGTGTATGTTTTCGGTCGTACGAGCTTGCACTTCTTTCCATACTTCCTTTATTCGGAAATAAAGTCGGCATCGTATTGTAACGGAAAATTAATATTGGTACCAAGTCCTGAGCAATGTTCAGTACGGCACCCAAGTCCATGAGAAACAGTAATTGGAGGTAAACTATCCAGGCATTCTTGAAATATTTCTCCCCATAATGCTTCTTGTACACTAAAATTTCTCACAACTTCCTCTACCTGAGAAAACATAAATAATTAATTCCATGGGTAAATGGGATAGTTGGGTGAGTCTGGTAGACTTGCTAGGACTGAAAACGGACTGCCATTTGCCTCCTCTGCATTAAATAAAATGGCGTATGTCTTTTAGTACCGGGAGTTTCCGAGGACAAATTGTTTCGCCAGATGCAGGTCGTGCACGTCGTTATGAGGATGAAAAGGCAACGCATACATCCAGCCCTCGTGCGAGCGAAGTTGACCAATTCTGGTTAAATCCCTGCCGGGAATCGAACCCGGGACACCTGTGACCAAATCCATTTAGCGATGGAGCCGGACTCCTCTGTATTGTTTTGCAGAAAACCAATACGTGCTGTAAGAGCTGTCACTTTGCTTGCATGTTTAACTATATCCCCACAGAAGTAATGAAAAACATTCATTTTTGAACTGGTGAAAGGAACTATTTGTTCATCTTCCCAACTTGATAATAGTGGCTAATTAAATGTACGTTTGCTGTGATTTTTTCCTGAGCTGTACTTATGACTTTGGCATTCTCTTTGACAACAGCTTTTGTCATGGCTCTAATCTGACAGAAATATGATGTTAAGGGTACTGTCACTTAAAGGCAGATCTTGACGTGGGATAGCTTTCGATCACCTTGACAATAGAGTGGGATATTTTCGATGTGAAAAAATGTCGTTTTTCATTCGAATGTTTACCGTAACCCGACTTGCAACCCGGAACATAGCAAGTTGTAGGCAAACGCAGGTGCGTTAGTAAATTGATGCATATGACAAAGTATACGTCCTACTTCTCAAATGCTTCATTTTTTTCACTTTTCAGTTCACGAAAATTTAACACAAGATATTCTGCACGTATAAAACTGAAGAACGTATAAAACTACCGAAAAAATACCACAAACTGTTTACACACTTCCATATTAAGTCGAAAAAAGGGCGCGTACTTGGACTTTTATCGACGGCAGCGCTCCAGGTGGCGGACAGCATGTACACCGTGTCTGTTAACATGTGATTCAGAGGGAGTCGTCACACTATTCATTTCTATTCGTCCGGCCAGTGTCTTTGAAAAGCTTGATAATTTGGTCGCACTGTGAATGGGATGAGAGTGCCTCCCTGATCTCCTTAGGTATACCGTGGTACTGGCGCCATTGTTCGTACAGCGAACAGTCTGTAATGATGTGCTTTACAGTCAACACACTATTGCATGTTGTACAAATGGGAGGCTGTTCTTCTCAAGGAGGTAGGACTTATCATGGAGTGGCCGGTCCGTATTCTAGATATTAGGACTTGATCTTGTCTGTGAAGGTTGTGAAGATAATGTTGTACTGTAGGTTCCGTTTTTACTTCATGGAGTTTACTGTTTGAAGGTTGAAGCCATTTTATCTTCCAGTGTTGGTATAATTTCGTTTTAGCATAGGAAATAATGTCAGTGTGAGGGGTAGCTATAGTTAGATCGCCTAGCGGGAGGTATGTAGCGACTTTAGCTGCCTGGTCAACAAATTCGTTGCCCTGAATACGTTTGTGAGAGGGTATCCACACAAGGATGACTTGTTTTTTTTTTTCATGATGTTGCTAAATAAAAGTTGTACTTCTTGTACAAGGATGTGTTTCGATCATGGACTTTATATTGCGTTTAATGCTCTTTTTGAATAAGAAAAATCACCAAGGATTTATTGCAGGTGATGCTTTTAGAAATGTGTAGCATAGCCTGCTTTATTGCGTACAGATCTTTAGAGAAGACTGTATAGTTGTCAGGCAATTGGTATAGCAGGGTACATTCAGGTTATATAATCCCACATCCATTTATTCCTCACATTTTGATTCACCAGTATAGATTGCAGTGTGCCGTGGGTATTTATTAGAAATTTCAAGAAATAACACTATACAACAATGAAAATATTTCGAGCAGAAAAATAGACTATTCTTACGTATTTCCACCAGGTGAATTCAAAAATCACCATAAAATGAAAGATTAGCTCTTGCTTTGGTGGTACAGTGACATATACCTTTGAGAGTCGACATTTTCAGTTTCGGGGAGAATTTCTTTTGGAAGTTGGCTCACCTGTCAACCGACAAAACATTACGTTCTAAAGCTGTTTGTAGGTGATAAACATAAGTACTGTTGCTGTGACTGCGGGTTTCTGTTTTAATTAGTGCAGAATTTCTGATTCTGGAGTGCTTTTAACGTGCAAAATTTGTTAAATCAGCATGCCACGGAAATGACGGCTCCACGCCTAAATGGTCACAGGGGTCCCTGGGTTCGATTCCAGGCATGTTCGAGAGTTTTGAACACTTTTGGTTAATTTCGCTGGCACGGAGGCTGGGTGTACGTGTCGTTTTCATCATCATTTCATCCTCATCACGACGCGCAGGTCGCCTACGGCTGTCAAATCAAAAGACCTGCAACTGGCGAGTCGAACATGTGCTCGGACACTCCCCGCACTAAATGATACGCCATTTCAATTTTTGCCACGGATATGTGTAAATTCCGTGAATAAGCTTTGTTACATTTGTGGTGAAAAAACATTTTCGTCACAGAAACCCAATCTGACGCCTCTTGTGAAGACTGCATATCTTCATTACTTTGGTATCAAGGTAGGAGACCAAGATAAGTCATGGGCGCCATATATATGTTGCATCACATGTTCAGTTATTCTATGAAAATGGATCAAAAATAAAAAAAAAGATCTATGGTTTTGCCGTGCCTATGGTTTGGCGAGAGCCTACAAACAATACAGATAACTGCTATTTCTGCTTGAATCCACCAATTAATTCAGGATTGTCAATGAAGAAAATGGGAACCGTTGAATATCCGAACCTTCGATCTGCTATTCGACCTATTCCACATCAGATAGTTCACCACATTCTACTCCACCTCAAAATTATGAAATGGAAATATAAAATGAGGACAGTGTAGAAGTAGAAGAACCCAACAAGCCTTACTCATCCCATGACTCTGATTTTGAAGAAGAAAGAGATAAACCCCACAGACTGAGTCAAGCCGAATTGAATTATCTCATTCGAGACCTTCACTTAACACAAGATAAGAGAAATTCTAGGGTCAAGACTACAGCAATGAAATCTTCTGCATGGTAATGTCAGGATCTTACAGTACAGAAAAAGTCAGAGGGAACTGCTTCCCTTTTTTTTGAAGAAAAACGATCTTGTTTATTGATGCGACGTTAATGGTTTGATGAAAAGTTTGACTTTGAATGATGATCCAACTGAATGTAGGTTATTCATAGATGCCTCCAAGCTTCTACCCATCTTATATTTTCTCTGCTAAGTCTCAACAGTTCTTTAGAATGCTTCTTGTTTGGTCCTTTCACCAGTTCCTTTTCAAGCCTGCATCATGGAGTATTTTTCCAGTTTTCCATTTGTTGCTTTTGAACCCATTTTCCTATGTAGTATCAGGCTTGTCCGTAGGAAATCCTGCATACAGGTTCTGGGCCTACAAAATGTGTTTCTGCCCCTTTCTTTGCCAGTTTATCTGACTTTTCATTTCCTTCTATACCTGCATGCCCTGGTACCCATTGCCTCCAAGCTTAGTTTGAAAGCTGTATTACTTCACAACGGCAACCACCTTCCATCTATTCCTGTCGGTCACGCAGTTCACATGAAAGAGATTCATGAAAACATGACAGCCCTCCTTGGCACAACCAAATACACTGAACACAAGTGGAAAATCTGCGGCGATCTAAAAGTCATAGCTGGAATCTTCGGACTGAAACTGGGGTACACTAAATACTGCTGCTTTTTATGTATGTGGGACAGCAGGGATAGAAACTCACATTATATTAAAGCAGACCGTCCTTCAGGAAATCTTAACTCAAGCGAGAAAATGTTGTTGCTGAGCCTCTTGTGGACCCAAAAGATGTTCTTCTTCCACCCCTACATATAAAGCTCGGTTTGATGAAAATTTTTGTTAAAGGTATGAACAAAGAGGGACAGGCCTTTACGTATTTAAGAAACAAATTTCCTACATTAAGTGAGGCAAAAGTTAAGGAAGGTATTTTTGTTGGGCCACACATTTTTCGACTAATAGTTATGGCGGGAAATAAAAAAAGCTTGGGCAGCTTTCAAGGGAGTTTTTCATGGATTTTTAGGCAATACAAGAGATGAAAAAATGAAATGACGTATGGCTTTTAGTGCAGGGATTGTCCGAGGACAAGTTCGGTTCGCCAGATGCAGGTCTTTTGATTTGACGCCCGTAGGTGACCTGATCGTCGTGATGAGGATGAAATAATGATGAAGACAACACATAATCCCAGCCCCCGTGAGAGCGAAATTAGCCAATTATGGTTAAAATTCCCGACCCTGCCTGATATCGAACGTGGGACCCCTGTGACCAAAGGCCAGCACGCTATCCATTTAGCCATGGAGCCGGACAACCCCAGGGGTGATAACTACACTCAGTTGGTGACAGCGCTTCTGCAAAAATACCATCAACTCGGATGCAACATATCTCTTACAATACATTTTCTCCACTCCCACTTAGACTTTCCCTCCTAGTTGTGGAGCTGTCAGTGATGAATATGGAGAAAGGTCCCATAAGGATATGTATGTAATGGAACAAATATATCAAGGCCGCTGGAATGAAGCAATGCTTGCTGATTAATGCTGGATTTTGTGTAGGAATGCCCCAGAAATCGCTTCAAAATGGCAAGCAAAAAGACAACGATCTCACGAAGCCACCACATGTTTCTCTTCAGATCCAATCACCTGCTAGCTATTATTCTATCAGTTTACAACTCTTACAATGTTACTGTCATTTTAAAAGTTTCAAATAGACACTCAATATTGTAGGCATAAGTAATTCAAATGCATCGTTTTCTCTCGATCCTTTAAAATAAAATACTTCCAGGTGTTGAATATCACAGAAACTATAGCTAATAAAAATTTTCCTTGTGATATTTTTCTCAACCCTAAATTAGTTAGAATTGTCTCACGAAGTGAAGGAAACATTGAACTTTTTTGTAATGTGATAATTGATGGTAGTGAGATCTGTCAATTTTGTCTTTGAAACTAGTTTATGTCGAAGTTAGTTGTTGGATGGATGGTGGGAAATGAAGAGAATGGAGGATATTTATATTTAATTTTTTAAGGAACTTAGCTATTCTCACATGAAGGGCTGTGGTTTTGATCCTGATTTAATGTGTATACCTTGGTGTTTGTTACAATTTACTTCGTTATTCACTCATAGTTGCCACCTTGAGCGCGTAAGTCAAAGTTGTCTGCCTCTAATTGCGAGTGATGGTTCATTTGCTTCTATTTCAGTACTGGCTACTGGACTGGAGTGGAAGGCTCCTAGAGCAATTCGAAGCGCTGCGAACTGGATGGAATCAAGGATTTGGAATGAAATCATTCTTGCGGAATTGAATGCAAAGCTGCCATACTTTAATTTAGTCTTAATAATGGCTTTGTACGTGTTCATTAACACTTCGTATTATTTCCCACCCCCGTTCTTTGCTGCCAGGATCTTCATTATGTTCAGCCTTCGTAAGCTGTCAACTTTAAGGCTTTTCAGGTGAGGTAGCCAACTTATCGTAGTATCGAATCAAACTCTTAAGATTTTCATAGTTCTTACTGTTTCAATTTTGTGATTGTCCATGTACAGCTCAGTGTGTTTTTATTTGGAGAAGAGTATGCATTTGGTTTTAGTTTTGGAAAACTTGAACCCTGTAACTTTAGCCCATTTTTGGATATACTGAATTGATCCTTGAAATAACTGTTAAGTAGTCAATTTATTTCTCCCTGCACTTAATAGAGTCAAATCATCGGCAAAAGACAAGCCTTTACTTGTAAGTGAATGTTGAGGGCAATACCATTTTATGCGACGAGGAATAATGTGACACTGGTGACTGATCCTTGGAAAATTCCGTTATCAATGGTTACTTCGTGTGAAAGAATTCCATTTGTT
The DNA here is from genome assembly GCF_040414725.1 of Anabrus simplex. Classification (NCBI taxonomy): domain Eukaryota; kingdom Metazoa; phylum Arthropoda; class Insecta; order Orthoptera; family Tettigoniidae; genus Anabrus; species Anabrus simplex. Next base: position 1,001,784,802 of record NC_090266.1, read on the forward strand.
CTGACTTGAATTCGGCGATCTTTAAGGAAATTATAAGTGGAGTAGAGCATGTTTCCCGAAATATTATATTTCATCTATGTTTCAATTACATAGTCTTTCCACACCATGTCGTATGTTTTTCCAATGTCTAAACTAACAGCTATGAGGTGCTGGTTATTCGGGAAAGGTTCTCGTATTTCTTATTCTAAATATATCACAGTATCTGTCGTTAAACGTTCCTTACGAATACCATTTTGTGCAGCACTAAAAAAGGGTATATGTTCCAAATACCAGCGTAACATCTTCTTAACAATTTTCTCCATTAACTTGCACATTGTATTTGTCAAGGCGATGGGACAATAATTATCTGGGATCAACATGTTCTTTCCTTTTTTGAGTATAGGCATTACAATAGCTCAGCGCCATTGATCTGCAAATGGTTTGGAACTCCATATACAGTTGAAAATAGCAAGTAGGTAATTGAGTGCAATATCTGGAAGCTGTTTTAGAAATTCATATGGAATGGTGTCTGGGACGGGAGTAGATCTGCTGCATTTGTTGAGTTCTGTAACAATTTCTTGTAACCGTAAAATGTCACTACAAGCATAGTTCGATCCAGGTACAGTTTCATTTAAGTCTATTGAATCTCGAGTTATTTTCATGTGAAGAATTTCAGGTTCAAAATTGGTATCGCTAGAGGTTCCTTCAAATGAGTTAGACAGTTGATCTGTTATATTTTGAGGTTCATTTATAATTGATCCATTGACCGGATCTCTCAGAGAAGTAATACAGAATTTATTCTAATTACCACTTATTCTTTGGATTTTATTCCACATAACATTTTCTGTAGTTTGGGAGTTTAAGGAGAAGACGAATGTTAACCACGAGGTTTTCTTAATTTTTTGTATTCCTTGCCATTGCTCGATATTTCTGAAAATTGATTTTATTTTCAGGCAAAGTATTTCTTTTGTTGATGTATTAAACACGGTTATTATTTTTTATATCCTCTTAGAGGAGTCATTCCAACAGAGAACCATTTCCTTGAAGGGCATAGGAGTTGTTTTCGAGATACTCTGGTCAGAAGATTTAATTATAACTTCAGTGAAGTTTTGAACAATATCATTCATGTGCTTAGAAAGAAATTTATTTTTTGGAGTTAGGAAAAGTAAATAGTTATTTAGGTACAGCCTTTCTAAATGATTCCCAACTTGCTTTATTTAAATTCATTTTACAGTATTGGGGTTTTGATGTGTTGCCTTGGGAACTTCGATCGTCGTTAATTATGATGGGGAAGTGGTTACTTCCTTGTGGAGTTGAATAAATGGACCAGTTAAACAGTGCAGCTATGTCTGGCAAACGTATAGTTAAATCTATGCTACTGTATGTTCCATGTGCTATATAAAAACGGGTTGGAGCAATTGAGTTCAATAATACGAGAGGAAATTCATCAGCATCATCTCTATTTTTTTCTCCCCTTGCATCAGTATTGCGACTACCCCATAAAATATTGTGGCTTAAAATGAAGGGTTTGAGGAGTTGGAGCTTTAGTTTTTATTAAATCATAAGTGTGAGATGTATTATTCGTAGGAAAATAAAAATTGCATACGCATATAGCTTGTAACATGTATAATAAAACTCCGACTGATTATAAATCAGTAGGTAGCTTAAGGAACCACTTGATGGTGTAAATTATTAACATAGGTAACTATGCCTCCACATGCATGATTTCGATTAATTCGGTTTTTATAACGTACATTGGACTGTCTTAAATGGGAAACAAAGTTATCATGAAAGTTAGTTTCTTGTAGACAGAAAACTGAAGGCTGGTGTTTATTTAGTATAAATTGTAAATACTCACGCTATGATCGAAAACTGTCGAGGTTCCATTGAAGAAATGTTATAGTCATAAGAATGACATACAAGTGTAAAGGGAATTTTATCATCATTATGTGAGGGAAGTAGAATCATCGCTGGAGTAATCCGGAACGAAACTGTTAATTGCTTCATCTCGGTTTTGACTGCTAGCCGTAAGCAGTTTCTTGACTATTCGAGTACTCCTGGTGACTTTGGATTTGTCAGTATAATGGATAAAGTTTTTGAAGGGCTTGGGCTAAACCCTCCAGATCATGGGTGTAATTGGAATCTATTGCTGTTATGCCATTGACTCCAATACTGTTTTCAAAAAAAGGATTGGAGTTGTAAGTAACTAAGGGGAAAGGTCTGAGGGTTGCCTTCTAGAACTTGTTTAATTGGCTTAAGCATATCACTAACAGTTGTGCTTACCTTCTCTGCCTTTGGTTTCTTATAAGTTTGTTTTGTCTTGTGTTTCACTGCCTGTTCACTTGTTATAGGTTCAGTTGTTAGGGGAGGGACCTTAAAATCAAGGTCTTTTCTGCCTGTAGATTCACTGCTTGATAGTGATATTGGCCTCTTTGATCCAGCAAGATGAATACTTGAGGAGTTTGAGGACATTCCAAAGGAGAGGTTAGAGTAGTTTCGCCCGAGGGTAATTGACCGAAGTTTTGGTCCTGGGAACACTGAAAAGTTGTAGATGTTGAAGTTGTCTGAAGATTAGTTTGTGAGGGAGTACAGGTAATATTTTCTTGACGGTTTTCACTTTTTGTGTGTCCTCCACTAGTTGAAGAATTTCCGTTAGATTGATCATGCCACGAGAATTACTGTTTTGATTTAACGAGGAGTCTTCAATTATTATTTCGTCATTATCAGTACAGTTTTTAGCTAAGCGTCCGTCAGTTTTAGCGTATCCACGAAAGCGCAGAGGAGATGCTCTCATTTGGTACAATTATTTTATTCACATCTATTTACAAATTAACACACACATGACCTTAATCACAGTATCACAAATAAAACACTTCACTCCGAGAACATCAACAAGGCCGTCATTTTAAAACAACTGACTCTCACTTCAATATGGAAACTGCAACCACTGCATGTTACGAGGCCACAAGTATATTCTTGCTACACCATAACTCTACTAAACAATAATTTTCTGACCTGTAACTCTCCAACCAATAACTCCCTTGTCACCGTCAAGATCGTCTCCTTATATACGGCCTGGCCAGCCTTCCAGAAAGCTTCATTACAACACTCTACCTTGAAAATTCTAGAGTGCATAATACATAGATTATAATGCACAGAATATTCTCCATCGTTCTAGTGCCTATCACCACTCTGAAAGTTACAGTGTGTTTCACAATTATGGATTATATATTATATATCTCGTAAGAATAAATTACAATATAAATTTACAGGTACTTACATTAACTGAACTCATAAATATTTATATACAGCACACGTGTCATGACATAACCTTACAAAAAACGCTATCGTATCATAAGAATAATACCATACTAACTGGATGTAACACTTCATAGACATACATACATATAATAATAATAATAATAATAATAATAATAATAATAATAATAATAATAATAATAATAATAATAATAATAATAATAACAATAATCGTAACATAATAATAATTCGAGCTAGATATTTGCATTAGTTATCCATGGGCAAGAGAATATTATTTTCAAGTCATATCTGTTCATCACACATGCGTCAGTTTTACAAAGGAAGCGGGTGGGTGTGTCGGAGAATAAATAAATCCAGTAATTCGTACCCTCATATTCGATCTGGAGTGAGTCTGGAAGTTTGCTGGAGTCTTCATTTGTAACACAAATCTGTATCCGAAAACTGAGAATGTGAGAAATTCCAGGGACTGTTAGACGTGCTCTAATAGGAGAGAACTTTAACATTGGTTTAAAGCCGAGTTTGAGAAATTATTTTTCAATAACGATATTAGGAAACACGGGGCAAACATTACATAGAATAACTCGTTTGTTTTTAGTTAGGTGAGGTCTTATTTCCAAGGAAACACTATTTATGAGAATCTTGGGCTGTTATGAAATTAATTCTTCAACACAATCTTGACTTGCAAGGAAGATACAAATTCTTCCATTAGATATCCGTGAGACAAGTCCGATGTTACTAGGGCTAGTCAGCTTTCCAATTGCTAATAATAACCTCGGATACTAATATCATTACAAGATTCAATAACATTACCTTTACACTTGGTAGGGTGGGATTGCATTGCTGCAGCGTAACTTAACCTTGGGTTGTTATGAGATTGATTAGGTGTTATACGAAAAGTAACTGAGGTTGTCATGAAGTCACCTGGTTCACCGGTACAGTTGCCTATGACCTTTAAACTGTTGACTCATGAGGTTACTTGAGACTTGCTGATTTACATTATTTAGATTCAGTGGGTCAGAAATATCTTGCCGACCTCCATCAAGAGAGGCGGTCATTACCAGTTAATTACAAGGATGAGGATAGTTATGAAATTGATCCTTTCATGTACGCTCCACATTGCAGATTTAAAACCAAACTCGCTTACAAATGTACTTAGCAGCTTCACTCTGGGACTTCAGACAGTAAAATATAGCTTAGAATTACCGATTATTCAATAGTTCTAAGCGACAATATTAAACGCCAACATCATGTAAGTCACTGTCACCTTGATCTACCTCCATGCGTTGCTTTTGTAGTTCATTGGACCAGTTTCGTTCGATCATAGCGTCACCGCTATAGAATTCGAAATCTACATCGGCGCATTTCCTTACAAGTTTCCTCACTTAGGCAATAATTTTCACCAAGCGTCGGCCTAGATTTGGTCAACTTACTATTAATAATGCCCTTTGTTTTGGATAAACAAAATTAAATATCTAGGACTTGCTATGGCAAAATACGTATGACGACACAATATAAAAACAAGCTTTGCAGCGTGTCACGGCAGGGATGAAAACTGTGAGTCGTCTGCTGAGAAATAAATGTACCTCTACAAATATTAAGTGAAATATTTACCTGGAATTTATAAGGCTCATCCTGCTGTATGCCTGTGAGGCCTGGGGCAATATTGCTGAAACTCCGGTGCAAATTAGAAAGAAAGAGTTAGAAATTACTGTGGAAGTAAGGAGAAATTGAAGGAACTTACTAGGAAATAGAATCTAGCATGGAAGTTATCTGAGGATAACATGATGGCAACCACAATTCGCAGTCATACAAATTTTAATGAAAATGGAAGTGTATGTATAGGTACTTAAAGGCAGAAACAGGTTCCAAAATGGATGTTCCCGGAATCATTAATAAACAGGGGAGTGTGTATGTGAGGATTTTCAAAAGGCAGAAATATTCAGTCAGCAGCATGTAAAGATTGTTGGTTACAAGCATAATGTCCAGATAAAGGAGGTGACTATTGATAGAGAAGTACTAAACTGTACCTATGATAACAATTATATTGGAATTGATTATATTTCTGGGGATATAATAAAGAAAATGTATTAGGATATAGTACCATATCTGAAGTACTCATTTGATTATTGTTTGCATGAAGGAGCTATACCAAATGAATGGACAGTTGCTATAGTAGCAACTGCGTAAAAAGGAAAGGATTATAAAACTGAAAATTACAGACCAGTCAGTTTGACATGCATTGCACGTAAGCTTTGGGAAAGAAATCTTTCTAATAAATTAATAACTGGTTCGAGAGAATCCAGTTCGGGTTTCGGAAAGGCCATTCCACTGAAACTCAAAACTTGTAGAATTCCAGCAAGATATAGCAGGTAACTTGGATTCAGGAGGTAGAAAGGACGGTATCGCGATTGACCTGCCTAACGCATTTGATTGGGTGGATCATGGGAGACTACTGGCAATAATGAGTCCAATTAGACTTGACAAAAGAGTGACTGAATGGGTGGTTATATTTCTAGAAAACTGAACTCAGAGAATTAGATTAGGCGAAGCTTCACCTGTCCCTATTATAATTAAGAGGGGAATTCTTCAAGGCAGTATTATTGGACGTTTATGTTTTCATATATATATCAGTGATATGTGGAAAATAGTGGAATCAGAGAAAAAAGCTTTTTGCAGATGATGTTATTCTGTACAGAGTAATAAATAAGTTACAAGATTGTGAGCAACTGCAAAATGACCACTATAATATTCTATGAAGGACAGCAGGCAATAGTATGATGATAGACGGGGTTAAATATCAGGTTGTCAGTTTCACAAATAAGAAACGTGCTCACAGTTTCAATTACTACGTTGATGGGGTGAGAGTACCTTATGGGGAATCTGCCCCCTAACTCGACTGCCCTAAACGCAGATCAGTAGTGTCTAATTGACTGTTAGATCAAGTAGTGGATATTTAAGAATAACCAAAATATGATATTTAAGTGGTCCGCCTATTCAACACAGATATAATTTATGGAATCTAGTACATGTTTCTTACCCTTAGGAATATCATCAGCTAGAATAAATTACACAATACACCAGAAACATAAATCAAACTACTAGATTGGAAAGATAATTTAAAGACACTCTTATACACAAGGACATTTAACATAAATTATTAGCAAACTTTTTTAATGTTTCAGTCGTGTAGTCAATAAAATGTGATGAATTGTTCCTTAAACTCTTGATGGACAAAGTTCGTGGAAACTAACAGTTGTATTCATAAAATCGTAAGATGGTAGTTTTTGTCAATAAAAAACTGTGATTTAAATTATTTATCGGAAAAAGCTCCTTAAGACTTTTGATAGACATTGCTTAAATTGCATTTAAGATTGAACGCTTCAGGATTTCAAGTATACGGGGATGAAGTAGTAAATTTATTTGTAGAACTGAATAACGTTCTGTGTGAAATAAAAATAAAAATTAGGTATATGAAAAGAGAGATGGAATATGAAATAATATATGATTTAAATTGTGTTACTTATTTCCTTGTTACTGGCCCCGATGTGCGGAAAAGCACCCACTTCTTCTGAGGTATGTGCCTATCTGAACTCAAAGCAAGTACCGGTAATTACTACGTTGAGCGTGGAGTGTGGAGGGGAAGTTGGAGGGTGTGATTTGGGCGTAGAAACGACCTTAGTGTCACCGGGCATGAGACACGTTAGAGTTTGACTTTTCTTTCTAACTTTCGCTTTAATTTATTCCTCATACAAGATGTTATACTTCTCAGAATGATCGTTTATATTACCCGTTGGATTATTTCTCTGCTCCAGATAAATAGACAGCTTCTCGTATATGTTCAATAAATGGCCTTTATTTATAGTTTTGAAGTTTTTATGTTTGTAAACATGTGATTGTAGTCCGTCATATGATTACTCATGGCCGAGCATGGCCCTTGCATTTTCCTGATATCTTGTAACGAAGTTTCTTCCGGTTTCTTCGATATATGTAATTAAACAACTCGCACATTTCAGTTTGTATAAACTGAATTTTAAATTCGTTATTAACGATATGGTGTATTAAATAATTTAGAGTTCGAGTTGTTGGTCCTAATAGAGATTCTTAGATTACGTCTCTTGATTAAATTCGTAATCCTATATACTTTACTGTTATTATTGCCCCCTTCATACCGGGCTTGGCTCAGCCGGAGAACGAGAGTCCCAAGAGTGGACCGGTCGTTGTCTGGCTTTGCTAATTTTTGAAGGCAGGCAAAGAGACAAGGACTAGCGACAATAGTACGAAAATATAAAACAACAGGTTTCTGACATTTATTCAGCACATTAGCACATTCAACAATAACAAAATTAAATGAATAAATCTTGATGGTAATATTATTTTTTTCTTCTCTGCCAGTTCTGATTAATTTCTCCAATATTGTGGATGACCTTAGTTCTGTAAAAATGCAGTGTAATATTAGCTTTATTTTTGGCTTAACGAAACAACAACAAAAATAAAAATACATTCCGTTAGGAAGACTTCCTTTCAATAATGTCATTATTATTTATAATTTAAAAGAAATTGAAACTGTCCGATTCAAATTTATCTTAGACGTCGAAATAACAGACTTATTTATTTTTACATTTGCTGTCTCAAAGTAAAACTTTCCTTCTTCAATGTACAGATTTAAACGTTGCTTCAGTTAATTGAAAAATAGTGAAACCAAAATCTTATTGAAATATTAGTCAAAAATGTCTCCATTGGACTTAATTTTACAGACTCGTGTTTGTACAATAATTATTACTTCAAAACTTTCCTTAATATTTCATCAGACAAACGTGATGTCAATCTTTAGCATCTGATATTTCTCAGAAATTCTTAACGTCGTATGCTTTACAAAAATAATTAGTGAAACTTGTCCACTGAAATAATAATTTCTTATTCATTAAAATATGGTACTCTGAACCTTTCTCTACTTAAATTCAAAATAAAATTCACTAAAGGTTTAAATATTCAAAAGTTATATCACCACAAACAGCGATGTTGATAATCAGGACACTCGTAACGAACACGTGGCCGGGTCAAAAACCATATTCAAAGAAAATATCACAATTCACTGAAATAATTATCAATCACACACACAGCATTCACACTAAGGCACACGAGAATTATTTACACTATTTACAACGAATTCTAGCCTTTGAATATTAAATTTTGATTTTTAATCCTAAATCTTTGAAATTTCTCGATGACGGCATCGGCTAAAGAAAAATTATTTACGTCCCACAGAAATGTGATAGAGTCTGGATGATCACTTTGTTAAATAAGATGATATTTACAACGTTGGCCATGAGAACATCTGCGGTTGATACCTGAAGAAATTGTCGTCAACAAAACGCACATAGAATAGGTCAAATATTCGCATTCGCTTTTATAGTTCATGAGTCACGACATTATTATTACACAACTCCACGTTAATCAATTAACACGTGCTCCACATGAAGAATTTACGTCCAACAACACGTAGTCTCCAAATAAGATTCAATAATGGATCCACAAGTCAGCAACACACACCAAATAATCCATTCTTAAGTCAACAAATTACAATAAATGAACCGTCGAGATTCTGCCATATTCCAGGCTCATATTCATACTAATTGAGCACACATTAACATCATACACACAAAATCAAGCAATGTTTAAACTAATGACCATTATGAATTTATTTAACCCAAGATGAAAAATTATTATTATTATTATTATTATTATTATTATTATTATTATTATTATTATTATTATTATTATTATTAGATTCACGCAAACAAGGATTCGGCAATATGCCAGATGACACTAACACGCCTGAAATCATACAGGAAGAAAATCTAATATAGAAATCCGGCGTAACACAACATGCCGTAAATCTGTCCCACACGACTTCAGAAAAATTAAAAATTCAATTATTAATTATCGGTGAGGACAATTATTCTTAAATCACATTAGACTATTAAATGGGACAGCTAGAATAATCGTAGAAGACACACGTTCTAGCTATACTAATAGAGACCAAAAATAATTCGCACACAAATGACTACACTACCATCTCCCATATGAAAGAAGAATGAAAATTTTCAAAACTACTCTAAGGCTAGAAGAAATATTACCACTAATAAACAAGTAAGCATTATTTCTACAAAAATAAACAGTTAAACATTATAAAAAGGTACTTAAATGATTGATGGAACTGGATTTCTGCCGATGAGCTGGAACGTGTGGCATGCTATCTACCCGCGGTCGCTATCTCCCCATGTCAGAGATCGCCTACATCTTAATGCAGCATTGTAGCCTTGATGATCAAAGTAGAGTTGTTGTAGGCCTCCTCTTCATGGTATAGCAACATCTTGAAATGCTCGTTCCAGCACTTGGCGACTCTCTTCCTTCTTCCCGTACAGTAGAAGCTAAAACTGACAAAGAATTTTAGGATGTGTTCCGTATACACACACGATGACTTTAGAGATGAAATTATACGTAACTTTAATTACGAAAATCTGCCAAACTCGTAGATCCGAATAATAATGAAGGTTGACTGATTGTACTGCAGAATAATTAGTCCAAGAAGCGTCTGCGTCGTGAATGTAAGAACAGCCATGTCGAAGTTCACGTCGGAGTTCACAGTATAAGAGCACAGTAGAAGAGCACAGCAAAGAGCACAGCAAAAGAGAACGTTTCTTCTGGAAACTCGGGTATTTAAGCATATCCAGCACAAGGGGTGTGTCACTGCAATAGGGAACATGCATGATCCGGGGTTTTAATTAAAAATATGCTAATCTGATTCAAAATTTCATGCAGAATTCAAAAATGTGATCAGAATGTACAAATAATAACTCCAAACGTGATAAAAATCTACGAAAATGTCACGTCACGCAAGCACGCGATCTCATTGGTCTGACGTCATCGTACAGGTTGACTGAATTAGCAGACGAAATAACACATAGTGTGCTGTGAGAAGCAGGATACACTTCGCGTATTTCTACTTTACGTTAGTGTCTAGTATGGTTAAATTCGAGGTCTATACATTGGATAATAATCTGAGTGGTATATTTTAGACTTAAAATGAATCCTGCGCAGACAGTGAGGCAGAAAACTTATAAATGGTGTAGAGTTCCGATGTGCAATAGCACATCGCATACCATACCAAACAAATTGTTTATAAATGTTCTAAAGACGCTAAAACTAGGAAGAAATGGATTTTGGCGAGCCGGAGAAATGCTGGTGATATATCGGAAAAGTCTACAGTTTTTTTTTAATATTTTAACGTAAGATGAATTTGTTTGAATTTTCAAATCACTTTTCCATGTCAGCTGTTCTAGTGGTAAAACTTTAAATTTTAATGTATGATGCTTTATTTAAATGCTTCAATTACATCTTGGAATATGAAAGTAATAAACAGTGCATTAAATAATGCTGATTATTAAAGTATTCTCCAAACCTAACCTATGTTTTGGGTGATCCATGTCAAGATAATAAATCAAAGGGGTTATGAACCATTTTGACAGCTCTAATTCTACCAATATATCTTGGCATGGAACAGTTATGTATGTCTTTATTGAAGAGCTTAATTGGTAAAGAAATTTAGGCTATATCTAAATACTCTATAATGTAACAAAGAATAGGCGTGTACATCATGAAAGGAAACAACGTGAATTTAACAAATGTATAACTCTACACAAAACCAATGCTTGTCTGTTGGGGTCTTATAAGTTAACAATGCTCAATTATAATAATTATCATAATATTAATGAAATAAATAACATAATTGGACACAGGTGAAAATAGTGATGTAGGTGTTTAAAATATTATCCAACTTAGCCTAAGTTTTAGGTTATACAAGCCAAGTCAATAAACCGAAGGGTAAAAATACCGCGCGAGTTGGCTGTGCAGTAAGGAGCGCGCAGCTGTGAGCTCGCATCCGGAAGATAGTGGGTTTTGAACCCCACTGCCGGCAGCCCTGAAGATGGTTTTCCGTGGTTTCCCATTTTCACACCAGGCAAATGCTGAGGCTGTACCTAAGGCCACGGCCGCTTTGTTCCCATTCCTATGCCTTTCCTGTCCCATCGTCGCCATAAGACCTATATGTGACGGTGTGACGTAAAGCAAAAAAAAAAGTAAAAGTCACAGCACCCAAAGACATTCCTGTATTGAGCGACTAAAATGTCACCAGGACACTTTTCTTTCCTGATATGTTCAGCTTGTTAAAAGCCAAATGTAATTAATGTTATTGGCTTCACGCCCCGCTAACTACTTCTACGATTTTCGGAGACGCCGATGTGCTGGAATGTAGTCCTGCAGGAGTTCTTTTACGTGCCAGTAAATCTACCGACACGAGGCTGACGTATTTGAGCACCTTCAACTACCACCGGACTGAACCAAGTTGGGGTCAGAAGGCCAGCACCACAACAGTCTGAACCACTCAGCCCGACTTGTGAAAACTAGATGAAGTCATATTTATCTTTATCATGTTTAACTTTTTCCCTCCACAAAGATATTTAATTCTCTTTCATGGGTTCTGGAAGTGGGTAGGCCAGTTGTCCCAACCATAAATATATATTTTTTTGGGAATGATAGATTATAGCCCTATAGTACTATGATCTTTCTTTCTTTCCTTCTTTCTTTCTTTCTTTCTTTCTTTCTTTCTTTCTTAATCAGTTTATCCTTCAGGGTTGGTTTTCTCTCGGACTCAGCGAGGGATTTCACCTCTACCACTTCAAGGGCAGTGTCCTGGAACGTGAGACTTTGAGTATGGTGATGCAACTTGTGAGGAGGGCCATTATCTCGCCCAGGCGGCCTCACCTGTTATGCTCAACAGGGGCCTTGTTGGAGGATGGGAGGATCGGAAGGGATAGACAAGGAAGAGGGAAGGAAACGGCCGTGGCCTTAGGTGCCTGGAGGAGAAGTAGGAAAATACGAAAAACCACTTCGAGGATGGCTGAGGTGGGATTCGAAACCCTTCTACTCAGTTGACCTCCCGAGGCTGAGTAGACCCCGTTCCAGTCCTCGTACTATTTGTTTTCAACTTTCATGGCAGAGCCGGGAATCGAAACCGGGCCTCCGGGAGTGGCACACATTAACCACTACACCACAGAAGAAGACTAGTACTATAATGCTACCTATATGTTTATGTTAGTGCTGAAATCCGATTTCTTACTTTACTAATGCTGAAAGCCCGAAAATGTAATTTTATTCTTTAATAGGGGAATCAGTCTAGAAGGAAATGTTGAAAGTGATGTGATATCTATCCAGGTTCGTTGTTATCCTAATACTATGGGTTACAGTACATTGCACGTATATAAAAGACGCCACTTACAAACTTGCTTGTTATCCACAAATTTTTGCGGCCACAAAAGTCACATTTTTCAAGAATGATGACATCTACACATGGTAGATTGTCTGACTGTGCTGTTTCGAACCTTTCTTCTGTCATTTCGAAGTTACTCGCGATCATGAATAATAAACAATCGGCTTTTAGCAACGGCTGATGCACAACGGCTGGTAGAGCTCCATGCGGTAGTGGATCGTGACGTCACAGCGCGCCGCTTACGTCAGAGGCCGTTTCACTCGCCTTGCGGAAAGGCACTATTAAACATGTTTTTAATGGTAGAAAACAAGGCAACATACCACAATGTAATACGTTTACCTACTATTTCATTGGTGCACTTTTCAAAAAAAATATTTTTGAAAATTATGCATGTTCCCAATTGTCCGTAACTGGCCGATGTCAAGCGTTTCAATTCTCAAAAGTACTTCCGTCTGGAACTTGCCATGCGCCAACCTTGTCGAGGCGACCTTGGCCTGCTCCTCAGTCGGTCACGTGGGGACAGCTGATAGCTCACTAAAAAAATCAATACATCGCACCCCTAACCAACTCGAGACCGGTTCTGGACAGGTGAAACTGTCTCTGTAATACAGGGCTGGAGAATATCCCCCGTGCTAATGAAATAATAATTTTACACACGCAGAAGCAATTAATACTTATTGTAGGCTAAATCTGAATGGGACATCATATGTGAATACGACACATTTCTTATTTTCTTCTTTCCGTTCTTTTACTAATGTAGTGAGAGGTATAAAAAACGTATACTTTTTATAAAATACACTCGACTATTAGCTTTATGGCTTCTTCCTCCAAGTATTCAGTTCTTTTTCTTTTAGGTTTTTTGTATTTCCTTCTTTTAATGGAGTATGTCTCTAAGTGTTCGGAGGTCGCCGTTTTTCTCACTGTTTGGAGTGCGCGTAGAGTGTCTTTACGTGCAATGTAGCACTGCCTGTCGAACCACTTTCTGTGCTCGCGTTTCCTTCTTTGGTAGGGAGGCTTTATAGCTACCTTCGCCGCTTAGTCTAAATTCCCTTGACCTTCTGTATCTTCGATTGGTCATGCATTTTCTTTGTATCAAGTTTTCTTGAAAGGTGGTGCTTCCTTGTTAATGGGGGATCGCGACTTCCATTTCTCCTACGTTCAATTTCTGTGTAGATAGATATCGGTATATTACGGTACGTCGTTTACGATAATGAGGTTGTGTTGCACGCAGACTTCCATTCCGTATCTACACAAGTGATGAAATTGTCTTGCAGTGTAATAGCTGCACAGACAGAAACTTCGTTAATGTGTATATTCTTTATTACAACCTTTTTAGAGCGTTCCATCTATACACGTGCTGTAGACGCCTTAAAAATATATATTTCTATATGAACAGCCCAGGGAAAAAGGGGTGATATCCAGTCTGAATCATTTCTCAAGAAATGGTTTAATGTTAAGACAAAATAATTCAGAAGCTAGTTAAGGACAGTACCTCATATTTATTCTGTGTATGAACTATAATATACCGAACCATAGTGAAAAGTTGAAGGACAATAAATTATTTATTTATTTATTTATTTATTTATTTATTTATTTATTTATTTATTTATTTATTTATTTATTTATTTATTTATTTATTTATTTATTTATTTATTTATTTATTTATTTATTTATTTATTTATTTATTTATTTATTTATTTATTTATTTGTTATAGAATGTCCCAGTGAGCTAGTGGCTCAAGGACGGACTTCCCTTTAAAATCACAGTTTGGCAGCTTTCAGTTGCAGTTAACAGATAAGGCTTAGGCCTACATATAGAACAAGGAATATTTTACAAATATTGATTTACATCATAATATCATTATTTTACATCGAGAAAAGAAGATATTCAAACTAAACTTAGGTGAAAAAATAGGTACACAGTGGTTATCGATTTATTCTCCAACATACTGTTCAAGGAGTCACCTGCGTACTTCTTTTTAAAAGCTGTACAATTTATTGATTTGTTTCAATTTTGGAGGTAGATTGTTAAAGGCTGTGCTTGCTGATTAAGCAATGCTTTTAAAACCATATTTGGTAGTGTTAGTGGAATATTAGTAAGTCTGGTTTGCTGATCTTGTGTTATGGGTGTGAATATCTTTGCTGTGTCGTAGTTCTGTAATAACAGAAATCATATTATTTTTATACCTGAACATAAATAAAGCTTGGGAGTATTTAATCTGGCATTGTACTGGTAATATGTTTCTTTCCTGAAAAATTTCCTCAGATGGTTTTAGTAAATCATATCCATACATAATTTTTAAAGCTCTCTCTTAGAGTATTCCTAGTTCCCTTACAGTTTCCTGTGTACAATTTCCCCATATTATATTCATGTACATGAGGTGTGAATGTATGAGGGAGGTATACATCTTCCTTAAGTGTTGGTTGTTTATTCTATAGTCCTTCAATCTTTTTAGTACTCCAATTACACTAATCTTTTTTTTCTTTACATTTGAGATATGCGCATTCCAACTTAATTTATTGTCAAAAGCTAGTCCTAAATATGAGAACTGCTTTACTCTTTCAATGGGCTCATTGCCAATTTTTACTACATTACAGGTATTGATAATTTGTTTTCGTTTTTGGAATATCATTTATTTTGATTTTCAGGTGCTTATTACTAGATTATTTTTGTTCAGCCATGATGTTAGTATGTCCAGATCTTTTTGCATATAATCCATAATCTTTTGTTCGCAACTACTGTCATAAAATATAAATATGTCATCAGCAAGCAGGCATATCTTACCAGTAAACTCAAGATAATCAATATCATTAATAAATATTTGAAACCCTAATGGTCCCAGCAGTGACCCTTGTGGGACACCATGCTTAACATTGTAGATGGGTACTTTAGTTTCATTGCTATTAACATATTGCTTCCTATCAGTTAAGTAATTTAAAAAATTGTTGGAAAACTCACTTAACGTTTCACTCTACAGGCGAAAAAGCTGTCTCTGACAAGACCAACAATGAATAAACGGTGCTCACTCTACTTAATAATGTTATTTGCTTTACGTCCCACTAACTACTCTTTTACGGTTTTCGGAGACGCTGAGGTGCCGGAATTTAGTCCCGCAGGAGTTCTTTTACGTGCCAGTAAATCTACCTGCAAGGCCAGCGCCTTAAACGTCTGAGCCACTCATCCCGGCCTCACTGTACTTAAAAATGCAAAACACTCAAAGAGCTGCCTATAGAAAATTACCTAGTATTACATAAATTATTGCAAAACAAATAACATCTAAACATTACTTCTGAAATCACAAAATTATCTACTTTATAAAACAGTTTTCAGAGGAACAAACAATGTTTCTCTTTCCGAATGCCTCTATTCAAGAAGGTTCACTTTCTTGGCAATTCTGCGTAGAAATTCTGGGATTCTGCTCCTCACAAAAAAACCTTTAAAGCCTGCAGATCTCTCCATTTCTCTTGAGTTATCGGCAAATCATCTAAAATGTAACAGAAAATGCAAAGTCCTGTCTGAAGATCGTAAGAATTTACAACGTAAAATAAAGTAATATCCTTACCATTATATGCTCTATCAGGACACAGGAATTCTCCCTCTGATAGTTAAGCATTCATAGGGCGAGTGTTTCGCGGGGGCCATATCACAGAAGAGTACCAGGGGCCATTTTAAGTATCCCTATCAAATATCACTTGTGGATAGTTCTCCTGCATTCGCAAAATCCATGATTGGCCTACATTCAAAAGGGCACACCTTCAGGTAGAATGATTCTAGGTGCATGGTCCAGCCTCGTACCATCGAATAGTCAACTTCATTGACTCGAAATGGTGTTGGTTTTGATCGTGCACTCCTGGTTACATTGTTCCCATCTTCAGGCATTTCAGGTCGTGATTTTGAGTTTATTAATCCCAAGTTTTTGTCACATTCCAGGTAGGAATGGCCTCAAATCTGGAACGCGACACGAACAGACCTGGACCTCTTATTTTCATGCACCATGTAATGGCGACATCTTATCAAGGTGTAATTCTTGTCTTGGCCACTACATAGGTCACAAAACAGTACAAGGTGGTAACATAAGCAGATAATTCCACCTGAAAATAGTTGCCCAAAAAGGATACTACTTCGTTATCAAGTTTTCTAGCTGTAAACTCTGTGAACTGAAACAGGAACAGTCCGGTTCGCCTGCAATTGCCGGTACTCGAACTGGAGACCCGCACGGCCTGTTTCATAAGTTAAATTCTGCGCTTTGTAGTCTGTGATGCAACACATGCTGCTAGCAAGCTCGGCTGCAGCTTGCTAAGGCACGACCGCGACGTCACCGAATACGTGGCCTGCACGCCAAATGAAATGTTCTAGAAGCTTTTCTTCTATCTCCGCTTCCTGATTAGATAACGGCAAATGGACAACGGGATCGTGTAGGTAGCAATAACAAATACCTTGTACTCAAAAATCAAGCCGACATTATTTACGGATACTAAGATGTTAAAATATCGGGTGATATCCGTGACGTTCACGCTCAGGGTGAAGTTTTGTAAAAAAAAAAAAAGCCAGCCTGGGTACTCAACGACACAGCGACCTACAGCAGAAACCGGTGGAGGTCTGCTGCATGACGTAATACCGGCAAGTATGATTTGACTTAGAGCATGGAGTGCCAAGTTCTGAACATCGGCAACTTCTATTTCAGTATCAGCGAGGCACGGCCTAGATGAGAGTAACTTTAACTCTAAAATTTTCGTCCACTTCTAAAGGACGTATTTAAAAGCATTCAAACACTTCAGCATACTACGTTTCTTGCTTGAAAACACAAGTGCATACATTGTTCAATGGGACATATTATTTTTGTGCCGTGTGCTACAGAACTGTCAGGAAACAGGAAACAATTTAATGAAAGAGGTTTATGTATTTGAACTTCTGCAAGTGAACATCTATTTAGGACTCTGTTTCTTAAAATTATGTTCCCATTATTTCACGTAATGGAACATAGACAATGGAACTGAGCATTAATACTTTACGGTGTGCGAGATAGGCAGTAGACTGTTTCTTGAATATTACGGGCCCATTATTTCTTGTGAGAGGACATAGGTTGTATAATTGAACATTTCGACATTATCGTGAGCTAGGTGGAATATACAGACTCTGTTTAGAATTCACGAACTGTATTCAGACTTACAGTCGGGAACACAGTGCATTCCGCGTATCGAACTTGTGTGGTTGGACAGTGACGGTTCGATCGCATTGTTAAGAGGAACCTTGGTTCAAATATCACAAGTGAAACTTCCCTAAGACGTTAAACTTGTTAATCCTGAACCGACAGTTCTATGACACACCAAGTGGCGTGAGAAATTTGACGCCACATGCATAGACTTCACCAGCCGTAACAACGTGTGAACTTGGTAATGGTGTTCCTGGTCGTCGGTGGATACGTGGTACTATGGAGCTGCGAGGACGCAGTTACACGGAGACAGCAACTTTAAGATCCACAGCAAATTAAAGGTGATATGCATCTGTGTTTTTTAAAGAACAGTCCATTCGAACTTTATGAACTGTGACTTCCAAGTTCACAAGTCACTTCCAATTTTCAACTAACTATCAATTTCTCAAGTGACTTCCAATTTAACTTTCAGGTTCACAAGTTACTTTCAATTTATCAAGTGACTTTCAACTTTACAAATTAACTCCCAATTTTACACGTAAAGCCAATGTAATATTAATTCTCACCAGAGCTACTCCAAAGCTCAAATGAACTTACTAACGAGTGGAAAGAACTTTGAAAGACATATATAGAATGCAATCGAGACTTAGCAGTTACGTTAGATATTTTTCCAGTGAATTAGAACTTGAGTAATATATATTTTACTTCTTAGCTCAAGAATGAACTCTAATTAATTTACGATAATTTTTGAATTGAGCAGTCAGTTTGGAACGTCAGAAGTGAACTTCATTTATTTTCATAATAAGTCAAACTGATGAATTATTCTAGGTGGGAAATTCATTTATTTCGTTATTGTTTTAAATTGCGCATTTGCTTGAAACTTCAAGAATGAACATTGATCATTTTACTATAACTGTCTAACATTAGCAGAATTCAAACGCCAAGAATAAACTTCATTTGCTTTCAAAAATCAAATTTTGACGGTATGCAAGTTCCATTTGACAAGGGTTTCATGTTATCACAGGAATTTTAGTAACATGTGAAAATAATAATCAAAGTTACTGTGGCCTACTGTGCAATACTTATTCAACTGCAATTAGTCCTTCTCTGTGCACTCTCCTGTTTTAAGACTGCACACGCCCTGCGTACTTCTCATTCTCGATCATGCGCACGATTAAGTGCGTGTCTGTTACTGGTACAGTACGTGTAAGAAACTGATTTATTATCCAAGAGCCGGTGGTATTGAATAACTAGAATGACAACTGGCGCTTGCAGTACACTATGTTACATGAGACGTTCGTTAAAGGAGATTCTTCTGTAATCTATCACTAAGCTCTCGACTAATTCCCATTTCTTGCTTCGGTACTTGGATTTGAGTTTTCGCTGATGAAATATGCCTCTAAAAGGTGTACTTTCTTCTCGACTTATAAACATTTCCTTTTAATTTCGGCCGTCCTGTCCACCTGTTCCATTGGCAGGTTGTTGAATTTTGTACTTAATGCTTTTAATTTTACTCCGTAATCGTCGCAGCTACTGCATGTGTCCGATCTAGGGTAGCCAAACGATGTAATAAACTCAGCCAAAAGTATAGATCTATACGTTTCGAAACTCACTCCATCACCACTGAACATCTCGCAACAAATTTCATACATTTTCTTCATATTAAGATCATCAGGAAATCATCAGGAAGGTAAACTTTAGACGTTTTCCCGGCTGAGTAGTGGCTTTGTCGGCCCTTGAAGGAAGCAAGGGGCTGCGGTCCAAATTAATGTACAGCAGAATTATTCGCTTAGTGAGTAAACAGCAAACAACAGAAGACGATACCCAGGATGCCGACAATAGAGTTCGAACCTACCAACTCCCGAATACAGACATAGCGCTGCACAATTCTAATCTCACGGTCAACTCACTCGGTTGTTAAAAGCTATCATTAAGAGTGGTGACAGTGAGATTCGAACAACGAATCTCTCTTCTAGATGCAGCTGGCCACGGGGGAAGCATCGATATCGGAACAATGAGAGCTACCGTCGTCGGCAACAAGATCAGGACCAAGGTCAAGCTGAAAAGCTGCCAGCAAGGAGTGTGTGAATGAATCATAATTAGAAGTCAATTTTTTAATTGGTAAAAACATTTCAGTGTCGCGCAGGGCAATAACGATTTCAGATAATTTGACATTCTAGTTTTAAATATGTTTTTCATTATTAAAGGTAAATATTTGAACACAATTTATTTTTTCATGAAGGACATTTTAAAACTGAGTTTCATCCAAATATAAATAAGAGTTTTTAGCCACTAAATGTACGTCGTAATTATTATTAATATTATTATTGTCATCAACATCGTCATCATTATCCCTGTAATGCCCAAACCAACTCTATGATGATATAAAAATTATGTTTCCAGTAAAACTACTTCCTATAGCCTCAACTTGGAACTGCTGAGGATGGAAAAATGTGAGGAGGAAATGAGTTGCAGAAATCGAGAGCAGGGCGACATCAGTACGGAGAAGGAAAAGAGAAGAGGGGACTGCGGTGTCAGCGGGCAGGTAGCGAAGACAGCAGAGTCCTTGGTGAGTCAGAACAGCCCAGGAAGGAGTGAATCAACAAGTAGGATACTAGACCGAAGTGAAGTGGATACAGGTAGTGAAGAGGTGACGGGAAGGGAAAGGAGTCAGGGTAGTGACTCAACCTCCCCGAATAGGAATAATGCAGAAATGAACCTGGAGAGAAAGCAGGCGTTAAATAAGGCGACATCCTTAAGTTTAAAAGATCTATGGGGTGGGAAAAAAGGCTCTGGCACGGAAAAGGGGAAGGATGGGGGTGAGAAGAAAGAGAGGGATGGGGTGGAGCCAAAAGGAAGAATCACGAGAAGTAAGGGGGGAAGTGGTGAAATGCAGAAGTATAGGGAGGGAGGGGGAGGAAATAAATAACTAGATATGGTGATAGGGATGCTGAATATTGAGGGGTTGATGGGGAAGTTAGGGAAGAAGGAAATTGTGGATTTAGTGAAAGATTTTGAGATTATTGCTCTAGTAGAGACGTGGTTAGGAAAGGGGGTTGAAATTACATGGGACGGTTATAGAGTAGTTAACGTGTTAAGGAAAAAAATAGGGAAGAGGGGCCGAAACCCAGGGGGGATAGTAGTTTTAATAAGAAATGAGATAGCTGAATGGGTGGAGACGTTACAGACTAAGGTAGAAGGGGTAGTGTGGTTGAGAGTAAAAATGGGGAAGGGGGCAGCGGAAGCAATTTGTCTGGCACTGCTTTATAACCATCCGAGCGATTCAGTGTATGCAAATAAACATTTTTTTGACGAACTGATTGAAGAAATAAACACAATTAAAGGAATGTATGTAGAAGATGGGATGATTTTATTGGGGGACTGGAATGGGAGAGTGAGGAATAGAGTACCGGTATAGGGAAAGAAGTAAAAGTAGACGGGGTACTGCAAAGGAAGAGTAAGGATAATGTTGTAAATAGTTATGGAGAAAGGTTATTAGAGTTATGTGCTCTAGAACATTTATTTATTTTAAATGGGTGGATGAAGGGGGATAGTGTGGGAGATTTGACGTATATTACAACAAATGGAGGGAGTGTGGTGGAAATAGGAATAAGCTCAGAGATAGCGTTAAGGAGAATAATTTTTGAGGTGTTAGAATATGGGTTGACAGAACATATGCCTATCAAAATAAAATTGAGAACGTTGGTCGCTGATGAGAAGGGAAAGATGGAGGAAAGTAAGGAGAGGTATAGGAATGGAGGATGGAAGTATGTATGGGATGATAATACTAAAGAGAAATTAAGACGCCATTTGAAAGAGGAGGGAGATATATTAAGGGTAGGAATTGAAAGGGCGGTAGAAGGGAATGATATGGATAATGTGCTAAAATTAATTGAACTCCCTGTATGGAGGGTGGGGAAGAAAGTGAGGAGAAGGATAGAGGGAAAAAAGAATAAAATGAATGGATGGTTTGATGAAGACTGTAGGAGAAAACGTGAGGTTGTAATGAGAGCCCTAGCGGAGTTTAGGAAGGAGGGTGTGCAAGAAAAAAGGAAGGAATGTTGTAAATTGAGAAGGGAATATAAGGAGGTATTGAATGAGAAGAAAAGAGGATGGAAGGAGGCGGAAGCTGAAAAAATAAATATATATTGTAGAGAGAAGAAATTTGAGAGGATTTGGGAGTCAATAAACAAGATCAGAAGAACGAAACCGGAGGGGAAGGGGATAAAATAGGAGAAAACGAGTGGGTTAGGCATTTTAAAAGGCTTTTAGAAGGGGAGAGGAAATTGGGTAGAGAAATAGACAAGTCACAAATTGGAAGGGAACTGGAAGTAGGCATTACAATATTGGATGGGGAGATAACAAGGCAGGAGGTAATTACAGTATTAAAAAATGCTAGACCCAAGGCTGCAGGAGGTGTGAATGGTATTTCCAATAGTGTATGGAAAGAGGTAGGGGCAAATGAACCGATGTTGAGAGGGATTGTGAAATTCTTTAATAGGTTGCTGGAAACGGGGAAATTTCCTAGAGAATGGAGGAAGGGGGTATTATGCCCTATTTATAAAAATAAAGGAGCTAGTAGTGATCCAAACAACTATAGAGGAATTACACTCCTAGACTCGCTGTCAAAGGTGTACACAGGGGTTCTGGCGAATAGGATAACAAATTGGGCGGAACAGTACGGTAGGATATCTGAGTTCCAAAATGGATTTAGGAAAGGATGTAATACAGTTGATAATGTTCGGATTCTGGACACTTTGATTACAAAGTATGTGAGGATAGCAGGGCGTAAATTATTTATAGCAGCGATTGACTTAGAAAAAGCCTTTGATACGGTCAGTAGGGAGGCGCTATTTTTGAGATTAGGGGAGGTTGGAATGTCGAAAAAAATGAGGGTGGCAATTGAAACTATTTATGAGGAAGTGTTTGTGATGATTAAATTGCAGGATGGAAGGTTGAGTAAGTGTTTTGAATCGAAAAGCGGGGTGAGACAGGGATGTAAGCTATCCCCGATATTATTTATATTATTTATAAATAATATTTTAGAGGGTCATGGTGGAGACGCATGGCAATGCCCTTGGGTAGGGAAAATGGAGGTTCCGGGGTTGCTATTCGCGGATGACCTATTGATTTTGGCTTTGACGGCAAATGGGTTGCAAAAAGGGTTGGACAAGGTAGTTGAATATACTAGGAAATGGTCTCTCAGAGTAAATGTAAGAAAGACTCAGATATTGTTGTGTAGGAAAAGGGGTGGGAGAAAGAATAAGAAAGTCTGGAGGCTGGAGCAGGAAGAAATTAAACCAGGGGGAAAATTGAGTACCTAGGTGTAATAATTAGTAAGAATGCTTCTTGGAAAAATCAGTGTAAGAAGGCAAAACTTAAAGGAAGAGGAGCGCTTGCGGTAATAGGATTATTAGAAAAGAAATTTCCAGACGTTAAATACAAAATTCAGAAAACGGTGTTTAAATCACTGGTAATGGGCAAAATGCTATTTGGGGTTGAATTATGGGGAATGGAGGAAGACAGGAGTGAACTAAAGCAGGTGGTGGCGAAATTTAGCAAGGTCATGATGGACCTACCGAATTGTACAGCCAATGCCGGGGCCAGATTAGTCTGTAAAGAATCGATAGAGGTTGAAATAGCTAAGAGGGTGTTCAAGTACTGGATTAGATTGGAGGAAGGGAAGGGTGGGGCGTTAGTACAAGAAACGTTTAATTTTCAGAAAGGTATGACGAATGAAGGTTACTGGGTGAATAAGTGCAAAACTTGCCCTGTGGAAAGGTGATCCGCTTGGGGCAAAGGGAAAGCCCGAGAAAATTAGGTAAGCGTTGAGAAAATGGGAGGTTGAGTAGGTTTGAGGGTAGTGTAAAGCTGAGATGGAAGTAAAAAAAAAGAAAAAAAAGCGAGTTGACTGAGTGAACTAATGGACTTGGAATGGAGTACTGTCTGTTGGTGTGTAAATGAGGAGTGAAAAAAATGGATTGTTTGTGAGGAGGAAGTATAAAGAAGGTATATGTGATAGAATTGAGATAGATTAAGTGGGAATGTAGTTAAGGAGAAAATGTTGGCAGTATGGAAATTATGAAACTAGGAAAAAAAATTAAATGGTGTAGATGCCTTAATGAAGGGTGTAAAATTGAGGGATTCTTGATGTTTATGTATTAAGTTTAATGTGTAATAGTAATTTAGATAGATTAAGGGGGACAGTAGTTAAGGAGAAAATGTTGGAAGTATAAAAATTAAGTCCAACAGTTAGAGGCAAGTGTGGTGTTGTAGATTGTGAAGACTGAGTGAACTGATGGACTTGGAATGGAAACTGTCTGTTTGTGTGTAAGTAAAAAAAAAATTGTTGATGTTTAAGTCTTAAGTTCAAGAAGGTGAGATGTAGTGGGCGGGAATAGTGCGAGAGAGGAGAAGGTGGCGCATCAAGGGAAGAGGGAGGGGTTGGGGCTTGACCCAACCCAAGGAAGCTAGGCTTTAGCATGTCTGCACGGCAAGAAAAGAAAAAGAAGAGGGAAGGTAGTGAGCTGACAATGAACAGAGAAGGTGTGACGTATATAGCGGAAGTGTGTGACAAGCCATGTGATGGGTCTGGTTTCCGCCAAGCTGGCTTGGCACACATGGTAGGTAAGGAATACATTGTCAGCAGGTGTAGGTGGGAAATAAGATCAGTTCTCACGTGGCGAGGCTGGTCCCTGCGATCAACGGGTTGGTGGGCATGTATTCCATACCAGGGCTGACGCAGAGACCAGTCTACTATTTTTTTTTTCTAGGTGGTTGGTAGGAATAGGGGAATAGGGAA
This sequence comes from Anabrus simplex, assembly GCF_040414725.1. Taxonomy (NCBI): domain Eukaryota; kingdom Metazoa; phylum Arthropoda; class Insecta; order Orthoptera; family Tettigoniidae; genus Anabrus; species Anabrus simplex. The sequence goes on from NC_090266.1 coordinate 1,001,809,343, forward strand.
ATAGGGTAATTTGTAGTGCGGTGCTTCCTGCACGTTTGCCGGCTATCCGCGTGCGTGTGGGAGGACACTGAGTAGATTTAGAGGTAAATAATTTAGCTAAGTAGTTTTAGGAAAGATGTAGTGCCTAGTGTTTGTTTGTTTGTTCTTTTTGTTTTGGGGTTTCGCTGTCTGTCTTTATTACCTGTAAAGCCGATGGTGTATTCTAGGGTGGGTAATAAAGATATGTATGTATGTATGTATGTATGTATGTATGTATGTATGTATGTATGGATAAGTGCAAAAAATGGTTACAAAAGATTGGATTGGGGGTATATGGAGAGGTCTGGGGGGATGGTAGGAATAAATGGGTATGGGAAAGGATAAAGGGAAGACTACTAGATATTGAAAGACAGAACTTAATAGGGGAATGCAGAGAGAGAGTCTCTTTATCAGTATTAAATAAATTGGTGGAAGTAATAAACCCGAAAACGGAGTTTGGAGGGTAGAAGTGATAAGAGAGGTTTGTATTGGTGGGTATTGGGTGTTCCGAGGAATAGGGGGTGGGTAGGTAGTGAGAATAGGGATAGATGTGTGTTATGTGGAGAGAAGTGGGAGGACCTGCATATTTTTAATCAATGCCGACCTTTGGCGGAGATAAAGATCAAACTACTAAGTAAGAAGGAGCTGCATATGGTAGGGGAAAGCTATAAGATAACATCTTGGTTATGTAGAGAGTGGGAGAAAGGAACGAATATAGCGAAATTCTTAAATGTGGCCAGAGCTATATTTATAAAGAAATTGAGGGAGTAACAGGGGTTGTGCAGATAATGTGGTTCGTGCTGAGGGAGAAAGGGGGAAGGCATTCTGCTCAGAGGAATGGATATCCGCCCTGAGCAAATGCGGGAAGGGTATCATGGTAATCATGATATCAGAAGAGGGGGATGTAGTGTTAGGGGAAAGGGGGAGAACACCTTGCCCTGTGGAAAGGTGATCCGCCTGGGGCAAAGGAAAAGCCTGAGAAAATTAGGTAAGCGTTGAGAAAAGGGGAGGTTGAGTAGGTTTGAGGGTAGTGTAAAGCTTAGGTGGAAGTAAAAAAATAAAAAATAATAAATAAAACAAAAAAAAGCGAGTTGACTGAGTGAACTAATGGACTTGGAATGGAGTACTGTCTGTTGGTGTGTAAATGAGGAGTGAAAAAAATGGATTGTTTAAGTGTATTTGTGTGAGGAGGGAGTATAAAGAAGGTATATGTGATAGAAATGTGATAGATTAAGTGGGAATGTAGTTAAGGAGAAAATGTTGGCAGTATGGAAATTATGAAAGTAGGTCATAAAATTTTTTTAAAAATTTAAATGGTGTAGATGCCTTGATGAGGGATGTAAAATTGAGGGATTCTTGATGTTTATGTATTAAGTTTAATAGGATGGAAGAAATGGGATCTAACAGTTTGATGTAATTGAGGTGTTGTAGATTGAGAAGACGGAGTGAACTAATGGATTTGGAATGGAAACTGTTTGTTTGTGTGTAAGTGAAATGTTAAAAAAAAGTCAAATTGTTTTAAGTGCGATATAAAATGATTATTAGTTGATGTTTAAGTCTGAAGCTTAATAAGGTGAGTCGGTTTGATATATGAAGTGTGGTGCGGTAGGTGGAGAAGACTGAGTGAACTAATGGACTTCGAATGAAAAAAGTTTGTCTGTGTAAAAAAAGAGTGTTCATAGTTTTAGGTGCGTTGATGAGGGATTTTAAATGGTTGTTAGCTGATGTTTAAGTCTTAAGTTTTATAAGGTGAGATGTAGATAGCGGGAGTAGTGCGTGAGAGGTGACGTATCAAGGGAAGAGGGAGGGGTGGGGGACTTGACCCCACTCCAAAGAAGTTAGACTTGAGCATGTCTGCACGGAAATGAAAAGGATAGGGAAGGTAGTGTGCTGACAATGGACAAGAGTATGTGTGACGTACATAGCGGAAGTGTGTTGCAGGCCACCTGATGGGTCTGGTTTCAGCCAAGGTGGCTTGTAACACATGGTAAGGAAAGGAACACAGTGTTTGTCAGCGAGGGTCGGTGAGATACGATACCAGTTCTCACGTGGCAAGGCTGGTGGCTGCTGTAGACGGGTTGGTGGGCGTGTGTTCCATGCCAGGGCTGTTGCAGCGACCAGTCTAATAAATTTTTTAAAATTATTTTTTTAGGTGGTAGTCAGGGGTTGGGCTTTGGGTAGTTAGTAGTGCGGTATCGTCCTGCCTGTGTGCTGGCTATCCGCGTACGTGTGGGATGATACTGAGTAGATGTAGAGGTAGTAAATGTAGTTAAGTAGTTTTAAGAGAGATGTAGTTGCTATTATTGCTTGTTTTCCTTTGTTTCGCTCTGTCTGTCTTTATTGCCTGTAAGCCGATGGTGTACACTAGGGTGGGCAATAAAGATATGTATGTATGTATAGCCTCAACTTACTCTGTGATATGCATTTTGTACCATTTCAAATTTTTTACCCTTTTATCTATATATATAAAATAACTTGTCCTGACTGACTGACTGACTGACTGACTGACTGACTGATTCATCATCGCCGAGCCAAAACTACTGGACATAAAGAAATGAAATTTTGGGGATACATTCATATTAAGATGTAGGTGCTCGCTAAGAGAGGATTTTTGGAAATTCCGTCGCTAAGGGGGTGAAAAGGGGGGTGGAATTTTAAAATGAGTGTATCTATATCTCCATACTTGCAAAGTTTACTGACGTAAAAATTGGTATTTAAAGTCTTCTCTAAAAATTAGGAAATACGTATTTTTTTGTTTTCAGAAAATCCCAATAGGAGGGGGGAAAGGGTGAAAAAGTGGTTGAATGCCTTTAATCAGGATACCGGTACTTATATCTCAGACACTGAAGATATTACAGACCTGAAAATTGGTACTTTTGATCTCTTTTAAAAATAAAGAAAAACGTTTTTTTTGGAAAATCCAATTACTGGGAGGGTGGGAAGGGGGGTGAATTTTTAAAGTGACTGTATCTATATCGCAAAACTTTGAAAGTTTACAGATCTAAAAATTGCTGCATAGAATCTACTTTCAAAATTAATACGTATTTTTTTGTTTTTGGAAAATCCCAATAGGAGGGGCGAAAAGAGGTGAAAAACTGGTGGATGCCTTTAATGAGGATACTTATATCCCAGAAACTGAAGATATTACTGACTTGAAAATTGGTGTTTGGGATCTCCTTTAAAAATTAAGGAACACATATTTTTTTGTTTTTGGAAAATCGAATTAATGGTGTTGTGAAAAGAGGGTGAATTTTTAAAATGAATGTATCTATATCTCAAAACTTTCAAACTTTACAGATGTAAAAATTGGTACATAGAATCTACTTCCAAAGTAAAGAAACGCGCATTTTTTTGTTTTCGGAATATCCCAATAGGAGGGGTGAAAAGGGGTGAAAATGGTTGAATTCCTTTAATATGGATCCTTATATTTCAGAAACTGAATATGTCACAGACCTGAAAATCGGTATTTGGAATCTCCTTTATAAATAAAGAAACATGTACTTTTCGTTTTTGGAAAATCCAAATAGTGGAGGGTTGAAGGAGGGGTGAATTTTTAAAATGAGTGTATCTATATCTCAAAAATTTTAAAAGTTTACAGATGTAAAAATTGATACTTAGAATGTCCTTTCAAAATAAAGAAACACGTATTTTTTTGTTTTCGGAAAATCCCAATAGGAGGGGTGAAAAGTGTGAATAAGTTGTTGAATGTCTTTAATGAGGATACTTATATCTCAGAAACGAAGACATTACAGACCAGACAGTTAGTATATGGAATCTTCTTTCAAAATACAGAAACATGTATTATTTTGTTTTTTGGAAAATCTAATTAATGGGGGTTAAACAGGAGTGAAAAATTGGGGTGAATTTTTAGAAACACAATATCTACAGTATATCTCAGAAACGTAAAATGTTACAGATGTAAAAACTGGTATTTGGAATCTCCTGTTAAAGTAAACAAACAGGTATTCTCGGAAAATCCAATGATGGGAGGGTGGGTGGTGGTGGGGTGGGGAGTGAAAAATTGAAAAATTAATTGAATTAATTGTAAGAGGATACTTACATCTAATAAAATTTAAAGTTGTTACAGACGTAAAAAGTGTATTTAGATCTTCTTTAAAAATAAAACGACGCGTTTTGGGGGAGGGGGGATCGGGGAATCTTCTTTGGGGCGGATGTGAAAAGAGTTGAATTCGTTTCATGAGGACACATATCTCAAAATCTGAAGATAATCGGTATTTTGAAGATCCTTTACTATTAAAGAAACAAATATTCTTTGCCAGAAAATGCACTTAAGGGGGTGGGGGAGTGTGGAAGTAAGTGAAAAAAGTTAATTATTTTTATGGGAATACTTATATCTCAAAACTGAATGTAACACACGTAAACATTGGTATTTGGAATCTCCTTTAATCATAAAGAAACAGCCTTTTTTTGGGAGGGGGGTGTAAATCAACCGCGGTGGGGTGAAGACGGAGGTGAGACCAATTGATTTTACTGTTCCTAATGTACTTATAAGGAGCCTCCGTGGCTCAGGCGGCAGCGCGCTGACCTCTCACCGCTGGGTGTCGTGGTTCAAATCCAGGTCACTCCATGTGCGATTTGTGCTGGACAAAGTGGAGGCGGGACATGATTTTCTCCGGGTACTCCGGTTTTCCCCGTCATCATTCATTCCAGCAACACTCTCCAATATCATTTCATTTCATTTGTCATTCACTAATCATTGCTCCAGAGGAGTGCGACAGGCTTCGGCAGCCGGCACAATTCCTATCCTCACCGCTAGCTGGGGGCTTTATTAATTCCATTCCTGACCCGGTTGAATGACTGTTGATTTTCAATGGACTTATTCTGATCATAAACCGATCATTTTTAATCTTTCCTGGGTTCGTTTTCAAGAGCCATCTTTTCCTTTGGAGAACCTTCTTAGATTACAGTAGATTCTTCTGGCATATAAATAGAAATTTAAACACATTTGAAATAAACGATAGGTATAAGATTGACCGTGAAATTGTTCACTTCTCTAATAAGGTCAATAATACACGGAAGTATGTCATTCGTATCACCAGAAGTCCTGCGCACTTGCCTACGGGCGACAATGGTGCTGGTCATACTGTCATCAATGACAATGGCAGCAGATGTAATTTACCGCCAAGTAGAAGTCTTGCATCTTGCTGTGGGGTCCGCCCATCAATAATAATAATAATAATAATAATAATAATAATAATAATAATAATAATAATAATAATAATAATAATAATAATAATACCTAAATTCAACTAATTTCACCCACCCTACTACTACTACTAATAATAATAATAATAATAATAATAATAATAATAATAATAATAATAATGTTCTGGACCGTCGTCAAAATGTGCGGACCGTGCTGGAAACGGGTCCTAGACGGGTAATGACTACGATTGCAGTCCGGCCGCCGGTTCAGTACCGCCAAGGCACCTAAGAGGACACCACGCCGGATCTCCTCAAGAATTTGATCCACATTAAAAATGCTTATAGGAAAGCATGGCTAAGATTTAGGGACCCAACTGACCGGGTGGAATACCTGGACCTAGCCCGGGAAATACGAAATCGATTGCTGGAAAAACGATTGAAAATTGGGAGGAACGTTGCCGTAATCTCTCAGTAAACGAGTCAGATCGCAAATATCGGCGGGTTATATATAAAACGTTAAGCATTCAATTATAAATTTCAGTATAATACCGTAGCGAAGCACGGGTATCTTGCTAGTCTATATGTATAAAATAACTTGTCCTGACTGACTGACTGACTGACTGACTGACTGACTGACTGACTGACTGACTGACTGACTGACTGATTCATCATCGCAGAGCCAAAACTACTGGACGTAAAGAAATGAAATTTTGGGGATATATTCATATTAAGATGTAGGTGCTCGCTAAGAGAGGATTTTTGGATATTCCTTCGCTAAGGGGGTGAAAAGAGGGGTGAAATTTTAAAATGAGTGTGTCTATATCCCGAAAGTTTAAAAGTTTACAGATGTAAAAATTGGTATTTAGAATCTTCATTAAACATAAAGAAACACGTATTTTTTGTTTTCAGAAAATCCCAATAGGAGGGGTGAAAAGGGGTGAAAATGGGGAAAATGGGTTGAATGCCCTTAATCAGGACACCAGTACTTATATCTCAAAAAATGAAGATATTACAGAGCTGAAAATTGGTACTTTTGATCTCTTTTAAAAATAAAGAAACACATATTTTTTGTTTTTGGAAAATCCAATTAATGGGAGGGTGAAAAGGGGGTGAATTTTTAAAATGAGTGAATCTATATCTCCAAACTTTTAAAGTTTGCAGATGTAAAAATGGGTATTTAGAATCTCCATTAAACATAAAGGAACACGTATTTTTTTGTTTTCGGAAAATCACAATAGGAGGGGTGAAAAGGGGTGAAAAAGGGGTTGAATGCCTTTGATGAGGCTACTTATATTTCAGAAACTGAAGATATTACAGACCTGAAAATTGGTGTTTGGGATCTCCTTTAAAAATAAAGAAACACGTATTTTTTTGTTTTTTGGAAAATCCAATTAACGGGGGGGGTGAAAGGGGGTGATTTTTTAAAATGAGTGTATCTATATCTCAAAACTGTTACAGTTTATAGATGTAAAAATTGGTATTTAGAATCTCCTTTAAAAATAAAGAAACACGTATTCTTTTCTTTTCGGAAAATCCCAATAGGAAGGGTGTAAAAGGGTGAATAATGGGTTGAATGCCTTTAATGAGGCTACTTATATTTCAGAACCTGAAGATATTACAGACCTGAAAATTGGTATTTGGGATCTACTTTAAATGTAAAGAAACATGTATTTTTTCGTTTTTGGAAAATCCAAATATTGAGAGGTGAAAAGGGGGGTGAATTTTTTTAAAATGAATGTGTCTACATCTTAAAAAATTAATATTTACGGATGTAAAAATTGCTAGTTAGAATCTCCTCTAAAAATAAAGGAACACGTATTTTTTTGTTTCCTGTAAATCCCAATAGGAGGGGTGTAAAAGGGTGAAAAATGGGTTGAATGCCTTTAATGAGGATACATATATCTCAGAAACGGAAGATATTACAGAACTGAAAATTTGTTTATGGGATCTCCTTTCAAAATAAAGACACACGTATTTTTTTAGTTTTTGGAAAATCCTATTAATGGCGGTTAAACAGAAGTGACAAATTGGGGTGAAATTTTTGAAAGATTATCTTGGAAACGTAAAATGTTACAGACGTAAAAAGTGGGTGTTTGGAATCTCCTATAAATGTAAAGAAACATGGGTGATTTGTTTTTGGAAACTCCACTTAAGGGGAACCCAAAAGGGGTGAAATTTTAAAATGAAAATTTTTACTGTAAATCTAAAAAAACTTAACATGTTACAGAAGTGAAAAATGGTATTTTTATCTCTATTAAACATAAAGAAACGTGTATTTTTAATTTTCGGAAATACCACTTGGGTGGAGGGGGGTGAAAGTGACTGAAAATGGTGTTGAATTCTTTTAATTAGGCTACTGATATCTTAAAAATGAAGATGTTACAGACGTGACATTTGATATTTGCAATCTGCTTTAAAAGTAAAGAAACACGTATTCTCGGAAAATCCAATGAAGCGGGGGGAGGGGGTGAAAGAATTGAAAAAATAATTGACTTTAGTTGTATGAGAATATATACATCTAATAAAAGCTAAAGTTGTTACAGACGTGAAAATTCGTATTTGGATCTCCTTTAAAAACAAAGAAAAACGCGTTTTGGGGGGAAACCATCTTGGGGGCGGGAGTGTAAAGGAGTTGAATTCCTTTCATGAGGACACATAAATCAAAAAGTGAAGAAGTTAGAGTCGTGATAATTGGTATTTAGAAGATCCTTCACTATTTAAGAAATAAGTATTTTTTGCGGGAAAATTCACTTAGGGGTGGGAGTAGTTTAAAATGAAGTGACAAAAGTGAATTATATTTATGGGGATACTTATATCTCAAAACTGAAGGTAATAGACGTGAACATTGGTGTTTGGAATCTCCCTTAAACATAAAGAAACACGCCTTCTTCTAATTTTTTTTTTGGGGGGGGTTGGCCGTAAAAACTAACGGCGGTGGGGTGTAAAAGGAGGTGAGACCAATTGATTTTACTGTTCTTAATGTACTTATAAGGATCCTCCGTTGCTCAGGCGGCAGCGCGCCGGCCTCTCACAGCTGGGTTCCGTGGTTGAAATCCCGGTAACTCCATGTGACATTCGTGCTGGACAAAACGGGGGCGGGACAGGTTTTTCTCCGGATACTCCGGGTTTCCCTGTCATCATTCATCCCAGCAACACATAATAGTAATAATAATAATAATAATAATAATAATAATAATAATAATAATGTTCCGGACCGTCGTCAAATGTGCGGACCGCGCTGGAAACGGCTCCTGGACGGGTAATGACTAAGAATGCAGTCCGGGCGCGGGTTCAGTGCCGCCAAGGCACCCAATATGACACCACGCCGGATCTCCTGAAGGATTTTATCCAGATTAAAATTGATTATAGGAAAATACGGTATGGCAAAGATTTACGGACCCAACTGACCGGGAAGAATACCTGAGCCTAGCCCGGGAAGTACGAAATCGATTGCTGGAAAGGAAGATTGAAAAATGGGAGGAAACGTGCCGTAATCTAATAGAAAACGAGTCAGATCGGGAATTTTGGTAGATTCTCGCTGAAAACGTGTCAGATCGCGAATTTCGGCGGATTATATATCTAAAACAATAAGCATTCAATTATAAATTTCAGTATAATACCGTAGCGAAGCACGGGTACCTTGCTAGTTTTTAATATGACATATTTGTCATACTGGGCATTTACTAGGTACACGGTAGATTTCATTCAAAAAATATTTTATTATTAACTAACTTCTTATGAATGCCCTGTACAGTAATTCTCTTCCAAAAGAGTGGCTTGATATTAATTATTTACATTTTAACAGAAATAGGCCTTAAAATTAGAATAATCGAACATATAAAAATGAAAAGCATATAAAAATGAGCATTTTAGTTTAATTCAGTTCAATTTTCACTGTTATTATAATTTTCTAGCGCTATCTACACACGGAACCTTCTGAAGCAATTCTGGTATTTGTTCAAACGAAGAAATACACTACACTTTTCACACCAAATGTGGGAGGCCATCTTGATGCATATCGTGCAGCATCCTCTTGTGTCTTTCCATATTGGCCAGTGCCCGTACTTGTCTTTCTGGGAATCAGTAACTGGAAGAATTGTTGTAGCTGCTTTCTTCCTAGATTTTGACACATGGTCTCTGCTACCTAGGTTATCCTCGCTTTGCTTTACCTTTGCCAACTATATATATACGTATGGCTTTGCAAGTACACAAAGAAAATATATCAAATGGAAATGTCCAAATTTGACAACCAGTCCAGAGCACTCGGAGTCACTTGATGTAGAAGCCTCAGATCACCGTTAAATGCTCGAAGTGGGCACTCCTTAACGATGTGTTCCATTGTCTGCTCCTCCGCTCCACAGTCGCAGTCAGCAGACGAACGGAAACCCCATTTCTTCAACATGTAGCCACACCTCCCTTGACCCGTCCTAATTCGGTTCAGCTTCGACCAGGTTTGACGCGGCAGTTGGAATCCTTCAACCTTCTTTGTTGGAACTTGAACCAAGTGAACGTTGTTGGGTGGATGTCCATGCCAACGCTGTCGCCACTCAGAGGTCATGTCGAAAGAACTGATACTTTTAAAACCAGTCCAGGGTGCTTTGCGTGATTTCAGACGAGTTGTTGGTGGGTGTTGTAGGGCATTGTACAAGGGAGAGTTCTTATGAGAAGAGATCTTCTTGAGCAAGTTTACCCTAGCTGCTTTCCTACTTATAGTCCTCTCCGTGTAAGGACGTACCCTAAGGGTGCAACCTTACCCTTTCTCCCCTGTAATATTAAGATATTGATTTATGGTTACTTTTCTTGCTGTTGGGTCTTTTTCAGTGTCGGTAACCATACAGTTTAGGGACCCTACTTGCCGATACGACGTCTTACATTTACCGTTAATCTGGCACGTTGGCAACGTTCAATCACTGCTCTAGCGTGAAGTGCGTGTTGCCACCGCATCGCCGTTGAAGTCACTAGTGATACATTTGCGAGAATATTTAAAGCATATTTTCTTTTTCTGTGGGATTGTAAATCTATTTGGCTAATACCAGGTAAGTAGGATTGTGGCATGTTCGGATAATGCATTTAATAACATAGTTTGTGTGAAATGATGAAAGTGCTCAAATACGTCAGTCTCATGTCTAGATCTACCGGTACATGAAATAACTCTTGCGGGACGAAATTTTGGCAGTAGAACTTATAACATTATTATTTTCAAATCCGCAGTGAACTTGAAAGCTGACCTAAATTCCGTTCACGGAGCTTGGCACATTAGTATTCCTATATGTTTCCTGATAAGCTTGAAGATATAACCAGCCTGCAGGCTGAAAATATGCCCAATAATCTCTCTCCTTACTGGTTACCGGTATTGAAGAGAGAACGAAATATTCGCGCAAAAGAAAGGGAAGTCATTGGATGTCTGGAACTTTCGAAAATCACACTGCAAAGACTTATTAAATAAATTGCATCGTTTAACACGCCCCTCTTTTCAAGAATATGGTTATAGCACGCCTACTGTATATCAAAATAAAGACAGATAATTTAAGTGAGAAAGTGTGTTTATTTCCTTAATTCCTCATTGAGGAGATATTCATAATTATCTTGATTTATTTCATCTTATCTTTTATCATTTACTAGGGTAGGGAAACATTCATTATCGGTGTTTACATTGAGGTTAGTTTGTTATGGTTATGTCTGATGATTTTAATATGTAACCAGGCAGGTTGGCAGCAGTGATCAGCCATTACAAAAAAGAGAAAAGAAGAGCATCGGGCGGCGATATTTACTTTCTGGGGTATTTCCTTACGTGGCAATTACTATAGATCTGGCGGGGCAATATTACCTGTGCCAGCTGAAACAAGGGCACATGCAATTTCAGCCTGAAACTTTCTCAATGGCATGTGTTGCTCTTGTAGACTTTTGCAATTTTCCCTGTACTTGATCCAACTATTGACAAATGCAATGCATATCAAATGCCAAAAGATGTACAGATACCATCTTCTACTCGTTCTAGGGAAACCTGAAAATAATAGCAAATTATTATTATTATTATTATTATTATTATTATTATTATTATTATTATTATTATTATTACCCCATATTTCACTCGTATATGGCATACCTGGTGGTCAATAAGCACTCAAATTCAACAGGACAGGCAACAAACAACAGCAATACATAACACACGCCATTCATTGGTAACACCCTCCAATGCCCAATGTTACATATTTGTAACATCAGATTCTGAAATGACCCTACAGCTACACATATTGAGCTAGTGTACTCCCAAAGTACATTTTCTCTTCAATGAACATTATACTTTAATAATACAACTTTATAAGTATGGAAAACACTAAATTAAGGAAACAGTAAGAATAACAAACTTACCTTGCATGTCATCTTCCTTCACAGCAGCGAGCGGTTGACTTCAATAAAATGGCGCGAACTTCCTGGACCACAGTTGAAGAAAATATCCACCAGAGTGTGTTCACGACTGTGTGACAAACGTGCTACTCTGGGCAATAGGAATAAAAGAGATGTATTCTAGCTTCTGATAGCATCTGAAAGTCGTGTGACAAATTTGTCACGCCGGGCATTATAGGCTTATGAGTATAATTTTCAACTCAGTAATTACTAGATCCACAGTGCAGAAACTGCACTTTCGCGGGATTCACGCTAAGCCCTTCATGTTCTGCAAACTTATTTAAGAAGTAGTACGGTATTCCTCCGTTTTCTACATGAACAGCCACCAATATTTGCTTAGTGTGAAAACAGAACACTGTAAAACTACGTTCGGGACGGCTTACAGTAGGAATATGAACTTACTATCTGTTAAATGCAAGTATTAGTATTGTCAGACTCAGCTAAGTTCTTAAGAGTATCACACAAATGGAATCATACAGCTACCGCGCGAAGATATTTTGTCAAACCCTGACTTCCGCTGACGGAATATTTACGATGAACGAGTTTGTGTAACGGGGCAACAACTCTTGACTAATACACAGCAAAAGCCGATATATAATAATATTAATAAATAATGAGGGGACTGCGGAGTCTTTGGATTTTGTCCAAGCAGTAGCGGGTCGAATCCAGATCAGTACAGGTGAATTTTCATAGTGAAATATCGCATTCATATGGTTCATATTCTACGAAAAACGAGAGATCTCGTAGCACTATTCACAATATTATCAGGCACGTTGATGTACAGGACTGTTTGTTTGATATTTAGTGCCATCTATTGCTTTTGAATCAAGAAACAATAAATTTACAATATATGTACTATATATTTTATCGTAAAGTGGCGAACTGTTTATATGTTAAATGAATTAACATACAACAGCGGTCGCTCAGATCCGAGACTCTGAGGTATCCCTCCAAGGTTATTCCTACACATTATATCAGGAATGATGGTCCAAGATAAAGTCCCCGGTGTATAAAGTTATATTCCGCGCCAAAATATCACATCCGGCAGCCTGCAAGCACGACAGCTGAGAGCGAGGTGGAGTTGTGACGTCACGACCTGAGGAACACGCTCAAGGCCAGATTACGCCAGCTGATAGAAAATTCTATACGTTCTATCGTCAATATATTTTGATTGGATCACCGTACGGGAAGATGAAGTACATCGTCGCGTAGTCCGATTTTTTATGATCATTATCCCAGAATTTGGAATAACTATGTTAAATATTAAGGGAGATATTGAATAATATAAATTAGCTTCAATTCTCCGAGATCCAGTATAAAAAGACAGGCATTTCGCTTGTTTAAACAGTCTACTTTGTGCCACAGTCGAGGCCGATCAATCGGCTGATGGTCATTCTTCGCCGTAATGTGAGTCTCAAGTTCAACCTCGGCGAAAGTTTAAGTCCGCGTAATGAACTCTAACTCCGCAACGCTTCGATCAAACTTAGAATATTTTAGCATCGTGTTGCGTGCGACAATACAAGTTCTACTACAAGACTTGTACATTTCAAGTGACAAATTATTTACGTGAACAGTGTGGTTCGAACTTATATTTTTTCTCATAAGTACGATTTTACTTTACCAAGCACTTGAGCATAATTTGATGTTTGAATTTCATGTGGTAATAGAATTTGTATGACAGTGAAACATCAAACTGTACGTTTTCTTGACAAAGTGCTTTAACATAACGCCGTATTTTCTAAAAGGCATAAAACTTTTCTGACAGTGAATAATCGGCCTATAAATAAACCAGTATTTACATTTAACAAGTGTTAGAACTTTTCTGACTGTGGAACGTCAAACTGTACATAATTTATTATTTAAATTTACCAAGGTGATAGCGTATTTCTTCGAACTGTACGTTTACTTTACCCAAGTTACTGACATAATTAACCGTGTCTAACAGTGCCAACGAACTTAGATTTTTCCCTAGTGATCAGAATCTTGGTAGAACTCAGTCTCAAATCTGTGAATAAACGAACTGGAGTAATTAACGTGCATAAGACTTTTATTAACTATTAGGATATGACTTGTGTCAAACCCAGGACAGTTCTAGAACAAGCAGTGTTTTCATTTCAACGTTATTTAACTGTGAACGGAACTAAATTCACAGAATAAGAATTTTTAGTTACAGTTTATATGAAGGAAAAATTCGTAATCGAACTGTATGAACTTCAAAGTGGAATACTTTATTTTCTTCGTTATTGTTGAGCCAACAATATTCATATTTGACTGTGACAAAGTGACCTGTTTATTTTCTTTCTTAAGTGGCTGATACATCACAGATTCAATCTCAATTAACATTACGAGTTCAATTTGATATTTTAAATTATTGACTATGTTAACTTCGACATCAGTGACATTATATCATCTTCGTCAAGTTCGATCAGACTCTAGGGACAGTATGATGATAATAATAATAATAATAATAATAATAATAATAATAATAATAATAATAATAATACGGGAGCTGTGAGAGTTCTGAATCACTGGCGTCAGCACTTTTTTGCTGTGTCAGCACCCGAGGTCATCGAAGCCGAGGTTATTGACCCCGGTCACGTGACCATGACGTCATGCCCACGTGCCCTTGTTCGTAAACAAAGCCACGTGCTTTTTTGACAGCTGTCTACCGCCATCTTTAAACAACAACACATCGCTACCCTAAGAGCCGCCATCATGAACGGGTTAAACCTCAATGCTGCCATCTTTACGGCACTAAACCTTACGGGCGGGAAATTTGAATTTCCACGTGCTCTTTTGACAGCTGTCGAGCTGACAGCTGCCATCTTTAAACAACAGACGATCGCTAACATCAGTGCCGCTATAGTGACGGTGCTAAACCTCACTGTTGCTACCTTATGGACCTGGTGGCGGACAATTAAAAAAATTCCACGTGCTTTCTTGACAGCTGCTATCTTGCATCGTTAAACTCAGTGCTTCGCTCTTTACGAGGCTAAACCTTATAGGCACGTGCTAGCAGGCAATTTAAAATCCACGTGCTTTTTGACAGCTGACAAGCCGCCATCCTGCATCGCTAACCTCAGTGCTGCCTTCTTTACCAGGCTAAACCTTATAGGCACGTGGTGGTGGGCAATTCAAAATCCACGTGTTTTTGACAGTGAAAGCTGTCATCCGCCATCTTTAATCAACAGAGCACCGTGCTGCTAGCTTTACGGGTACTATCTTAAGCATGTGGTGGCTGGGAATTTAGGAAATTCCACGTGCTCTTCAAAGCCACGTGCTTTTTATAACAGCTGTTATCCGCCAGCTTTAATCAACAGAGCACCGTGCTGCCCTCTTTATGTCACTAAACCTCATCCTTTGATATGCGGTGGCGGGCAATTTGAAAAATTCTACGTGCTTGCGGCCATCTTTAAACAACAAACATCGTGCTGCTATCTTTACAACACTAAACCTTAGGCATGCAATAGCGGGCAATTTAAAAATTCCGTCAGCTGTCATCTTTAAACAACAAAAAGTTTAGTGCATTCGCGAACTTAACCTCTCATCTACCATCTTGAAGGGGACTATCCTTATTTTTACCACAAGATGCCCTTCCCGACGCTAATTACACAAGATGGCGCTTAGAGGCTACTACACAAGATGGCGGCTGTTATAACCACCCTCCTCCTCCCCCTCCTCTGTCAAGGCATAGCTTTATCGAATATGCATCGCGAAGGCTAGAGTGAGCACGTGTTACAGTCAGCGATGCTTGTTTAGACTTGTACACACACATATTTACGAAGCTGCTGTTCAAAACATGTTACAACAAGTGTTGAGAACATAAAATAACATACTATAGTTCGATGTTGTAGGTCACTGCATTGCAAGACTAGAATCGAACACTGTTTAGGAAAAAAGTTCCTCCTTAACATACTTACTAAGCTGCTCTTCCTTCCCTGTTAAGGCACATCTCTATCAAACCTGCATCGCGAAGGCAAAAGTGTGCATGTGCTGCAGCTATGACGTTATTGTACATGTTAGGACTTGAACACATACTGCCGTTCAAAACATATTATAACTAGAATCACATACTATAGTTCGATGTTGAAGAACACTGCATTGCGAGTCTAGAATCAAACACTGTTCAGAAAAAATAATTCGCAACATACTTACTGAGCTGCTCTTCCGAAACGATGACATAATTACGAATCCGCTGAACACCTTTTTTCTTGACATACAGCCTCTTCTTCTCCGAGAGGAAGGAGCTGGAGGAGGAGGAGGAGAAGGTAATCTAAAATAAAATAATACGTCAATTCTACATTATTTATTTACATCTTGTATGTAGAAGTTTTATCTTGAATCATTTTGTCGTAGTGATGTTTGTGTACTTCTCTCTTCCCGATGCAGTTCTTATATGTACAAGATTTATCCTACAATGTTCGTGTACTTTTTCCCTTCTTGGATGTACATGTTTTTAAGATGATGCTGTACCCCCATAGGGTATCGCTATCCCATACACGTTTGTCATCGCAAGGAAGCAATGAAAATTTACTTGTTCGATCGTATACACATGATGTTTACGTGATTGAATCCTTTTTTGCATACAGAAAGCGGCATTTCTAGAGGTAAGTACATCGCGATAGTGTTGAAAGTGTAAACGGCTAACGACGCTTGAACGTATGCCTTTGGCTTTTTTAACAGACTGCGAATTTTGAGTGACATAGGCATACATTTTTGGTGCTAAACCGATAAACTCAGTCATGATATTTATGCCGCATTCATCTTTCATTGGCCCATGACTTTCTTGTTTTACGGCCGAATGTTAAACAGATTACTAGGGGAAAAGGAAGAAGTGTCAAAGTATTGCGAATGATTTCGCATCACATCGTAGACGCCTGTCTTCCGAATATGATAAATGAAACTATCTGTATCCATATACAAAAGTGTAAGATCAGAAAACTGTTGCTTTGCAAATCCATAATGAAAATCATACATTTTTAATTTTGAAAAATCAAGTATAGCCATTCACAAATAAATTGGCTTGACATAGACGATTTCTGTTTTTTTCATTTCAACAGAAATAAGGTCACGATCAATAACATGATAGGCTTTGAAATTTGGTTTTGAGATGTACTTGCGCGCGCCATACCGGCCATCCCATTGATTAATTAAATGAATGTCGCGATGTTTGCGTATTCCATGCATTTGCCATAGATCGAGTTATTCATCAGTTTGAAAAACGTACTCTCAAATGTTGTTGTAGCACGTTGAGGATGTTCAGTATTCATATCCATGAACGGCTTAAGCCATGCTTCCTGCTTAAACGCAACGATACGATGAATACACTCTACCTGTAAGCCGTATTCGAGACATTGAACAAGACACTGTATGTGAATAATATAGCGCTTTTTCGTAAAAAGGGTGGCTAGCAGTTTAGTGTGTTTCGACGTATCCTTAGGTGGAATTATGTTTTCAACGCAAAAAGGAAGGTCGGAATGTGAATCGTGCAGATGAGAAGGGTATGAGGAACTTTAGCAGCCTCAAAAACATCAAATATTGAATTTCACTTTCTGTTAGCCATACAAAATCTTTACACGGTAATGGCTGTGACATGGCCCACACATACAGATTATTGACATCGAAATACAACAGATAAGAATATTCGTTCTCTAAATTATATTGGTCGAGGTAGGGATTATTCGCGATGGCATGCCTGTTGACAAGCGAAACGAGTCCGCCACGAATGCCACGTTCAAAAAACAAAAGCATGTCGATGTCCGTTAGAAGATCAAGTTGAACACCGGTAAACTTGAGCATCGCATCCCATGACGGACCAGGTGTTGTGCAGTAATAGCAAGGGTCTAATACATAAATAGATAAACACATTTTACGAAACTTCTAAAACACATCACAGAGTAAAAGTGTATCAAATACAAGTCAGCATATTGACCTAAGATCTGTAGCTGAAACGTTGACCACACCCAGCAGGCATGCAAATAGTCTTCATCAGAGATACCGTATGCTTATTGTATGACGATGAGCTGAGTGACGGCAATCAATCAATCAATCAATCAATCAATCAATCAATCAATCAATCAATCAATACTGATCTGCATTTAGGGCAGTCGCCCAGGTGGCAGATTCCCTACCTGTCGTTTTTCTAGCCTTTTCCTAAATGATTTCAAAGAAATTGGAAATTTATTGAACACCTCCCTTGGTAAGTTATTCCAATCCCTAACTCCCCTTCCTATAAATGAATATTTGCCCCAGTTTGTCCTCTTGAATTCCAACTTTATATTCATATTGTGATCTTTCCTACTTTTATAAACGCCATTCAAACTTATTCTTCTACTAATGTCATTCCACGCCATCTCTCCGCTGATAGCTCGGAACATACCTCTTAGTCGAGCAGCTCTTCTTCTTTCTCTCAATTCTTCCCAACCCAAACATTGCAACATTTTTGTAACGCTACTCTTTTGTCGGAAATCACCCAGAACAAATCGAGCTGCTTTTCTTTGGATTTTTCCAGTTCTTGAATCAGGTAATCCTGGTGAGGGTCCCATACACTGGAACCATACTCTAGTTGCGGTCTTACTAGAGACTTATATGCCCGCTCCTTTAGGTCCTTACTACAACCCCTAAACACCCTCATAACCATGTGCAGAGATCTGTACCCTTTATTTACAATCCCATTCATGTGATTACCCCAGTGAAGATCTTTCCTTATATTAACACCTAGATACATACAATGATCTCCAAAAGGAACTTTCACCCCATCAACGCAGTAATTAAAACTGAGAGGACTTTCCCTATTTGTGAAACTCACAACCTGACTGTTAACCCCGTTTATCAACATACCATTGCCTGCTGTCCATCTCACAACATTTTCGAGGTCACGTTGCAGTTGCTCACAATCTTGTAACTTATTTATCACTCTATAGAGAATAACATCATCCGAAAAAAGTCTTACCTCCGATTCCACTCCTTTACTCATATCATTTACATATATAAGAAAATATAAAGGTCCGATAATACTGCCTTGAGGAATTCCCCTCTTAATTATTACAGGGTCAGATAAAGCTTCACCAACTCTAATTCTCTGAGATCTATTTTCTAGAAATATAGCAACCCATTCAGTCACTCTTTTGTCTAGTCCAATTGCACTCATTTTTGCCAGTAGTCTCCCATGATCCACCCTATCAAATGCTTAATTAGGTCAATCGCGATACAGTCCATTTGACCTCCAGAATCCAAGATATCTGCTATATCTTGCTGGAATCCTACAAGTTGAGCTTCAGTGGAATAACCTTTCCTAAAACCGAATTGCCTTCTATCGAACCAATTATTAATTTCACAAACATGTCTAATATAATCAGAAAGAATGCTTTCCCAAAGCTTAAAAGCAACGCATATTACACTGACTGGCCTGAAATTTTCAGCTTTATGTCTATCACCCTTTCCTTTATACACAGGGGCTACTATAGCAACTCTCCATTCATTTGGTAGTGCTCATTCATGCAAACAATATTCAAATAAGTACTTCAGTTATGGTACTATATCCCAACCCATTGTCTATAGTATATCCCCTGAAACCTTATCAATTCCGGCTGCTTGTCTAGTTTTCAACTTTTGTATCTTATTGTAAATGTCATTGTTATCATATGTAAATTTTATTACTTCTTTGGCCTTAGTCTCCTCCTCCATCTCGACATTATCCTTGTAACCAACAATCTTTACATACTGCTGACTGAATACTTCTGCCTTTTGAAGATCCTCACATACATACTCCCCTTGTTCATTTATTATTCCTGGAATGTCCTTCTTGGAACCTGTTTCTGCCTTAAAATACATATACATACCCTTCCATTTTTCACTAAAATTCGTATGACTGCCAATTATGCTTGCCATCATGTTATCCTTAGCTGCCTTCTTTGCTAGATTCAATTTTCTAGTAAGTTCCTTCAGTTTCTCTTTACTTCCACAGCCATTTCTAACTCTATTTCTTTCCAGTCTGCACCTCCTTCTTAGTCTCTTTATTTCTCTATTATAATAAGGTGGGTCTTTACCATTCCTTACCACCCTTAATGGTACAAACCTGTTTTCGCATTCCTCAACAATTTCTTTAAACCCATCCCAGAGTCTGTTTACATTTTTATTTACCGTTTTCCACCGATCATAGTTACTTTTTAGAAACTGCCTCATGCCTGCTTTATCAGCCATATGGTACTGCCTAACAGTCCTACTTTTAAGACCTTCCTTTCTATCACATTTATTTTTAACTACCACACAAACAGCTTCAAGATCACTAATACCATCTATTTTATCAGCACGACATCCAGGATATTTTTCCCTCTGGTTGGTTCCATCACTTTCTGAATCAGTTGTGCTTCCCATATTAACTTATTTGTCATTTGTTGGTCATGCTTCCTGTCGATCGCATTGCCTTCCCAATTGACATCTGGCAAATTCAGATCTCCTGCAACAATCACATTTCTTTCTATGTCGTTTCGCACATAGCTGACTATCCTATCAAATAATTCCGAATCCGCGTCAGTGCTACTCTTTCCCGATCTGTACACTCCAAATATATCAAGTTGCCTATTATCTTTAGAAATGAGCCTTACACCTAGAATTTCATGTGTCTCGTCTTTAACTTTTTCGTAGCTTACAAATTCTTCTTTCTCCAGAATGAACACTCCCCCTCCCACCCTTCCTATCCTATCTCTACGATACACACTCCAGTGCGGTGAGAAAATGTCTGCATCCATTATATCATTTCTCAGCCATGATTCAACTCCTATTACAATATCTGGTAAATGTGTATCTATTAAATTACTTAATTCTATTCCTTTCCTTACAATACTTCTACAGTTCAACACTAACAATATTGTGTCATCCCTACTTGATTTCCCGTTCCCTGTTCCCTTATCACCGCTCCCTAGGCCATCCCGTTTCCCTGAATGTACCTCCCTATTACCCTTCCAAACAAATTTCCTAACTTATACGTACCACTGCGGTTTAAATGAAGGCCATCTGAGCTCAGATCCCTATCTCCTACCCACCCACTAGGATCTAGAAATTTCACTCCCAGTTTCCCACGTACCCACTCCATAGTATCATTTAAATCCCCAATCACCCTCCAGTCAGTATCCCTCCTACACAGTATTCCACTAATAACAATCTCCGCTTTCTTAAACTTCACCCGTGCTGCATTTACCAGATCCCACACATCTCCAACTATGTTGGTACTTATATCAGCTTGCCTTACGTTGTTGGTACCAACGTGAAACACTACCACCTTCTCCTTCCCCTCCTCCCTCTCTTCTACTTTCCTCAACATCTGCCTCAACCTAATTCCTGGATAACACTCTACCCTGGTACCCTTTCTTCCATACACTTTCCCCACGTGTCTCACGATGGAATCCCCCATGACCAGAACCTCAACCCTACCCACCTCATTTGATCCCCTCCCCTTCTGGTCAGCCCTATCTTTCCTGATAGCTGCAGAAGCTACTTCTTCCTCCCTTTTCTCCTTCCCATGACCCTGTTCCACCTGTCTTTTCCTATCCTCTACTCTACATTTTCCTTTCCTACCTTTTCCCTTCCTCCTACTTCCACACATCTCAGCAACAGTTCCCTGTCCCTCATCTTCCCTCTGTTGTTCTACCTGGAGTGACTCATACCGATTTCGCACAAACACCTGTCCTGAATTCTGATCCTGAATAGAGCCCTTAGCCTGCAATCTCCTTCCCCTTAGAACATTAGACCACCTGTCTTCTACAACTCCTCCCTTTCCTCCCCCTCCCTCTTGTACACCTACTGTAACCTGTACATTGTTTGAGGGAGTCCTATCTTTATTCCTGTCTTCTGTGAGAATCCTAATTATCTCCCTCAAACTTTCCAACTCCTCTCTCATACCCCTCAATGCCTCGCCACACCCACAGTACGTACACTCACGCTGCTTAGCCATTCTTTACGGGGTAAATGAAATTAATAATAAAATAACTAATTTGCAAAAAATAAATGAACGGAGGGATATATTGTCAGGGATAGTACACAACAATAAGGTATTTAATATACGACTACACTACAATACTACTTAGTCGTGCTCTATTTTTTCATCCTACAACCCCTGACAAGATAAAAACTGCTGTTAATTACTGAATATCGAAAGCAATAGCCTACACAATTCCAAACTGCAATTAAGCCTATTCTAATTACAACAACAGTATTTTAGTAAGAGTTTCTACGGATACCTCTACTACGCCAATAATAAAATAATACAATAATAAAATAATCACACTAAATTCTAATAAGATATTACTGGTATACTACTGTACAGTACACTACAGAAATTTTAAACTACTTTCAGACGTATCCTAATTACGATACCGGTACCGTACCGTATGTCACTAAACTAAGCACAACAGAAATGAAATTTGCAAGAACTACTGTACTCGAAGATAACCAACGAAGCTAAATGCTTAGACAAATTATTATTAGTATTACGGTCTAATAGATACACACGTAAAATAACACACGAATATAGCAGGCAAGATACGGCACTATCTAAATGTACTGTATCTACAATGTATCTACACTACACTGCACTACACTGCGTTTGGTTAAATGCTCAAGTATCGAAAGGATTGCCGTACACGAAGAAAAACACGAATATAACTGGCAAGATACTATCTTATATATTATATACCTTATCTTCAGTACAATTCTACTGAAATGTGGTTATGTGATTATTACAGCTGGTGGATTACTATTATTTTCCCTACTCCACGGGGCGGAGAATAAAAGTGTCCTTAATTAGGCCTACTGAAAAATACGAGGTTGTCTACAATAATTTCTCAATTATTTCTATCAAAACTACTACTACTACTCCAGGGACTTGAACTGCAATTACTGGGATATATGAACTTTATTATTATTAGCTAACCGCTCATAAATACTGAAAGATCGAGGGAGCGAAATATAAATTACGGATACTTTAACTACCTACTCAGAAGTACAAATGAATGGAATACAAGGTCAGCTGATTTTTATTTATATTTACTTGACTACACTACACCCTTTGTTCACGACGGCGTGGTACATAAACTTAACACACTTGTAAATGCAGACTGAGGAGGTAATTTTGTTTCTTCTAATGTTTGAAAGTTCTGAATAAAATCATAGGGCAGAACCCATTTCCTTATACAAAATTTAAATTGTTCAGGATCTGGGAAATACTCACGAATGTACTTCAAGTCGTCGCTGGAAAGCCCATTTACAAGTGTATCAAGTGAAAAGTTCATAAATTTGTAGGAATCTAGAAAGCGAATGCTAATATCGCGTACACGATAACTGAGTGAAATAAACCGTTCATGATTTAGCGCAATCACAGTGATCTTTGTATAATTTAATGGCGCAAATTCACGAACGATATAGTCCCTGTTGTAACCTGACAAGTTATGGAAAAAGCATGGAATTAATTTAGGTACACGATATAAAAGATAGTACATGTCTTGTGCAGGTCCACGACATTTCCCGGTAAAGTGACAGTGGTCTCTAACCTTAATCTGTGGGGAAATAATCGGCTGTTTACAGTTGTGACATTCATCAGTTTCATAATGCAAAATAATTTAATCTAGCGTCATTTGAATGGGCACTGGTTTCGAAATAAGCATATGAACGCGTTCCGCTAACTGTTTTAATTCATTCAACAGCCATGCTGTGCAGTTTTCGCTTCGATACATCTTAAAAAAGGATAGAGATGCATCGTACGAACAAACGACTTTGTAAGCTACTGAAAACGGAGTGTGCTTTTGCACATAATCCGTGTAAGGTTCGCTCTCAAGTCGGGTTGGCAACGTAGAAAAGGACCAGTAAAACTTTCAGAATCTGCATACACCGTGAAGGGAACAGGTTCCTGTCGATAATAATTCTCAAACTTCATTTCTGCATGTTCCGTGGTTGGCAGAACACGTTTTACGGCAAGATGTGTTGTGCAATCTTTAACATGTGTAGCTAACAAGGTATCCGCCGTAAAGTACTGCAAACATCGCTCACAAATAAATTTTTTCCCATTGTGTATTGAAAGTTGAGAACTTAACAGACGGGAAAGATTAGATATTAAGCAGTAGTAGCTTGTAGTTGCATTGCAAACATATAAAATATGAAGATGATATTGTTTGGGAGAGGCAGCGGATTAAAGTGGCCCTACAATATGGTCTCCGTCGACACCGTACACAGAAAAAGAAAATTTGGATTATTTTTTCAAACGTAGAAATGTTTGCTAAATCCATGGGAAAAGAAACACATTCAAAATTTAATGACTGCTGTAAATCGATAAACGTGTCCTTATACTGAGAAGTTCTTGAATTATTACGTGTTGCTGGTTTCAACGGCATGGCGATGCACCATAGAAAGCAATAGGCATCGTTATTTTGAATACTGATGACTGCTTTCTTATTTACAATCGCTGGAGGGAGTTGAATATGTCGCCTACCTGAAGTAAAGGGGTCGAATTTGCACGCATTAATTTGAAGATATAAAATACATTCAAGTGCCTTATTACCCGCTCCTTCTTCAAACTTTTGAAATTTAGCTAGCAGTGTGTTAACGATGTGTTTGCGAAACCATTCCGAAATATCGTCTGAACATGAGTTTCGTCATTTTAGAAGAAATGTAAAATGTCTCATGAATTTCCTGATTATCTTTGAAAAGAATAAAGGAACATGCAAGACCAGCGTTAAGTTTAAGCGCCGTATGCACAGACAGCAAAGAACTGACTTTTTCTTCGAAAACATTATAGCAAGAGAGTAAAAAAGAATTTGGATCTAAAATATTTGATGAATTTCGTATAATGCCGCTTAGAATACCCAATGAAAAACTTGTATGTATAGTTTTCCAATTCATAATCATAGTTACGCACCAACAAAACTAATAACGCAATATTTAGTAAGCACACTGGGTAGAAGTCGTCACAGGCACGAAAAATTCTTTCCCGAAATTTTTAAATCGCTGAAGATAGCCGAGCCGTCTGGTTAATGCGTTTGATTTTCCTACAGAAAAGCAGAATAATATTTTATAGATTTTTAAAAAAACATGTAAAGGTATGAGATCGATAAAAATATCGAAACATACCTTAAGATGTGCACCTTTCAAGACTGCGACTTAGATGAATATCGATTGAAGACTGCAACTCGGAAAAATAACGACGATAATTCTTGATGAACTTAGAAAAAAAACATTAATGTATGTCTGAAAGATAGCAGCACTTGCATCGCACATAGTGATAATAGGATATGAAAGGGCAAGTCGGTTCGTCAACAGCTAGCTTAGCTATCTTTACTAAGTTAAAAACATGCAACACGAAGATTTTATTGCCTAGCGTAGGATCACTTGCATCGCACATAGTGATGGTAGGATATGAAAGGGTAAGTCGGTTTGTCAACAGCTAGCCTAGCTATCATTACTGAGTTAAAAACATGCAACACGAAGATTTCTATTATCTAGCGTAGAAGCACTTGCATCGCACATAGTTGTGATAGGATAGGAAAGGGCTACAAGAGTTACTTGGTTTGTCAACAGCTAACTTGTTATTAATATCGTCTAACTGTCTAAAAGTAGCGTTAGCACATTCTCATGTTTACACATAGAGCATTTGCATCGCACAAAGTGATGATAGGATATGGAAGGGCAAGTCGGTTCATCAACAACTAGACTAGCCTTCTTTACTGTGTTAAATTACATGCAACTTGAAGATCTTTATCAGCTAGTGTAGAAGTTCCTTTCGAAAAAATGCAAACACTAACCAACGGTTTAGGCTTATCTTAAGTTGAAGGCGGCAAACTGAAGAATAGTTACTGGAATAATGTTAATAGTAGACGGATATTTTCTAAAAACAAAGAAAAAAGAAATCGTAAATAAGATAATAATAATAATAATAATAATAATAATAATAATAATAATAATAATAATAATAATAATAATAATTGTACCGGGCGGTACACCCCCACACCGCTAATTCAAAATGTGCGCCAGTTGAAACTCCTCTGTTGGAGGAAGTCTGAACTTTATCTACGCTATTAATTCTCTACTTTCTCTGAAGATGTCACCACATGGAAAACTTTGAGTTTTTGAACTGTGTCATTTGTGATGTGTTTTTGTTTCGCTTGAAGTAAGAAGTGTGAACTTTCTCTTCTAGAGGACACTACTGAAGATCAACAATAGTGCAACCTAGTGCGAAGTCAAAGAACTATTTTGTTGGAGAAATTTTTATTTCAAATGTTTGTCTTTGCTAAATTTTTTTTCAGTTATTGTTTAAGTTGGCTGTATACCCCTCTCTTTCCCCTTGTTTTGCATTTAACCAATCCTGAATTTCTTTGAGTTATTTCCGACCAATCCGATGTATCTTCCCCCAACTTGGATATGTTTCTGTACCCGAGCCAATAAAAAGTTTGTGGGAGGGTGTTTTCATTCCCCTAACGCCTAGAACCTTCCGCGAGAGGATATAAACTGCTGATTTTAGGGTCTCCGGGCCACTTCTGTTCCATCTTTCAGTGTATAAAGTACATAGCAGGAGGCGGGAAGCGCCTCTTTCCTCGGCAGCGGTCATCAATAAGGTAATGGCCGATTAATAAATTCTTTCTTTGCTAGCTCAGCAGTTTAACTCTCGGGGCGGGTGCGAAGCGTTCCACCATGTAACCTTTTCCTAAAATGTAACAATCTTTCTTCTATTCTCTTTTAAGCTACCTTCTGGGATAGAGAGTGCTAACCCTCTCGAGCTCCCACTCTTATTGTTTTGAGGTGAACTTATTTTCTCAACCTATTCTTCGTTAATGTAAAACAAATTGCTCTTTTCTAAAGTCACCTCGGTAGTATGGGATTAGCCCTTGCATTAGTGGCCTAGAGCCAGATTAGGTTTTTTTAAAACAAGTGTATTAGGAGTGCAAGTTCGCCTCCTCTCAAATTGTTATTTTAGAGGTCATGTAATTGCCCATTTTTATTTAATAGACCTCAGTAGGTTGGGTATTTTACCCCTGTGTCTATGTCCAGTGAGGACAACTTGAAGGTGGAGTTTGGTTTAAATTTTGAGAGCGAGTGGCTCTTTTGAAAATTGAGTGTTGTATGCCTCGTGGAGGCTTTTCTGTGTAATTTGGAGCAAGGGCTCCTAGGTATGAATGGGGTTTTCTGCCCCTCTGTTAAAACTCGTGTTTGGGGTAAAACTGAGCTGATTGCCCAAGCAGTGTAAAATCTGGGCGCGAAGCCCAATCCCTGTAAATATTGTAACTCCCCTTTTTGATTTGCTACTTTGTACCTGCCATGCTTGTTATTTCTTTGTTTTTTGAAAAGAAAATATAACCTTGTTAAATTTTAAATTAATTTTGCTTTCGTAGCTGGAGACCTATTCACACCCGCACCTTCTTTCACCTCTACCTACCACGAAAAATTCCGTAACAAGTGGTAGCAGAGCGTGGTTGAATGGGTCTCAATTTAGCCCCTTTTGACGGCTAAACATTGTTTGTTCCGAACTCTAACTATTTTCCCAGTTGCTGGAATTTTTTGAGTTTTTCAAAATTGTTCTGTCACCATGCCCGGCCCTCGCGATGTTCTCCATCTTAACTATTTGCGCAAGGAGGAGTTGATCTATGAATTGACTATTAGAAATGTACAATCTGGAGGCACGGTTGCAGTAGACACAAACAAGTTTAGAGAGTCCCTAGATTTGCCCATTTCCATCCCCAATTTGGGAAAGAAAGAAATTGACGACTCTCTTTCCACGATCACGGAGAATATTACTGGGCTAGCTTCTGTAGTTAGTTTTTTTGATGAAAATGATCCTTCTCCTAATCAAATTAAGCGTGTGCAAGCTAGGCTATATCATTTTTCGAATAGGGTTAACGATCTGTTGTCTCTAAAGTTGAATGACGTTCAGAAGAAGGAAGCTAGTACGCTGCTTGAAAATATGTCTGAATTATCTAGCAAGGTCACTCAATTGTTAACAGGGGAGGTTCCTCCCAAAAGCGATCTACCCACCACAGTGAATGCAGGTAGTGAGGAAGCGCCTCCCAAGGGAGAAGTGAATAGGATAACCGTTGCTGCTCAAACTATCCCTGCCCCATTGGACAACGAATCTGAACGTCGTGAATCATTGAGTAACATCCGTTCTGAATTAACTTCTTTGCCATTGAAACCTTTACCTACTATGTCACCCGGGTTTAGCAGCTTGCCTCATCCATTGTCAATGTTGCTCAGAGGTATCTCTAAGTTTTCCGTTAATACCACCAGTGATGTAATTTCTTTTTTAAGATTTCTAGTTGAATTTCAGGATCATGCCCTTGTGTTTTCTCTTTCTCCATGTCAAATTTTGCAAATTATCTATCCGTATGCTATTGGTATTCTCTCAGATAAAATCGTAAGAGCCATTGCCGAGCAATCATCTATTGAGGATTTCCATGCCCATTTGCTAGCTAACTTCATCCCGGCTAGGGCCAGGTCCTCCCTTATTCAGAAGTACTATTACCGTGTACAACGCTTGGATGAAAACTTGGCTGATTTCATACAGGACATTAAGTTTTATACTAGGGTGTTTGCTCTTCATTTCCCTGAGGATCAGATTGTACAAGCTATTGTGGAAGGGATTTCACCACCCTACAGGTCATATTTGTGTTTCGCGGCGTGCCCGCAAACTTTCTCTGAACTTGAAGCATTGGCCGTCTCAGCGGAAGGAGTTAGATACGCCGATTCTTTGCGTGTCGCGAAAGAACCCCCGCCTTCCTTTAGTAATACTCGGCCTCCTCCTCGCCGACCAGTCAATCCCCGTAAATGTTATGCTTGCGGGTCGCCTGACCATCTGCGCAACAAGTGTCCACTGATCAAGTCAAGTGGGACAAGGAATGGAGCCGGGTCATCACAAGGCTGTTTTAAATGTGGGGCTTTCTCACATATCGCCAAGAATTGTCCCAATACGAATGGCACCCCCTCCTGCTCAACTTCTGGCGCAAATTCCAACTATGCCAATAATAAAAAGTGACTAGTGGCTTCGGCTGAGTCGTCTAATCCACCTTCCCGAGACTCAGCCCCGGGTAAACAGGTTGTAACTTCAGGGAACGAGCAATTTTCAAATTCATCTTTTGAAGGTCCCAAAGAGTGTCTTAGGATTGCGGCGGATTCCCCCGCACCGGTCCCCTTTCTCAAAATTGAGTTAAATAACGAGCCTATAACAGCTCTCTTAGATTCAGGTAGTGTTTGTTCTATTATTTCGGCTGATTGGTATTCAAAATTGAAATCTGTTTGTAAGCTTCCTAACTATTGTTTGTCGGCGATCCAATACGTTTCGGCTAATTCCTCTCCATTAGAAATTCTCGGTTCCTTATATGTCAAAATTCGTATTTTTCAATTCACATGGAAAGTTAAATTGTTTGTGGCCAAGCATTTGTCTTGCCCCATTATATTGGGAGCGGACTTTATTTCTCACACTGGTCTTGTGCTCGATCTTCAGAGTAGGTCTTGCACTTTCAAATTTGCCTCTAATTGTAATATCCCTCTATTAAAGTGTAATTCTGCATCATGTTCTTCTATTTCGCCTACCCAGGATGAGATGTTGTTAGACCTTAGACATCTACCTGAGGAGCAGGCTGATAGTATTCGCAAATTGTGTCAGTCGTTTCCCGAGGTGTTTTCTGATACTCTGGGTGTTACTGACCTTATTGAATACAAAATTGAGGTCACGGATTCGATTCCTGTCCGTTTTCCACCTTATAGGCTATCTCCACCTAAAATGAAGGCTCTAAAAGAAATCATCGATCAGATGTTGAAGGACGGTATTATTAGGCCCTCTAAGTCAGCGTATTCTTCGCCTATTTTTTTAGTCCCGAAACCCCAAGGAGGCTTCAGGCCTGTCATTGATTACAGGGCTCTCAATCGGAAGGTGGTGTTACAATCTGTGCCCCTTCCCGACCTTCATTCTTGTTTTTCATGGTTTCGTAAGGCCAAGTTCTTTACTATCTTGGACTTGAATCAGGCCTATAATCAAATTCCCCTGGCCGAAGAGTCTAAACATCTTACAGCGTTTGCCACGGACTGGAATTTATATGAATACAACCGCGTGCCTTTCGGGCTCCCCACGGGAGCAGCTGTACTCACTAGGCTACTAGATAGGGTCTTCTCCGACATCAAATTTGAGTACTTATATCACTACTTGGATGATGTCGTCGTATTTTCAGAGACTTTTGAAGAACATGTAGATCATCTGCGAGAGGTTCTCGATCGCCTTCGTAAGGCTGGGTTAACTGTTAAGTTGTCCAAGGTTGCCTTTGCTAAGCCCTCTATGTCCTTCCTAGGGCATATTGTGTCACCTGATGGTGTAGCAGTCGATCATTCTAGAACACAGGCCATCCGTGATTTGAAACCTCCTAAGGACATTAAAGGTATTGCCAGGTTCATTGGTATGGTGAATTTCTTCAGGAAGTTTATTCCTAACTTCGCTAATAGAGCGGCGCCCTTAAACCTTCTTCGTAAGAAAGGCATCAAATTCGAGTGGGGACCTTCTCAACAAGCCGCTTTTGAAGACCTTAAATTAGCTCTTTGTAATGCCCCTGTACTTGCTATGCCTGATTTCTCGAAGAAATTCATTGTCCAAACCGACGCATCGTCGTCAGCGGTAGCTGCAGTCCTTCTTCAAGAGACTGAACTAGGGAGGCGCCCCATCGCCTATGCATCTAGGACTCTATCGGCTCAAGAATCCAAGTATTCCATCTATGAGCTCGAAGGTTTGGCAGTCTTATTCGCCTTAGAGAAATTCCGTCTCTATCTGGAACATGTCAAATTCGACCTGGAGACAGATAATCAAGCCTTAAGCTGGGTCTTAGGGAGGCCGCGTCGTACTGGTCGTATAGCCCGCTGGGCCATCCGTATTTCTGCCTTCCAGTTTGATGTTAGACATATCAGAGGTACCGAAAATGTTGTTGCTGATGGACTCAGCCGTATGTTTTCTAACGACGTCGAGACCCACGATCCGGTCGACAGTTCATCACCTTCCGAGTCCATACTATCTAAGGTTAATGCCATCCTAACAGATGCTCCCATGCTCTTTAGGGATATCGAGAAATACCAACGTGAAGATCCGACGCTGGCTCCGATAATGGAAACCCTTTCTTCTGGGGAACATGTTGTCCCTTATGTTCTGAGGAATGGTGTTCTATGTTGCCCTTCGAGGCATGATAAGATGATGAAAGTTGTTGTTCCAGCGGTTCTTGTACCTATGATCTTCAAGTATTATCATGAGACCCCATTAGGAGGGCATCTTGGTATCTTTAAAACTCGTGAAAAGATTCGTGAAATGTTCATCTGGAAAGGTATGGACGGTGAAATCCGTGAACTAGTAAAGGCTTGTAAATCTTGTTTGCTTAGTAAACCGACCATGTCCACCAAGGTAGGCCTCTTGTCTTCCCAGCAAGCGTCGCGCCCCATGGAACGCCTGTATATTGATTATGTAGGACCATTCCCCCAGTCAAAGGGTAATGCCAACAAGTTCATCCTTGTGTGTGTAGATGGTTTTACCAGATTTTCTTGGTTATTTCCGACTAAGCTGGCTACCGCTCAGTCTACCATTACTTGCTTAAATTCTATTTTTGCTTCTTTTGGTCCGTGCCAATATATTGTATCTGATAATGCTAAGGCTTTTACATCTAACTTATTTCGTAAATTCTGTTTTGACTTATCCATCTCTCATGTAACTACTTCTGCTTATTACCCTCAACCATCTCTGGCTGAACGGGTTAATCGTAATCTCAGGTCCGCACTTATTGCCTATCATCATGAAGATCATTCCAGGTGGGACACGTCCCTGCATTGGTTAGCTTTTGCTTTGAATTCGGCGGTTCATGAATCTCATAAGTTCACTCCAGCTTCCTTGATGTTCAAGTTTGTTCCCAACACGCCGCTCTCTAACCTTTGGTCTCTGAGTGACATTCTACCCGAGACAATAGATCCGGATAATATTAAAGATCTTTGGAAGAAGGCTAAAGCCAATCTTAAGGTATCTCATGAAAAGGTTAGAGAAAAGTATGATCGTGGACGGAGACCCACCACTTTGAAGGTAGGTGACCAGGTGATGGTCAAGAATTTTGTTCCCGCGGGCAAGCTTGCCCCCAGATTTCATGGGCCATGCATCATTCTCGATTTTCTTACTCCGGTTACATTGTTAGTAAGCAATCCAGCCACCGAGAGGATATTTAGGGTTCACCTGTCCCAGGTGAAACCGGTGTAAATTTTGTGTCAACTTGCTTCATATAATTTGATAGGAATATGAAGGTTATATTTTTTTGTGAGTTCCACTCTTAAGGCTTTCTGCTCCTTCTATTATATTTCTCTATATTTAAGCATTTCTTGTAAACCTCCCCCGATTTGTTAAACTGCCATCCTGTCCTTGCCACGGCCATTACCACGCTCCCGTCTCCTGCTCCACTACACACAGTGGCTGGCTTAGATGAAATGCCATGGATATCTGCACGCCGCTGGCCCCTCAATCTCTCTACATGCCTGTGCCCTCAAAAGAAACATGATGGTCCAACACAATTCTGCCGCCTAGCTTTAATGTTTCAGTGCCCCCGCAGCCGCGCGGCGCTGTGCCGCGGCTGGGTTCGAGGACGGGCCCCCTCGGCCCCAGCGAGGACGACATGTGCACGGCGAGCCGGAGCTCTCCTCCCGGCCAAGGCTGATGTGCGGCGCACGACCTGCTACTTGCCCGCAGCCTGTATATGTTCACCGCGGGCGCGGCGTGTTTCAACACCTCTGCTCCCCTCATAGTGCGGGCGAGCGGTATCTCAGGGTACTTGAGGGGTCCGAGCGGCCTCCTTTGGACGCAAGCTGCAACGGCCGGTCTGGCCATCCAACTTCATCAACATCAACTACTTGGACAGTTACTATAAGCAATGACTACACTTGGGAATTCAACTGCAATATTTGGTGGACATTGCAAAATTTTTCATCACTTTTAAGTATTAAAAGGTTATCTTCAGAATTCTACTTCTACAAACTTAAAAACTATACTTCATCTGCAACAACAAAATTTTGAAACTAAATCAAACCAAACTAAGAAAATCTTATAAATTTTTTTTTTGGCAATTAATCTCCATATCTACATCAAAACTTGGACCTTGTTTTCAAACCATTTCATGTGTCACCCCGGGAGGAACTTTTGGGGGGGGGGGAGGTCTGTACCGGGCGGTACACCTCCACACCGCTAATTAAAAATGTGCGCCAGTTGAAACTCCTCTGTTGGAGGAAGTCTGAACTTTATCTACGCTATTAATTCTCTACTTTCTCTGAAGATGTCACCACATGGAAAACTTTGAGTTTTTGAACTGTGTCATTTGTGATGTGTTTTTGTTTCGCTTGAAGTAAGAAGTGTGAACTTTCTCTTCTAGAGGACACTACTGAAGATCAACAATAGTGCAACCTAGTGCGAAGTCAAAGAACTATTTTGTTGGAGAAATTTTTATTTGAAATGTTTGTCTTTGCTAAATTTTTTTTCAGTTATTGTTTAAGTTGGCTGTATACCCCTCTCTTTCCCCTTGTTTTGCATTTAACCAATCCTGAATTTCTTTGAGTTATTTCCGACCAATCCGATGTATCTTCCCCCAACTTGGATATGTTTCTGTACCCGAGCCAATAAAAAGTTTGTGGGAGGGTGTTTTCATTCCCCTAACGCCTAGAACCTTCCGCGAGAGGATATAAACTGCTGATTTTAGGGTCTCCGGGCCACTTCTGTTCCATCTTTCAGTGTATAAAGTACATAGCAGGAGGCGGGAAGCGCCTCTTTCCTCGGCAGCGGTCATCAATAAGGTAATGGCCGATTAATAAATTCTTTCTTTGCTAGCTCAGCAGTTTAACTCTCGGGGCGGGTGCGAAGCGTTCCACCATGTAACCTTTTCCTAAAATGTAACAATCTTTCTTCTATTCTCTTTTAAGCTACCTTCTGGGATAGAGAGTGCTAACCCTCTCGAGCTCCCACTCTTATTGTTTTGAGGTGAACTTATTTTCTCAACCTATTCTTCGTTAATGTAAAACAAATTGCTCTTTTCTAAAGTCACCTCGGTAGTATGGGATTAGCCCTTGCATTAGTGGCCTAGAGCCAGATTAGGTTTTTTTAAAACAAGTGTATTAGGAGTGCAAGTTCGCCTCCTCTCAAATTGTTATTTTAGAGGTCATGTAATTGCCCATTTTTATTTAATAGACCTCAGTAGGTTGGGTATTTTACCCCTGTGTCTATGTCCAGTGAGGACAACTTGAAGGTGGAGTTTGGTTTAAATTTTGAGAGCGAGTGGCTCTTTTGAAAATTGAGTGTTGTATGCCTCGTGGAGGCTTTTCTGTGTAATTTGGAGCAAGGGCTCCTAGGTATGAATGGGGTTTTCTGCCCCTCTGTTAAAACTCGTGTTTGGGGTAAAACTGAGCTGATTGCCCAAGCAGTGTAAAATCTGGGCGCGAAGCCCAATCCCTGTAAATATTGTAACTCCCCTTTTTGATTTGCTACTTTGTACCTGCCATGCTTGTTATTTCTTTGTTTTTTGAAAAGAAAATATAACCTTGTTAAATTTTAAATTAATTTTGCTTTCGTAGCTGGAGACCTATTCACACCCGCACCTTCTTTCACCTCTACCTACCACGAAAAATTCCGTAATAATAATAATAATAATAATAATAATAATAATAATAATAATAATAATAATATTCAAAGAATTAATCTTACCTTTTGTTTTACACCTAGACGGTGGACGATAATGAGCTTCAATCAAAGTACAGGAATTGTATATACACACACTTAACACAGACGGAGAACTGCAACTGCCATGCGTTACAACATCCGGTAGAATGCAACTTGAAACTAGGCGGCTATGCAATTAGCATACGTCTGCACCACAGTTGTAACAAAAATTTATGCACTGACATTCTAAGCCGTCGGGAGAAAACACACAGGCCTTTAAAGTAAGCAGTTGACTATAGTCCTTCTTCCTTCCCGTGTTAGTATCCCAAAAAAGGGTTGTTAGCAAGAAGCGACTCTAAGTTAACAACAACGCGCCGTAAAGAAAGGAAGTATTATCTACGGTATCCCCTACCGGATCGAACCTGCTAGAGATGCCGAGGTGTCGGAATTTAGTCCCTCAAGAGTTCTTCCGAGCACCTTCAGACTAAGCTACAAGATCAAACCTGGAGACGCCGAGGTGCCGGAATTTTGTCTTTCAAGAGTTCTCGGTAAATTTACTAAGCACCTATAGACTGAGCTAAGAACGAACTTGCTGTTTTTGGAGACGCCGATGTGCCGGAATTTTGTCCCTCAGAAGTTCTCTCTAAATTTACCGAGCACTTTTAGACTGAGATAGGATCGAACTTGCTGTTTTCGGAGACGCCGTGGTGCCGGAATTTAGGAGTTCTGCTAGTAAACGAGGCTGACGTATTTAAGTACTATCGGACTAAGCCAGGATCGAACCTGCTGTTTTCGGACACGCCGAGGTGCCGGAATTTAGGAGTTCTGCCACCAACAGGAAGCTAACGTATTTGAGCACCACCAAACTGAGCCAGGATCGAACCTGTTATTTTCAGAGACGCCGAGGTGTCGGAATTTAGGAGTTCTGCCAGTAAACCAGGCTGACGTATTTAAGCACCTTTAAATACTAGCGGATCGAACCTGGGGTTAGAAGGCCAGCGCGCGATCCTCGACCTCTGAACTTAGGAAGCGTAGACGGGGCGCTGAGCTGCGCAAAAAGAGAGAAAGCCAACATCTACGATATCCCCTGCCTGTACTTAGGGAACGTAGACGGGGCACTGAGCTGAGTTTTATGAAGAAGCGATCCTCACTCACTGAGCTACGCCAACATCTACGGTATCCCCCTGCCTGTTCTTAGGGAACGTAGACGGGGCGCTGAGCTGAGCAAAAAGAGAGGGAGCCATCATCTACGGTATCCCTTGCCTGTAGGTAGACGGGGCGCTGAGCTGAGTTTTATGTAGAAGCGATCCTTGGGCACTGAGCTGAGCCCACATCTACGGTATCCCCTGCCTGTTAGCGACCTCTTACGACCTTTGAGCTAGGGTGAGAACTGTTGTGTGTGTCCTCCGCACCTAAAGCTACGCGCCTACAAGCTCCGCAGCCCGCCGCATCACCGATGTTTCCAGAGTCTACGAGGTGACTGCACTACGCCTGGCATGCTCGTCTGTGACGTCAGCCAGCGCTATATAAGGAGCAACGTTCCTCGCCTCTCCAGGACTACCCCAGTGTCCAACGACCAGACCACACCGCAAGTCAGACAGGGAGGCATCCTCTTTAAAATGTGTTTGAACAGGTGGACTGATTTCTGGCCGTGAGGTCTCACCTCTGGGCATTGCCTCACTTTCCCTGACCCCATAGCCACGTCGAGCCCCGAGTCAAACATTCAGCTACTCCCTCAAGTCCTCACAAGTGCTCCGACGTTAATCTTAGCATTCTGCTAATTAAGAATATTAATGCAAGTTCCTTGCAAGTCTAAGCCTAATACTAGCTTCCTGTTAATACGAACTCTCGCTACGAGTTACATTTGTTATTACTCAGCAGATAGTTTTCGACTATCCAAGGACATTCACATTGGAACAGACTATCTCATCAAGATAGGATTGGATGTGTATATAGGACTCTCACTTTGTATAAATGTATATACGCCACAGACCTTCAGTCTATCTTTCAATATCAGCATTAATCAAGCTTCAACAAAAGTTTAGTTATATTTCTTGTAAATACTGTATAAAACTATTGAAGCAATAAACTTTATGTTGTGTTACTGTATACTAAGTTCCTTGTACACAACAGAACAACATTGGCGACGAGGAAAAGTTACGTGCAGATCTCGCCAATTTAAGATAATTGGCGACGACGAAAAGTACTACTGCCCCGCCAATTTAACAAAATTGGCGACGAGGAAAATTTCATAGAAGGTCGCGCCGATTTAACAACATTAGCGACGAAGAAAACCGTATTGTCTACCGCCAATTCAACAAAATTTAGCAACGAGGAACACTTTATTAGCGGGTATCGCCAGCACCATTGGCAACGAGGCCCACGTCACGCGCAGCTATCGCCAATACAACAATATTAACGGCAAGCAAACATTCCAAGTGGTTTCGCCATATCACCATCGCTACGGGACACAAGTTAGCTACGCTAGCAAACTGTCAACATTTCGCATTTGTACAGTGCAATTCTGCCCAGTGTACGCCTCGTTCGAACTACGGACAGCAAGTCAACATTCACGGTTGACACACAAGCGCCTATTCTCCACGGCATTCTCGTTGCGCCCGCTCTCTTTCTCTCTCACGCACAGGCGATCGATTGAAGGTCAAGCTTCCAGCTGGTCTCCTTACACTCTGTTTCGCAAGTTGTGCTCCCTGTCTCATCTGTCACCATGGCCAGTACAGAGCAACTAGCGGCTATATTGCAGGCTTTGCAACAGCAGACAGCATTGCTTACAGCAATACAAACCCTCTCTGCATCTACACAGCCCACCACCCTTCCTCAGTTTTCTACGTTCGACCCGGAGAAAGAAGAATGGTCAGTGTACTTAGCCAGACTTCAACAACACTTCATCTGCCACTCCATCACAGACGAGAAGCGCCTACGCGCTCTTTTTCTCAGTTCTTTTGGGAATACTACCTGCGAACTACTGCAGAAATTAAGCCCCGAAGAGCAGATATCGGAAGTTCCTCTTGCACAGCTCCTAGCTCGCATCATCGAACACTATGCTAAAGATCCTCACATCGTAGAAGCCCGCTACAAGTTTTTTCAATGCAGGAAGAAGCCGCACCAGACTCACACTGAATGGATTGCGGAATTACGAGGTCTCGCCAAAAGTTGTAAGTTTATCTGTTCCAAGGATGGTTGTAGCACGCCCTACACAGATTCACTCATTCGGGACATGGTTATTCTCCACACTCCCGGATACGGAGTTTACCCGTGGAAGGCAGAGGTGAAAGAAGGTGCGGGCTGGAATGGGTCTAACTACAAGGTCGAAAGATGAATTAAAATTTCAATAAAGGTTATATTTTCATAACTAGAAAAAGTTAACAAATTTTACATAGAATTTAAACAGATAACAACAACTCAACCACTATCCACTAATCAGGTACAAGGTATAATTTTTACAAACGAAAGCCCGAGTTTCGGGGTTCTTAAAAGTTCTGGGCTTCGAGGCCCAATTACACAATCCTTGAGCTATTAGGCCAATTTTCCCAAGGTACACTCATTTTTTCAAAGGGCAGAAAACCCCTTCATTCAAGGAGCATAACCTCCAAAAAAAAAGAACATGTCAGACCTCCTAGAGGCACTTTTACCACGAATAAAAAGCTAACCCGCTCTCAATTTTTCAAGCTTATAAAGGTAATACCAGACTTTACAATCACTTGCCATCAAGGCACAACTTACAAGAATTAAACAGGGGTATCTCGTACCCAGCCCACAGGGCCTTAAAAGAAAGAGAAAAATAATAGGTTAATTTAAATGGCCCGAAATGCAAGAGAGGAAAGGAGGCGTGAATTAGCACTCCCAAATACATATTTTAAAACCTAAGAGGCATTAGGCCGATGACACAGGGGCTATTCCCAAGCTAGGGAGGTGACTCGTATGAGAAAACTTTAAGACATTACAGAAGGGAAGAAACAGTTACAAAACGTAGTCACCTCAAACCAAACATGAAGGGGAGATCAAGAGGGTAAAGCACTCTCTATCCCCGATTTACAGTTAAAGATAGATGAAATTTTTACAAAAGCGACGGCAAATTACATGTTACAAGATAGGTTACATAGTAAAGGTTTCGGACCTTCCCCGCGGCTTAGAATGCCGAGCTAGCGAGAAATAAAGAAGTTAAGTGGCCATTACCTTGGTGAAGAGCTGCTGCCGGATGAAAGAGGCGCTTCCCGCCTGCTGCTACACTTCCATTCACTAGGCTAGATGTTGTTCGAGTGCCGAGAGACAGGAAAATTAGCAGTTTTTATACTCTCGGCGAAGATTCCAGACCTTACATGAATAATTAAGACACACCCACAGTCGTTTATTGGCTGGCTAAAGGTTACACATCCAAATTGGAGAAGGAGGACATAATTGGTCAAAAATAAATTACAGAAATTCTGGATTGGCTAAGTTCAAAACTGGCGGAAAGAAAAGATTTATATTGCCGACCCACAAATGAAAGAACAAAATGTAGTAAAGACAAAAACTTCTGAATACAAGATTTCTTCAAGAAAGTTCATTCACTTCGCACCAGGGTGCATGATCCCAGTTTTACAGTGGAGACATCTATGAGAGAATGTCCACACTTCTTGATCAATAGAAAACAAAATACGTTGAAATCCACACAGTACTGACAACTTCGTAATCACAAAATATCCGGTAGTGACATCTTCTGAGAAACTTATGAGTTGATACAGTTGTTAAAGTTCAGAGTTTCTCCTGTAGAGGAGTACTTTAAGGCGAAAAATTCAAATGTGCGGCGTAGAGGTGTATCGACCGGTACACTCCCCACGACAAGGTTCGTTTCGACGCTGTAAAGTGTAGTAACCCTTCTTTGGAAGAAGTACAGCGTATTGCCACAGTCAATGAAATGACTACCAAGACTGCAGCTGAA